>NC_133522.1:7500-1207500 GCF_049354715.1 Callithrix jacchus | reverse complement strand
CTCTGACTATCCCTACTAAACCACCATTCTCTTTTCCTCTCCATGTATCACCCATTTTATTTACCTCCCTTGAACTTTCTTCCATGTGAACATTTTATAAAGATGGGGAGAGATTTACCCAGGGAAACTCTCGCAGGAACAGCTCTTCGGTCAATCCAAAATGAAACCCATGAAAGCATCACCATCAATATGGCTGGGAAATAGGTTTGCAGCACAAAGAAGAAAATATGCCTCCTTAGCACAAAGTTGATGAAAAGCCTATTGTACCAACCTATGGAAAAAAGCCAAAGTTTTCATTAGAGCAAGCTTCCTCTTAGAAACACTGCGCTTAGTGAAATGATGTGCTTCTTTAGACTCCAAGCTCTTGGGGACATGGAACATGATATCCTCATCTCCACGTTTGGGCCTGGCACTCCATCAGCGTTTGTTAAACCAGCTGAACTACAGTGTGCTTAATTAAGTGACTCAAAGATCCTCTTTAACTTCCACACCTACAGTTCAGGGATGAATAGCGGTTATATTTTGTGGGATGGCCTCTAAAGACCTTTCTCCACAATACATTGTGTTGCGGCATTTCTGCAAGAAGGAAAGTCCTCAATACACGACCAATGATGGCATTAAAGAGCCAACAGACCATTTATTAGCTACAACAAATGAAAAGAAACATTTATCTGAATGACAAGATTCACAGTGGGCAGTGGGTCATTAGATTTTGACCTGGGATGGAGAAAGCTAGGGCTTCAAATGGAAAAGAAAATGGCATCCATAAGCTAGTTTTATAATTTTAAAGTCTCATGAATACCATAATTTGTGTATGACAAATCTACAAAAAAGTAACCAAATGATGACGTTTCTTTGCATCTTATTTAAATTATATAAACTCATGTTGGTAATATTAATTGTGCCAATTAAAAGCACCATTTGTGGTCACATCCACACACATATTTTGTTCAGGTTTACCTCTCCCATTGACTACTAGGAAGTTTAACGTCAAATTTTCAGACATCGGCAAGACCTCTCTGAGCACCACTCTTTAATGACCACACACCAGGTTATATGTAATACCCTATCCTGGTTTTTCCTTTTTTTTCTAATACATTTCTAATTTATATCACCTTGCTTTATTTCACAAAAACTATGTGTCAATCTTGTTAAATCTTTACTAAAATAGGGCAATGAATGAGGTAACATGAAAATACATCTTTTATGAATAAGCAGGATTATTTTTTCTGTGATAAATGCTGTTTACTTTCAGATAACATTATTCAAAACACAGGGACTATAGGTCAAAAGTTATAAAAGAAAAATCACAGGTATTGCAGAGTTGGAAAACCCTTCTACTAGTCTCAGCAGTAATTTCTTAGTAACCTAAGATGGCAAACTTATTAGATGGATGACGTCAAGTACTTAGGCATTTGGAATACATCTGGCCAACCCACATTGAACTGGCAGACTCTACTTCTAGAATCCTATTCTCAATTAAATGCTCATTATCTTTCTTTTCCTTACCTAGTTCCAAGCTTCTCTCTGTCAGTTGATATATGCTTCAGAAATACCAAACAATTTTATTACCAGGAGTAATAAAAGATACATCACATAGTACATTATAAAGTTAAAATGTATATTGTTTTTAAGCTTCTCATTGTCTTGTATCACCTATGTCACAGCCCAGTTTATTACTGTGTACAACTGAGAGTTTCAGTGATGGCTGCAGAGTACAGTAACAGCTATCTGACCTTGCTACTTCATATAATTATTGTGAGGTTAAAATAAGGAAAACCTGTGAAAGCAATTCAAAAGGAAGACAGTATTAAGGTATATGGTTTTCTGTTCATTATTAACTTGAAACAGAATTAGTTATCTACATCCTTTATTCGTAATTTTCTGAAAAACAGTTGTCCTTTTTTTTGGTGGAGTGGGGGTGGGGTGGAGTAACCAGGAAGCGAAACTGCTGCTCTGCCTTGTGGTTCGAGACTAGGGGTGGTATTTTAGTTGAACCTGCAGGTCATGGGGATCCATTTCTCTCTCAGGAAAGGTGGTGCTTTCTTGGAAAGACAGGAAGGCCTCATTTTGGGTAGTACAATAAAGAGTCTGATTCTATTTTTGATGTTTGACTGCTAAAAGCTCTCAAGCCCAACTTCTCTTTCTGTGCTACATCTAAACAAGTAATAAAAAGCCTAGGTCTCTCTTTTTTGGCACCTGTGAGAAGTTCAAAGCATGCATCTTGTCCTACAACAGGCAGCCTTCACCCTAGCTGCACCCCCTAGCTACCACAAAAACCCATGCCAGTAGCCCCTGCCTGTTCTCTCAAGCCATTTTCGGACCTGCTAGGGAGCCTGTCCCTCTCTCTCTAGAAAGCCTCATTATGTGAGTAATAAATAAATCACCTTATGCCCATTTGCCATGTGCATGGCATCATCAGTTTTTGCATCTGAACTAAATTTTGGATGGGGGCGGGTACATCTGCCTCCATCAGCTTGCCATACAGTAGAAAGAAGAGGTGTTAATAAAAGAGAAAAAAGGGCTATAGAGTTGGTAGCCAGGGAAATGGAAGACTGGGCCAGTAACTGGGGAGTGAGTCCCAAGACAAGAATGAAGAAGGTTTTTATACCTAGAGATAGTCACCTTCAATGGCACTTTGAAACTAGGATCAAGACAACGTGGATGAAAATAGCGTGATCATGACAGCTACTAACTAATGTTTATTGACCATCTACTATCTGGCAGACAACATCCTAAGGTACTTGATTATATGACATCATGTATCCTCACAACCCTATGATGTCTACATGAGTATTATGAAACCCACTTAAAGATGAGAAGGTAGAGGGTTAGAGAGATTAAGCAACTTGTCCAAGGTCACATTGCTAATAAATGATGGACACAGGGTTTAGGTGGTCTTTTTTTTTTCCTCCCTTTTTCTTTTTTTTGGTTCCCTGGTCTCTTTATAGTACTTAACATATTCCGCCACTAGACTATGCTATGATAAAGAATAACTATTCAATGTATCCTTTGGGGGCAGGGGTCACTTCTTCTTTTCTTTGTAAATTAATAGTGCATGATTTTGAGAAAGAGATCAGGAGGCAGAATCCCTCACCTGCTTGCAAAGACCCTGTTGTTCAGCTATAAAATGGAAACTAAGGTCCTATAACTGTATTTTTGGCTCTTATAGCCAGAATCAGGTGTATAGTTTTTCCACAGAGCTGATTTGGGAGTGGTGATTGTGGCTGGTACTTGTAAAAATAGGAGCGAAAAAAAAATCAAAAATTATTTTTGAGGAAGCTAAAATACTTAAACAGGAAACCAGTCTGAAAAAGACACTTGAGTTTGACTGTCAGAAGATATTCATGGATGATGTGAGGCAGAACTCTCACATGCTCACGAACTAAAATAAGTTTCTAAATGTAATCTTTCTGAAACCTAAGGGATGGTCAAATAAACCCAGATACGATTATTAATTTGATATTTGAATACTACTCCCAAAATGTTTCCCTTCTGCATTTTTCCTATTCTCAGAGCCCATTTAAATTTCTGTCATTAAAAAAAAAAAAGAGTATATTGGAACAAATTAAAAAATACAAGTGTTGAAAATTTCCCCAATTTATACCTACTTCTTAGAGGTATCTATTGTTAATCCTTCTAGGCTTTTAACACAAACACACACACACGATATGCACACATATGTATATAAACACTTATAAATATGTATAAATACTTTCTTCAATAACAAGTATGGGAATTTTAAAATGTATTCTTCTGTAACTTGCTTTAAAAAAAAATGGTAACGTATTATGGATAACTCTCCATCTCATGCTACACAAAGCATGTACATTTGAACCTAATGATATATACTTTTTCATTTTCTAAGGAACCAAAATGCTATTTCTTAAAAATATAACTACATTTCAATGTTCGGGATATGTAAGTTCATTTTAAAATGTAAGCATCTTTGTGAGCAGCAAGTTTTTCAATGCCAACATTTTGTCTGGCTTTGGAGAGATTCTAAAACATGACCAGAAAAAGATAAAAATCAGCTAGTGTTGGACCCGCGTGGTAGAGCTCAAAAAGTCTGACAAGCACAAATAAGATTAGAGGAGAGAAAATGGAATGACTTAGTGATAAAATCAGAATTTTGAAGTAAAATTTAACTTCTTGTTAAGAAGGTGGTTGTATATATGTTAATAGATAATGGTGCTTCAAAAGCTAAAGAAATGCCATTGTTATTATAGTACATTTTGTATACGTTCTGTGCAGGAGACAATTCTTTTGGATTTCTATGCTTCATATATAGTACATCATATTAGCATTAAACATTGCAAATATCTATTTATAATGTATCATATGCCAAAGTTATTTCATCATAGCAATAGTAAAATTTTAAAAATCTTATAAATTATACTTCACATATATCATGGTTGTTCATTGCATACATTCTATTTAAATATTAATTTAATTTAGCATTAATGAAAAACATTAAAAGTCCTGATAAATATATGCTTATATTTATTCATATAGAGAAAGGCAAAGTGAGAAAAGAAGGAGAAGGAGGAGGATCAGAAAAATATATCAAAATAATAATACAGTTTATCTCTACGAGGTAGGATTATGAAGAGATTTTCCTTTAAATTTTTCTGAGGTCTCCTCAAATTGTCTAACATTTTTTCATTCATTCAATAATTAGCCTTTGAGCATGTACCATGAGCCAGGGATATATCAGTGATCAAAACAAATTAATATGTGTTACTTATATAATCAGAAAAGGCAATAAACACGATTAAAATTGATAGCATCATTTGCTGAATCCCAAGCCATGCAGACAAATAACGGGGTAAAACAGAGAATTTCTTCTGGGTCTAAACAGCTAAATAGCTGCTGCTCCTAGAGAATCATTTAACTTCTCTGCAATGTAAACTTCGACTTCTCTCTTAAAGATGCAGGTTTTTAGATAAAACTTTGATAACTACTCTCCAAGATCTAAGAACAGAGTAGAGAATCTTTGAGGAGAAAAGGAACCACCATCAAGGCAGAGGAGGTAAAAGCATTCTAGCCAGGACAGCTCTGAAACTCAGGGACAGCTGTTGGTACACTTTCCGGCTGGTCTAAGCATGGCTTCATTGAATCTGAAATGGCATTTTATATGGATTCGCCCTACAATGACCCAGAATATTACTATCCAGCAGGGGAATGATAGTGGAGGGTGAGGAGGGTCGAGGGGAACAGGAGGCTGCTTCCAACTTCAATGGAGATCAGAAATAACTTTAAAAGCTGTCTTGGATAAAACTTGTCAATTCAGAAATACATCTGTCATAGTAAAGAGTACTCTACAGGCCCAGTTTTGGATGGGCTTTTTGTTTGGGGCAACAATGCACTTTATGGATGGATTCACTCAGCTGGTTTTTATTGAGCATCTATCATGTTCCAAGCACGTTCCAGGTGCTGCAGAAGAAATGGTGAGCAGGGCAGACAGATTCCCCATCCCTTTCCTGGTGAGGCACTCAGACAATACAGCAGTCAAATGAGTGCATACTTCAGGTGATGGTAGGTGCTGTGATGACGGAGGTGGGGAATGGTGAGAAAGGAATCCTGTTTTACACAGGTTGGTTTGGTTAGGAAAGCACTGTTTGAGAAGCTCTTTGAAGAAAGCACTGACTGAAGTGAGGAAGCTGGTCATGAGAACATTGGGGGAAAGCTTTCCAGGCAGAGGGAGGAGATGGCCAGGCAGAGGTTCTGCTGATGGAATGAGGTGGGCAAGCAAGAAGGCCAGTGTCAGAAGAATAGCAGGTGGTGAGGGGCAGGATGAGTGGGTGAGTCCCACATCAGGCAGAAGACTGATCACGTTGAGAAACTTCAATTTTGTTGTAAATGTGACGGAAAGACACTGAAAAGTTTAGAATAGGAAAGAATTCTGAACTTCCTGTTCCAAAGAGATTACTCAGTCTGCTGTATTGAGACTGAGGAGTCAGGAATGGAAGAAAGGCATCTTGTTAGAGATGGGTGCATGATCAGGAGAGAAATGAGGTGTGCAAAGATGGAGGTCGCTCCCTGTAAAGGACAGGAATGACGGTCTTGGCCAAAGGGTACAATCGCTTGGATTCGGTTTTTTCACAGGTTGTGGTGCTTTGCAAACAGTAGATGTCCAATAAATGCTGATGAATTACCCATGTAACATGCTGTACCTGTGCTGCTATAGAAAGCTAATCCACTAGATGCACTGAACTCTTCAATGAAGAACTGAGAAAGGGAAATATGCTCTTCAGTATTTAAGGACTTGTTTCCGTGTTTCCAATACAGCATTAGGTCGTCCTCATTGTAGGCATCTAAAACATGAAAATACTTGTAAGTGGAGTCAGTTCTTGTAAGCTTGATGAGTTCTATAACCATGTTTTATGTGGCTCTGTGTCCCTAGTGCCTAGTCCAATGATATGTAACATATTAGGTGACAAAAATATGTTTGCCAATGAACTGATCATACACACACTTTTAGGAAAAGAGAAAAGAATCTCTAAAAGTTAGACCCTGATGACTAGTATAATGTTGATCTTGTGCCCACACAATGAATTACAACTCCCCAGATAGCTGCTCCCATATTTGTGTGCATTCTCTTAGAGTACTAAGCCAGACGTCAGAGTGACACCATAGCATCCCCTCACTGTCACAGGCCTGACTCCAGCCTGTTAGTCCCTCGTTGTTTTTCGTTTCCTTGGATGAAATTCCAAAATGGGCCAATCTTATAAGAAATTTTCTGAAGTCAAATAGTGGTACAAAAAGTTTCTAATGGATTTAGGGCAGAGTATTCGGGAGTAGACATCTATTGAGATTCCCAGCATTTTAGACACATTTTCAAAAACTGCAGTCAGCTTTTAAGATCTTGTATCAAAAATAGCTGATGGGTAAAAGTGATTGACAGCTCAGATACCCTGTGATGAGGTTTTGATAAAGGGTGTCTATGTCTAGAGCTAGATTTCTCTAGGGAACCCAAGTCTACCTAATGAAGGATTGTGATTCATCTGAGAACATTAATTCCAGAGCTTTCCAAATGTGGAAAGTCTGTGTCAATCTATGTAACATTAGCAAGAATAGACCTTTTTAGGGAGCTGTTCCTTTATTATGGAAACTGCAGGATATACAATTATCAAAATACTTTCCCCCCAAATCTTCTTTAACAGACAAACTGCCATCAAAACCTTCATAAAAAACAGAAACCAAAAAAACCCCACAAAAAAAACAAAACAAAACAAAAAAAACCCCACAACTGTTTTGATTTTGGATAAATATATCAAGATTTTAAAATGCTTGTTAAAAGCATGCTTATTTACATGTAAATATGTGATGATGTGTTCAAATGATGTACTCACTCCACCAGGAAGTGAGACTTACAGCTTTCCAGTTCAAGAGAACAATTTTGAGTGTCAAGAGGAAACCTGCTGAAATCCATAAAGCACATGGCAGAAACCGTTATCCTACAAAGAGAATGAGAAAAAGAATACTGCAGATCATTCAACCATCTGGCCAAATGAGCATGCAACATTGAAACTTTCTTATTGTTTGTCCATTCTGTGTATCTTTCAAGAATAATCCAAAACGGGCAGTGTTATCTTCTGTCCAAATTATATGCAAGGAAGCAAACTCTAGAGGGTAGATGATTTGTTTAAGCCACAGATTCAGTGAGTGAATTCAGCTCTCATACCTGCTTCTGAGCTCATCATTTCCTGATCAGCCCCCTCTGTATTTTCTGGCTCTGATGTCTCTAGAAAAACACACTTTAAAGTAAGAAGACTTTTAAATAGATTTGAATATTTTTTGCTTTCTGGAAGATTCCCACATAAATAGCCTATAGTAACAAAGGGTTGGGATGGTGGCTATAAAAACCTGTAGGTAAAGGTTTCCTTTACAAAGAAAGTTTACCTGAGGAAATCCTCTTTCCAGTAGTGGGTGAAAAGCCTGGAGCATTCTTAGTTATAGATCTATGTGTACAATGTATAATTCAGGTGCTATTAAGCCAAAAGGCTTGCATACTGATAAGAACTGTTTTTTCAAATTTTATATCCTCCTAGTTTTCCTGGCTTCAGGCAGAGGCTGCTGTACTATGATCTTGCCTCAAAGTAGAAATTTTGGTACCCACAATAGCAGATCAAAGGTTTGTAAAAGGCCCCTGAGCAGGTTTGCAAAACACAAAGGCAACAGATGCTCCTACCTGTGGTGTCCTTGAGTTAATCAGAGGAGCAGGACCATTTCATCTTCTGTGGGCTAATTTTACTGTCAATAGTCATGCAACAATACATCAAGCCAAGGACTACTTTGTGTCACAAAACATATTCATTTTGGTGTGTTCCTAGTACTTTAAACCTAGAAGGGGCCCTCTGAGGTGTTTCAGTCCACTTCCTTCATAGTACATGTGAATGAATTAAGGATAAAAGAGGCTGGGAGGCAAGGTGGTGTCAGAACGAGTCCCAGAACCGGGGGATCTGGCTCTGGGCTTAGATTGGCTCTGCTGTTGGCTGGAAGAGCTGTGCTGACAAAAATTTTGAGTTCCTCCTGTGTTAGAGGATCTCCAAGACCACTCTCAAGGTCAGTGATTCACTAGAAGGACTTGCAGAACCCAGCAAAGCTGTTTTACTCTTGGTTACCTATATAATAATGGAAAGATACAGATGAAAATCAACAGCAGAGGCCGGGCGCGTTGGCTCACGCCTATAATCCCACGCCTTTGGGAGGCAAAGGCGGGTTGATCACGAGGTCAAGAGATTGAGACCATCCTGGTCAACATAGTGAAACCCCGTCTCTACTAAAAATACAAAAATTAGCTGGGCATGGTGGTGTGTGCCTGTAGTCCCACCTACTCGGTAGGCTGAGGCAGGAGAATTGCTTGAACCCAGAAGGCAGAGGTTGCGGTGAGCTGAGATCGTGCCATTGCACTCCAGTCTGGGTAAGAGCAGCAAAATTCCGTCTCAAAAAAAAAGAAAATCAACAGCAGAAAAGGAGCACAGGGCAGGGCAGAGTCCAGGAGAGACCAGAAACACATTTCCAGTTGTCCTCTCCTAATGGAGTTATACAGATGGTGCTTAATTCTCTCAGAAATGATATGTGACAACACCCTTGGGACATCACCAGCCAAGGAAGCTCACCCAAGCCTTGATACTCATACTTTTAATTGAGAGTAGCCACATAGTACTGACTGGCAACCCACATGGCTGACCTTAGTCTCCAGCCCTTCCAGAGGTCAAGCTGATATCCAGTGGCTCAAAGCCTCCACTATAAATCACATTGTTAGCAGAAACTATCGGGCTCAGCCCCAGCCTCCAAGTAAATAAAAATACTCTTATCAGTTAGGATATTCCAAGGGGTTAGGGGTTACCCCACAGGAGGCTGGCAAGGGCCAAATATTTCCTGGAATGTGCAGGGTAAGAAAAATCGACTGAGTTAATTCTTTACTCCCCCCACCAAAATTAATTTAAAATGGTTGATTCTTTGTCCAGATAGTGCCGTTCTGCTCCCGATTCCTACTGAGGCTTGACTCCAGTACCTATGAATCCTATGCTACTCCTGATTTAAAAGTCCTATTGAGGCCAGGCATGGTGGCTCACACCTGTAACCCCAGCACTTTGGGAGGCCGAGTTGGACAGATCATTTGAGGTCGGGAGTTCGAGGCCAGCCTGGCCAACATGGTGTAATCTCGTCTCTACTAAAAATATAAAAATTAGCTGGGCATGGTGGTGGGTACCTGTAATCTCAGCTACTCAGGAAAGGTTGAGGCAGGAGAATCACTTGAACCCAGAAGGCAGAGGCTGCAGTGAGCTGAGATTGTGTCACTGTACCCCAGCCTGGATGACACAGTAAGATCCTGTTCTTCCCTACCATACCCCCCCACCAAAAAAAAATCATTGAAAGTGGTATTTTCCTTTAACTGCATTTTTAAAAAAATTGACAGCACATATACAATGCCTGGCAACAGCTCTGTGCTGAGGTATTTTAACGAGCAAAAACAATCTACATAAGATTGCTATTGCTGCTATAACTAATTACTCCATATTTGGTAGTTTAATACAATAGAAATTTATTCTCTCACGGATCTGGAGGCCAGAACTCTGAAATCAGTATCATGAGGCTGAAATCGAAGTGTCATAAGGCCCTTCTCTCTTAGCAGCTCTGGGGGAAAATCCATTTGTCCTACAGCTTCTGGTGGCTGCCAGCATTTTTTGGCTTATGACACATTGTCTTCTCTTTTTCTGTATACATGAAATTTTCCTCTGCCTTTCTATTATAAGGAAACTTAAGATTGCATTTAAGTCCCACCTAGATAATCCAGGATAATTTCTTACCTATTTCAAGATCCTTAACTTAATCACATCTGCAAGGATCCTTTTCTCTTTCTCTCCTTCCTTCCTTTCCTTCCTTTTTTTTTTTTTTTTCGTGGTCATATAGGATAACAGGTTCCAGAAGTTAGGACAGAAATATCTATCATTTGTTCAGCCTACTTTAGAATGTTTCTAAGGTTAGTAGACATTTAAAAAAAGCTGAGTTGCTTGGGTTTACTAAACATTTACAGTAATTATCTGTCATAACCCACTCAATATGCACAGGACTCATGTGACTAAAAGAAACTATGGAACATATAAGAGGAAGCGCTGTTATAGCAAAGTGTTGGAATGCACATTTTAAATTAAAAGCAAAGTAAAAGAAAGCAAACTGGTGTTAGCTTGAATGATAGCTATGCCTTCCCATGAAAAATGAAGGAGATAATTAAGAAAAATTGTATAACTAATCCAAGGTTCCAAAACTGCTTGGTGGAGTGCAGCATTCGCATGGAGTTGGAAAGAAGGAAAAGCAGGCTTGTTTGCCTATAAAATTGTGTGCCAGATTTTAGGATTTCCATAATTCAGCTTCACTATTTGTCCAACCAACATATACCCAGAGTGGATATAGTCAGAACAGCAAATCATTTTTATTTCAAACTCGATGTTAGAACTAGGGAAAAACCACATCTTATGATTGTGTCCCAATCTCTAGAAACATTAAACAGATAGCAACATTGTGAGTTTTATCTGAAGCTAGAATCATCAGTTTTGGTGCAGATAGCGGCAGTACAAGAAAGCCAAAGGCAGTAGGCAGCTCTCCTTACCTAAGACTCAGGAGGATGTTTCCATCAGGGTGTACACGCAGCATGATATTCTCCATAGTTGTATCATGGATGAAGGATCTTTTAGAGTGGACAAAAAAGATATCAGGCACCCAGATCTTTTGGATCAATCTATGATCAAATGTCATGCTTTTGTTTACTGCACTAGGAAAGGAGAGCCTCTCGTCTTTCCAGTAATGCCTGAGATAAAAAGTCATTGTGAAGTCCTAGACAGAGAGAAGAAGAAACCAATCAAAACCAGTAGGAATATGGTTCAGGGTGACCACTCAACACTATTAGTCCCAGGACTCATCCTCATGGGTGTTAATGACTTATAAGTGAATGGCTAACATTGTAGTTTCAGATCGATCTAGGATGAAGCTAAGGAGGTTATGCTTTCAGCTTTTCTTTCACATGAACTCTGGTGAATGTTAAGAATTTCTGGGAGCTATAATAGAATATTCAAGTTGGGGAAAGGGAACCAGGTTATAAATGGGCAGCATTTCTGTGCAAGCATTCCAGTAAATCACCTAAAGAGATCTCAGAAGAAAGGAACCTGAAACTTTACTATTTTACTGTCTATTATTTTATTGATTGCTTTTTTTCATTATGAATATTCATTTTTAAAATTGATTTTGTACTGATGCTCACGTTCCTTTTGTTAAAGAAGTTTTCCCAAATTGAATAAACTATAGTCCCACAAAAATGTGGATCAAATGTTTATTAGAGCTATTCGTGTAAAGCAATAGGACAGAAGTCCTAGGACAGAGTCAGGAATTGTCCTCAGCTTGAGACAGGAAGCATGTTGTAAAATGGTGGTTCTCCAAGTTTAATGTGCAAAGAATAATTTTTGAAGTTTGTAGAAATGGCACATTTCCCAGAAGTTAGTTCCCAGATATTCTGATTCAGTATGGCTCAGGGGTTTGAATCGTTAATGTTCATTCTTGTATTGTAAGAATGAATTGCTGAGAGGAAAAAACTGTACTAGCATTATAGTAGAAAAAAAAAGTTTATTCACTTAATAATATGAGCTTTGTTTGGCTCTTAGATATTCCAAATATTTGGTTGTTTGAAGAGAAACTCCCCTAGCTTCATCCAAATTGTTGGCTGCTGGACAACCACAATAACTTCTTACTATTTCACAATTGCTTACTTCTCTCTTTTATTTTCCAACGATAATCAAATTTTTCTTGAACTAGTGCATATGCTAGAACTTTGGCATTTATTATACAAACAAGGGATACATTTCAGTAAACTCTGAATGAGTCACCCATTAATTATGAGCTAGTGTGTTCTAGGTTCAGAATAGAGCTATATTGATTTATGGCTCTGGATTAATCTGGGAACCATTAATTAGCCATGCGTAATTTTGGATTAGGGTGAGGGCAAATAAACAGAATGATTCATTCATTAACATAATACAGGGACTTGTGTGGGTTACTGCATAGAGTGCCTTAATAAGCATATACTTAGAATTAGATGCTTGGTCTGATCTAAAGGTCACTAGGCAAACATTTGAGTTTATGGAGTCAAATAGCAGACGTGGGTGCGTGTTTGTGATACAGCAAATCATTACTTGCTGGCAATATCAATCACCAGGAGCAAGCCGAACGGCATTCTGGAAGGAGAATGATACAAAACTTAGATGGATCGAAAGTGAAGTTAGGGTGGACAAGAGACAGTAGAAAGATGATAAATGAGAAGCAAAACCAACCAAACACACATACACTAGGGAAAAAGGGTGAATCCTGACAACAAGAAAGCATTTTCAAACTGGGCATGTGAACCCAGTCCAGTTTTATGTGATACAGACTAGCAAAGCTAACCTTATTCAGGGAGTAAAGATGATACCCAGTTTTGGGTGCTGCTTGTTAGAGACAATAAGGATTTTAGATGCAAACTGGGTCATTCAGAAATGACTTCAATATGATGTCAGGACAGGGGAAATAAAACTTGTTCTCAGCGCACAACAGGCTTGGTGGAAGTACCAGTAGGAGCTGACTTTGGGTAGGAAAGGATCAAAATCTTATAAACCAGTCTTTTTCGAGTAGTGAGTCCTATGAGTGCTATTCCCTTTTGGTGTAGAGGGGCAAAATGAATGTTTAAGACCTATGTTGAACTGAAATAAATATTGAATTAGATAATGATAAGGACAAGGCAGACCATTAGTTGAGAGTTCACAGACTGAAACAAGGTGTAATGGGTCACAGAAGATGGTGTTTAGACTTTTCTAGAACGTCTTTCAGTTAGTGATTTGGAAGAATTGCTAAAAATAAAAATATGAATTAAGGATACAGATGAAAAGATGATTTGATTTTAGTGACTGATGTTTTCTAGGCCCTGCTCCTTTAGCAGATCCCTGTTTGTTCACTTTCTGTCTCTCTCATTTTATCCTTAATTGTGGTATTTGCATTATTACAAAAATAATACATAGAATCTAAATTTTTTTTTTTTGAGACAGAGTTTCGCTCTTGTTACCCAGGCTGGAGTGCAATGGCGCGATTTCGGCTCACCGCAACCTCCGCCTCCTGGGTTCAGGCAATTCTCCTGCCTCAGCCTCCCGAGTAGCTGGGACTACAGGCGCACGCCACCATGTCCAGCTAATTTTTTTATTTTTAGTAGAGACGAGGTTTCACCGTGTTGACCAGGATGGTCTCGATCTCTTGACCTCGTGATCCACCTGCCTCGGCCTCCCAAAGTGCTGGGATTATAGGCGTGAGCCACTGTGCCTGGTCCAGAATCTAAATTTTAAAATTAAACACTCTGAAAATTACTATATATGCTACAGTTTATATAGCAACAATACTTATTCCAAAGCATATATATAAAAGCTTTTGAAAGGTTTCTAAGAACACACATGTAAAATATTCCAGAAAATGGAATGAAATTCAAGGATTCATGTACATAAAAATGGCCAGCAAATGAGTAGATTGGATAAACAACAAACTAATTTTTTTCAGATGGAAAATGAAGTTTGAAAAGAAAATAACTCCTCCCAATTGATGGAAGAGGCACTCTGTTGCTTTTATTAAAAAAACAAACAGCAAAGCAGACTGCCATCTTTAAAGAAGAAAACAGAGGATAACAAGCATCCGGATAAGAGCTGCAATCTCGAATGACTCCAAGAACCAGGTGGGCAACTTTTAGTCAAAGAAGCAGGCTGAATCAAGAGAAGAAAAGCAAGGCACGGCTTCCAGGACAACTTGGGGGGAACAGGCCCTATCTAAAGACACTCAAACATTGATTTTTCTTCTTCTTCTTCTTCTTCTTTTTTTTTTTTATGCAGTCTCACTTTGTCACACAGGCTGAAGTGTAGTGGGGCAATCTTGGTTCACTATAACCTCCAGCTCCCAGGTTCAAGCAATTTTCCTGCCTCAGCCTACGGAGTAGCTGGAACTACAGGCATGTGCCACCATGCCCAGCTAATTTTTTTGTATTTTTAGTAGAAACAGGGTTTCCCCATGTTGGCCAGGCTGGTCTTGAACTCCTGACCTCAAATGATCTGCCCGTCATGGCCTCCCAAAGTGCTGGGATAACAGGCTGAGCCACTGCTCCTGGCCCAAAAATTAAATTGTTTAAAACTTTTGGTAGAATGGAGAAAAAACACTAAAATTTAAACCAAATCCAAAATTGAAACCAAACCAAAACATATTTATATGCTGTATCTTACTAGTAGGTACCAGTTAGGGCCTAACACTTGAAGGTGGTGTAGTATTGATAGAGAACAGAAGAGGTGGATCTAAAGAAGATGATGGAAAAAACAGCAACTGAGTAGAATTAAATGAGATGGAAAAAGCAATTTAAATATAAGTACACAGAGCCATTAGGCAAGAAGGAGTGATAGAGTTTGAATGTTTGTTCCTTCCAAATCTTGTGTTGAAATTTGATCCCCAATGTTGGAGATGGGGCTTGATGAGAGGTGTATTAGTCCATTTTCAAACTGCTATAAAGAACCACCTAAGACTCAGTAATTAATAAAGAAAAGAGGTTTAATTGACTCACAGTTCTCCATGGCTGGGGAAGCCTCAGGAAACTTACAATCACGGTGGAAAACAAAGTGGAAGCAAGCACCTTCACAAGCAGCCGGAGATAGAGAGACAGAACATGTGCAGGGGAAACTGTTACTTGTAAACCATTGGATCTCATAAGAACTCTCTTACTATCACAAGAACAGCATGGGGGAAACCGCCCCCATGATCCAATCACCTCCCACAGGGTCCCTCCCTCAACATGTCAAGACAAGATTTGGGTGGGGACACAGACCCAAACCATATCAGGAGGTATTTGGGTCTTGGGGACAGATCCTTCAGGAATAGCTTGGAGCCATCTTCTTAGTAATGAATAAGTTCTCGATTTTTCCCATGACAGTCCCCTTCCTTCCTCACCCTGCCACTAGGAGCTGGTTGTTGAAAGAACCTAGTATCTCTTCCACCCCCATTCCTCCTCTCTTGCCATGTGATGCCTGCTCCTATTCACCTTCCACCATGAGTAGAAGCTTCCTGAGGCCCTCACCAGGAGCAGATGGTAGTGATATGCTTTTTGTACAGCCTGCAGAACGAGGAGCCAAGCAAACCTCTTTTCTTTAGAAACTACCCAGCCTCAGGTATTCCTTTATAGTAACACAAATGGACTAAGACAAAAAGGACACAGACGTTGAAATTTTGAAGCTAAAAAGGCACTCTTTATTTGGGATAGAAAAACAAACTAAAGAGGGCTCAACCAAACTCCAAAACTACGTTAACAAATTAAAGGAAAAAGAGTAAGTAAAAAGGAAATACATCTGAAAATAGATATGTAGGTGCTTGTATGTATAAGCTAGCCATGGTATTAACTATTCTTTCTTAGAGCAAAAAACTTGAAAAACCTAAAATCACTTGGCTCTGGTAATTATGTAAACAAGGAAGGTGGCCCTAAATTGGGAATAGAGAAAATGAGATGGAAAATTACAGTTGATAATATTAAAACATAAAAACAGCTAAAGTGATTAAGGGATGGGAAGAAGAAACAAAAAAGCAAGGCATGTTTTTCATGTCATAAAAGACAGAAACAGCTAACAGGAAGGTTGAAGATAAGGGATCACTTTCAAGTTTATGGATATTTCATAGAACAAATAATCCTCTATGAAAATACAGACATTTCATTGCAAAATTAAGTAATGTCGGTCTCTTTTAGATTTCTGGAAAAATATAAGGAAACAGACAAAATTTTAATTAAATTTTTAGTCCCATGAATAATCCTTTGTCCTTTGCTACTGGTTGTCTTCAGATAAGCAAAACTAGTATCATTTGACATATGTGAAAGCGGTCTATCAATGTTGGTTCAACTGTTTATCGTTTTGTGGGTAAGGATGCATGACTGGGATTTCATATCACCTATATAGTACGGTCATCCTTCTTTTTAGACAATTATTCTCAATTCTTGCTGCACAGGTAAATATATCATGATGTTCTACAATGTTCTACCACTGGAAAACCATTCTAAGGAAAACAGAAGAGTAGATAAGGAAAGAGAACTGTAATCGAGGGTAGAATGAAGTGGATAGAAGAGAGCACAGCAATCACGACTCTATTATTAAGCAAAGTAGGAGACATAAATAACATACATAATTTAAATCATATATTAAAACACTAGTGATTTTGATTTTGACACTGCTGAGAACAATGATATCCCATGAAGAAACTTACCATGTTAGTCTCTGAAATGCTGTCAATGCTTTCAACATGGACATCTATACCCACTGGCACTGGGGACCCTTCAGAAAGAAGAATGGGTAATATGCTGAGAAATGCATTAGAATTATTTTAAAACCATTCAAAACAAAAAGATTAATGCCCTTGGACAGCAAATGAATTAGTTTTTTAAACAACACATTTCTCCATTATTTGTTGAATCAGTTATTATATACTCAATTATTATAACAAAGACACGTGCAAATAAAAGGAATTCCAATAATCATTACTCATTTGCTTGGGAATATGTCAGTATTTTCCTTCTATAGTATAAGAGTGGTGTCTCTGGTTTTTTAAAAAAAAATTTATTCTTTTTAGCTACTAGTGATTTAAAAAAGGAAAACAGTTCTGAAAACACATCTAACAGTACGTAGAATTAGGTATTCTATATGGTAATGGTCATATCTTATAGTCAGGGAGTGTCACAGAATCCTTGACACTGGGCAATTTTGGAATCTTTTCTCTGCTGTCAAAAAAAATCTGCCTTTTCCATTCGTGCCATGGTTGGTGGAGTAGAGGAACACGGTAAATTTTATTGAGATTGAAAGTGCAGTGCGACACAGGGACACCACAGATCAGATTCAGAAATGCCCCTTTGCAGATCAGCAACAACCACAGGCTGCATTTAGGAAGAAAATATCCTTAGAAATGCATTCGATGAGAAAATACTGACTCAGAATTGGAGCAATTTCAGACAGAGCTGCTGACACTCGTACAGGTGACTCGCCCAGAATCAGGTTCATGGGCCCAGAAAACCTGAATGACCACCCAAGAGAATCCAGACTAGACTGACGTTTCGTAGTTACACCTAAGAAATGATTTTGCCACTTTCAGTGTGAGGTGAAACTGGTTAGTAACATCAACATTCAGTTTTACAATGGGAATTTTATGTACTTATGTGTTAAAATAATTCCTATATTTATATATGCAGTTTTTCATATGTTCTCTTTCCATATAAGCCATTCTCAAACCTTATTGTCCGTATAGTCCTTTGTTTAAAAAAATGCTTTCAATTATGATTGAGAAAATATAAATCCTGCCTAAATGAATCCAAGCTGGTTGTTTTAATCAAGATTCAAAGATTTAGGCTGGACATGGTGGCTCACATCTGTTATCCCGGCACTTTGGGAGGCTGAGGTGGGCGGATTACTTGAGGTCAGGAGTTCAAGACCAGCCTGACCAACATTGGTGAAAGTCCATCTCTACTAAAAATACAAAAATTCAACCAGGTATGGTGGTGAGTACCTGTAATGACAGGTACTCAGAAGCCTGAGGCACAAGAATCGCTTGAATGCAGGAGGCAGAGACTGCAGTGAGCCAAGATTGTGCCACTGCACTCCAGCCTG
The DNA here is from genome assembly GCF_049354715.1 of Callithrix jacchus. Taxonomy (NCBI): domain Eukaryota; kingdom Metazoa; phylum Chordata; class Mammalia; order Primates; family Cebidae; genus Callithrix; species Callithrix jacchus. Next base: position 1,189,309 of record NC_133522.1, on the reverse strand, counting down.
GGTGACAAAGCTTCCATACCGAGGCTGAGGATGGGAAATGCCTGGATATGCTACATGGGACAGGTACCCATATAATTCAACAGCCCTTTAAATGCATAACACTATATCCATTTAGAAACTCAAGGTATGTCTTGCCAGCCCCTGTATCTTCTCTGTGACTCCCCCAATAATTAACTGATGTCACCTTCACTTTATTAACGAATTCCCTTTTTTGCTTTCTCAAGTCCATGCCCTCAACATCATTTTTTTTTTTTTTTTTTACTTTGAAGGGTTTCAATTGGCCAGGCACAGAGCTGACATGCAAATACATTCCTGCCTCAGGCTTCTGGCATACCTCAGTTGCATCTTAACTACTATCTCCTTCCTGCCATATTGGATCAATTATTATACATCTTATAACACTAATTTTGACATTTTTTTTTTTTTGAGACAAAGTTTCACTCTGTTGCCCAGGCTGGAGGGCAGTGGCACAATATTGGCTCACTGCAACCTGTGTCTCCTGGGTTCAAGCAGTTCTTGTGCCTCAGCCTCCCAAGTAGCTGGGATTAGGGGCACGTGCCACCATGCACAGCTAATTTTGCATTTTTAGTAGAGACAGCGTTTCACCATGTTGGCCAGGCTGGTCTCAAACTCCTGACCTCAGGTGACCTACCTGCCTTGGCCTCCCAAAGTGCTTGGATTACAGGCATGAGCCACTGCACCTGGCCAAGTTATGACAATTCTTAAATAATGTTTAACAGTAATTTTGATTATGCATTAACTTGGGACCAACTCACTCTTATACCTTCATAGGGTTCTGCACTGCTGCTTTTTTATGTGGATGTGCCTTTTTTCTTGAATTAGTAGAAAAATCAAAATAAAAATTCATGAAAATATCTTTGTCAATTTCTTGTATTGTATTTCTAGCTCTACCTTGTATTTCACAGTGGGTAAATCTTCCCAATAATTCCAACACTCCAAGGGAATAAAAAATTTGGAAAGGAGTGACAGAATGTCCTGAATGAAGTTCTAGCATTAAAGTCACATAGGCTAGAGTTTGAAACCAGTTCCACAACTGTTACATAGGCGAGAGTAAGTACCGTCTCTAAGCTTAGCCTACCTGATCTATAAAATTTGTCTAGTAATGCCTTGGTGACTCGTTTGAGGACTAGACAAAATACAGTTACTGAACCTAATTGGCAGTCAACAAATGGCATAAAATAAATGTTAACACTACTGCAATTAAGCAAAAATATAAACCTGCCCCTTAGGACTCCAAGCCACTACTCCCAATCCTACGTACATTTAGATAATCTGTCCAATCTTCTCTTTAAAAAAGGAAAAGAAAAAGATACAGTGCTTCTCATCATTTACTAAAAAAAAAAAAAGAAAAACAGCTGAGAGCAACTTGCAGTTAGTACCCCCTGATTTATAAATAGATCCTAGTTGCTGACGACTGTCTGCAAGCCTGGGGACAGACTTAAAAAACTACCCTCCGGCCAGGCGCAGTGGCTCAAGCCTGTAATCCCAGCACTTTGGGAGGCCGAGGCGGGTGGATCACGATGTCAAGAGATCGAGACAATCCTGGTCAACATGGTGAAACCCTGTCTCTACTAAAAATACAAAAAAATTAGCTGGGCATGGTGGCGCGCGCCTGTAATCCCAGCTACTCGGGAGGCTGAGGCAGAAGAATTGTCTGAACCCAGGAGGCGGAGGTTGCGGTGAGTCGAGATCGCGCCATTGCACTCCAGCCTGGGTGACAAGAGTGAAACTCTGTCTCAAAAAAAGAAACAAAACAAAACACTACCCTCCAATGACACACTTATGCCACTGCTGCCCAAGTACTGGAGCCTAGGGTGGTCTGAAGGCTGATCTGAGATGGGGGTTAAAACATAGTCTGTTAGGAATGGGTTTCTGGAAACACCTTGGATTTCTTCCCTCCGTCCTCCAGATCTACACTGTTCCTGGTGAGGAGGAGCTCTTCCATTTGCACGGAAAATGTATGCCCTCGGGTGCCGTCTGGCCTCATTTCTTCTCTTTCCTTCGAGCCGCGTTCCGCTCAGGCCGGCGGCAGCTTCCGCCTTCCGGTTCGGGCGACTGTGTGACGTCAGTTTCCGGGCCGCTGGTTGCAGGCCTGCGCCAAGCCCGGCGAATGTGTGTGTGTGTGTGTGTGTGTGTGTGTGTGTGTGTGTGTGTGTGCGTGCGCGTGCGCGTGAGCGGGCCTGCGCCAAGCCCGGCGAGTGTGTGTGTGTGTGTGTGTGTGTGTTTGTTTTGTTTTTGTCGTTTGGTTTTGAGACGGAGTCTTGCCCAGGCTGGAGTGCAGGCCTGCGCCAAGCCCGGCGAGTGTGTGTGTGTGTGTGTGTGTGTGTGTGTGTGTGTGTGTGTGTGTGTGTGTGTGTGTGTGTGTGTTGTTTTTGTCGTTTGGTTTTGAGACGGAGTCTTGCCCAGGCTGGAGTGCAGTGGAGCGATCTCCGCTCGCTGCAACCTCCGCCTCCCAGGTTCAAGCGATTCTCCTGCCTCAACCTCCCGAGTAGCTGGGACTACAGGCGCGCGCCACCATGCCTGGCTAATTTTTTTTTTTTTTTTTTGTATTTTTAGTAGAGACGGGGTTTCATCCTGTTAGCCAGGGTGGTCTTGATCTCCTGACCTCGAGATCCGCCAGCCTCTGGCTCCCAAAGTGCTGGGATGACAGGCATGAGCCATTGCCCCCGGCCATTTGTGTGTGTGTGTGTGTGTGTGTGTGTGTGTAATAGAGACAGTTTCACCAGGTTGGTCGGGCTGGTCTCGAACTCCTGACCTCAGGTGATCCGCCCACTTTGGCCTCCCGAAAGGCTGGGATTACAGGAGTGAGCCACTGCCCCAGGCCCTCAATTCTGCCTCATTTGAGCTCCATGTCCCACTGCACCTTATTCATGGCTTTGAGGAATTGTATTATGCCCTAGGATTCTTGACGAGGGAGTAGAGAGTGAGCAGCGTGGGAAACCAAGACGCAGAATCAGAGTTTGGAAGATGGGTAAAGGCTCCAAAGAGCACGCTTTTACAAAGAATGGGCTGAGTCACAAATAAAAGGTGGGAATAAAGCATATCGATTAAAATCCATGGAATTTGTAGCCATATAAACCTGAGTTACTGTCAAACTCCCCATGTAATCTGCAAAACAGAACTAAATATATGGTGCCTACTTTATACGGTTGCTGTGATTATGTGAAAGAAAGCTTGTCAAGTCCTTAGTCTAACCCCATTCAGATGTGTTAAAACCAACTTCTTCCTTATCTATTGGATCAGTAATAAATGTAACAGTGTAAATAATAATTTTTAGATACTTTTATTAATTCAGTACCTAAAGCATTTAAAATAAAAATTAAATAAATATCAACCTTTATGATGATGGTGTTAATTTCCCAGGATCACTAAGTAGCAGCACACACATTTATTATCTTTTTTGTATAGGTAAAGATATACCATCTATTTGGTTTTTATGCAGGCTGGAATAAGGAGGGCTAAATAAAAGGTATGCATCTGATTTGGATAATGCATTTAAAGTTCATTATATAATATATTATCTGTTTTCATTATAGCTGCTTTGTTAGCTAGAGAAAACTGATGTTAGCTCCACTTGACGTGAGGGAGTGCATACTCAGAGAGGGGACAACCTGTGCCTGAAACCCGGTTAATGACAGGAAAGTAGCCAGATCCTTCTGACTCTCAGTACAGTCCTCTGGTTTGACAAGTAAAGACTGTACAAGCAGCTTTTATAACCTTAACTTTTGTTTTGACTCTGTAGCCGGTATCTGCATGCTGAAATGATTTCACTTTGAAGAAACAAAGATATTATCATCCATAAAACTAAAACAACAAAAAAAAGCCCTTAGTTATGGGAGATAAAAAAGATAGGGAAAACATAAATAAAGAAAATGAGCTGCAATTTATAACCCAAGTTAAACAAAAAGCTCTCCTAAATTTATATCCTCCTGTTTCCACATAATGAGTCAATTAATCCTCTAATGCTTTATAAAAGTAAAAAACACTGCAGTAGCAGCTGGTTTTAATGTTAAAGCTAATTAGGAAAACACATTCAGTCAAGAGAAGTGCTGAAGTTACATTTAGCTCAAGAGGAAAGAAGTATGTGCTTGTGTTTGTGTTGTGGACAAGCATAAAGAAAGAAGATAAATTAAAGATTGTCTTTTATATCCTGCAGTCTGATTTCCCCAAGGAAGGCAGCCGTGAGAACAGAGAAGTGGGTCACTGGTGTAAGGAGCTGTTCCGACCAAGAGAGGCAAGAGAAAGTTAAGGGCTGTATTTCACGGACCTACCAGACTGACACTTCTGAGTGAATTTATGGATTTTTCTGCTCCAACGGACTAAACACACAAGCCATGTGGATGCCATTTCCCCCCAGTCTATGATTGTCAGAAAAATTTCTTAATCATGGGATGATTTGCCGCTTGCCACTAAGTAGCACATTTCAATTGCATTTTTAATAACCCCAGAAAGTCGTCTCGGGAAAGAAAGTATTTTTAAAAATGCATTTTCATGTAAAACAAATCTTAAAATGCGTCTCTGACAGATCAAGCAGAGTGGAAATTTCAATTTCATGTTTTTCCGGGGGAGGGGTGGGGGGGTGGTGAGGACGAGGTTGGGATGGAGAACGGAGGTGTACATGTTTTCAGATAAAAGAGCAGAGTTTGCTCTTCGTCCTCTACAGCAGTGCTTCTCAACTGTAGGGTTTAGGGGAATCACTGCAGATTTGCATTTAGAATCCTGGGCTGCGGCCCGTGCATCTGCATTTCTAACTCCAGGTGATTCTGCGGCTGGTCCTCCGACCACTTTGATGGAAAAGCCTCCTCTAGACCGCTTGGTTCAAGGTCTGCATTCAAGGACTGTCATTTTTCTTTCAATCTTTCTGGCTTTCCATGGCCTCAAATAATCTCCATAAAAACCCTTTCCTCTAGGATAGAAACGAATTTAATTGAGGAATCTAACCTGACAGGAATTAGGGCAGCCTTTTGGATTCGTGTTGAAAATACATCAGGTAGAGCTTCCTTTCAGCTGTGGCTGCAGAGGCCAGTTTCAAGCCATTCCTGTGTGCCTGGCGCCCCCTCGTGGGCGAAAACCCACCGCCCGGCAAATTTATCGGCTGAGATTCCTGCTGTATGGTGCTAGAGGAAATATTTTGAAGAGCTTTTATAGAATCACAAGGACCAAGTACAGAATATCTGTGTGGTAGTTGTAGAGGCTATTATAAAAACTTCGGGAAAATTTGGTTGGGGAACACAGTCTATTGAGAACGGTAGCTGGCTTAAACGTGTTTGGGAGAACTGTTGTATGGATACATGAGAGAAGCTGTGAAGAAAGTTTAAAAAGATTTAAAAAATAGAGTCTCAAGAAAAAAAGAGACACATTTCTAAACCTGCTTAATCTCAAGGCTTCTGAAATCTTAAATTATGGTTCAATAAGTGTGAAAAATGCTCTGGAAAACAAAAAATTAAACTCACCAAGATTTAATCTGATTGCTGATCACGTCATCAGCGGCTCTCAAATTGTGATTCTCAGACCAGCAACATCACCTAGGAATTTACTAGAAATGCATATCGTTGGCCTCGCCCAGATCCAGTGCATCAGAGACTCTGGGGGTGGAACCCAGTAAGCTGTGCCTTCAGCACCCCCCCTCCCCAGTGATTCTGATGTTCACCAAAGTTTGAGTCACAAACGTGATGAAATCAAGGTCAAATTCTTAGAACTGGCAGAGTGAGGTGCCTCACGCCTGTAATCCCAGCACTCTTGGAGGCCGAGGTGGGCGGATCACCTGAAGTCAGGAGTTTGAGACCAGCCTGATCAACATGGTGCATCCCTGTCTCTACTAAAAACTGCAAAAATTAGCTTGGTGTCATGGCACGTGCCTGTAATCCCAGCTATTCAGGTGGCTGAGGCAGGAGAATTGCTTGAACCCAGGAGGTGGAGGTTGGAGTGAGCCAAGATCACACCATTGCACTCCAGCCTGGGTGTCAGGGTGAGACTCTATCTCAAAAAGAAAAAAGAAAAAAAGAATTGGAACCAAATGGATTTCAGGAAATTGAAAAAACAAACAAATCCCCTCCAAAAAATCCCCAACCCTCAACATAAGAATATTTAACACACTTTTTTTGTTTTGCCTGTTAACAAATTAGTTCTCTGCAGTACCCACATGCCTATAGTGCTTTCCCTGGTAACAACCACATTATAAGAAGAGTATCCCCCAACCCTGAACACTTAATGGGATTAGTTATTCATCAGACGGTTGTATCTGTTCTACTGCCAGAGGATCTTGCTTCTCACCCTCTTCTATACTTCCTTCATCTCCACATTGCTAGGACTCTCAAAAGTTGTCAGTTCAGGAATTGTGGAAACTGGAGGCTTTGTCAATGAAAGAAGAATCAGGATGGATTTAGCAGTAAGCCAGAGAGTTTAACCTGATGATTTCACCAGCCCCTGTGTATTGTTGGAAAACTTGATACCTTCAGTGATGCAACTATGTGTACATTAAGCAATCTGAGGAGAAGAAAATCTTTGTTCCAGTTATGTACCTGTGATATGAACTTCCATCTTCTTCACCTGCCATCGCAGGTGAACTCAGTTCTACCACTTTCAGCTATCACGGCCTTGGGCAAATCTCTTAACCTCTCTGAGACCAAGTTTTCACATTGCAATATTATCATGATAGTGCCTATTTCATAGCATCACTGTGAGGATGGAATAAGATAGTGCATTAAAGGGTGTTCCAACACTGGATCAATCTTGATTGCTAGAAGGGATGAAAATGTTTTAAAAGACAGTTCAGCAGAGTACATTCATAGGGAGCCATGGCATTGGTCATCCTAGTTCCTACCCAAAAGCGAGGCATTCTAGCTCATAAGAATATTCAATAAGACTTTATACATAACATGTATCCGACTTAAGGATTTTAGTCAGAACAATAAGTTGATATATAGGCAACATATAGCCATTCACTATTTATGGAACACATACTATTTACCAGAGTGTGAAGAGTAGAAAGATGAGTTTTTTGGTCAATTTAAAATGGAGAACTCATCAATTGTTCTCATTAAAGAGAAGATAATTATAAAAATCTTTTTTTTGTTTTAAACTAATAGTTTGTACTTGCATTTTGGTCTTGTTTTATTTTTTTAATTTTTATGTATTTATTTTTTTATTGTACTTTAGGTTCTGGGGTACATGTGCAGAACATGCAGGATTGTTGCATAGGTACATACATGGCAATGTGGTTTGCTGCCTCCATCCTGCATATCACCTACATCTAGCATTTCTCCCCATGTTATCCCTCCCCGACCTCCCCACCCCCTACCCGCTGTCCCTCTGTTGCCCCCAGCAACAGACCCAGTGTGTGATGCTCCCCTCCCTGTGTCCATCTGTTCTCATTGTTCAACACCCACTTATGAGTGAGAACATGGGGTGTTTGGTTTTCTGTTCTTGTGTCAGTTTGCTGAGAATGATGGTTTCCAAATTCTTCTATGTCCCTACAAAGGACACAAACTCATCATTTTTTATGGCTGCATAGTATTCCATGGTATATATGTGCCACATTTTCCTTGTCCAGTCTATCGCTGATGGGCATTTGGGTTGGTTCCAGGTCTTTGCTATTGCAAACAGTGTTGCTATGAACATACATGTGCATGTGTCTTTATAATAGAATTATTTATAATCCTTTGGGTATATACCCAGTAATGGTATTGCTGGGTCAAATTGAATTTCTATTTCTAGGTCCTTGAGGAATCACCACACTGTCTTCCACAATGGTTGAACTAATTTACACTCCCACCAACAGTGTAAAAGTGTTCCTATTTCTCCACGTCCTCTCCAGCATCTGTCTCCAGATTTTTAAATGATTGCCATTCTAACTGGCATAAGGCGGTATCTCAATGTGGTTTTGATTTGCATTTCTCTAATAATCAGTGATGATGAACACTTTTTCATATGTTTGTTGGCCTCCTATATGTCTTCTTTTGAAAAGTGTCTGTTCATATCCTTCTCCCACTTTTGGATGGATTTGTTTGTTTTTTTCTTGTAAATCTGTTTTAGTTCTTTTTACCTCCATTTTGACAGTACGGTGGGTTTTAACAAGAGTTTTGAGGACAGAACTTACCTCCAAATCCAGGTCTCATTGCAAAATCGTTGTCCTCTATATGGAGAAGTTGCTCATATTTCTGAGGCCACACTTTGGTACTGTCGTCTTTCTTCATTCTAGTTTCTTGTTTGCTGTTCCCCCAAAGGGAAAAAAATACTTTTGAGATACAAATGCTTGTGCATATTTTGATTTAGGTTAGCCATCTGTGCTCAACATAGCATGTTCTGAAATACATACATAAAAGCTCATTTTCTCAGTTCATATTAAGTCGAAGAGCTGTCAACTCTTCTTTATTATGTAAGTACGGAGCAAATAAGGTAAACCAAATTTGGGGGCACCTTAAGTCACAAACTCAGTTTGGACTTAATGCACAAACTAGTATTATTTCTCAGAATATGGTTTTTAAACCTGGAAAATCCCAATTACCTGAGTGGAGGTGATCAAAACTCAGATTCACAGACTCCTGCCCCAGATCAACTAAGTCAGTCCCCTAGGAAGCAGGGCCTAGGAATCTGCACCTGAACAAGCTACCTAAGTGATCGTTGGGGGTCACTGAAGCTGAATAATCTCTGTGCTAAGACAGTGAAAAAATAAAAAGAACGCAAGATTGTAAACAGATGAAGACAGTGTTTTACAAGGATAAAATGAGCAGAAAATACAGGGTGCAGGCTGAGAGTGTACCAGGCAGAATTCCCGATGGGGGTTCTAGAGCCTGAGGGATGGCAATATTTAGACCTGATGCCAGGTCAAATTGTGAAGTGGGTGATGTCTGGTTTTGTGTACAGTTCTCTAGAGCAAAGGAAAGTGGGCAGTGGCCTCTTGGCACTAGGTGTCCTGATTGGGAATGAGGCCCTGTCTCTCCCTGTGTCGGTGAGCTTGGGCAAGTTGCTGGACCTCCTGATTTGTTTTCTGCCCTGATGGCTCATCTCCTCCTTCCAGAAAAAGGTGACTGTGATCATTATCATCATCAGCAGCAGCAGCAGCATCATCGGCAGCAGGAGCAATAACACAAGACCCTGAGGGCTCTCCTAAGTGAATCCTAGTCATTTTGAATAGCTGATATGCGTTTGTATCAGTACATGTCTTCTCCAGAAAACTGATGTGAATGTTAATATAAGACATGTGGGTAAACTTTCTTACACAATTAAATGCCTTTGATGGGGAGAATTTCAGAACCTGGAGCAGGTGCTAGAAGAAATAAGTCCAGGCTTACGGGCATCTGAGATCACTGAGTGTGGCCTTTCAATAAAGAACTTTCTGGTTGAAACCATCAGAGGTTTACAGAAGTATATTTTATCATTGATAGAAATATGGAGGTTGGGAAATCTGTTTTGGCAGAAGGCAATGAGTTTTATTTTAAACATGTTAAGCCATTATAGCCTATGAATAATTGAACACATACTACTAATTTTCCATGGATCTAGAATTAACTAGAAAAGTTTTTCCAAGGAGCTAGAAGGAACTATTTATTTAAAAAAAAAATAGCAGCTAGCTTTTATTAAATGCCTACTATGTTCAAGCCACCAAGTCAAAATAAATATTATCTTCCTTGGCATACATCCTAATTATGCTCTATTTGGGCATAATAGAGTTTCTGATTCAATAGGTTTGGGGCATGAAAATTTGCATGTATAATAATTTCTCAAGAGAGTCACTGGCCTAGAAAATAGTAGACATTTAATAAAAGGTAGCTACTTGTTACTATTTTAAGAAAAATGGAAATGTAACTAAGAGTGAAAACTCCTGAAAAGTTGTAAAGCCCTTTGGTAATAATCTTTTAATACAGTTAAATGGCATGTCACTAATGTGTCTGCTCAGAAGCATACCACTCCATGAGACCAGAAAGGACAAATCTTAATTAAGAATCCCAAGAAGGTTTAAGATGTAGCCCGCTATGAAATGCTCTCTTGGCAGTGTGCAAAAGCACATGCACCTTGAGGGCTCTTCAGGTGCACAATGAGATGCTCCATATTTATCTGCTTTTGCCTTTTTTGTATCTTCTATTTCTCGAAAAGCATCTGTTGCTTAAACACTCTTTTAAAGAATTTTGAAAATCTGTGTATTCCCCTCACACATATTTAAATCGACATTTATGTTTCTTCATCATATATTTTGAAATTACTCAATATTGATGATTTCAAATAAAACATGTTATTCCTTTAAGTGGATCAAATGAATCTAAATATACACATTATGTACTTAAATGTACCTGAACAAGTTCTTTAAAAATCAGAAATTTTTATCATTTTAAAAAAATACTTGTATCTCCATTTTATTTACTTCATAGAATTTTATCACTCCATCATGCATTAAGAAAAATGTATAAACATTGAAATTAACTTTTTAATTTTCTATGACAATTACAAGTAGAATAAAACATAATTTGTATAAATGTTGATACTAAAATTAAGAATGAAATTTTATCAGAAGTGTATTTATAAATGAAGTGATGATTCATTTTCCCCAATTATTCTGTGTATCAGCAAATGGATATTAGTCATTGCTGGAATAAAATTGGGAATTCTATTCTTTTTAAAAAATCTTTATAGATAAAAATGTTGAGAAAGTTTGTTCATATATGTGGAAGTACATGGAATTTGAAGAAACTTTGTTTCAGTATTCTTTTAACAATGTAACTTAATTATTTAAACTCCTTATTTTTCAAAACTCACACTGTAGAATTTATCTTGAACAATTATTTTAATGGCTTATAACCTGACTAATTAGGTTCTTCCTTCAATTTTATTAAAAGCAAATAATAAGAGAATTGCCATTTAGAAAAAGACGTTTTGTGTAGCATCATTCACTATCTCAACACGTTTGTAACGATCTCTTTGTATCCAGGAACTTTTTTTTTTCCAGATAGAGTCTTGTTCTGTCACCCAGGCTGGAGTACAGTGGTGTGGTATCAGCTCACTGCAACCTCTGCCTCTCTGGTTCGAGCAATTCTCCTGGCTTAGCCTTCCGAGTAGCTGGGAGTACAGGTGCCTGCCACCTCACGTGGCTGTTTATTTTTTATTTTTTAATAGAGATGGGGTTTTATCATGTTAGTCAGGCTGGTCTCAAACTCCTGACCTCGTGATTCAGCTGCCTTAGCCTCCCAAAATGCTGGGATTACAGGCATGAGCCACCGCACCTGGCCTGGACCCAGCAACTTACACACTGGAAATACTTGTAGGATTCAGAAGGAGGGAAAGGGATGCCTGCATATTGCCAGGTGGGACAGAGCAATCATTAAAAGGTGGTAATAAAGAAGACTGCAGGTGGTGAATAGATCAATTTTAAGAAAGAGGTCAGAAGGAATTAAAGATCCAAAAACTGTTTTAAAACTACTCATGTCTACATGCCCCTCAAATATCTACATCTACCCTTAGAGGTATAATATATCATACCCCATGGGCACCCTGGTTTGAAGGCCTCTGATGCATACATAGAAAGGTTAATAAAATGAAGGATGAAATAAAACCAAGAAAACAGAAGGAAATATGCTTAATAAAGGATCACTATAGAATGGAGCATCAGGTTTAGCTCAGAATGTTCTCATCTTAAACTACTTTGTGTCTTCTACCCTCTCCCCCAATCTAGAATAAATGATATAATGTTTAGCAGCTGATGAGAAGCAGCTTTTGGATTTCTTCTGTCCCAGGAGAGGATGTTCTAGGAGTCTGAATCCTGATGGGATCAAGCAAAGAGATGTCAGTTTCTGGGAGAGCCTGTCATCAGCGTTCTTCATTTTGTCCTTTCCTACAAAGGCTTATGAACACTGACAAACAGTAGGGCTGTAACCTTGGTAATAGGTGTGAGTTTTCTCGTTGAATTAGGGCCTTTTCCTTCCTGGACCACACAAAGAAAACGTATTTCTATGCTCCCTCTTCTCAGTGGCAGAAACTCTACTGTGATTGTGTGACGAAAAAGTAGAGGTCTGGGAGGAAGGAAAGGCCAGATTTTGAGTGGTCTCAGGGGGACTAAGAGGGTCTTTGAGGAGGTCATAATAGCCAAAGAATTAAAAACTAGAACTGGTTGAGGAAAAGAAGATACACCTAACTCATTCAGCTGCACTGGAGTTTTATAAGTGGAATGACAAAAAGTCATCTGACTTCAGTCACAAACACTCGGTTGACTGCCTTATAAAACGGCTTTCCCTCCAGCCTGGAGGCCTACATATTTGATGAATTAACTAGAATCGGAACTTGAAAAGAACTAGGTCTGACATGAAGAGAGTATTTATCCAAGGAAGGACATAATTAATAAGCATATTAAAAAATATCTAATGGAGGGGGTCAAGAGTGAGATACCAATTGAAGCCATAACTGTCATTTTGTATCTATCAAATTAGCAAAAGACAAAAAATAATGTTATTGCCTGTGCTGTGAAGGATATGATGAGGCCAGGCGCAGCGGCTCCTGTCTGTAATCCCAGCACTTTGGGAGGCCAAGGTGGGTGGATCACTTGAGGTCCGGAGTTTGAGATCGGCCTGGCCAACATGGCAACCCCATCAATAAAAAAATGCAAAATTAACCAGGTGTGGTGGCGGGCACCTGTAATCTCAGCTACTCAGGAGGCTGAGGCAAGAGAATCACTTGAACCTGGGAGGCGGAGGTTGCAGTGAGCCAAGATTGTGCCACTGCTGTCCAGCCTGGGCAACAAAGTGAGACTCCACCTCAAAAAGAAAAAAAAAAAGGAATATGATGAAATGTGAATATTTCTAGTTTGCAGGTGGGAGTTTAAATATTGGTAAACTCTGCTAGAAATTCATCTCAAGAACTATAAGGATATTTCATATGCTTCGACTCAATTATTCAATTCCAGAAAAATTATAATTTTCTTGGTAAAAAAAAAATGTGAAAAATTATAATTTTCTTGGTAAAGGAAAATGTGGGAAAACATTTACTGGTGTTACTTATAATAATGCAAACCTGAAAATAAATGTTCAAAAACAAAGGAGGTAATTCTTGTTCTTTAATTCGAATTAATAATATGAAATGATTAAAAATACCATTATAGTGTCTACGAAGCACTGTGAGAAATGAAAGTGAAGGAATTACAAAATGGTTGCTATGCTATGATTTTAAACATGAAAAAAATCACGTCATTTCATAAATAAGGATTAGACATGAACTTGGAAAAAGGAAAGCATAATTGAGATTCTAGGTATTTTTTTCCATATAAAGATCCATTATTACTATTGTTATTTGTATCATAAATTATCTAGACCAAATTGGACTTGCCATTTAGAATTCTTTCCAAATAGGAATCTGGTCAAAGCTCTCCACCTTATCACTCCATTCTCCTTGTCATTCTAGAAGCATGCCCTCTAGATAACACGGACGTTTTTCTCAGCCAAACTTTATTGTGGACCAGTGCACGCTGAAGCTCAGCTAACTGTTCCAAATAACGTAGGCAAAATTTTAAAATGTTTTGTAGACTTACTATTTTTCTTTAGAAAAATATAAAATGAAGCAAAAAATGTTCTATTAATCTACCTACATAGATGCAAATCAAAGGAATAAGGTAGAGCAGTGAGAAAATCAGTTGGTCCAATTTTTCATCACAAAGAAAATCTTTGTAATTCTTGATCCAGTGTTTATTTCTACGCGCTGGATGTTTTTGAAATGTCTTAGGGAAAATGTGGTGCATTAGATGTAGTGAATCTTATGGCTTCGATTGAACGCCTAACTCCTGAACTCTGGAAATACACACCTGACTTTATCAATAGCCTGTCTCTCCTAAAGGGAAAACATCTAGATAGATGAACATTTCTGTGGGAAAGCCAGCCAGAGAGAATGCTTCAGTTGAAACATGACAGTTCCTACATCTCCCTTGGGTCTCTGTCAGATCACAAGCTCAGTGATGAAGCCTCAGTTTCCTCATCTGTGAAATGAGGAAATTAGACCAAATTAGCAGCTGGTCTGCAGACACGTTTTTTTTTATTAGTCCACATGGTATACTAACTTGGACAATTTCAGATAAAAGCCTAGATTTCTTGCTTCTTTTGAAAAAATCAGAAAATCTGGCCACACAAGGCTCAAGTTCTCTTATAAGAAGAGAAGGCTGTAGGCACAGTGGCTCATGCCTGTAATCCCAGCACTTTGGGAGGCCAAGGCTGGAGGATCATTTGAGGCCAGGAGTTTGAGTCCAGCCTGGGCAACATAGACCCAATCTCTCAAAAAAAAAAAAGAAAATTGGCCAGGTGTAGTGGCACATGGCTGTTGTTCCAGCTACTCAGGAGGTTGAGGTGGGAGGACCACTTGAGCATGGGTGCTGGAGATTATAGTGAACTACGATTGTACCACTGCACTCCAGCCTGGGCAACAGAACAGACCTCGTTTCAGAAAAAAATTAAAAATTAAAAAACTAACAAAAACCAGAGAAGGCTGAACCTGACCAGCCGTTTCCCTCAGAGAAGCATATATTCTCTGCCACTCTCTTCTGTCCCTCTTCAGGAAAAAGAGCCCCTGTTTATAGTGTTTTATTTCCATGGTGTAAATACTCCCACCATGGCTGATTTCAAGCCACCAACATGCATGGCAGAGATGTGTCTAGCACATAGTATAGTACAGTATAGTATAGTATAGTATAGTATAGTATAGTATAGTATAGTATAGTATAGTATAGTATAGTATAAATGGCACAGTATGGTATATTGTAGTATTTCTATCATACAGATACAATAGCCCTAAATAACCTCAGGAACAACAGATGATAGTAAAATGTAGAGAAATCATTAGGAAATGGTGAGTTTTAAGTATTTGCTACCTTTATTTTAGAAATTATTTAATTTAATTGGAGGCTCATATATTTAATTTTTATCTATGTGTGCTTTTAACAGCCAGTTGATAAATTTCCTGATTGGAGCTTGCAAGCCAGTTTGAACAGACTCCAGCACTCTGCTGATTATTTTCAAGGCCAGAGTCAATGCGTTGCTCCCATAGTATTTTTAGCCCCCAACTCAGCACTTGCATATGAATATCACTCAATATAATTGTCGACAGAATGAATAAATATTCATTGATTCTATTTGCTTAATCCTGTTTGCATCATCTGGGAGCAAAATTTCTTCTCTAGGCAAAAGGGGAACATTTTTCACCTGCCATAACTTACTTTATTCACACTCCTCCCTACTTTGTTTTTAGGAAACAAAAGATATCATTGAATAAATATATTTTTTAAACTCTTTAGATTTTGAAAGAAGGGAAACTCTGGATTAAAAAGTGAGATTATATTCAGAATGAAAACAACTAAAAGCAAAACATTTAAGAGCCTTATTGTATGAAGACTGGCCCAGAACAATGGATATATAAATCCCCCTTATAATTTTCAAAGATCATGTCTCCTTTCATGTTTACTCTATTAGTTCCCTTGCATTATAGAAGAGTGAATTATTAATGAATTCATTCATTACTTAATTATTGGCTGATAATCAGGTTGGGTGTTGGGCAAAGAACCTCACAGTATCTATTCACATAGTAAGGTAGGAAGACTCCTGGCCCCAACTCTAAAAATGACTGCATACAGTAATTACTGTATTTTGGTCAAATGCCCTAAAATCTGCATGATAGGGTGGTTGAGTGACAGCTCAGAAATTGGCTGGCTGTATTATTCTGCTCACTCAGGGAAAACACCTGGGTTTCATTCTTAGTAGCTACTTCTGGATGAGTGTGATGGTTTATGCAACCTCCAGTACCCAAGAGGGTTCTTCTTTTAAGAACAAAAGAAGCAGATATAAATGTTACTGAATCCCATTCTGGCTTGTGACTCAAAGAAGCACTTCATTTAGGATACAGAGAAGTGACAACAAATACGATTGGCCCCAAATGGCCGAAATCCTGGTGTTTCCTATGAGGGAAGTCTGCTTTGTGTAGGCTCTAAAATTCTTCTTTTCCTTTATATAGGATTGAAAAATGAGGCATTTAACATCAGAAAAAAATTTCTGCCTCACCTCAGAGAACCAATGTTCTTCTCTTGTTCTTTCAATGTCACCTAAAAAGTACACATGGTAGATTTTTTCTGTAACAACTCTGCTGCTGATGGTGGGCTGGTGTGATGAATTAGCTACTATAATCATCTCTCTTCTGCTCATCTAAACATCCACCAGACTGTACAAGTCTACTCTTTGGATGACAGATAATATTTTAAGCTGTGTCCATTGATTTTTAAAATTAGATAAAATATACTATAAAATGTAATAAGCTATCTGAAAAAAATACAGAGTCTGGTGGTATCATCTTACAGTTCCCAAATACCTCCTTAGCTGATCGCTGTGAAGAAGACTGGGAAAGTTGTTACATAGAACAAAACTTCGTGTCATCTCAGGTCTCGGCCTGGGAGCAGAAGCATGGAAGGCAAGTGTGAGAGGTGGTACCTGACTTTTAATCGCAGAGCAGGAATCAGTATTCTAGTAACACACCTCTTTTGGTTTTGGTCATTAAACTGGAGACTGCAGAAGATATTTACTAAAATGCTGTGTTCTCTTTCCTGATCTTACAGTGAATGCATAATATGTACTCGGGATGTGGGGGAAATGTAGCTAAAACACCCATTGGCTGCCAGGGTGGACCAGACGAGACTCGAGTCTTCCTTCCTCAATTTTTTCTTTTGGGTCTTTCTGGAAATCTGGTGCTTGTTGAAAAGGTAAGACTTTCTCAAAGACATTCTTTGATCATTAAAAGTATATGGGTATTAGTGTGACAAATCATTCAAGTATACCTGGGGCTGAAGGGATTCCTGGCATTTTTAGTGCTAAAACCTGGGCAAGTGGGTGTATAAACAGGTCACTGTCACAGATAGCTATCTCCCTTACTGGCACATCCAAACATACTCCTGACTATTGACGGGAAGATAATGATGATGTGTTGATTTCAGGATATGTCAAACATACAAAAATTATTCTTGAAAGACAAATGGCCTTAATGCCCTTTGATACTATTTCATCAGTCCATGAAACTATGTACCCTACAAGTACTTGACATTCAAAGAAGGTGGTGCTCAGACTAATTTCTACTCAAAATGAATTTGAAGAAACATTAAACAAGTAATTAATGTATTCATAATAAATGTATTACTAATTGAAGAAATACTTTCCCTGAAAGAGGATCCTTACACGAACCCTTTGTTTTCTCCATAAATAAGCATAAATAAATTTACAAATGTTAGCAAATTCCAAGATCTTGCTCTTTCAGATGTCAAACAGAGATAATTGATGACGATGCATGAATGCTATCTGTAGAGACAGACATGGTCACAAACGTGCTACCATTCATTAAAGATACATTTCTAGGTTCCCTGTAGGTCTGAGGCAGCTGGTGAGAGAAACTGGGCAGTAATTCCATGGACTGCACTATGATCATCTTACCAGGTTTGTTTCACTGAAGAGGAACACCGCTGGTGTGTCATCTTGATGTTAGACGCAGCACAAGCATTTGGTATCAATGCGATCCAGATATAGGTGAAGAAGACCAACTGGAAAGCCAGGACCATCTCTTCGAAAAAAACAAAAAGGATGCCGGTGGGTGCAATTAACACTGTGATCACGATGTTTTCTTTAGGTGTGTTTTGAAAAATAAACGGCATGCCAGGGAAAATGTATTAGGAGAAAAAGACGTCTTCAATGCTGTATTTGTCTTAGTAGATTAAATTGATCCACATCATTTATATGCAAATCTCTATCTGGATCTTCAACAATTTGCGGAACACAAAGCAGATTTTAAAAATTTTCAGTTTACATCCTTCGGTCCCTTTTCCCAGGATGGTTTTTAGTGTGATGCTCAATCCATACTCCGTAAGCCCTCAGCAGCAGTCCTCTGCAAACAAAGAAGTGAGGTTAGGCAATAATCCTCTTAATCCAATGCAATATCATTTAAATGTACTTAGTGACTCAGCAAAATAATATGCTTATTGGGAAAAAAGATGATTAATTTAATCTTAATTACACATTTTAAGATTCCTTTATCCTATGGTTCCTTTTAATCCAGAAAGGAATCTTTTCCTCCCCAAATGCATACAGACTGCCTTAGTACAGACACAAAATAAAATTATCTTTTTTTAGGTAAATAATCATATTTTAAGATGATGATATATTTCATTGATAACAAATGTTGTTTAAGGTTTATTTAATAGCAAGCAGCCCAGTCAATAAAAATAAACTTAATCCTGGTTAGTGTGCAAAGCATACAAAGTCGCTGTTAGATTGTGGCCACACACTCTCCTCAAAGTGCTTTGCATACACAGAGAAAACATTTAAGAAAATATTTCTACTTCACATATGCAAAGCACCAATAAATGGTTGTGTCATTGAAATTAATCTTCTTTAACTGGAATACCACAAGGTGAGCCACATAGCAACAGCTGACCTTATTACTAGGACTTACGAAGAATGAAAACCATTTTCTTCCCCAAAACGCAGTGTTGTGAGAGAAATTCTTAAATTTCCTCAAATCAGTTTGTGCCCTTGACACGTTGTATGCAGTGTTACTGCTCTATCATATTTATTTATTTCGGTATAAGTTACGTCTTCTTTTAGCCCATGCATTAAAACGTCCTCTTCTATTTCTTAAGCATGTCTTTCCTCTTTAAAATATATTTTAATGTAAAATATTACAAATACATAGAATGTTGTAATAAATCCTTGCTTCTTTTCTTAGCCTTGATTTAGTGTTTATAATTATGTGCAGTTATACTATTATTGTATATGTATGCATCTATAAATAATGTACAAACTTTTGCATGTTTTAAAACTTTATGTAAATGCTGTCATACTCAACTTTTACTACTGAAAGCTACTTTTTCTTTCAACAATACTCTTAGGGATTTATTATGTTGATGAATAAATTTCTAGTTAATCCATTTTAACTGCTATGTGGCATTTCATTATGGATACATGACATTTGTATTTATTCACATTTTTGTTGATGGGCATTGTTTCTTATTTTTCTATGATAATCCTGCAATACATTTTTATAAATATTTTCTTGTACACATGTGTAAGAGTTTCTTTAGGGTAAATACCTAGAAGTAAAACGACTAGGCTGAATAACTTTTACACCTTCCAGTTTACTGTGCACAATGATATTGCTTATCAAAGTGCTTGTACCAATTTACTTCCCCACCAGCAGCGAATGAGAGTTCTTATTTCTTAAAATATTTTTTAACATTGGTATTATCAGGCTTTTAGATGTTAGTTAATCCAATGGGTGTTGTTGTCATTTTAATTTCTGTAATGTTTAGAAATGCGGAAGCATTTTCTTCAGGTATTTCTGAGCCGGTAAGCCTGCTTTGAGGAGCCAATGGAAGAAGTGTAAGAGAAGTCGCTCATCTTAAGCTACTGTCAGGCTGGTTGTTGGAAAACTGCACTGTGGTCAAAGTTTGTTTTAGCACTTTCCATCTCAGTGCTCTTATGAGATCCAGGGCACCAACGCTTTGACCCCGGCACTATTACCTGGACCCCTCTTCCCTTAGTAAGCAATAGTTACACTAACATTTCCCGAAGTACTTCTTGGCTACATGGAAGATGATTTCTGAAAAACTCTTCCATGCTAAATGAATTCGGGAAGCATTACACATTTTATTACTCTGTTAGGGGTCTCGCCCTTACCCCAGGCCTTGGCGCTGGTTGTCAACCTTACCTGACACACTGTTCATCTGGATCTCTATGTCTCTAACTCCTTAACAAATTTCAATGTTTGCTCAAATATCATTTATTGAATGAAGCATACCCTGACCACTCTTTTATAAAATGCCATATTCTTTCTTTTCTCTGTCAACCTGTGTTACCAACCTACCTTTCATCCTGTTTAGCATGTGGTATGTAATTTACGTTATGTTTATTGTTCATAATCTGTCTAATCCTGCTAGAATGTAAACTCTGCAAAGATGTGATCTTTGTTCCCTGAGGCATCCTAAACACTTATAGCTTTCTTTGAAATATAGTTGGCATTAGTAAATATTTCTTAAATAATGAATGAATATTAATGCATTCAAGGCTTCAGTTGAAAAAAAAAAGCCTGTTTAGTTCTTCTGAATTCAGTGTTTCTCAAACTTACTTGATCTCAGATCCTATTTTAAAACAAAACAAAAGAAAACCGTAATACTTAACATTCTTCCAAAATAGTACTCCTCCATGATAGCCAGTTTGGGAGATTCTCATTTACAGCTAAGTCAGTGCTTTGCACATTCTCTTTACCAGTATTTTGTATCCTATCATCTTGAGACAACCTTTGATGGCTGTTAAACTTTTATGTTCACATTGAAATGCTGGTTGGTAGCTGATAAAGAATAAGCAAGATTTAAGAGGAGATTTCATGAAGTGGTCTTTGATCTGAAGGAATGAAGCACTAGAGTAGACGGTGTCCACTTTACAGGACTCAGTGGAGCTATTTGGGGCACCTACATTTCTCAGAAACGTCTGTCAGATCATATGCCTCCTCACTGTCACTTAAATTATGTTAGGGTGCCCTGGGGTCTTCTTCTGCATTGCAGGGGTGAATCATGATGAGAATCTGTCTGACTTCTTTATTGAATAATCTTTGCTAGACTATCTCTATCAATATAAACATTAAGGAAGTAATAAAAAGTTTTCTATGATAAATTTTAAGTGGGAAGTGGTCTGCATAAAAATAAAAATAAGGCAACTGCATAGACTAGAGAGAGTTGGCTTATAGGAAGTCCAAGGGTTTTAGTTGAATTACAAGAAGGCATCTGTCTCTGTGGATGCTGAGTTAGCTCTTTAACCTTATTCCTTTAGAGCTTTCCTTTGCAAGCTCAGTAAGCTTCTTAAGAAAAAAAGCAGAAAAGCACATCTGTCAAAACTAGAAAGTGGTAACTCCCAGGAAACAAAATGAATCATAGGGTCACTGGAGAATTTTGTAATAGTTTAAGCTCTCCCTTGCATAAATTGCCTCCTGTTCAATTTTCCTCCACTCTGATGATGCCAGCCAGCCAGTTTTCATTTCTTTGGTAGGGACATAAAGAGAAAATTGGAAAAGGATGGCTGTATTGCCAATCTTGGGGTATGTAGCCATTATTTTGCCCCCAAAGAGAAAACAGAAGAAAAGCCAAGGCCATACTTAGACTGGATTGAGTACATCTGACAACAATAACAACAAATTCCAAGCTTCTAGAAATGTCCCAATGTGTCTGCAAGATGTCATCTAGGCAAAATATCTTGAGCTGCTAATTGTAGAGTCATAAAATCTTGATAGGGAAAGACTTCTGGAAATCATTTAGACTACACTTAATGCCTCTCCTGCTCTCTTTTATGCTGAGGAAGCTAGGACCAGAGAGGGTAAGTGATCAACTAATTTAGTTTTCTTATTTACAGGCATGTGCTGCGTCCACATATATGACTGCGGTCATCCAATAAGCTAAGGTTAATTTATTACTGAAGAAAGAAAAATCTTTTGCATCAATTTGTGTATCCTAAGTGTACAGTCTACGGTGGTGTACAGTAATGTCTTGGTCTTTCACATTCACTCACCAAGAACAACTCACTGACTCACCCAGAACAGCTTTCGGTCCTGTGAACTCCATTCATGGTAAGTGCCCTATACAGTTAATCTTTTCTAATTTGTCTATGTTTATATATGTTTAGATACACAGTATGAACCATTGTGTGACCATTGCTTATAGTATATGGTATAATAACGTGCTATACAGGTTTGTAGCCTAGGAGCAATATCATATAGCATAGGTGTGTAGTAGGCTGGACCATATAGTTTTGTGTGAGTATATGCTACAATGTTTGCACAATGAGGATATTACCTAACAACATATTTCTTAGAGCTTGTCCCAGTCATCAAATTGCGCTTAACCGTGTTTCGTTTTGATGCATTGGAAATACAATCGGCCATGCCTAGAGCAGCCAGTAGGGGGCATTTGCTATCCCTCCCAAAAACCTTGCTGTCATTCAGAAATCCTGTTTCTCGCAGGGTTTCCAGAATTACAGGATAACTGTAGACCATCGTCCCTCCCACGACCCTTGTTTCATTTTCTTATCACATCCTTCCTTACATACAGAATCAGCTGTGAAAGGAGTGAGGACACTGAAGAATTATTGCTGTGTTTTACAGGAAAGTGGATGATGACACTTGAAGCAAAGCGGTCTTCGTTATCGTGTAATAGCGCAAGATCACCACTAGATGGAAGCATAGGATACACATTCTCATCCAAATTACGCTTTTGCCTCGTATTTGCTTCCTTGGAGGAAAAGCTTCCTTGCGTGGTTTTGGTAAATGCAAATTATTCAGCACCTGTAGTGAATATTTTTAACTTAACTACCGACAGAATGAAATGAAAAAATTAATGATTCAGACAAAAATCCCACAAACCCCCTTATAGAGGAAAATGCAATTATTTACCTTGAGTAATTGATTAATGAGATTTACTGGTTTCTCTGATTGAACATTAATTTACTTTTAAGATTTCAGTTTTTGCCTACACCTAAGAATAGCATTTTATGTGTGAGGAGGCTAACAGACAGAGGTGAACACTGGAGAAAAATAAGCTTTCTGTGAGAGTGAAGTGCCTGCCATGAGTAATGTTTCAAAAGGACAGTAAAAGCACTAGGGCACATGGCTCTGGGGCCGGATGTGGTACTTACTGAATGATTTTTAAAAAGCTTCGTAAACCTCCTGGACTTCAATTTTCTGTTCTGTATTCATTAAGCAGCTGTTTGTAGGTGAATTTCGAGATCCCTGAGGAAGCAATAAAGCACACTGGTTAAGAAGAGACCCTAGTGATAATCTTTATCGGGATCTTTGGTGTCAGATTTCTGCCTTTACATTTGCTTTAAAAGTGTGTTCCCTTACTTCTTGGGAATTTTTTATAATTGTTTTTAAATGTTTCTCAAATATTCCAACATCTGTAACCTCGCGGTTGGCATCTGTTATGTATTAACTGCATTGTGCCTCTCTCCTCATTCATATATTGAGTACTGAATCTATATTTGACTGTAATTGGAGCAGGGACATTTAAGGAGACTATGAAGGTTAAATGATGTCAAAGGTTGTGAAGTGGAGGCAGGGCTAATCTGATAGGGCTGGTGTCCTTATAAGAACAAAAAGAGAGGCTGGGCGCGGTGGCCCACGCCTGTAATCCCAGCACTTCGGGAGGCCGAGGCAGGAGGATCATGAGATCAAGAGATCAAGACCATCCTGGCCAAAATGCTGAAACCCCATCTCTACTAAAAATACAAAAAGTAGCTGGGCATGGTGGTGCGTGCCTGTAGTCCCAGTTAGTCGGGAGGCTGAGGCAGGAGAATTGCTTGAACCTGGGAGGCAGAGGTTGAAGTGAGCCAACGTCTTGCCACTGCATTCCAGCCTGGCGCCCCGTGACAGAGTGAGACTCTGTCTCAAACAAACAACAAACAAACAAACACACAAAAAACAAACAAAAAAACGCAGAAAGAGAAACCACAGTTCTCTTTTTGTGTGTTCCTGAAACAGAGTCCATGTGAGGACACAATGAGATGGCGGCCACCTGCAAGTCGAGGAGAGAGGCTTCACCAGGAACCAACTCTGCTGGCACCTTGACCTTGGACTTCTGGTCTCTAGAATTGTGAGGAATCAATATCTGTGGTATAAGCCTCTCAGTCTGTGTTATCTTATGATATCTGAGCAGACCAATACAACACCTATTAATTGTCTTTTCTTATATGAGTTGAAAATTTCTTGTTCTTCATATGCCAAATAATTTTAGGTGGTATCCTGGTCTTTTTGAATATTGTGATAGAAGAGGCTGGGTCTTGCTGACATCCTATGGAGAATGTTATTTTTTTTTCCAGCAAGCAATTAACCTGATTAATTCAGGTCACACATTCTGATCTACTTCCTGTGGGCTGTGGTTCAATATCAGTTCAATATTTAAAGACTTTGCAATTCTATTCAGATCGATCATACTTTGTGTCACCCAGTGCCATTGTAGCATCTGGGTGATAGTTTGTCTTTTAATTCAGTTCTGAATGTTTAAGATCCAATCCATGCACAGGAAGATTGGAGGTGAGCCAGGAGTTCGTCGACCAGTCAATGGGGTTGCTTTCCCAACCTCCTCCCTGAGATCTCCCTCTTACTTCCCAATTTCCTGGACACCTTTTTTCTTTCCTGTGGCCAGAAAACTGGGCCTTTTATTATTTTATGTGCACCTGCATTTGGGGCCAAGTGGCTAGAAGTAACAAGTGTTATCATCTTTTATGATGATAACATAAAAGTCACACTAGTTTAGTATTGTCTAAAGTTAAACTTCATGCAGTGATATACTACTAAGGGCTGCATTGTGGAATTGATCTCTCTTATGTGGGAGCTATAAGGAGGATTCATTATTTATGGGAAATTTAAAAAGAAAAATAAAATTGATCAAAAGTAGTCCTGACTTTTATCATCAATTTCCAGCAATTAAAAAAATCAGTAATCAAATACTCTCCCTAAAAAAGTATTTTGTTAAAGTTTCAAAAAATTGCTAAATTTCCTATTACTCAAATGTATTGTTTCAAATTTGAATATTTTATTGCATAAACATTAGTAAATATTACATTCAATTTAGAAGTTTATTAACAGAACGCCAGCTTTACATTTTCTCTAGTTTCATGGGAATTCAGCAATATGAACTCGTTTTAAGAGTAAATCCATAACAGTTTAGAATTATTTTGGTTGCATTTCTGTGTCTCCAATACCTTTGGTATTAAATATTCCTACATTTAGGTATTAGAAAAAAAATAACGATAGAACACTGATTTTAGAGGTCAATGGAATTCAAGTTACTTTCATTTTGTCATTGTATAGGATAACTTGAAATGTTATTTGCATTTAAAATTTACAATAGCGAACTAGAATGCAAATTGCAAGGTGTAATGTTTTTGTTTTCAAAGTATACATTTTAGTTCTTCAATCAACTATAAGTAAAACTATTGATGAACCTAGTTATAGTGTCTATTATATGTCAATATATAAAGAAGATACCTTTTGGAAAAATCATTCACAAATTTGCAAAAGTGAGACATGAAAACAGATATTAATATTATTTATCACTGTGACAGATCAAAATATCAATGTACTAGTTTTCTTTTTTAATATAAATGTAATTAAAGGAATTAATCTGTTGCTTTTTCATGTTTATACTATAATTTAAAAAACTTTTTGCTGGTGTAATATGAAGTCCAAAAATGAAAATTTTCATTGTTTGCCCTTTTCCTGATCATTTGTTTTGTTAAATTTTGTGATTATAACTGAGAATATTTTTGAAATATAGAGATGTTAAGAAATTATCAACTACATCTGTCAAATAAACTAGTTATGCTACTGACTCTGTTTACCCCATGAAATAGCAATTGCTCTCTATTAGGAAAATAAAACAGGGAAATGAGGCATATGTCCACTGAAAGACAATTTATACTTGTGTTATTCAAAATAACCAAATACTGGAAACAACCTAAATGCCCATCATCAGGAGAATAGATAAACTGTAGCATTTTCACAAAATGGACTACTGCATGGTAGTAAATTCATTAAACTCATGGTACAAGATGACATGGATAAATCTCAGAAACATTATGCACAGTCTAATAAGCCAGCCACAAACACCTACTATAAAGTTTCATTTATAAAAACAGGCTGTAATCCCAGCACTTTGGGAGGCAGAGGCAGGCAGATCACGAGGTCAAGAGATTGAGACCACCCTGGCCAACATGGTGAAATCTTGTCTCTACTAAAAAATACAAAAATTAGCTGGGTGTGGTGGCAGGCGCCTGTAGTCTCAGCTACTCAAGAGGCTGAGACAGGACAATTACTTGAACCTAGGAGGCAGAGGTTGCAGTGAGTCGAGACTGTGCCATTACACTCCAGCCTTGCACCTGGTGACAGAGCAAGACTGTCTCAAAAACAATAACAAACAAACAAAAACAAGCAACACTGCTGTGACAAAATAATCTACATTTACAAATGATTTTCTATAAAATAGTTTGATTTACTCTTGGTCAGCATTATCCTCTCATGAGTATATTGAGCTCAGAGCATTTTTAAAGTTTTTTTTATTTAAAAAAATTTTTTTCAGAGCATTTTTTTTTTCTTCCAGATATAGCTAAAAATAAAAAAGCCAAAGAATGAATCTGGTTTCCATGGGCCTCTGAGTAGATGAATGACTACATGATTCCTCTTACAGAGCAAGCTGATCCGCCCATTTACCCCCTAAGACATATGCCTTAAAATATTCTTATGACCATCTCATATAAATTTGGCTTTCTTAATCGATGCATTCTGCAGTCCATAGTTTGCATTTATATAAACTTCTACCTTCCTCCCCTCCTTCCTCCTTAATTTCTCAAATATTAATCATTTGCATTTCAGGACTTTTTGACCATTCAGATGAGCATTGCTTTATTCTTGTTTTATTCAAGTTGTTTTTCTTGGTCCTCACATTCATGTTTGTCTTCTTAAAGGCATTCCACAAAGGCATGCTATACCTTGCACAACTCTAAAATTATCTGAAAGTTTTTCAGACTCTTCTGATGCCTAAGACTTCACATCCTCTGTGTCCCCCAGAGACTTCAAATTCTAGAACACTGATTAAGACCTGAAATGAGGATTGACTTCTATTTATTCAGGACATGAGTAAACATTTTTCCAGTAATTGATATATATCTTCGGATTACTAAAAATTGTATACTCACCTAGCTTATTAGAAAATCCAATAAAAGGGCCGGGTGCGGTGGCTCAAGCCTGTAATCCCAGCACTTTGGGAGGCCAAGGCGGGTGGATCACGAGGTCAAGAGATTGAGACCATCCTTGTCAACATGGTAAAATCCTGTCTCTATTAAAAATACCAAAAATAATTAGCTGGGCATGGTGGCGCGTGCCTGTAATCCCAGCTACTCGGGAGGCTGAGGCAGGAGAATTGCCTGAACCCAGGAGGCGGAGGTTGCAGTGAGCCGAGATCGCCCCATTGCACTCCAGCCTGGGTAACAAGAGCGAAACTCCGTCTCAAAAGAAAAAAAAAAAAAGGAAAATCCAATAAAAAGGCATAAAATAATTTAGTTGATTTGAAAAAATGATAGCTTCTTTTCCTTTCCCTCTCCTTTCCTCCCATATATTGAGTATGTTTCACCGAAAGGAACAATTTGATACATTGTTCCAACTAGGTCTTACTATCTAGCAAGATATCAACATTTAGAGCTTAAAGGACAATTTACTTTGGTATCTCACATTTCTTTGGGTTGAAGTAGCCGTGTAGCATGCTGTTGAAGTCAGGCTTTTCCTGTAGCTACAGTCATCTTAGGGGGCTCCTGGGCTGGAGGTCAAGATAGCTTATCATATGGCTGGCAGTGCAAGGTAGCTATTGTCTAGTAGCTCAACTTGGGGTTAGAGTGCCTATATGTTACCTCTTCATGTATCCTGAGTTTCTCAAAGTATGAAAGTTTGATTCTAAGTGTTAGCATCAAAAGACTTAAGCAGAAGTGGAAGGCTTAATTGTGGAAGTCCCACCAAATACATTTTGCTGCATTCCATTGGTAAAGCAAGTCATTAAGCTCAGACTAAATTTGAATGGAGATTTAAACTTCCCCTTTGAATGGAGGAGTGACAAGGCCACATTGCTGGGGAGCACATAAGATAGAACATATTGTTGCAATCATACCTGGAAAATAAAATCTCTCATGCCTATTATTTTAAAAAATGAAGACCCAGGCTGGGCACAGTGGCTCATGCCTCTATTCCCAGAACTTTGGGAGGCTGAGGCAGGCAGATCATGAGGTCAAGACATTGAGACCATCCTGGCCAACATGGTCTCATTGATATGATAAGATTGATTGATATGCGTAAGGCTTATCTAAGGTTATGATAAGCCTAGTAATGGAATGGCTGGGTCAGGAAGTAGGTGTATTTTTAACTGTATTGGAAACTATCAGACAGTATTTTAGAATGGTTACACTATTGTATTCTCTTTTTCTCTCTCTTTTTGAGACAGTCTGTCGGCCAGGCTGGAGTGCAATGTCTCAATCTCGGCTCACTGCAACCTCTGCCTCCCAGGTTTAAGCCATTCTCTTACCTCAGCCTCCCACATAGCTGGGATTGAAGTCTTCTTCCTCAGCAATGCTCAATATCTCAATGATTGGCTTTCTGTGTGCTGAGCAGTGGGAAATGGAACAAGAGCCAATCGCGCTAAGGATCCAGGTCTGTAACAGGGGCCTGTTAGGTGCAGGATTCTGTTGGCTCCAATGATGTTTCTCAGATGAGCTGATTTTTATGGACATAGCCTCTGAAAGAAATCAGTCAGGGAATAATTCAGAGACACTTACCTGCATGTGAATTCTTCATTAATATAGAAGGGAGAACTGGCATTAGATTGTTTTCAGCAAATAAAAGTAAAATCAAAATTTAGAAAAGAGGAATGGGGAGGAGAAAAAATGTCTTGGACCATTGCGATTTTGCTCCCTTTGGATAAGCAACTCGGCAGAAGGCTATCAAAGAAGTCACTGTAACCTGTCTTCTCTGGACCCATGTGACTTGGTCACCACAGGAAACAATGACAAGCTGGGCACAGTAACACACAACTGTAATAGCAGCACTTTGGGAGGCTGAGGCAGGTGGATTGCTTGAGCTCAGTTGGAGAGCAGCCTAGCCAACATGGTGAAACCCCATCTCTACAAAAAGATACAAAAATTAGCCAGCCAGCATTGGTGTATGCTGGCAGTCCCAGCTACTCAGGAGGCTGAGGTGGGGAGGATCACCTGAGCCTGGGGAGGTCAAGGCTGCAGTGAGCCATGATCATGCTACATTATGACCATGCCACTGCATGGCTGCCTTGGCAAGAGACCAAGACCTTGTCTCAAAAATCAAATGAAACGTCTTAGAGGTTTACCTGTGCATCCTATGCCACAGAATATCAGTGTGTAATGTCCTCCATGTCATTCTGTTGTATCATCCCCTGTTGAGTCACAAAGCCACCTAGCCCCTTATTAGAATATCCTGGCACATGGCCATGGATGGTGGCTCACACCTGAAATCCCAGCACTTTGGGAGGCCAAGGCAGATGAATCTGTTGAGCCCAGGAGTCAGAGACCAACATAAGCAACAAAGCAAGACCCTATCTCTAAAAAAAAATAACCTGAATGTCGTTGTGCTTGCCAATAGATCCAGTTACTATGGAGGCTGAGGTGTGAGGATCATTGGAGCCCAGGAAGTGGAGGTTGCCGTGAGCTGAGATCACACCACTGCACTCCACACTGGGTGACAGAGGGAGACCTACTTTAAAAAAAAAAGGAGGAGAGGGAGAAGAAAGTTTGTTGTGCCAGCAAGTAAATGAATAAAGGGACAGTATTAGAGTTGAGAAATAAATTGGAATATGATTTGGTACGTCTCTTACAGAAGATAAATTTGCTAAATGTGCTGAAGTTAGATGTGTTCTACAAGGCCTGATGCAGTGGCTCATGCCTGTAAATCCTGGCACTTTCTGAGGCCTTGGAGCTGCTTCAGCCCAGGAGTTTGGAGACCAGCATGTGCCACATGGTGAAATCCCTTCTCTACAAAACATACAAAAATTAGCAGGGCATGATGGCCCACAACTGTAGTTCCAGGTACTGGGAAGGCTGAGATGGGAGGATCACTTGAGCCTGGGAAGTGGAGCCTGCAGTGAGACGTGATCGGGCCACTGTGCTCCAGCCTGAGAGACAGAATGAGACCCCACCACAAAGACTAAAACTAAAAATTAAAAAGCCTGTAACATGGCAGTGGCACATCCAGTTCTCTACACTATAGGAATATCAGTGGCCAAAGAGATGTGTGCAAGAAAGATGATTGCAGGATTCTTCAAAATCCCAAAACCATAAAGCCAACCTCATTTCAAACACATTTTGGAAAGGATTAAATAAATCATGCACAAACTGAGGGGAAAATGCTGTTTTCAAAAACGATGGGGAGGATTATGATGACGATGAATGATTTTACTGGTCACATTATGTAAATCCAGGCACATCCTGGGGATATGACACCTCTCTAATCTTCCTGTTAAAAAAAAAAACAAAAAACAAAACAAAAAACCAAGGCTGGTATAAAACCCATCCAAGCCTATGCAGGGCAGCATGAGGATTTTATCGCGCCAGAGGGACTCCTTTGGTCCCTGTTTCTTGTACACAGGCACAAGACGACAAGACATTTCAGGAGATGCTCTGTCAGAATTGGATCTGTGAGGGGCGTGGCTCTTGACAGGGATCCCTGTTAACTGTGACTAGAATCCTGAGAAGAGAAAACCCTCCCTGAAATGGGCATGTCCCTGGCTGGCCTAGAACCACCAACCTTTCGGAGTTAGCACTATGGGAAGAAACGGGAGATTCTCTAGTGAGTGATAATACATGAACCCTCTTAAAGTCAGAGGAGGCGTTCCTGGGTGGGCTCGAACCACCAACCTTTTGGTTAACAGCCAAATGCGCTAACCAAGTGAGCCGCAGAGACAGGTGCTGGTGGTTTCACAGGGTGCTAGAGGCAGGGCCCTCACCAACCTTCCCGCATCCCTTCCAGCCTCAGGGCTGCCCCGGCAGAACGGTGAGCAAGACCTGGGGAACCTGGAGAGATTAGAGCGGCGAGTCCGTTGGTCCCTTAGGACACCGGCGCATTGGGAGATTCTGGAGTCAGAGGACAGCGGAATGGCCTTTGCCCGCCCTGCCCCACCGCTGCTTCAGAAGCCCCCGGAAACACCCCGGGTCCGCGACCCGGGTGGAGTCACCTGGGGGTCGAAGGGAAGCTCAACGCCCGGCGGGCTCCTGGGATGGCTCTTCCCCTTCTTTGAGCCGCCTTCACCCAGAGGGGAAGCCTGTGCCCACCCTGCTCCGTCGCTTTCGAGGCCGCTGCGGAGTTTCCGCTGCTGTCTTCTGATCCTGTGTGCCGCACGGGGGCTCCACCAGGGCAGGGATGTGGTGAGGGTCCTTCGTGGGTCCCCTCGCGGGGAGCAGGGTCCGGCACTCAGCAGGGCGCACAACTTGGACTAGTCGACTGAACGCATCGTCACCTTTGGCTTTTAGTCCTTTGAAGAGCCTTGAGAATGGAAGTCATGAGATTTTTCCATGGAAATTCCGTTTACGTGCGTCACATAGCGTTTATTCGGGTTGATTTCTCTGCACTCTGCGGGGTGAGCAAAGGGGAGAGCCTCCAGGGCTCCTTCTGCGCGGTGGAGCCTGGGCGCGCAGCTGGGCTGGGGTCGGGTCGTGGGGCCGGACGGCGGGAGCGGGAAAGGGAAAAGCAGGGAAAGAAGCCATGGAGCGGCGGACCAGACAACCAGACCTCCTAAGAGGCTTGTGCAGAGGCACTGGCGGTGAGATGTCATTTTGTTATTGCAGCAGAATGGAGAGGAATTGAGGGGAAAACGGAGACAGAACCTGAAAGAGCCCAAATGAGAGAACATGTAGCTCCCAAGAATAAGATCTTTCAGAAGAACTAGCGTGAAAACCAAGCATCTGGGAACCCTGAAATCCATGCAGGAGTACATCTCGTGACCCTCTGCGTTCCTTTAGGCAAAAGGACTTCCTTCCACTGTTTGTTCAATTGCTTGTGTTTGTTTAATAAATAAAGCGCTTTCCATTATCTTCGAAATTGCGTTGGTTCTATTACTTTAGGATTACAAACAATGTTGCACTCATCATTCTTGTTCACTTCTCACTGGTCACTGGTGTGTTTCTATAGGGAGAGGCCTGGAGAGCATTTGTTCTCGAATAGTGATCACATGGTTTTTATATCAGTCCATTTTCTTTCCTATTTTGGCTTGTTAGCTATAATTCTTTCTTTTCTTATGTCAGTGACGGCTTTAGGGTTTCTAGACTACATCTTGATAGTCTGCCATCAAGTGACATTATACCTCCGCTTCTGGCCTTTATGCTAGTGTTGTCATGTAATTTGATTTTAGACATGTTCTAAACCCCAACATCAAAGTACTCACATAGAGATTTTCAGTCATCTATATTTGTTTGTGGAGGTCCAGATTTCTGTCTGGTATCCTTATCTGAGGCCTAGAGGACTTCTTTGACGTTTCTTGTAGTGTGGGTCAGCGAATACTTTCATATATCTTTATGTCTTTAATTTCATTTGTATTTTACTTTTAGTTTAAGAGCAGAAGTTTAATAGGTGAAAGAAAGAAAAAAGCTCTCTCGTGCAGAGAAAGGGTCCCAAATGGGTTTCCCTATTTGTATTTTCTTTTTTTTAGATGGAGTTTTGCTCCATCATCCAGGCTGAAGTGCAGTGGCATGATCTCAGCTCACTGCAACCTCCATCTCCTGGGTTCAAGTGATTCTCATGCTTAAGCCTCCTGAGTAGCTGGGATTTTAGGTACGTGCCACCACAACTGGCTGATTTTTGTATTTTTAGTAGAGGCAAGGCTTTGCCATGTTGGCCAGGCTGGTCTCTGACTCCCTGACCTCAAGTGATCTGCCTGCTTCCCAAAGTGCTGGGATTACAGGCCTGAGTCACCATGCCTGGCCTCATTTTTTGTATGTCTTTGAATGTCCTTACTAAGTCACGTTCTTGAAAGATTTTTCATTGCACCATAGAATTCCAAAATAAGTTTTTTCTCTTTCACTATTTAGGATGTTGCCACTTTGACATCTTGTCATCGATATGCCATCTTTTCTGTTTTTGTAAAACTTGCATAAAGGAGGCCTCCTAAACTTGTTATGTAATTTTTGGAATGTGTATTTAAATTAAAAAACTTTTTCTTTATTATACTTTAGGTTTTTGGATACATGTGCAGAATGTGCATGTTTATTACATGTGCCTATACATGTGCTATGGTGGTTTGCTGCACCCATCAACCTGTCATCTACATTAGGTGTTTGTCCTAATGTTATCTCTTCCTTTTGCCCCCTACCCCCCAACAGGCCCTGGTGTGTGATGTTACCTTCCCTGTGTGTATGTGTTCTCATTTTTCAACTCGCACTTATGAGTGAGAACATACAATGTTTGGTTTTCTGTTCTTGCATCAATTTGCTGAGAATGATAATTTCCAGCTTCATCCATTCCACACAAAGGACATTAGCTCATTCTTTTTTATGGCTACATAGTATTCCATGGTGTATATCTGCCACATTTTCTTTATCCATTCTATCATTGATGGGCATTTGGGTTGGTTCCAAGTCTTTGCTATTGAAGAGTGCTGCAATAAACATACATGTGCTTGTGTCCTTATAGTAGAATGATTTTAAATCCTTTGGGTATGTACCCAGTAACGGGATTGCTGGGTCAAATGGCATTTCTGGTTCTAGGTCCTTGAGAAATTACCACACTGTCTTCCACAATTGTTGGACTAAATTTAGAATATTAAAAGGGGCTGGGTGAGGTGGCTCACATTTGTAATCTGGACACTTTGAGAGGGAGAGATGAAAGGATTTGACTGAGGCCCAGAGTTGGAGACCAGCCAGGACAAGATAGCAAGACACACTCTCTCTCCATATATATATCTGTATGTATGTGTGTATATTGTGTGTGTATTTATATGTCTACACACACACACACACACACACACACACACACACACATAGATACATCCATTATGAAAGTCCTAGATTCATCTTAAATTCCAACAAAAGTGCACTTAACATAAAATGTCCCCACCCTGAGGGTCAAACCTACCTGCTGGTGTGTAATTTGTGTTTGTGTGACTTGTTAATAGCGTTTACTTTCCCTAGCATAGTGCTTTTCAGGTTTTTCTCACACCTGAATGTCCAGTATAAAACCTGCCAGAATTCATTTCTTTTGTGACGTTTCTTTGAGAACACTCCAGGGTTTTGTTTTATTTATTTATTTTATACCTTTAAAAAGCATAGAGACAAAGACTGGCAACTGGCATATATTACTATATTAGTCTGAGTTCTCCAGAGAAAGAAAAAGAGCAGGACACACACACACACACACACACACACACACACACACACACAGAGAGAGAGAGAGAGAGAGAGAGAGAGAGAGAGAGAGAGAGAGAGAGAGAGAGATATTTACATTGGCTCATGTGATTATGAATCAGAAAATTCCAGGTCTACACTGAGTAAGCTGTAGACCCAGGAGAGTCGAATATAGTTCACCACCAAGTCCAAGGCCCAAGGCAGAAGACTGATGTCCCAGCTCAAAGGCAGTGAGACAGACAGACTTCTTTCTTAGACTTTCGTTCGGTTCAAGCCTTCTGTGGGCTGGATGAGGCCCATGCACACTGGGGAAGGCAATCTGCTTTACTCAGTTTACCAATTCAAATGTCAATCGCATCCAGAAACACCCTCAGAGACACAGTGAGAAATAATGTCTAACCAAGTATCCGGACACCCCCTGGCCCAGTCAAATTATCCCAAAAGTAACCTTCACAAACAGTCTCAGTAAAAGTGATGAGTAAATGTAGCATCATGTCCTGCCAAGAAAGACATTTTGGTCTTTTCTCTATTGTTGATTTTTCACGCATCACTCATTAATGACAAGATTGCCAGAAGAGAAAGGTGATCCCAACTGATAAACATATTAAAGAAACTGGATTAGTAAACATGAATAACTTCCAGGTAGATAAGGCCAAGGCAAGGAAATCACACTGAACACAGGCTGTGTTTTGGGAGGGAGGGGATTTTAAACAACAAGGAAAATCAACACTAAATGAACATATGAGAGAAAAGAATTGGGAAGACTAAACATGGGATATTTATGAAACTATCATTCACATATGCATATTATATACAGAGACATTTTATTAAATGTCTCTGTATATAATAGATAATGTATATGACAAATGACATAAATGCATATATTTATATATATAATTCCATTGAAAGAAAGTATTACATAGGGATGTGGAAGAGGTTGAGTTAACTTTATAATCACTAACATTATAATCTGGTCCACTGAAATTGGAAAAATATGTAGAAAAATAAGACGAACGAGAGAGAGAAGGTGTGGTAGGGAACGAATGCTCTATTAGACAGCATGGAGAAATCACCAGGTAAAGGAGAATGAAAACCCTTCCCTTTGTTTTATTGCCTGGAGCCTGATAAGTGCTCTGAATTCCTGGGAAAGCCAGCAGGTGAGAGTGTTGGAGCCAGGGGGGGTGAGTCGTGACTGGGGGTGTGGGAATCCATGGGGAAGCAAAAGAGACACAAGCAAAGAACTCAGTTTCAATACTCGAGTTATTATGGCATGTGTCAGGGACTGTGCATCCCCCGACCCTCACTGAGCACCTTCAATGTGTCCTCTCCACAGGCCCAGATGCTGCTCCTTATCTCATGTGACCTCCCTCCTCCTAAGGACAGGGCTCCTCTCATTCCTCAGCTGAGGGCACCGCCTGGCAGATGAGCACCAGGCAGCCCCAGGGGCTCCAGGAGGAGACATGGAGTGGGAAGGAGAGTAACGATGAACATGACCCAGGGTTTTAAGGAAATCTGAGCAGAAGTGGATTCTGTGAGAAGGAAACTGAGGATATGGCCATGGACATGAGTGGAGATGTTGGACTAAATGGAGTTTCATAAAGAGACTCATTTGTACACTTTCCACGAGAAGGTTGCCCTTTATTGTTTTATTTCAAAATGCGGTGAAACACAGAGCAAGAAGCTGGATGTGTCAGGAGACTGACTTGTGGGCCCAGGATTTGCACTTTTACTCAATGTGCCTAATAGGCTGTTACTGAAAGTGCTTGATAGGGGAATTTGACTTAAAAAGGGATATTGATGGAGTTGAAGACAACTGGCAAAAGAGACTTTCTAAGGAAACACAGGAAGAGGGGTCCCTAGAAAGTGGAGATTCTAACAGTTGCTCTTTTCACACAAAACAATGCATGTGACATCACTTCCTAAGTGCTAATTTACCAGAAAGATAGCAATAAGGTAACATCTATTCATACATTTTCTGAGCAATTTTTATTGAATTAGCCCTTTGGAAACTATACTAATTAATGTTTTCAACAACAATTGAATGTGGATATGATTTTTCAGGTCTCTCAGATGATGGAACTGAGATGAAAATACCAGCACCGCAAATGACTTGGCCAAGGTGAATAATGAGTGTGAGTTAAACCCAGGACCAGAGGGCAGATTTGATCCAAAACTCCAGGCTCTTGCTCACCTCTCTGGGCTGGAGCATCGTGGATTTCTACTTGACTCTGAGAGAGCATGAAGAGACACCACTGCCTCCTCCCCTCATAGCACCATTACCACCAGTGCCTGGATTAGAGCTTCCTGGCCCACATTCCTTCCCTATCTTGGAAGGGCCATTGGTTCCCAGGATCATCAGAAAATACTTGCAAAATACAGATCTGATAAAGTGCTTGGGTCCAAATGAAACAAAGAACTCTTCAAACTCAGTAATAAGAAAGTGAACAACCCAATTTAAAAGTAGGTAAAAGATCTGAACACCTCACCAAAAAGATACACAGATAGCAAATAGGTATATGAAAGAGAAACTCATAGTCACTTGTCATCAGAAAATTGCACGTGAAAACAATGAGGTAACAGATCATACCTATTAGAGTGGCTAAAATCTGTAAAAAGTGACAATCTTAAAATCTATCAAACAAATAGAGCTACAGGAACTCTCATTGATTGTTGGAAGAAATGCAAAATGGTACAATCGCTTTAGAAAATAGTTTGGGAGTTATTTGTGTGTTTTTTTTTTTCTTTTGCTTGTTAAAGCTAAACATAGTCTTGCTGTATAATCTCACAGTGGCAGTTTGATTAGCCAAATGAGATGAAAACTTACGTTCACTCAAAAACCTGCACACAAATATTTACAGCAGTTTTATTTATTATCCCCCAAAACTAGAAGTAAACAAGATGTCCTTTGCAACAAGTGAATGGACAAACAAAATTTTGCTGTATCCATACACTGGAAGGCTCGTCAGTGATGCAAAGAAATGAGCTCTCAAGCCATGAAAAGACGTAAAGGAATGTCCAATTGATAACACTTGAAAGAAGCCAGTC
Organism: Callithrix jacchus; assembly: GCF_049354715.1. Classification (NCBI taxonomy): domain Eukaryota; kingdom Metazoa; phylum Chordata; class Mammalia; order Primates; family Cebidae; genus Callithrix; species Callithrix jacchus. The sequence goes on along the minus strand of NC_133522.1, from coordinate 1,152,305 downwards.
TGAAGACCTACATACCCTATCATTCCAACTGCAGGACATTCTGAGAAAGTCAAAAAGATACAAATGATCAGTGGTTGCCAAGGGCGAAGAAGGGAAAGGAGGGATGAATTAGTGAAGCACGGGGAGTTTTCAGCAGTGAAACTATTACATATGATACTGTATTGGGGATTCATGACACTGTGCAATTTTGAAAACCCACAGAATTCTTAAAAAAGAAAAAAAAGATAAAAGATGGAACCCTTAATATAAACTATAGACTTTAGTTAATTACAATAATCAATATTGGTTCATCCAGTGTCACAAACGTACCACACTATTGCAAGATACTAATGAGGGAAATTATGTATTGAAGGACAGGCAGCACATGGGAACCTCTACAGAATCTGCTCAATTTATCTGTAAGCCTAGAACTGTCCTATAAAGTAATACCTATACATTTTTTTAAATTAGAATGTGAAAGCTCCAATCTTTGGTGGCATCCTGATATTGTGAGGCTAATACTGGGCATTGAGATGCACAACCTAGAGTCAGAGCAGTTGAAGATTTCAATATCTGTGCTTCACCCTCTGTCCTGGGGGTGCCCCTGGAATCCAGAGAGCAGATCAGTTAGGTCATAGTGGCATCAGCACTCCAGATAGTGCAGGTTCTGGTAAGGACAGGGCGAAACCACCTTGGATGGCAGAACTTGCTAAATACTTGGAACCACAGATCAAAGGAGAAGGAGACAGGGAGGAGCCACAGGCTACAGAATAAGCTCCTTGACTGAAAGATAAAGGTGCCTTCAGAGATTTGGCAAATTCTGAGAAAGAATTGGAAGTCAGAAAAATAACTTAGATTTCAAAGCAAAGTGGTCTATTTCAAAAGAAAGGGAGACTGGGAGCAGTGGCTCACACCTGTAATACCAGCACTTTGGGAGGCTGAGGCGGGCAAATCACCTGAGGTCAGGAGTTCGAGACCAGCCTGACCAATATGGTAAAACCTTATCTCTACTTAAAAACAAAAAAATTAGCTGGGTATGGGGGCGCGCTCCTGTAGTCCCACCTACTTGGGAGGCTGACGCAGAAGAATCGGTGGAACCTGGGAGGCGGAAGTTGTAGTGAGCTGAGATCATGGTACTGCACTCCAGCCAGGTGTCAGAGAGAGACTCCATTTCAAAAAAAAAGAAAGAAAGAAAGGGAAGGAAGGAAGGAAAAAAGGGAGAGAGGGAGGAAGGAAGGGAGGGAACTTAGGTGAAGACTAAAATATCCAAGGATGGGCTCAAACCATAATCCTTTCCATTAATGGCCACATGCTAACTAATTATAGCCCAGAGAAATGATACTGTAACATCAAATACAGCTAGCATGGGGTGAGAAGTTGCTCCCCAGCCTCTCCATTCTCCTCCAAGGACACAGTCAGAATTCACTGGGAACAGAGATATTGAATCTGGCCTTTGGGTGAGTTTGGACAACCACATGAAGGATCAGGGACACAAGACACCAGAACACCAGGCCATGACCTTCCCCACTGCCCCTTGCCTGTTTTGAAAGCAGCCCCACTGTAGGTGGGGACTTCAGCACCAGGTCTGATGTTGTCCATTTGCTTTCTCACTGGGCTTCTCTCCTGGCACTGGCTCCTACTTCCCCAGAACCCAATAAGTAGCCTCCTGGGAAGGACAAAAACTGGCTGTGCCCCTTTCTCTCTGACACCTCTCGATGCCTGCAGAGGTGGCCTCCAGACCCACTTCATGAGTCATGACTTGAGACTTGCTCACAATGATATACCTATCCCAGAGCAGGGCCTGATACTTCATAGCCACACCATGAAGCTCAGTGAAAGGAGACATCCCCCACATGGCCCTGGAGGTCCAAGAATTCCACAGTGGCCCAGAGCTTTCTAGTCCCAAAAGATCCCAGACTGAGAGATGTGAAAGGCTTTAGAAAGTGGCCATCCTTTCAAACCATTATACTGGCCGCTGCACCATGTTCCCCCATCCTGGACATGTCTAGAGGACACCAGCCACAAAAACACACATATTCCCACCCAGGATAGTCAGCAGTGTTAATTTGGGGGATGCCAATAGGCAGAAAAGGGGGGAACCATGAAAGCTGAAGAGGAGAAAGCAGGTGGAAGTGAGGCATCCAAGTGGAAACAGAGAGAGAAAATAAAGGCGGGTAGAGAATGAGGGGGCTCAGGAGGAGAGACAGAGAGAGAGAGAGAGAGAGAGAGAGAGAGAGAGAGAGAGAGAGAGAGGCAGATCTAGCCACTGAGGAATAATCCTGAAGAGAACACTTGTCTGCTTAAGTAAAATAATTTACACCCAACCAGGGGCAAGGGCACTGCAGGTGTGGGTGCCATGCCCTGGTCATGCTGTGATGTTTAGGGACCATGACATCTTCCCTTTGAATCTAAATCATAATAGAGAGGGGACGCTGTCCCTATCTAGCTGGTAATGCCTTGTGATTTTGCCTTTTGGATCTGGTGGCTCTTCACGTCTGCTCACTTTGTGGGAGGCACCTCTTGGTGCACCAAATCAGGACGATTCAAAAATCAGAACCTTGGAGACCTCACTGGAAGCCCAGAGCAGCGGGAGCTGGTGGCATTCCCAGGGTGAAGTCCAAGAGGTAGCAGTGCTGAGTCTCCACACGGCCTCAGGAGGATGGAAGGGGCAATCTCTTGGTGAGTGCCCACATCCCCAGGTACCTCTGCCTAGGTGGAAATGGGCCCCATGCCTAGCTTTTCCCTGAACAGGCCCTAGCCAGGCATCCAGGGTACTGGCTGAGTCCTGGGTGATGCAAATCCCTGAGTCTTGACCTCGCGGTGGCTGGAAGGAGAAACTGTGATCCTTCCACTTGGAACTGGACTTGCAAAGAAAATGGCTCCTTCTGCTGTCAATTTCCTTGGACTTTGGCAACTGGATTCGGTCTTCTTGAGTGGAAGCAGGACCCTTTTGGGTCACCCCAGGAATGGGGTGGCCTTGGATCTGCCGGTCCTGCCCAGGCCTTGAGGACTGGCTGATGTTCATCACCTCTGTTGGAGTCGCTGAACTCACATTCACCAGTAAAGATACCCCAAAATGTCCTGACTAGGAACACCCTCCTCCACTTCCTCTCGGACTGTGGTGGGCCGTTTTTCTGTGAGTGTAGGCTGTGTGGAAGGTTGGTAGTGGGTAGGGTGGGAGTCTAGAGAAGGAAGAAGAATGGTGGCCAAGGAGGGGTGGAGGAGGAGGAGGAGGAGGAGGAGGAGGCAGGAAGGATAGAGAGCTGGAGGGGGCTGGGAAAAGGAGTGTGGGGGGCTGTGAGGAAGAGAGCGAGGAGGAAGGAGGGAGTTGGAAATAGAATGACAGGAGGAGGAGAAGGGGGAGGAGAAAGAGGAGGAGGAGAAGGCAGAAGAAGAAGAAGAGCAGAAATCCCAGCATATTCCAAATCCCATTCTGGAAACGGTCAGTGGTGCTCCATGGACAGAGGAAACAGGACAGTTGCAAAGAAAAAGAAGGAAACCCCAGTGGGCAGGAAACTCCGGCAACTCTGCCGAGCTGGTGGCTTTTATGGAGGCCTAAATATAGCTCTCTGGGTTCCTATCCCAAATAGTGCTGAATCTCCGAGATAGAAACCTAAAGAGAAGAGCAGAGAGACGTCAGTCTGGGGCGACTCCTCCTATTGTAGTTTAAAGGTACTCAGGTGCTGTGTGACCAGAAGAAAAGAGCTGTGAAGGAAATTCCGGTGACTCTGGAAGCTGAAAATTCACTTGCAAATGCCAATAACTGAGACTGCTCTTGGCTGGCGGTTCCATGGTGTAATGGTGAGCACTCTGGAATCCGAATCTCAGAGATCCGAGTTCAAATCTCGGTAAGACCTTGTGGTTTGCTGTGCACAAAAGCTGGTCTTTTACTCTGGAGCCCCTCCCACCTCAAAGATAAAGTGAACGGGATGTGGATTCCGTTCGCCCTTTGTTTCAAGTCCTGGGTCACAGGTGAGAAAGATTTGGGTCCCAGAGAAGGAAGTCCCGCAGTGGCAGGGCTGCTGCAAGTTTCGGCCTCTCCTGCTCCCGCCTCGCAATGCGTCCCCTGTGATGTCACTCGCGCTCTCCTATCCCCTCCTAAGGGGGCCGGGGCCCAGAAACTGGGTTCTCACAGTGGCCTGGTCCACAGGGAAATTGCTGAAACATCCAATCGGAGTCACCAAGCCTGGAGGATCCCCGTCCTGAGCGACCCTCCTGGCCCCAGGCAATCGGAGGGCCAGAGCCCACAATCAGCGTCTCAGCAACCCAGTAAATCCCTCACCCCGTGACCCTGGGTTTTGGAGTGAGAGGTCTCCTTCACTAAAATTGCTGCTATGCCTCAATCCTAGACGGGGAGATTCCTTTCACCCAAAAAATCTCGTAATGGCACCCATTGTCTTTTTCGTAAAAAATGGTGGTATGAGAAATTTTGATGGGGTTAGCTCTGTCAGTCATTGGTGATTGTGTCTGGGTTTAGAGTAGATGATTGGGGACCTAACTTAGGAGTAATACTGTTTTATTCAGATGGCTCATCCTATTCCGAATGTTAATTTACTCTGTTCTTCATATTCAGATTTTTATGCCGAATTTCTAGCTCCCACGTCTCTATTGCGGGCTCTTTGTCGCTGTTTCACTAAGCTTTGGAACCTGACTCTGGAAATCTCATTCTTTGGTCCCAAGATCTCAGCCAGAAAGGGAAATCCGCACCACAGGCTCTTAAGCTCGTGGACTGGGAGCCCTGGTCCTGATCCTCCGCAGCCTGGAAGGATCTCCTGCAGGGCCACAGGGAAGAGGAGGCTGAGCAGCCCAGAAGGATGAGTGTTGGACGGTGGGGCTCTCCCTTGACTGGCCAGGACCCCGCCCCAAAAAGAAGATGTCACCTTAGGATGAGACAGATGCAAAAACGTTTTCTTCTGCTCAGCAGAACACTTTGGATGAGGCTCATGGGGTGTTTTGAGAGCGAGCAAAGATGTCCCTCCAGGCGCTCAGGACCATCGCTCTGATTTTCATATTGTGAAAATATGAAAAATTTCAGCAGTTACAAAGGACTGAAAAGCACTGCAGTCTTTGAGGGGGTCAGTTTGGAGGGTGTGGGGAGGTGTGGTGGGGGGCGGGAGAGAGGTGTCTTGTTGGCTCCTTGGAGTGGACCGGCAGGAAGGAAAACACACACAATCCGTTTCCTTTTGCAGGCTGGACTGAAGGGCCTGAGATGGAAAATTGCACAGTCAAAGAGTATCAGGTACATTGAAAATTGCTATCCCTAGAGAGAAGTGCAGGGCCAGGACACTGCCATCATTACTGCTGTTCACCACCAGCTTGGCAGCATGTGTGAATTTCATAAGTGTATAGTGAACGCAAATCACTCCTGTTTACAACCAACTGATAACAATTCCTTACAGATTTCCTTGTTCCTTCTCCACTCCAACTGCTAAACTTGTCTAAACTTAGAGGAAAAAAAGAAAACATTTGTTTTTACATACGATATTGTTTAAGTTGATCCTCAGCCCACCCTCCTCAAGTAGCTGAGATCACAGGTATACAACACGGTGTCCAGCTAATTTTTGTATATTTTGTAGTGATGGGGATTTTGCCATATTGGCCAGGCTGATCTTGAACTCCTGGACTCAAGTGATCTGCCCACCTGGGCCTCCCAAAGTGCTGGGATTAAGTGCTGGCCTGCATGCCCAGCCATCATTTGTATTTTGCATTTAAATATTTTATAGTCACATGTATCATTCCTCAAAGATTCTGGGTTTTGTAGCATGTGAATGATGGGGTTCAGGACATGCTACTCCAAAATATAATAACTTGGGCTCTTAAATATTTTATACTAGAGGAATTTGAGAAAACAACAAGAGCAGGATGGCCACTGTCACCCTCTGCCTGCCCTTCTTCCCTGAAGCCAATCATATGGCTCTCACATGAGAGGTGCCCTCTCTGTACCCAGAAGAAAGGTGCATCATTGTGTCTGAAGATACAAAGACACAGAGAAGAGTCTGAACATATAGGTCTGCTATGTTTCCCCCAGTATATTACCTACAGTATATTAGATTGTACTGTAGGGCTGATGGCCCACAGGGTCATGGGGTGTCTCTTATGCTGTGCTGAGGCACACAATCTGAGAAATAAAGAGACAGAACACAGAAGTACAAAGAAAATGCAGCTGGGCTCAGGAGGCCATGCCACCTATGAGTGGAGTCAGGTGAGGCTCCCAATGTCCAGAAGCATGAGTATTTATTGTGTATAAGTTAGGGGGTAGAGCAATGAGTGAAGTAGTCTTTAAGAATAGTGATAGGGTCATGAGCAATAAAACAAGGGCTCAACCCCCATTAGGTCACCTAGGCTGGGAGGGGGACAGCTCAAAGCAAAGGGTCCATTCCCATTAGGTCACTGAGGCATGGGGGTGGGCCGTGCGCAGTGAAGAGGGTGCCGTGTGCAATACCTCTGTCTATGGGAAAGCTACTAAGAAGATTTATAGGAGGATGCTTTAAGTCACATAGCAGTGACAGAGCTGTCAGGGTCTATGCCACCTGCTGGGAGCTTCCAATGAGTTCTGTGGGGGAATGCTCTTCCAGCAGCACAGTAACAAGAGCTGATAAAGTTCACAGTCACCAAGGTGCGATTGCCATTCTGAGGGCAGCCGTCCACAAATCTGGAGCAAGGTCCTACAACACCTTTATCAGGAGGAGTGGCTCTTGCCCCAAGCCTGACGTACAGCGGCTATTTTGACAATACTGAACGCTGCCTCCTGGGCCACGGATTCTTGTCCTGGTATAACTGCTTTTCCCTAAAATCATGCTGCGCACTGTGTTTGCTCTAGGCATTTCCCTGATTATAAGCTGCTTATTCCTTAATTCATGCTCTGTACTGTATCTACTCTAGGCATTCCTCTGATTATAAACTAAGATATAGATTCATATATATATTATGTATATTATACATTATATATATATTATATATATATATGGAAATAACTGAGTGGTAAGATATTCTTTAGGCACTCATTCTATGAACTAATATGTGATTATATAGAGAGGATTGTATAAAGAAAAATAACTGAGTAGTAACACTATAAACTGAGATATTCTCCAAGCCCTAATTCTATAAACTAATATATAATTAAATAAAGAATTATATAAAAGAAAATAACTGAATAGTAACACTATAAACTGAGATATTCTCCAGGTCTTAATTGTGAGAGGATTCTGCTTAGCTCTCCTTCCTTTGTATCTATACCTTACCCACATTTCCCCGTTTCTTTTGTTTTACAAGTGTGGTTATGGCCACCATGGACTGAGATTGTTGCATATTATGTTTGTGAAATTTTCAAATACAGAAACATGTAATTAACAAGGTAAAAATGCAAGCAACAATCACAATGATGGCAACAAGAAGAACCCACCTAGGAACAGACCATTTTCTAAACCACTTAATTAGATTAAGGTCAGAGAGGCCTTGTATGATGCCTTCAAAAGTTTCTGAACCTGGGACAGTAGTTAGATGTGCCGGAGAACCCTCAAAAATTTGTTGCTTCTGGTGGTTCATGTCCAAGGTGAGGTTATCATCCCAGGACAGCAGGTGGTGGTATATAGTGTCCCGGGGTGAAGTTTAGAATTTTAATTGAAAGGAGCAATGCAAGAATCAGACGTGTTCCAGTCACATTGTAACAGAGCACGATGCTCAAGATTTAAAAGGCTGTCGCCCAGCCAAATGATACTTTGGCGAAGGTCAGTAACTTGATTAGCCAAATGTTGATCAATCTGGGACTGGGAATTCTAGAGAGTAGTTGAATTATTTTGCCAAAGTTCAACCAAGTGAGCTGCTTGAATGCAGTTTTGTGTGGCCATGCCAGCAGTCGCAGCTGAGGCCGTGACAGCAATCAGTCCAATGACCGCTGCTATCAAGGTAAAGATAAAGTGATGGGTGCGATGTAAAATGTCCTTGAGGATTTGAGTTACAATGTGCATAGAGGGAGGGGACTCCCATGGATGATGTAATACAACAGAAACCCAAACTCCCTCCCTAGCCCTGACCAGCAATACATTAGAGTTAACAGAAAAGGTAGCATCTAGACAAAAAACAATTTGCAATTGTTACAGTCAATAGAGTTGGTGAAAAAGGAAACGAAAAATTTACCAACCAGTAACATCTAAGGAGGCTTAACACAACTGCGAATAGGTATTATGTCTTTGGGAGTAAAGTGTAGACGGTGTAGAGTGTCACCAGAGCTGCGACCATAAGAGTCCATGAAAACATTTCAAAAGTGAAGTCCACTGAGAGCAGCAGCCAGCTTCCACAGTTCAGGGTGTTCCAGTCCAACAAGACGGTGAATCACCTTAGAGCACGGTGCAACGATGACAGCGTGAGACCATTTGTAGGGAAGTGGTGAGGTCCGTAGGCGAGGAACGTGATGCAGAACTTGATGCAGTGCTGAGTGTGTCGTGTCCTCCGTGAAGAGATGAGAATATTTCTGGCAGTCTGGGTGTTGTCCAGTGCAATTATGCCAATAGAAACCTTTAGGAGCCCAGTCAACAATGATAGCATTATCAAGGGGGCCCAGTATGTTTCCAACTGGTGCATTACAGTGGTCCCAATGAACCAAAGGCAATGACAGTTGTGGGACTAATAAGTGAAGATAAAATGACATAAACATATACTGGGTCTGGAAAGAAGCATTACTGGCCCCAGATACAACCCACATCCATGCCTGGGGACCAATAGGGAGACAGCCGGGAGTGGGCCCAAGGCAAAGAGAAGAAAATTTAAATTCAATAGAGGCATTATAAAGGGTACCTTCTTCCCTTTGATGAACAGGTAGGTGGTTGTCATTAGAGACAGGCAGGAGAGCACTACAGTTAGTATAGATTTCTATGGAAGAGTCCATCCAAGAAACAGAGCATACAGTGGTGGGGTGAATGTATATATGCCCAGTAGGAAAAATTAACAGAGTTGAGAGATACAGAAGCAGTGAAACCCATCAGAATGAAATGGATAATGAGAGCAGCAGCAAGAGTATGGCTGGGAGTGGGTGGAATGTTGCACCGTTCTGTAGTGTGACAAGCCATATTCACAAGTGGATCAATTTGTGAGAAAGTGAGTAGAGGTGAATGAAGCGGGCTTTCATTAACAGGATGGTGAGGAGAATGGGGAGGAGGGGCAGGAGTTAGAGGAGGAGGAGGAGGAGGGTGGGGTAAACTGCCGAGGTGGTGAGAAGAAGCATGGCAGCCAGAAGAGTTGTGATTAGGGAGATGGATGATATGATCATCCAGAAGTTGGTCCATCAGATTTGGGGCTCTCCTGTGATTTCCGTGGGGGCAGCGGTGGGAGCTCATGTTGTTCTTCAGGGATGAGCTTAAGAAGCCATGATGGAATCCAAACAGGATCAGGAGAGTTATCTGTGGAAATGCAAGCAAATCCTCAGCCCGTAGTTATAAGAGTACATGACGTCCATTTTGCAGTGGATGAGTCTCCACCACACTTATTTCCGTTCCTGGGGGTTATGCTGAACTGCTGTAAAATGTTGTTCCACAGCCGTGTAGGCTTGAGACCTGCTAAAGTTCAGAAATTTTAAACAACACTAGATGCAATCTGGCCTGGGGAGTAGAACAATCATTGTCATCTGGTTTTTGTTGTTTATTTAACTGTTCCTTGAGAGTCCTGTTAGCCCTTTCAACCAGGGCCTGTCCTTGTGACTTATAAGGAATGCTGGTGGTATGTTGAATATTCCATTTCTCTAGAAAACATTGAAATGACTTACTAGTATATCCTGGTCCATTATCAGTTTTTAGTTTTGCAGGTATGCCCATCACAGAGAAGCATGAGAGCACATGCCTTTTTTTAAAAACATTTTTATTGCATTTTAGGTTTTGGGGTACATGTGCAGAACATGCAAGAGAGTTGCATAGGTACACACATGGCAGTGTGTTTTGCTTCCTTTTTTCCCCTTCACCCACATTTGGCATTTCTCTCCAGGCTATTCCTCCCCAGTTCCTCCCTTCGCTGGCCCTCCCCTTTTCCCCCCAATAGACCCCAGTGTTTATTACTCCCTTTCCTGTGTCCATGTGTTCTCATTTTTCATCACCCGCCTATGAGTGAGAATATGTGGTATTTAATTTTCTGTTCTTGTGTCAGTTTGCTGGGAATGATGTTCTCCAGATTCATTCACGTCCCTACAAACGACACGAACTCATCATTTCTGATTGCTGCATAATATTCCATGGTGTATATGTGCCACATTTTCCCAATGCAGTCTATCATCAGTGGGCATTTGGGTTGGTTCCAGGTCTTTGCTATTGTAAACAGTGCTGCAATGAACATTCATGTGCATGTGTCCTTATAGTAGAATGATTTATAGTCCTTTGGATATATACCCAGTAATGGGATTGCTGGGTCAAATGGAATTTCTATTTCTAAGGCCTTGAGGAATCGCCACACTGTCTTCCACAATGGTTGAACTAATTTACACTCCCACCAATAGTGTAAAAGTGTTCCTATTTCTCCACATCCTCTCCAGCATCTGTTGTCTCCAGATTTTTTAATGATCGCCATTCTAACTGGAGTGAGATGGTATCTCAATGTGGTTTTGATTTGCATCTCTCTGATGACCAGTGATGATGAGCATTTTTTCATATGATTGTTGGCCTCCTATATGTCTTCTTTTGTAAAGTGTATGTTCATATCTTTTGCACATTTTTAAATGGGCTTGTTTGTTTTCTTCCTGTAAATCTGTTTGAGTTCTTTGTAAATTCTGGATATCAGCCCTTTGTCAGATGGGTAAACTGCAAAAGTTCTTTCCCATTCTGTTAGTTGCGGATTCACTTTAGTGACTGTTTCTTTTGCCATGCAGAAGCTGTGGAGTTTCATTAGGTCCCATTTGTCTATTTTGGCTTTTGTTGTCAATGCTTTTTGTGTTTTGGTCATGAAGTCCTTTCCTACTCCTGTGTCCTGGATGGTTTTGCCTAGATTTTCTTCTACGGTTTTCATGGTGCCAGGTCTTATGTTTAAGTCTTTAATCCATGTGGAGTTAATTTTAGTGTAAGGTGTCAGGAAGGGGTCCAGTTTCTGCTTTCTGCACATGGCTAGCCAGTTTTTCCAACACCATTTATTAAACAGGGAATCCTTTCACCATTGCTTGTTTTTGTCAGGTTTATCAAAGATTGTATGGTTGTAGATATGTTGTGTTGCCTTCGATGCCTCTGTTTTGTTCCATTGGTCTATATCTCTGTTTTGTACCATGCTATTTTGATTACTGTAGCCTTGTAGTATAGTTTGAAATCTGGTAGTGTGATGCCGCCGCTGTTTTCTTTTTGCTTATAATTAACTTGGCTATGTGGGCTCTCTTTTGGTTTCATATGAAGTTCATGGTTGTTTTTTCCAGTTCTGTGAAGAAAGTCAATGGTAGCTTGATGGGGATAGTGTTTAGTCTGTAAATTACTTTGGGCAGTATAGCCATTTTCACGATATTAATTCTTCCTAACCATGAACATGGAATGTTTCTTCATCTGTTTGTGTCCTCTTTTATTTCGTGGAGCAGTGGTTTGTAGTTTTCCTTGAAGAGGTCCCTTACGTTCCTTGTGAGTTGTATTCCTAGGTATTTTATTCTTTTTGTAGCAATTGTAAGTGGCAGTTTGTTCTTGATTTGGCTTTCTTTAAGTCTGTTATTGGTATATAAGAATGCTTGTGATTTTTGCACATTGATTTTATATCCTGAGACTTTGCTGAAGTTGCTTATCAGTTTCAGGAGTTTTTGGGCTGAGGCGATGGGGTCTTCTAGGTATACTATCATGTCGTCTGCAAATAGAGACAATTTGGCTTCCACCTTTCCTATTTGAATACCCTTTATTTCTTTTTCTTGCCTGATTGCTCTGGCTAGAACTTCCAGTACTATATTGAATAGAAGTGGTGAAAGAGGGCATCCTTGTCTAGTGCCGGATTTCAAAGGGAATGCTTCTATTTTTTGCCCATTCAGTATGATATTGGCTGTTGGTTTGTCGTAAATAGCTTTTATTACTTTGAGATACGTTCCATCGATACCGAGTTTATTGAGGGTTTTTAGCATAAAGGACTGTTGAATTTTGTCGAATGCCTTCTCTGCATCAATTGAGATAATCATGTGGTTTCTGTTTTTGGTTCTGTTTATGTGGTGAATTACGTTTATAGACTTGCGTATGTTGAACCAGCCTTGCATCCCTGGGATAAATCCTACTTGATCACGATGGGTAAGTTTTTTGATTTGCTGTTGCAATCAGCTTGCCAATATTTTATTGAAGATTTTTGCATCCATGTTCATCATGGATATTGGCCTGAAGTTTTCTTTTCTTGTTGGGTCTCTGCCGGGTTTTGGTATCAGGATGATGTTGGTCTCATAAAATGATTTGGGAAGGATTTCCTCTGTTTGGATTATTTGGAATAGTTTCAGAAGGAATGGTACCAGCTCCTCTTTGTGTGTCTGGTAGAATTCGGCTGTGAACCCATCTGGACCTGGGCTTTTTTTTTTTGTGGTAGGCTCTTAATGGCTGCCTTGACTTCTGACCTTGATATTGGTCTATTCATAGTTTCAGCTTCCTCCTGGTTTAGGCTTGGGAGGACACAGGAGTCCAGGAATTTATCCATTTCTTCCAGGTTTACTAGTTTATGTGCATAGAGTTGTTTGTAATATTCTCTGATGATGGTTTGAATTTCTGTGGAATCTGTCGTGATTTCCCCTTTATCATTTTGTATTACATCTATTTGGTTGTTTTCTCTCTCTCTCTCTTTTTTTTTTAATCAATCTGGCTAGTGGTTTGTCCATTTTGTTGATCTTTTCACAAAACTAGCTCTTGTATTTATTGATTTTTTGAAGGGTTTTTCGTGTCTCTATCTCCTTCTGTTCAGCTCTCATCTTAGTTATTTCTTGTCTTCTGCTAGGTTTTGAGTTTTTTTTAATCTTGCTCCTCTAGCTCTTTCAATTTAGACAATAGGGTGTTAATTTTGGATTTCTCCATTCTCCTCATATGGGCACTTATTGCTATATATTTCTTTCTAGAGACTGCTTAAATGTGTCCCAGAGATTCTGGCATGTTGTGTCTTCGTTCTCATTGGTTTTGAAGAACTTCTTTATTTCTGCCTTCATTTCATTGTTTATCCAGTCAACATTCAAGAGCCAGTTGTTCAGTTTCCATGAAGCTGTGCGGTTCTGGGTTGGTTTCTGAATTCTGAGTTCTAACTTGATTGCACTATGGTCTGAGAGACTGTTTGTTATAATTTTAGTTGTTTTGCATTTGCTGAGGAGTGCTTTACTTCCCATTATGTGGTCAATTTTAGAGTAGGTGTGATGTGGTGCTGAGAAGAATGTATATTCGGGGTAGAGAGTTCTGTAAATGTCTATCAGGTTTGCTTGTTCCAGGTCTGAGTTCAAGCCCTGGAGATCCTTGTTGATTTTCTGTCTGGTTGATCTGTCTATTATTGACAGTGGAGTGTTAAAGTCTTCCACTATTATTGTGTGGGAGTCTAAGTCTCTTTTTAAGTCATTAAGAACTTGTTTTATATATCTGGGTGCTCCTGTATTGGGTCCATATATGTTTAGGATTGGTAGCTCTTTTTGTTGTATTGATCCTTTTACCATTATGTAATGGCCTTTTTTGTCTCTTTTGATCTTTGTTGCTTTAAAGTCTATTTTATCAGAGATGAGAATTGCAACTCCAGCTTTTTTTTTTGCTCTCCATTTGCTTGGTAAATCTTCCCCCATCGCTTTATTTTGAGCCTTTGTGTATCCTTGCATGTGAGATGGGTTTCCTGGATACAACACACTGATGGGTTTTGGTTTTTTATCCAATTTGCCAGTCCGTGTCTTTTGATTGGTGCATTTAGTCCATTTACATTTAGGGTTAATATTGTTATGTGTGAATTTGATACTGCCATTTTGATGCTAGCTGGCTGTTTTGCCCTTTAGTTGATGTAGATTCTTCATTATGTTGATGCTTTTCAGCATTTAGTGTGATTTTGGAGTGGCTGGTACTGTTTGTTCCTTTCTATGTGTAATGCCTCTTTCAGGAGCTCTTGTAAAGCAGGCCTGGTGGTGACAAAATCTCTGAGTACTTGCTTGTTCACAAAGGATTTTATTTTTCCTTCACTTATGAAGCTCAGTTCGGCTGGATATGAAATTCTGGGTTGAAAGTTCTTTTCTTTAAGGATGTTGAATATTGGCCCCCACTCTCTTCTGGCTTGTAGTGTTTCTGCTGAGAGATCTGCTGAGTCTGATGGGCTTCCCTTTGTAAGTGACCCAACCTTTCTCTCTGGCTTCCCTTAGTATTTTCTCCTTTATTTCAACCCTGGTGAATCTGATGATTATGTGCCTTGGGGTTGCTCTTCTTGCGAAATATCTTTGTGGTGTTCTCTGTATTTCCTGCATTTGAGTGTTGGCCTGCCTTGCTAGGTGGGGGAAATTTTCCTGGATTATATCCTGAAGAGTATTTTCCAGCTTGGATTCATTCTCTTCATCACATTCTGGTACACCTATCAAACGTAGGTTATGTCTCTTTACATAGTCTCACATTTTTTTGGAGACTTTGTTCATTCCTTTTTGCACTTTTTTCTTTAATCTTGGTTTCTCGTTTAATTTCATTGAGTTGATCTTCGACTTCTGATATTCTTTCTTCTGCTTGGTCAATTTGGCTGTTGAAACTTGTGCATGCTTAGCGAAGTTCTTGTATTGGGTTTTTCAGCTCCTTCAATTAATTCATATTCCTCTCTATGTTATCCATTCTTGTTATCATTTCCTCAAATCTTTTTTCAAGGTTCTTAGTTTCTTTGCATTGATTTAAAACATGTTCTTTTAGCTCAAAAAAGTTTTTCATTATCCACTTTCTGAAGTCTAATTCCATCATTTCGTCACAGTCATTCTCTGTCCAGCTTTGTTCCCTTGCTGGTGAGGAGTTTTGGTCCTTTGTAGGAGTCGTGGTGTTCTGGTTTTGGGTGTTTTCTTCCTTTTTGCGCTGGTTTCTTCCCATCTTTGTGGAATTATCCACCTGTCGTCTTAGTAGTTGCTGACTTTTCACTTGGGTCTCTGAGTGGACGCCCAGATTGTTAATGATGAAGTATTTCTGTAACTTGGTTTTTCTTCTACCAATCTAGCCCCTCCACTGTACAACTGCTGAGGTCCACTCCAGGCCCTGCTAGTCTGGGGTGCACCTATAGCAGCTGCAGAACAGTGAGGGATGCTACCAGTTTCTTTTTCTGCTATTTTTGTCCCAGAATGATGCCTGCCAAATGTCAGTCTTCTGGATATAGAGGGGTCAGGGAGCTGCTTGAGGAGACAGTCTGTACTTTATAGGAGTTCAAGTGCTGATCTGTGAGCTCTGTTGTTCATTCAGGGCTGTTAGGCTTCTACATTTAATTCTGCTGCAGCAGAACTCATTAAAAAAAACCCTTTTTTTCTTAGATGCTCTGTCTTGGGGGGTTGGGGTTTTATTTGTGTGTCCGTTGCACTGTCCTGCCCAGCTAGGAGGCAGTCTAGTCACTATTTGCCTGCTGAGGCTCTGCCCTCCTGGTGTGAGGTTCGCCCTGTTGCTGCAGGCTCTGCCTTGCTGATGTGGTCTCCTCCCGGCTGCCACAGGCTACGCCCTGCAGTGGAGTCTCTCTGTTGTGGCGGGTTGCCTCAGCAACGGCAGGCTGCGTCAGCAGTGGGAGTGTATCTCAGTAGGGGTGGGTTGCCTTGGTAATGGCAAAAGCCCCTCCTCCAACAAACTGCACCATCCTGGGTTCAGCTGTGCCCACAGTGAAACTCTCCACCTGAAGCATTTGGAATCACCGTTTTGTTTGTCTCACTGCCCTGGGCCAAACGCCATTTCCCTGGAATCTCCTGGCCTGTCTCACTGTCCAAGTCCCATTCAATCAAATGGATATGCCAATCTGCCCTCTCAAGTTTCAGATTGCTGGTTCAACAGGGTACCCAGACCAGTGCACTTTGCGCGGAGCACTGTGGAGCACCACTGTGCTGCAGCACAGGCCGCTGGCTGCACCAGCCAAAACTGCTTCACTGGCATCCCACGTCTCTTTTATACCTGGAAATTTCCCTGTTCTGTGGGCAACAAAAGTCCATCTGGAAATGCGGCCCTGACTCACCCTCTGCGCATTCACCGAGAGCTTCAATCCTGGGTTGTTCTCACTGCACCATCTTGAGTCAGTCTTTGAGCATATGCCTTTTAATCTGGGCAGCTGGTTCCCCTGTTTGGCAGGTAGCCCATTGTTGGGATCCGGCACATCTGCCGGGGGTGTACCGACCTGTGGGAATCCCCAAGACCACCAATGTAGATGTCTCATTCAATGTGAGGGAGAGAGTGCACGGAAGTGAAAGAGAATAGAAAAGCAGAGTCTGGAGGGCTGACTTAGGGCTATGTTCAAGCAGCAATTTTATTTTTGCAATCTGTTTTATTATATGCTTTTCTGAAGTTAAAGTTGTTTATGCCAGATCAACATACTTAAGTTACAGTAAGCAAGTTACAGCCACTTAGTTATGCCCAGTAAGTGAGTTAAGCCCAGTAAGTCAGTTACACCCAGCAAGTAAGGTACGCCCAGTAAGTACTTAACAATTGTAAGCAAGTTACAGTTATGCCCTATAAGCTATGGTAAGTAAGTTACAGTTACACCATGTAAGCTATGGTGAATACGTTACAGTTATGCCCTGTAAGCTATGGTAAGTTACAGTTACACCCAGTAAGTTATAGTAAGTAAGTTACCAAGTGTAAATACTTAAGTTAATATTTTACAATGAAGGTAACAAGGGTCCAAAATGAACACAATCAAGCAATAAACCATAAGAAGCCAAAAGTGGACACAATGCTTCCCATGTCCTCATATCCATAAAGTAACATCTGTTAATTATTTTGAATAACATAGTCCCTCTTTTGGTTCCTGCTTTCCCTCAGCTCGACTCCCCCAACCAGGGATCTGTGTCCGGGCTCAAGCTCACCATATGGCGAGGCCCATTTCCTAGGGGCCTCACATGGGAGCAATCCCCACAGATTCCCTCAGTTTCTCCTTTTGTTTTTAGATGCAACTCAAAAAGCTTGAGCTGCAATTGTTGAAGGGAGGAGAACACAAGGCAAAAGAGTACCGGGAGAAAGAGTATAAGAAGGAGTATAACCACTCCAATACCCATTAAAGAGGAAAAGGACGGGAGATGAACTCCACGTACCCAGGAAGACAAGGTGTCCACAATATGATGGGCGATTGTGTCATCTTCAGGCAGGTTTTGACGAGAAAAATCAATGGCATGAATTTTCTGCTGAAGCTTGAAAACATCTAGAGATAAATTGTCATGAGTCCAAATTCCTTGTAAATGGGCCTTAACAAGAGGCCACTGTCATTTGGTGTGATTATAAGGAGTATTACAAACACAAATATATTTATAATCAGCATGGCAAGGAAGGGCCAGGTGGTTTTGAATATTATAAAGTTTATCACCAAGAATAGTAACATTTTGTCCCAAAGCGTTCAGTTTAGCTTCTAATTAATCATCAAGAGACATATGAGATCCGATAGCAATAGAGACATTTTTTGCCAAATGATTCACATATACAGCAGTATTAATAAATTTTGAAAGACTAACAGCAGCTGTAGCTGTAGAAGCTATCACAGACACAATGGCTAATATGGCTAAAAATAGAGTAACCGGATTGAGAGAATGTCCTTGCCTACAAACAATGTGTGACACGTCAGCCACTAGGCATACATCTGGGTCCAGGTCAGGACTGGAACTTCTTGGGGTGGTGTCAGCTGGTGCCGCGGGTGATGGGCACGGTGGGATGTCATCCTCTGTAGGTGTAGACGTCGGATTCTCGGGAGAAGGGAGGTCGGTGAAGTCATCTGAGGTCTCGGCCAATGGGGAGATGTCAGTCGAGGAAGAGGGATGGTCACTGGTCTCGGAGAGGATTGTCTTCTTTGGGACATGCTTGATGTGCCACTCAGGCACCTAGATACGTGAGGAGGCAGACCTAGGAAAGACACAAACGTGACCTCTGCCCCAAACTAACACTGAGTGTTCTCTGAAGCACTGTTTTTTACTCCAGTTCTGATCCCGTCATCCCGAGCTCCCCCATTTTCAGCTCCAGTTCTGACTCTGAGAGTGGCGGGCTCTTTTAGAGAATTACAAGGTGGTAAGTTACAGCCGCCCCCTCCACCATCAGGGTTAGATTTGTAAGAGAAAGAAGAGGAATTGGAAGTGAGAGAGGCAGCAGGGGAGCAGTGAGTGCCAGTGCTTGTGAGATTGCAGGAAGGCAGGCAGACAGCGTGGCGCAACTTCAGCCAAATCCAAAGTAACAGTTCTGCTAGCAGGGAAGATTGATGAGTGGCGGCGTAATCCTCAATCATACTTCCTATTTTACTCCACGTAGATTCATCTAACAATCCCTCCTCAGAAATCCACGGACACAATATGTAGACAATCTCTAAAAACTTAGAAACACGTTTCATTTTTACATCTGCACCTCTATTTCTTAACATTTGATGATACAACATTACAAACACAGACTGATTTCTGAACTCACATTGCTCCATCTTTAATCCAGATTAATTTTGAGTCCAGAACTTCAAGAACCGCAGCTTTACCTTGTCTCCTCTGATTTGGGATGCGTCACTGTACCTCTCGTACTCAGGTCCCTGTCCCAGGCGTCAGATGTTGAGGTCTGGCACGGCTGCCGGGGGGCTACCAACCTGCGGGAGTCCCTGAAACTGCCAACGTAGATGTCTCATTCAACCTGAGGGAGATAGTGCACGAAAGTGAAAGAGAATAGAAAAGTGGAGTCTGGAGGGCTGGCTTAGGCTATGTCCAAGCAGCAATTTTATTTTTGCAATCTGTTTTATTATATACTTTTCTGAAGTTAAAGTTGTTTATGCCAGATAAACATACAAAAGTTAGAGTAAGCAAGTTACACCCACTTAGTTATGACCAGTAAGTGAGTTAAGCCCATTAAGTCAGTTACACCCAGCAAGTAAGTTACGCCCAGGAAGTACTTAACAATTGTAAGCAAGTTACAGTTATGCCCTGTAAGCTATGAAAAGTAAATTACACTTACACCCTGTAAGCTATGGTAAGTTACAGTTAAGCCCTGTAAGCTATGGTAAGTATGTTACAGTTACGCACTGTAAGCAATGGTAAGAAAGTTACAGTTACACCCAGTAAGTTATGGTAAGTTACCAAGTGTAAATACTTAATATTTTACAATGAAGGTAACAAGGGTCCAAAATAAACACAATCAAGCAATAAACCATTAGAAGCCGAAAGTGGACACAATGCTTCCCATGTCCTCATATCCATAAAGTAATGTCTGTTAAGACCTGAAGCATTAACATGAGTTAATTCATGAAAGTTGCAAGCTTCCTGTAGAGCCGTTGCTACAAGGGTGTCTGCTCAGGAATTAGCTGTGGTTAATGGGCCAGGTAAAGAGATGTGGGCGCTAATGGGTGTAATATTAAAAAGGGAGGTCCAAGACCATACAACTGTTTGTAACTGTAACAACAGTGAGCGAAGGGAATCATCATATAGAAATTTAACAAAGGCAGTTTCTATGTTATGAGTAACGTGAACCACGTAAGCAGAATCTGAAACAATGTTTAGAGGGCCTGGAAAATCTTCCAAGGCTACAATTACAGCAATTAGTTCTGCCCTTGCTGAATCAAAACAGCTGCGGTGTGAAAGACCATTTCCTTAGGGCCAGCGTATACAGCTTTGTTGTTAGAGGAAGCATCAGCAGAAACAGTCACTGCTCCCTCTAGCAGGGCATTTCGGGTAACTTTGGGCAATATCCAAGAGGTCAGGTGAAGAAATTGAAAACGTTTAACATTGGAGTAATGGTTGTCAATGACACCCAGGAATCCTGCCAGATTAACCTGCCAGGAGGTAGAATGAACAAAAGCCTGGAGAACTTGCTCCTGTGAGAGGGAGACAACCAACCTGTGTGCTTCTAAGCCTGTCAGACATAGTAGCCTATTATGAGCTACCCCTATTAAGGTAGAAAGTTGACCCAAATATACTGATAGGGTTCATGTAGCGGCATGAGGCAGAAAGCACCATTCAATAAGGCTATCATTGTGTGTAATCACGCCCATAGGGGAGTAAGGGGTAGCAAAAATCAAAATAGTGAAAGGCAAAGAGGTTGAATTCTAAACACCTGAGCCTCTCGGATTCTTTGTTAGAGAGACTGTTTGCTCTGTGGGTTAGATCTCCTTTCAGGGTGGAGAAAATGTTAGAAAGAGCATAGGTATGGATCCCTGACACTAGATGAATCCAATTTATATAATCAAGGAGTTTTTGGAAATCAAAATTTTTAACCCATCGCTCCTCAGTTCCACCAGCTGTTGCTAATTGCGTGCTCCTCAAGCCGCATTCCTAATTTCTGATAAAATGTAGACAGCTAGATCTTCTCAACTGAGATAGTCAGGCCAGCTGCTGTAATGAGCTCCCTAAGCATAGAGAGTACTGAAACAAGAGTCTCACATGTAGGAGCCGCATAAAGAATATCATCCATATAATGGATCTAATAGCATTGGGGAAACTGGGGACAGCACTTTTCCCACATAAAACTGACAAATTGTGGGGCTGCTAATCATGAGTGCTGGCAAGAGCTTCCATTGGAATCTCGTAGCCAGGGCAACATTGTTAAGGGAGGGCACTGTGAAAGCAAATTTATAGCAGTCTTAGGGGGCCAAGGGGTTATCAAAGAAGCAATCCTTTAAGTCAACGATGAGCAAAGGTCAGGAGTCTGGTATCATGGAAGTGGAAGGGAGACCAGGCTGTAAACTAGACTAAATGGCCAGGGGGTCCCACTGTCTCTTCCCAGCAACCGGTCCGCTGTAACCAGAATAAGTGGGTTAGTGGCAGCATTGAGGCGGACTCCCCTAGTAACAGCATCCCTCCACTATGCAAGGAATTGTAAATATTGGGCGTGAGAGAGTGCTGACTGCATGAGTGTTTCCAGATCACAAAAAATGAGTCTCTGCCCTTCTGCAATAGCTTTTACGGAGGCACATTCAAAAAGAGAATTTGTGTCATATTGTTTTACAGGGTCCTTAAAATCCTTGAGAAAAGGAAGTGTGAAACTTTGCTAATTAACTGGATGAACAAATAGTTGATTAGGGTTAAGAGGGTCGGGTCTAGTAATGACCGAGATAGGAGGCGGCATCTAATGGGGAATGACCTGTTGCACCGCCCTCAGAGGCTGATGTGCAGCCTGGGGCTGGGAAACTGCTTGGGGCTGTAACAGCTGTTGTGGCGGTTCTGCTTCATCAGCGGCTGCTGCACCAACATTAGGAGCTGGAGCTTGTTGTAAAGGCACTGCAGGGGGATCCGGGGAATTAGCCTGATTATCAGCCATTGGCAATACCTGGGTACCCTGAAGGGGGGTGTACTATAACTGGGAATTGCCAAGTTTTTCTGGAGCCCAAGGAAGCTTGGGGCATAATATTTAAATTGTGGCAAGAATTCTTGATTCTGTGTTAGAGGGGAGATTGCCCATGATTAAGAGAGCCATGTTACTAACACCTGATACCATAGGAGAATTCCTCCACTGTAGTAGAAGAAACACCTCCTGCATTCCCAGTCCCAGGTGAGTTTACCTGGGCCATATGGGCAATGACAGGGGCACAGACTTTTGGATTATTCTCAAGTACAGTGTTTCCAGTGCTATTAGTATCTGTGTGGGTGTATAGTTTCAAGCTATTGGTAGATTAAAAAGTAGAGTTAGAGTTCATGGGGGCGCATAGTTCCACACTGATAGATTGAAAAGAAGAGTCAGAGGTCACCGGGGTGCATAGTTCCATGCAGTAGATTAAAATGAAGAGTCAGAGTTCATGGGGGTGCATAGTTTCATACCAGTAGATTGAAAAGTGGAGTCAGAATTCACAGGGTTGCAAAGTCCCATGCCGGTGGATTAAAAAGAAGAGTCAGAGTTCATGGGGGCACATAGTTCCATGCTGGTAGATTGAAAAGTAGAGGTAAGTAAAGGAGCTGAGGCCGGACAGGGTGGTGAGAAAGCTTATATAGTCACACGCTACTCCTTGTGAAAAGGCTTGAAGTGCTTTACACTCTGAGGAAAAAACAGGACAGCGAGCAGACCATTCAGAGGGCGATCAAGGTCAGTGATAAGATCAGAAAAGGGAGGAAATAGCTCAGCAAGCTTATCTGAGGAGACTGAAACAGCCCCTGCCTTAGTAGAGTTTTAATAAAAGAAATATAGAAGTCATACTTACAGTTTGTTTGTCCCATTTTAACCCCGAGATTACCTTGAGCATTACCAAAAAGTCACTCCTCCTTTTCTTACCAAATGCCCAGGAATCCAGCACTGACTTTCCCGCAGTAGTAGCTCTGATGGCTATGCTAAGCACAGAAATAAGAAACCCACAACCTGGGCGCCAGATGTAGGGCTGATGGCCCCACAAGGTCGTGGGGTGTCCCTTATGCTGTGCTGAGGCACAGGATCCGAGAAATAAAGAGACAGGACACAGAAGTACAAAAAAAAATGCAGCTGGCCTCAAGGAGCCATGCCACCTATGAACGGAGTCAGGCAAGGCCCCGAATGTCCAGAAGCGTGAGTATTTATTGTGTATAGGTTAGGGGGCAGGGCAGTGAGTGAAGTCATCTTTAAGGATAGTGATAGGGTCGTGACCAATAAAACAAGGGCTCAACCCCGCTGGGAGGCGGACAGCTCACAGCAAGGAGTCCATTCCCATTAGGTCACTGAGGCATGGGGGTGGGCCTTGTGCAGTGAAGAGGGTGCCATGTGCAATACCTCTATCTATGGGCAAGCTACTAAGAAGATTTATAGGAGGATGCTTTAAGTCACATAGCAGTGACAGAGCTGTCAGGGTCTACGCCACCTGCTGGCAGCTTCCAATGAGTTCTATGTGGGAATGCTCTTCCAGCAGCACAGTAACAAGAGCTGATAAAGTTCACAGTCACCAAGGTGCGATTGCCATTCTGAGGGCAGCCGTCCACAAATCTGGAGCAAGGTCCTACAACACCTTTATCAGGAGCAGTGGCTCTTGCCCCAAGCCTGACGTACAGTGGCTATTTTTACAATACTGAACGCTGCCTCCTGGGCCATGGATTCTTGTCCTGGTATAACTGCTTTTCCCTAAAATCATGCTGTGCACTGTGTTTGCTCTAGGCATTCCCCTGATTATAAGCTGCTTATTCCTTAATTCATGCTCTGTACTGTATCTACTCTAGGCATTCCTCTGATTATAAACTAAGATATAGTTTCACATATATATATAAATATATGGAAATAACTAAATGGTAAGATATTCCGTAGGCACTCATTCTATGAACTAATACGTGATTATATACAGAGGATTGTATAAAGAAAATAACTGAATAGTAACACTATAAACTGAGATATTCTCCAGGTCTTAATTGTGAGAGAATTCTGCTTAGCTCTCCTTCCTTTGTATCTATATCGGAGGTTACCCACATTTCCCCGTTTCTTTTGTTTTACAAGCGTGGTTATGGCCACCATGGCCTGAGATTGTTGCATATTATGTTTGTGAAATTTTCAAATACAGAAACATGTAATTAACAAGGTACAAATGCAAGCAACAATCACAATGATGGCAACAAGAAGAACCCACCTATAGGAACAGACCATTTTCTAAACCACTTAACTGGATTAAGGTCAGAGAGGCCTTGTATGATGCCTTCAAAAGTTTCTGAACCTGGGACAGTAGTTAGATGTGCCGGAGAACCCTCAAAAATTTATTGCTTCTGGTGGTTCATGTCCAAGGTGAGGTTATCATCCCAGGACAGCAGGTGGTGGCATATAGTGTCCCGGGGTGAAGTGTAGAATTTTAATTGAAAGGAGCAATGCAAGAATCAGATGTGTTCCAGTCACATTGTAACAGAGCACGATGCTCAAGATTTAAAAGGCTGTCGCCCAGCCAAATGATACTTTGGCGAAGGTCAGTAACTTGATTAGCCAAATGTTGATCAATCTGGGACTGAGAATTCTAGAGAGTAGTTGAATTATTTTGCCAAAGTTCAACCAAGTGAGCTGCTTGAATGCAGTTTTGTGTGGCCATGCCAGCAGTCGCAGCTGAGGCCGTGACAGCAATCAGTCCAATGACCGCTGCTATCAAGGTAAAGATAAAGTGATGGGTGCGATGTAAAATGTCCTTGAGGATTTGAGTTACAATGTGCATAGAGGGAGGGGACTCCCATGGATGATGTAATACAACAGAAACCCAAACTCCCTCCCTAGCCCTGACCAGCAATACATTAGAGTTAACAGAAAAGGTAGCATCTAGACAAAAAACAATTTGCAATTGTTACAGTCAATAGAGTTGGTGAAAAAGGAAATGAAAAATTTACCAACCAGTAACATCTAAGGAGGCTTAACACAACTGCGAATAGGTATTATGTCTTTGGGAGTAAAGTGTAGACGGTGTAGAGTGTCACCAGAGCTGCGACCATAAGAGTCAATGGAAACATTTCAAAAGTGAAGTCCACTGAGAGCAGCAGCCAGCTTCCACAGTTCAGGGAGTTCCGGTCCAACAAGACGGTGAATCACCTTAGGGCACGGTGCAATGATGCCAGAGTGAGACCATCTGTAGGGGAGTGGTGAGGTCCATAGGCGAGGAACGTGATGCAGAACTTGATGCAGTGCTGAGTGTGTCGTGTCCTCCGTGAAGAGATGAGAATATTTCTGGCAGTCTGGGTGTTGTCCAGTGCAATTATGCCAGTAGAAACCTTTGGGAGCCCAGTCAACAATGATAGCATTAGCAAGGGGGCCCAGTATGGTTCCAACAGGTGCATTGCAGTGGTCCCAGTGTACCAAAGGCAATGACAGGGGTGGGACTGATAAGTGAAGATAAAATGACATAAACAT
This sequence comes from Callithrix jacchus, assembly GCF_049354715.1. Lineage (NCBI taxonomy): Eukaryota > Metazoa > Chordata > Mammalia > Primates > Cebidae > Callithrix > Callithrix jacchus. The sequence continues at coordinate 1,127,469 of NC_133522.1, read as the reverse complement.
ATACTGGGTCTGGAAAGAAGCATTACTGGCCCCAGATACAACCCACATCCATGCTTAGTGACCAATAGGGAGACAGCCGGGAGTGGGCCCAAGGCAAAGAGAAGGAAATTTAAATTCAATAGAGGCATTATAAAGGGTACCTTCTTCCCTTTGATGAATAGGTAGGTGGTTGACATTAGGGACAGGCAGGAGAGCACTATGGTTAGTATAGATTTCTATGGAAGAGTCCATCCAAGAAACAGAGCATACAGTGGTGGGGTGAATGTATATATGCCCAGTAGGAAAAATTACCAGAGTTGAGAGATACAGAAGCAGTGAAACCCATCAGAATGAAATGGATAATGAGAGCAGCAGCAAGAGTATGGCTGGGAGTGGGTGGAATGTTGCACCGTTCTGTAGTGTGACAAGCCATATTCACAAGTTGATCCATTTGTGAGAAAGTGAGTAGAGGTGAATGAAGCGGGCTTTCATTAACAGGATGGTGAGGAGAATGGGGAGGAGGGGCAGGAATTAGAGGAGGAGGAGGAGGAGGGTGGGGTAAACTGCCGAGGTGGTGAGAAGAAGCATGGCAGCCAGAAGAGTTGTGATTAGGGAGATGGACGATATGATCATCCAGAAGTTGGTCCATCAGATTTGGGGCTCTCCTGTGATTTCCGCAGGGGCAGCGGTGGGAGCTCATGTTGTTCTTCAGGGATGAGCTTAAGATGCCATGATGGAATCCAAACAGGATCAGGAGAGTTATCTGTGAAAATATAAGCAAATCCTCGGCCCGTAGTTATAAGAGTACATGACGTCCATTTTGCAGTGGATGAGTCTCCACCACACTTGTTTCCGTTCCTGGGGGTTATGCTGAACTGCTGTAAAATGTTGTTCCACAGCCATGTAGGCTTGAGACCTGCTAAGGTTTAGAAAGTTTAGAGTAAATAACACTAGATGCAATCTGGCCTGGGGAGTAGAACAATGATGGTCATCTGGTTTCTGTTGTTTATTTAACTGTTCCTTGAGAGTCCTGTTAGCCCTTTCAACCAGGGCCTGTCCTTTTGACTTATAAGGAATGCTGGTGGTATGTTGAATATTCCATTTTTCTAGAAAACATTGAAATGACTTACTAGTATATCCTGGTCCATTATCAGTTTTTAGTTTTGCAGGTATGCCCATCACAGAGAAGCATGAGAGCATATGCTTTTCAATCTGGGCAGCTGGTTCCCTTGCTGGACAGGTAGCCCATTGTTGGGGTCCGGCACGTCTTCCGGGGTCTACCGACCTGCGGGAGTCCCCGAGACCGCCAATGTAGATGTCTCATTCAACCTGAGGGAGAGAGTGCGCAGAAGTGAAAGAAAATAGAAAAGCGGAGTCTGGAGGGTTGGCTTAGGCTATGTCCAAGCAGCAATTTTATTTTTGCAATCTGTTTCATTATATACTTTTCTGAAGTTAAAGTTGTTTATGCCAGATCAACATACTTAAGTTAGAGTAAGCAAGTTACACCCACTTAGTTATGCCCAGTCAGTGAGTCAAGCCCAGTATGTCAGTTACACCCAGTAAGTTACTTAACAATTGTAAGTAAGTTACAGTTACACCATGTAAGCTATGGTAAGTATGTTACAGTTACACCCAATAAGTTATGGTAAGTAAGTTACCAAGTGTAAATTCTTAAGTTAATATTTTACAATGAAGGTAACAAGGGTCCAAAATGAAAAAATCAAACAATAAACCATATGAGAAGCCGAAAGTGGGCACAATGCTTCCCATGTCCTCATATCCATAAAGTAATGTCTGTTAATTATTTTGAATAACATAGTCCCTCTCTTGGTTCCTGCTTTCCCTCAGCTCGACTTCCCCAACCAGGGATCTGTGTCCGGGCTCAAGCTCACCATATGGTGAGGCCCATTTCCTAGGGGCCTCACGGGAGCAATCCCCACAAATTCTCTCAGCCCATATGAAACGGGAAAATGTGTCTATAGAGACATGAACAAAAGAAACGTTTTCAAAGGCAGAATAGTGGGTCACGTCCATTTGCCATAGGGCATTGGAAGTGAGACCTCTGGGGTTGGCACCAGCTGGTTGTGAGGGAAGAGAAACAACTTGGCAGGGGGGACAATGATGGACGGTCCCCTTTGCCTGTTTCCATGTAATAGGGTAACGGTCTCTAAGACCTGAAGCATTAACATGAAATAATTCATGAAAGTTGCAGGCTTCCTGTAGAGCCATTGCTACAAGGGTGTCTGCTCAGGAATTAGCTGTGGTTAACGGGTCAGGCAAAGAGGTATGGGCTCTAATGTGTGTAATATTAAAGGGGGAGGTCCTAGACCATACAACTGTTTGTAAGTGTAAAAACAGTGAGCGAAGCGAATCATTATATAGAAATTTAACAAAGGCAGTTTCTATGTTATGAGTAACGTGAACCACGTAAGCAGAATCTGAAACAATGTTTAGAGGGCCTGGAAAATCTCCCAAGGCTATAATTACAGCAATTAGTTCTGCCCTTGCTGAATCAAAACAGCTGCGGTGTGAAAGACCCTTTCCTTGGGGCCAGCGTATACAGCTTTGTTGTTAGAGGAAGCATCAGCAGAAACAGTCACTGCTCCCTCTAGCAGAGCATTTCAGGTAACTTTGGGCAATATCCAAGAGGTCAGGTGAAGAAATTGAAAACGTTTAACATTGGAGTAATGGTTGTCAATGACACCCAGGAATCCTGCCAGATTAACCTGCCAGGAGGTAGAATGAACAAAAGCCTGGAGAACTTGTTCCTGTGAGAGGGGGACAACCAACCTGTGTGCTTCTAAGCCTGTCAGACATAGTAGCCTATTATGAGCTACCCCTATTAAGGTAGAAAGTTGACCCAAATATACTGATAGGGTTCATGTAGCGGCATGAGGCAGAAAGCACCATTCAATAAGGCTATCATTGTGTGTAATCACGCCCATAGGGGAGTAAGGGGTAGCAAAAATCAAAATAGTGAAAGGCAAAGAGGTTGAATTCTAAACACCTGAGCCTCTCGGATTCTTTGTTAGAGAGACTGTTTGCTCTGTGGGTTAGATCTCCTTTCAGGGTGGAGAAAATGTTAGAAAGAGCATAGGTATGGATCCCTGACACTGGATGAATCCAATTTATATAATCAAGGAGTTTTTGGAAATCAAAGTTTTTAACCCATCGCTCCTCAGTTCCACCAGCTGTTGCTAATTGCGTGCTCCTCAAGCCGCATTCCTAATCTCTGATAAAAGGTGGACAGCTAGATCTTCTCAACTGAGATAGTCAGGCCAGCTGCTGTAATGAGCTCCCTAAGCATAGAGAGTACTGAAACAAGAGTCTCACATGTAGGAGCCGCATAAAGAATATCATCCATATAATGGATCTAATAGCATTGGGGAAACTGGGGACAGCACTTTTCCCACATAGAACTGACAAATTGTGGGGCTGCTAATCATGAGTGCTGGCAAGAGCTTCCATTGGAATCTCGTAGCCAGGGCAACATTGTTTAGGGAGGGCACTGTGAAAGCAAATTTATAGCAGTCTTAGGGGGCCAGGGGCTTATTAAAGAAGCAATCCTTTAAGTCAACGATGAGCAAAGGTCAGGAGTCTGGTATCATAGAAGTGGAAGGGAGACCAGGCTGTAAACTAGACTGAATGGCCAGGGGGTCTCACTGTCTCTCCCCAGCAATTGGTATGCTGTAACCAGAATAAGTGGGTTAGTGGCAGCACTGAGGCAGACTCCCCTAGTAACAGCATCTCTCCACTATGCAAGGAATTGTAAATATTGGGCGTGAGAGAGTGCTGACTGCATGAGTGTTTCCAGATCACAAGGAATGAGTCTCTGCCCTTCTGCAATAGCCTTTATGGAGGCACGTACAAAAAGAGAATTTGTGTCATATTGTTTTACAGGGTCCTTAAAATCCTTGAGAAAAGGAAGTGTGAAACTTTGCTAATTAACTGGATGAACAAATAGTTGATTAGGGTTAAGAGGGTCGGGTCTAGTAATGACCGAGATAGGAGGCGGCATCTAATGGGGAATGACCTGTTGCACCGCCCTCAGAGGCTGATGTGCAGCCTGGGGCTGGGCAGCTGCTTGGGGCTGTAACAGCTGTTGTGGCGGTTCTGCTTCATCAGCGGCTGCTGCACCAACATTAGGAGCTGGAGCTTGTTGTAAAGGCACTGCAGGGGGATCCGGGGAATTAGCCTGATTATCAGCCATTGGCAATACCTGGGTACCCTGAAGGGGGGTGTACTATAACTGGGAATTGCCAAGTTTTTCTGGAGCCCAAGGAAGCTTGGGGCATAATATTTAAATTGTGGGCAAGAATTCTTGATTCTGTGTTAGAGGGGAGATTGCCCATGATTAAGAGAGCCATGTTACTAACACCTGATACCATAGGAGAATTCCTCCACTGTAGTAGAAGAAACACCTCCTGCATTCCCAGTCCCAGGTGAGTTTACCTGGGCCATATGGGCAATGACAGGGGCACAGACTTTTGGATTATTCTCAAGTACAGTGTTTCCAGTGCTATTAGTATCTGTGTGGGTGTATAGTTTCAAGCTATTGGTAGATTAAAAAGTAGAGTTAGAGTTCATGGGGGCGCATAGTTCCACACTGATAGATTGAAAAGAAGAGTCAGAGGTCACCGGGGTGCATAGTTCCATGCAGTAGATTAAAATGAAGAGTCAGAGTTCATGGGGGTGCATAGTTTCATACCAGTAGATTGAAAAGTGGAGTCAGAATTCACAGGGGTGCAAAGTCCCATGCCGGTGGATTAAAAAGAAGAGTCAGAGTTCACGGGGGCACATAGTTCCATGCCGGTAGATTGAAAAGTAGAGGTAAGTAAAGGAGCTGAGGCCGGACAGGGTGGTGAGAAAGCATATATAGTCACACGCTACTCCTTGTGAAAAGGCTTGAAGTGTTTTACACTCTGAGGAAAAAACAGGACAGGGAGCAGACCATTCAGAGGGTGATCACAGTCAGTGATAAGATCAGAAAAGGGAGGAAATAGCTCAGCAAGCTTATCTGAGGAGACTGAAACAGCCCCTGCCTTAGTAGAGTTTTAATAAAAGAAATATAGAAGTCATACTTACAGTTTGTTTGTCCCATTTTAACCCCGAGATTACTGTGAGCGTTACCAAAAAGTCACTCCCCCTTTTCTTACCAAATGCCCAGGAATCCAGCACTGACTTTCCCGCAGTAGTAGCTCTGATGGCTATGCTAAGCACAGAAATAAGAAACCCACAACCTGGGTGCCAGATGTAGGGCTGATGGCCCCCCAGGGTCGTGGGGTGTCCCTTATGTTGTGCTGAGGCACAGGATCCGAGAAATAAAGAGACAGGACACAGAAGTACAAAAAAAAATGCAGCTGGCCTCAAGGAGCCATGCCACCTATGAACGGAGTCAGGCAAGGCCCCGAATGTCCAGAAGCGTGAGTATTTATTGTGTATAGGTTAGGGGGCAGGGCAGTGAGTGAAGTCATCTTTAAGGATAGTGATAGGGTCGTGACCAATAAAACAAGGGCTCAACCCCACTGGGAGGCGGACAGCTCACAGCAAGGAGTCCATTCCCATTAGGTCACTGAGGCATGGGGGTGGGCCTTGTGCAGTGAAGAGGGTGCCGTGTGCAATACCTCTATCTATGGGCAAGCTACTAAGAAGATTTATAGGAGGATGCTTTAAGTCACATAGCAGTGACAGAGCTGTCAGGGTCTACGCCACCTGCTGGCAGCTTCCAATGAGTTCTATGTGGGAATGCTCTTCCAGCAGCACAGTAACAAGAGCTGATAAAGTTCACAGTCACCAAGGTGCGATTGCCATTCTGAGGGCAGCCGTCCACAAATCTGGAGCAAGGTCCTACAACACCTTTATCAGGAGCAGTGGCTCTTGCCCCAAGCCTGACGTACAGTGGCTATTTTTACAATACTGAACGCTGCCTCCTGGGCCATGGATTCTTGTCCTGGTATAACTGCTTTTCCCTAAAATCATGCTGTGCACTGTGTTTGCTCTAGGCATTCCCCTGATTATAAGCTGCTTATTCCTTAATTCATGCTCTGTACTGTATCTACTCTAGGCATTCCTCTGATTATAAACTAAGATATAGTTTCACATATATATATAAATATATGGAAATAACTAAATGGTAAGATATTCCGTAGGCACTCATTCTATGAACTAATACGTGATTATATACAGAGGATTGTATAAAGAAAATAACTGAATAGTAACACTATAAACTGAGATATTCTCCAGGTCTTAATTGTGAGAGGATTCTGCTTAGCTCTCCTTCCTTAGTATCTATACCGGAGGTTACCCACATTTCCCCGTTTCTTTTGTTTTTACAAGCGTGGTTATGGCCACCATGGCCTGAGATTGTTGCATATTATGTTTGTGAAATTTTCAAATACAGAAACATGTAATTAACAAGGTACAAATGCAAGCAACAATCAAAATGATGGCAACAAGAAGAACCCACCTATAGGAACAGACCATTTTCTAAACCACTTAACTGGATTAAGGTCAGAGAGGCCTTGTATGATGCCTTCAAAAGTTTCTGAACCTGGGACAGTAGTTAGATGTGCCGGAGAACCCTCAAAAATTTATTGCTTCTGGTGGTTCATGTCCAAGGTGAGGTTATCATCCCAGGACAGCAGGTGGTGGCATATAGTGTCCCGGGGTGAAGTGTAGAATTTTAATTGAAAGGAGCAATGCAAGAATCAGACGTGTTCCAGTCACATTGTAACAGAGCACGATGCTCAAGATTTAAAAGGCTGTCGCCCAGCCAAATGATACTTTGGCGAAGGTCAGTAACTTGATTAGCCAAATGTTGATCAATCTGGGACTGGGAATTCTAGAGAGTAGTTGAATTATTTTGCCAAAGTTCAACCAAGTGAGCTGCTTGAATGCAGTTTTGTGTGGCCATGCCAGCAGTCGCAGCTGAGGCCGTGACAGCAATCAGTCCAATGACCGCTGCTATCAAGGTAAAGATAAAGTGATGGGTGCGATGTAAAATGTCCTTGAGGATTTGAGTTACAATGTGCATAGAGGGAGGGGACTCCCATGGATGATGTAATACAACAGAAACCCAAACTCCCTCCCTAGCCCTGACCAGCAATACATTAGAGTTAACAGAAAAGGTAGCATCTAGACAAAAAACAATTTGCAATTGTTACAGTCAATAGAGTTGGTGAAAAAGGAAACAAAAAATTTACCAACCAGTAACATCTAAGGAGGCTTAACACAACTGCGAATAGGTATTATGTCTTTGGGAGTAAAGTGTAGACGGTGTAGAGTGTCACCAGAGCTGCGACCATAAGAGTCAATGGAAACATTTCAAAAGTGAAGTCCACTGAGAGCAGCAGCCAGCTTCCACAGTTCAGGGAGTTCCGGTCCAACAAGACGGTGAATCACCTTAGGGCATGGTGCAATGATGCCAGAGTGAGACCATCTGTAGGGGAGTGGTGAGGTCCATAGGCGAGGAACGTGATGCAGAACTTGATGCAGTACTGAGTGTGTCATGTCCTCCGTGAAGAGATGAGAATATTTCTGGCAGTCTGGGTGTTGTCCAGTGCAATTATGCCAGTAGAAACCTTTGGGAGCCCAGTCAACAATGATAGCATTACCGAAAGAGCCCAGTATTGTTCCAACAGGTGCATTGCAGTGGTCCCAGTGAACCAAAGGCAATGACAGGAGTGGGACTGATAAGTGAAGATAAAATGACATAAACATATACTGGGTCTGGAAAGAAGCATTACTGGCCCCAGATACAACCCACATCCATGCTTAGTGACCAATAGGGAGACAGCCGGGAGTGGGCCCAAGGCAAAGAGAAGGAAATTTAAATTCAATAGAGGCATTATAAAGGGTGCCTTCTTCCCTTTGATGAATAGGTAGGTGGTTGACATTAGGGACAGGCAGGAGAGCACTATGGTTAGTATAGATTTCTATGGAAGAGTCCATCCAAGAAACAGAGCATACAGTGGTGGGGTGAATGTATATATGCCCAGTAGGAAAAATTACCAGAGTTGAGAGATACAGAAGCAGTGAAACCCATCAGAATGAAATGGATAATGAGAGCAGCAGCAAGAGTATGGCTGGGAGTGGGTGGAATGTTGCACCGTTCTGTAGTGTGACAAGCCATATTCACAAGTTGATCCATTTGTGAGAAAGTGAGTAGAGGTGAATGAAGCGGGCTTTCATTAACAGGATGGTGAGGAGAATGGGGAGGAGGGGCAGGAATTAGAGGAGGAGGAGGAGGAGGGTGGGGTAAACTGCCGAGGTGGTGAGAAGAAGCATGGCAGCCAGAAGAGTTGTGATTAGGGAGATGGACGATATGATCATCCAGAAGTTGGTCCATCAGATTTGGGTCTCTCCTGTGATTTCCACAGGGGCAGCGGTGGGAGCTCATGTTGTTCTTCAGGGATGAGCTTAAGATGCCATGATGGAATCCAAACAGGATCAGGAGAGTTATCTGTGAAAATATAAGCAAATCCTTGGCCCATAGTTATAAGAGTACATGACATCCATTTTGCAGTGGATGAGTGTCCACCACACTTGTTTCCGTTCCTGGGGGTTATGCTGAACTGCTGTAAAATGTTGTTCCACAGCCATGTAGGCTTGAGACCTGCTAAGGTTTAGAAAGTTTAGAGTAAATAACACTAGATGGAATCTGGCCTGGGGAGTAGAACAATGATGGTCATCTGGTTTCTGTTGTTTATTTAACTGTTCCTTGAGAGTCCTGTTAGCCCTTTCAACCAGGGCCTGTCCTTGTGACTTATAAGGAATGCTGGTGGTATGTTGAATATTCCATTTCTCTAGAAAACATTGAAATGACTTACTAGTATATCCTGGTCCATTATCAGTTTTTAGTTTTGCAGGTATGCCCATCACAGAGAAGCATGAGAGCATATGCTTTTCAATCTGGGCAGCTGGTTCCCCTGCTGGACAGGTAGCCCATTGTTGGGGTCCGGCACGTCTTCCGGGGTCTACCGACCTGCGGGAGTCCCCGAGACCGCCAATGTAGATGTCTCATTCAACCTGAGGGAGAGAGTGCGCAGAAGTGAAAGAAAATAGAGGAGATCTATCCAAGATGGCCGACCACTAACAGCTCAGGATTGTAGCTCCCAGTGAAAGCTCAGAGAACGAGACGACGCCACATCATTAGACGAATTTTCGTCACTCACCGATTAGCCGACTCCCAGTGGAGGAGCCCCACGGGTCGCCAGCGCGACTCTTGTGGCCGCTGCAGGGGTTTTGCCGGCGTCTCGGCGCAGCAGCTCTTCACGCAGAGCCAACGGGACCGCTTCCCCTCCTGACCAGAGTTTGGAGCTCCGGGAAGTCAGAGCCGCTTGTTGCGGACTCAAGAGGGAAGCCAGACCAGAGATTCCTGGGCAGAAGAGCACCATCAGTCTTATCGCTGCTATTTAGGCTGCCACAGTGGGTGGCTCGGATCCCAGCACTGGGAATCAGTAAGTCGGACGTCGACTCAGAAAACTAATTAGAAAGGCGGTTCATCTAAAATGAAGGGAAAAAAACAGCCTAAGAAGGCCGAGTATACTCAAAATCAGAACCCATCAGCAATGGAACAAGCCCTGATGGAAAAGGACTCATCAGCAACCGAACAAGCCCTGATGGAAAAGGACTCATCAGTAACGGAACAAGCCCTGATGGAAAAGGACTGTGTTCCATTATCTGAAGTAGGCTTTAAAAGGTGGATGATAAGAAACTTCTGGGAGTTAAAGGAACTTGTTCTAACCCAATGTAAAGAAACTAAGAACTTGGAAAAAAGGTTCGATGAAATGTTGAAAAGAATAGACAATATAGAGAGGAATACAAATGAACTTATGGAGTTGAAAAATACAACACGAGAACTGAGTGAAATATGTACAAGCTTAAACAGCCGAATGGATCAAGCAGAAGAAAGGGTATTAGAGGTCGAAGACCAACTTAATGAAACAAAACGACAAGACAAGAATAGAGAAAAAAGGATAAAAAGGAATGAGCAAAGTCTCCAAGAAATATGGGACTATGTGAAAAGACCTAATATACGCTTGATTGGTGTACCTGAATGTGACGGAGAGAATGAAGTCAAGCTGGAAAATACTCTCCAGGACATTATCCAGGAAAATTTTCCTAATTTAGCAAAGCAGGACACTATTCAACCCCAGGCAATACAGAGAACACCACAAAGATATTCCTCAAGAAGACCAACCCCAAGGCACATAATCGTTAGATTCACCAAGATCGAAACGAAGGAGAAAATATTAAGGGCAGCCAGAGAGAAAGATCAAGTTACCCATAAAGGTAAGCCTATTAGGCTTACAGCAGATCTTTCAACAGAAACCCTACAAGCTAGAAGAGAGTGGGGGCCAATATTCAATATACTTAAAGAACAAAACTTTCAGCCCAGAATTTCATATCCTGCCAATTTAAGCTTTACATTTGAAGGAAAAATAAAATATTTTAGGAACAAGCAAGTACTCAGAGATTTTATTACCACCAGGCCTGCTTTACAAGAACTTCTAAAAGAAGCATTATACACAGAAAGGAACAACCAGTATGATCCTTTCTAAAAATACACCAAAAAGTAAAGAGCGTTAACATAAAGAAGAATTTTTATCAACAAAAGGACAAAATAGCCAGTTAATATCAAATGGCAGCAACCCTAAAGTTAAACCAACCAAATCTCCCAATCAAAAGATACAGACAAAATCCAACGGTATATCCAAAGATATACATAGACTCAAAATAAAGGGTTGGAAAAAAAAAACGTACCAACCAAATGGAGAGCAAAAATAAATAAATAAAAAGCAGGAGTTGCAATTTTCACATTTGACAAAATAGATTTCAAAGCTATAAGGATACAAGGGTAAAAGGATTAATGTAACAATAAGAGATCTTAACACCCAGATACATAAGACACATAGATTTAGATTCAATAAGACAACAAATTGATAACGATATCCAGGATTTGAACTCAGAGCCAGAACAAATAAACACAATAGAGGTCTCCATTTTAAACACATAAAATATGCATTAACCACTTTAAACACTCAAAATATTGATCGGCCATTATTGAAACCCATTTTAGGAATGAAGTAATATTCCTTTTTCCCCCTTTTTATTTTTTTCCCCTTCTTTTTCTCTTTTTCCCTAAAAAAAAAAAACAAGTAAATGAAAGACAACAGTATAATTGCTGGAAAATACAAGTTTTTTTTTAAATTAGTATTTAGTGGCACAAATAGTCGTAAAAACATTGCTTGGGGGAAAGAAAAAAGCTTTAAGGCTGGAAACTTTAAGGTAAAAAAAAAAAAAAAAAGAAAATAGAAAAGCGGAGTCTGGAGGGTTGGCTTAGGCTATGTCCAAGCAGCAATTTTATTTTTGCAATCTGTTTCATTATATACTTTTCTGAAGTTAAAGTTGTTTATGCCAGATCAACACACTTAAGTTACAGTAAGCAAGTTACACCCACTTAGTTATGCCCAGTCAGTGAGTCAAGCCCAGTATGTCAGTTACACCCAGTAAGTTACTTAACAATTGTAAGTAAGTTACAGTTACACCATGTAAGCTATGGTAAGTATGTTACAGTTACACCCAATAAGTTATGGTAAGTAAGTTACCAAGTGTAAATACTTAAGTTAATATTTTACAATGAAGGTAACAAGGGTCCAAAATGAAAAAATCAAACAATAAACCATATGAGAAGCCGAAAGTGGGCACAATGCTTCCCATGTCCTCATATCCATAAAGTAATGTCTGTTAATTATTTTGAATAACATAGTCCCTCTCTTGGTTCCTGCTTTCCCTCAGCTCGACTTCCCCAACCAGGGATCTGTGTCCGGGCTCAAGCTCACCATATGGTGAGGCCCATTTCCTAGGGGCCTCACGGGAGCAATCCCCACAAATTCTCTCAGCCCATATGAAACGGTAAAATGTGTCTATAGAGACATGAACAAAAGAAACGTTTTCAAAGGCAGAATAGTGGGTCACGTCCATTTGCCATAGGGCATTGGAAGTGAGACCTCTGGGGTTGGCACCAGCTGGTTGTGAGGGAAGAGAGACAACTTGGCAGGGGGGACAATGATGGACGGTCCCCTTTGCCTGTTTCCATGTAATAGGGTAACGGTCTCTAAGACCTGAAGCATTAACATGAGATAATTCATGAAAGTTGCAGGCTTCCTGTAGAGCCATTGCTACAAGGGTGTCTGCTCAGGAATTAGCTGTGGTTAACGGGTCAGGCAAAGAGGTGTGGGCTCTAATGTGTGTAATATTAAAGGGGGAGGTCCTAGACCATACAACTGTTTGTAAGTGTAAAAACAGTGAGCTAAGCGAATCATTATATAGAAATTTAACAAAGGCAGTTTCTATGTTATGAGTAACGTGAACCACGTAAGCAGAATCTGAAACAATGTTTAGAGGGCCTGGAAAATCTTCCAAGGCTATAATTACAGCAATTAGTTCTGCTCTTGCTGAACCAAAACAGCTGCGGTGTGAAAGACCCTTTCCTTGGGGCCAGCGTATACAGCTTTGTTGTTAGAGGAAGCATCAGCAGAAACAGTCACTGCTCCCTCTAGCAGGGCATTTCGGGTAACTTTGGGCAATATCCAAGAGGTCAGGTGAAGAAATTGAAAACGTTTAACATTGGAGTAATGGTTGTCAATGACACCCAGGAATCCTGCCAGATTAACCTGCCAGGAGGTAGAATGAACAAAAGCCTGGAGAACTTGTTCCTGTGAGAGGGGGACAACCAACCTGTGTGCTTCTAAGCCTGTCAGACATAGTAGCCTATTATGAGCTACCCCTATTAAGGTAGAAAGTTGACCCAAATATACTGATAGGGTTCATGTAGCGGCATGAGGCAGAAAGCACCATTCAATAAGGCTATCATTGTGTGTAATCACGCCCATAGGGGAGTGAGGGGTAGCAAAAATCAAAATAGTGAAAGGCAAAGAGGTTGAATTCTAAACACCTGAGCCTCTCGGATTCTTTGTTAGAGAGACTGTTTGCTCTGTGGGTTAGATCTCCTTTCAGGGTGGAGAAAATGTTAGAAAGAGCATAGGTATGGATCCCTGACACTGGATGAATCCAATTTATATAATCAAGGAGTTTTTGGAAATCAAAGTTTTTAACCCATCGCTCCTCAGTTCCACCAGCTGTTGCTAATTGCGTGCTCCTCAAGCCGCATTCCTAATTTCTGATAAAAGGTAGACAGCTAGATCTTCTCAACTGAGATAGTCAGGCCAGCTGCTGTAATGAGCTCCCTAAGCATAGAGAGTACTGAAACAAGAGTCTCACATGTAGGAGCCACATACAGAATATCATCCATATAATGGATCTAATAGCATTGGGGAAACTGGGGACAGCACTTTTCCCACATAAAACTGACAAATTGTGGGGCTGCTAATCATGAGTGCTGGCAAGAGCTTCCATTGGAATCTCGTAGCCAGGGCAACATTGTTAAGGGAGGGCACTGTGAAAGCAAATTTATAGCAGTCTTAGGGGGCCAAGGGGTTATCAAAGAAGCAATCCTTTAAGTCAACGATGAGCAAAGGTCAGGAGTCTGGTATCATGGAAGTGGAAGGGAGACCAGGCTGTAAACTAGACTAAATGGCCAGGGGGTCCCACTGTCTCTTCCCAGCAACCGGTCCGCTGTAACCAGAATAAGTGGGTTAGTGGCAGCACTGAGGCGGACTCCCCTAGTAACAGCATTTCTCCACTATGCAAGGAATTGTAAATATTGGGCGTGAGAGAGTGCTGACTGCATGAGTGTTTCCAGATCACAAGGAATGAGTCTCTGCCCTTCTGCAATAGCCTTTACGGAGGCACGTACAAAAAGAGAATTTGTGTCATATTGTTTTACAGGGTCCTTAAAATCCTTGAGAAAAGGAAGTGTGAAACTTTGCTAATTAACTGGATGAACAAATAGTTGATTAGGGTTAAGAGGGTCGGGTCTAGTAATGACCGAGATAGGAGGCGGCATCTAATGGGGAATGACCTGTTGCACCACCCTCAGAGGCTGATGTGCAGCCTGGGGCTGGGCAGTTGCTTGGGGCTGTAACAGCTGTTGTGGCAGTTCTGCTTCATCAGCGGCTGCTGCACCAACATTAGGAGCTGGAGCTTGTTGTAAAGGCACTGCAGGGGGATCCGGGGAATTAGCCTGATTATCAGCCATTGGCAATACCTGGGTACCCTGAAGGGGGGTGTACTATAACTGGGAATTGCCAAGTTTTTCTGGAGCCCAAGGAAGCTTGGGGCATAATATTTAAATTGTGGGCAAGAATTCTTGATTCTGTGTTAGAGGGGAGATTGCCCATGATTAAGAGAGCCATGTTACTAACACCTGATACCGTAGAAGAATTCCTCCACTGTAGTAGAAGAAACACCTCCTGCATTCCCAGTCCCAGGTGAGTTTACCTGAGCCATATGGGCAATGACAGGGGCACAGACTTTTGGATTATTCTCAAGTACAGTGTTTCCAGTGCTATTAGTATCTGTGTGGGTGCATAGTTTCAAGCTATTGGTAGATTAAAAAGTAGAGTTAGAGTTCATGGGGGCGCATAGTTCCACATTGATAGATTGAAAAGAAGAGTCAGAGGTCACCGGGGTGCATAGTTCCATGCAGTAGATTAAAATGAAGAGTCAGAGTTCATGGGGGTGCATAGTTTCATACCAGTAGATTGAAAAGTGGAGTCAGAATTCACAGGGGTGCAAAGTCCCATGCCGGTGGATTAAAAAGAAGAGTCAGAGTTCACGGGGGCACATAGTTCCATGCCGGTAGATTGAAAAGTAGAGGTAAGTAAAGGAGCTGAGGCCGGACAGGGTGGTGAGAAAGCATATATAGTCACACGCTACTCCTTGTGAAAAGGCTTGAAGTGTTTTACACTCTGAGGAAAAAACAGGACAGGGAGCAGACCATTCAGAGGGTGATCACAGTCAGTGATAAGATCAGAAAAGGGAGGAAATAGCTCAGCAAGCTTATCTGAGGAGACTGAAACAGCCCCTGCCTTAGTAGAGTTTTAATAAAAGAAATATAGAAGTCATACTTACAGTTTGTTTGTCCTATTTTAACCCCGAGATTACTGTGAGCGTTACCAAAAAGTCACTCCCCCTTTTCTTACCAAATGCCCAGGAATCCAGCACTGACTTTCCCGCAGTAGTAGCTCTGATGGCTATGCTAAGCACAGAAATAAGAAACCCACAACCTGGGTGCCAGATGTAGGGCTGATGGCCCCGCAGGGTCGTGGGGTGTCCCTTATGTTGTGCTGAGGCACAGGATTCGAGAAATAAAGAGACAGGACACAGAAGTACCAGGAAAATGCAGCTGGGCTCGGGGAGCCAAGCCACCTATGGTTGGAGTCAGGCAAGGCCCCGAATGTCCAGAAGCGTGAGTATTTATTGTGTATAGGTTAGGGGACAGGGCAGTGAGTGAAGTCATCTTTAATGATAGTGATAGGGTCATGAGCAATAAAACAAGGGCTCCCGCCCCATTACATCACCTAGGCTGGGAGGGGGACAGCTCACAGCAAGGAGTCCATTCCCATTAGGTCACTGAGGCATGGGGGTGGGCCGTGTGCAGTGAAGAGGGTGCCGTGTGCAATACCTCTATCTATGGGCAAGCTACTAAGAAGATTTATAGGAGGATGCTTTAAGTCACAAAGGAGTGACAAAGCTGTCAGGGTCTAGGCCACCTGCTGGCAGCTTCCAATGAGTTCTATGTGGGAATGCTTTTCCAGCAGCACAGTAACAAGAGCTGATAAAGTTCACAGTCACCAAGGTGCGATTGCCAGTCTGAGGGCAGCCTTCCACAAGAACTGGAGCAAGGTCCTACAACACCTTTATCAGGAGCAGTGGCTCTTGCCCCAAGCCTGCCATACAGTGGGTATCTTTACAATACTGAACGCTGCGACCTGGGCCATGGATTCTTTTCCTGGTGTAACTTTTATAAGCTGCTTATTCCTTAATTCGTGCTCTGTACTGTGTCTTCTCTAGGCATTCCTCCGTTTATATACTAAGATATAGTTATATATATATGGGAATAACTGAGTGGTAAGATATTTTTTAGGCACTCATTCTATGAACTAATTATATGTGATTATATAGAGAGGATTGTATTAAGGGAAATAACAGTAGTAACACTATAAACTGAGTGTTTATATTCTCCAAGCACCAATTCTGTAAAATAATATATGATTATATAAAGGAGTATATAAAAGGAAATCATTGAGTAGTAACACTATAAACTGAGATATCTCCAGGTCTTATCTGTGCCAGGATTCTGCTTGGCTCTCCTTCCTCGGTGCCTATACAGGGGTTCCCCACATTGTACTCCTTTTATTCTATCACACTTCTCTATGACTATCCACTCTTCATCTAACCTACTTTAAAAAAAAAGAAAAAAAGGAAAAAACCCTGAGGTTTAGTTGTGTCCATAGGCCTTCATTTCCTTTGGAACTCACTGCCGTCATGTAAAACTGACATTAGATAACTAGGTATGCTGTTCTCTTGTTAGTCTGTCTTTTGCTGTAAGGGTCTCAGCAGTGAACCTAGGCTGGGTGAGGAAAAGTCATATTTCCTCCCTTACGTGTACAAATATCTTCCACTTTAAAACTATACAAATTTTATTGAGGCTGATTTGAAGCAAGAAATTGAATCACTAATTCCCTTCGGATGAGCTGAAGAGATGAGTTAATTAAGTCCCAGTTCCTCCCAGAGAGAGATGGGGTTTTGTTTTGTTTTGTTTTTTGAGACTGAGTTTCACTCTTGTTGCCCAGGCTAAAGTGCAGTGGTGTGATCTCGGCTCATCGCAACCTCCACCTCCCAGGTTCAAGTGATTCTCCTGGCTCAGCCTCCCAAGTGACTGGGATTACAGGCATGCACCACCATGCCGGGCTAATTTTTGTATTTTTAGTGGAGATGGGGTTTCTCCGTTTTGATCAGGCTGGTGTTGAACTCCAGACCTCAGGTGGTGATCCTCCCACCTTGGCCTCTCAAAGTTCTGGGATTACAGGTGTGAGCCACCATGCACAGCCAGAGAAACACTTCTATAGCTCATTCCCTGAAGTTCCTTGAGGGTCAAACCTGCTGAAGATTGAGGGGCCTTCCTGGGACCTCCCACCCCAGGAGATCACTGCTGGTGAGAGGATTGTCACAGTCTCCCTGGGAGGGTGCATGGCCACTGGAAAGTATCACTGCTGTGACTTCGATACAACCAGTTTTCATCACATTTGCTCTTTCTGTTTGTTTTTTTAAAGATGGAGTCTCACTCTATCACCTGGGCTATAGTGCAGAGGCACAATCACAGCTCACTGCAACCTCTGCCTCCTTGGTTCAAGTGATTCTTCTGCCTCAGCCTCCTGAGTAGTTGGGATTACAGGCACACCACCTTGCCGGGCTAATTTTTGTATTTTTAGTAGAGACGGAGTTTCACCATGATGGCCAGGCTAGTCTTGAACTCCTGACCTCAGGTTCTCTGCCTACCTTGGCCTCCCAAAGTGCTGGGATTACAGGTGTGAGCCCCGGCACCTGGCCACATCTGCTCTTTGTGCACTGCTGCAGGGAACTACAAGAGCGAACATGGAAATGAGAAACAGATCCACGCTCCTTGACTGTGCCTGATATGCAAAGTGCCACATGGCAGGCACAGCTGACGAGTGTGTGTAATTACTTATTTAGACCTTACAGGCCAAGGTCGCACCATCGTCTTCATCTTCCATATGTTGTATTGGACCGAACATAGGAAGTCCACACCAAGACAAAAGCATGCCAAATTGCAGGGTTTATTGCCGGCGACCACTGAGGACTCATGTCTCTCCAACCCGTGGCAGAGAAAGAAGGGTGACAAGACCTTTTTATACCTGCAAAACCACCTTGGGAGTGGAGGTGAAGAGCAGAGATGGGGATGAAAGCTGTCAATCACCTCCTAGGCTGAGACGAGGGTGAGGGGACTCCGGACATTCCGAGGGCCAGGGGACTTTTGTCATTCCGATTGCCACTTAAGTGGTTTACAGAAGTCAAGATAAACATTAGTTTATACATCATTTGGACAGGTGTGGGGTCCACATAATTTTAGGTTGCTTGGCACCAGGATGGAATTATCTGGGGGTGCTTACTCTGGTCAGTACCGGTAAACAAAGGCCAGCAATTCTGGCAGTTACAGATAAGAGAAGGTATGCAGCTTTACCTCTCTTTGCATTTTGCAATGTAAACTTAGCAGTTTACAGAGGCCATGGCTAGCAGTCATTGTGAGACGAATAGAAACAGTTTTGTCTCTGTATAAAATGGCATTGTACCGGTTCTAACTCTAGGCCAGCTATATCACACATATGAGAGGACTGAGATGCAGAGATGTTAAGTAACCTGCTCAGGGTCACTCAGGTCAGATTTCTTTGACAGTCATACTTTTCCTATGTCAGGTTTTTCTCACTGTCGTAGTTTTTGCAAGGGCACTTTCATCAGGAGCAGTACAAATGCAGTGGTTCTCAGAATGCCTTCTGGAGCCAGGCAGCCTTCAGTTCAAATTCCTACTTGCAAATTCTCCTTCCCTGGCTAAGTGACCCTGAGCATTGCACTTGCTGCTAACCTCCAACCTGCCCTGTCTATTCCTGGGCATAGGCCAGGCTAAATATGGGAGAAATTTACTTTCAACTCTAAGTCTGAAGCAAAGATGTTAACGGCCCCTTCCTGAGACAAACTCGTCCCTTTCTTGGGCATCAGAGCTCCTTAGTAAAGCTACCAAATTAGCCACAAGATTGAAAATTATGGCTCAGGAGCCATGCAGCCAGAACCCACATGATTCCTAGGCTCCCCAGTAGTGCCTATGGATAACATCATTCGTATAAAACCTAAGATTGGTATTCAAGGTATTTTTCAGACCCAGCCTTATGATGAACTAGCTGGTGCCACCCAGACAGATAAACTGGCTCATCTGGTCCTGTGGACCCCACCCAGGGACTGACTAAGTGCAAGAAGACAAGGTCCAACTCCCTGTGACTTCACCCTCAACCCAACCAATCAGTTTTCCCCATTTCCTAGGCCTCTGCCGGCCAAACTATCCTTTAAAAAAACCCTAGTCTCTGAATTTGGGGAGAGACAGATTTGAGTAATAATAAACCTCTATCCTGTTGCTTAGCTGGCTCTGCATGCATTAGATTCTTTCTCTATTGAAGGAAGCCTGCTGTTCTCAGCCCCATTGACTTTTCTGAGCAACCAGCATAAGAGAAAAAACACAAATGGCACATATGCTTGAGAAGAAATGTAAGTCTGTGTATCTCTTTTGAAGAAATGCAAAAGGAGGAGGAATGATATGACAGGCAGTACACTGTCCTAAATATTTTCACGATTCTCCTGCCTCCCCCATATCCTTCTTCTCCCAACAACTATTCCCCAGAAACCTTCAACTTAAACACGATTCCTGCCAGACTGGGTTTGTCCTCCCCTTTACATTTTCCTCTCACCTGCCCCACATGCCTTCCATATCTAATCTGTTCTTTCACTTCCAGGTCATTGAGTTTTTCCATTTAAAAATATAAAAGATACAGAAAGAATAAGATAACCAGTCATCCATATTTCCACCACCTGGAATTAAGTACCACTTGCACATGTACATAGTGTTCTTCCAAACCATTTTAAAGTGACTCTCTTTTTTAAAATCATACATGCTTAGCATAGACTATACCACCAGTATAGAGAAAGTACAGATATGTAAGATTTCTGATCATCTTAAGTTCAAAATCACTTTTGTTAACATTAGGGCAACGCTGATGGAGTCGTGTTCTTCTGGTGTATCTACAGAGAGAATAATGTATATTTTAGATAGACTGTCCCCTGCCCGCCCCGTAGGGAAAAAAAAATCAATAAAGGAGGCCATATATAAATACATGTTTTTGTAAAATTGAGCTTAGACTCTATTTTTAGTTTACTATTATTTCATTTAATAGTGCGTGAACTTAACTGAAGACAATAAGACAGAAACAAAAATGAAGGAATTCCTGAACTCCCGATCACACTTAGAGACACTTTTCTAAAGGAATCCTCTAAAGGATTAATGTTTAATACGTTAATTAATAATGTGTAATACATTACATTAAGGCGAAGGCGTTAGGATTCGCAGTGGTTTTCTTTTGTTGTTGGTGGTGGTGGTTTGTTTTTTGAATCAATATGGTTTCTCTCTGATATTGAAGGACTTTCAATTTCAAGCGGAATGCTACATCACCAGGATAACCATATGTGAAAAGAACCAGTTTTCTTTGTAACCCTAAGCATTCTAGTCTGCGAATTAAAAGCCATGATTTGAAGAAGGGTGCACAGGTTCCAGTTGGCGGCCGAAAGTGTCCTCGGCAACACAGGATAAGGAGGCGCTTCTTTGGGAGAAAACAGACATGGGGGAGGGAGGGAGACGCCGACGGTCACTTCCCCCTCCAGCTCCGACTGCGGGTTGGTCGGCTGAGAGGCGGTGGAAGAGATTGGGACTGGAAAAGGCACTGTCGGTGACATCACGGATAGGGGCATTTCTATGTAGATGAGGCAGCGCAGGGGCTGCTGGTTGGCCACCTGCTGCTTCCCAACGTAGGAGTTCCCCGCTGTGGGAGCCAGTCCAGGACCGCCGGTCAGAGCCGAGAGCCCCAGCTGTGTGTCAGGGCTAGGAGGGCTGGGGGAGCAGTGCCCGCGGCAAGTGACCGTGAATGTAAAGGGTGAGACGTATGAGGCTGTGGCGGGGCGGAGGCGTATGAATTCATACTTGTCTGGCAGGAAAAATACCATGATTACGAAGGTGGTTTTTCCAGGGCGAG
Organism: Callithrix jacchus; assembly: GCF_049354715.1. NCBI lineage: Eukaryota > Metazoa > Chordata > Mammalia > Primates > Cebidae > Callithrix > Callithrix jacchus. The sequence continues at coordinate 1,106,713 of NC_133522.1, read as the reverse complement.
GCTTATCCGTTGCACTCCAGATGTGCTGATCTCTGCGATTTTCCGAAAAGTGGGAAACTCAACTGCATGATTGGTGGTAGTGGGAGACTGCGTTCGCACTTTCCCCCCTTTTTTTTTTTTTGTGGTTAACGAAGAAAAGTTGCTCCAAGGTTGGTTCTCATTTGTTTAGTTTTCTTATTTCGGGGGTTGTCGAGCTATATTCTAGTTGCTAAGGCTGGAAAAGAGTGAGAACGGTGTTGCTGTCTTTTCTGCTGTAGAATTAGGGAGCCGACCGTGGTGACATAGTTTATACAACCTACTATCGCGATGGCTACACGCGTATTTCTACCTGCGCGGCTTCTGTTTACAGAGGTTGCTCCACGTCTCTCGACTCTTCACGCTCTTTGAGAACATTTGCGTTTTTCCCTACCCCTCAAGTCACCTTTTAGAATTCCCGGGATTTCTGTGCTGCCAAGGAATGGGTTCTCACTTCATAGGGCCAGGTAGGATCAAAGCGGTGCCTTTCTCTCTTAGTGTCCCCTTCGGGGGACATAACACGCTTACTTCGTGTAGGGGAACGACTCTGCCAGCGCCCAGGTTCCCTTGTGCAGATTCATCGAGGCCCACAGGTCAGAACCACAATCCCACCGTGTCCTAGCGGAAATGCGCTGCCATCCTCCATGAAATAGAGGCCGGGACGTTTGATGAGGAGCTGGTCTAGTTTCCCGACTATCTCGTGTCGTTTACATAGCTCGTCTTTCTTCAGACTTCACTTAAGTGGTTTCGCTTCCACATCCTACATCCATTGCCAGGCAACTTTCTAGATAGCACCCTGACCCATCCTTCCCACCCCACCCCCCAGCCGCCTCTTCCTATTTCTGCCGCCTGTGTCCTCCCCGTCCCTTTCTTCAGCCCCTCGATTATCACCTTCATGGACGGAAAATACTTAGCTCTCTCTCAACCAGCGGTTTGCACCTGACACGCATCAAATATCCCTTCTCAAATGGCATTGTAAATTCATCTCTTTTTACCTTCCACAAGTATCTCATTGGTTCTGTCCCCGCACTACGTGAACACGAAAATTTCACCACACAAGAAAGCCCCAGGCCTAGTGATGGCCATTCTGGGCACTTTGCCAGCCTCTCCCGGGGTGTGTTTTCTGACCCCACACTTTTCTGATTTGTAATGTCCTGGTGAATAGAAACTACCGGGCCCAAACTGAAAACACGGGGAGAATGGGGTCGGGGTGGGTGCTGAGTGTGGTGTGTGTGTGTGTGTGTGTGTGTGTGTGTGTGTGTGTGTGTGTTGCGGGGAACGGCGGCCTATGGCGTCCCCTGGTGGCTACCCCGGGAATGGCACTCATAGATCCGCATGTCTGGAGAAGCCTCTGCCATTCCAACCAGGGTGCGGGTGCAGAAACCCGCGGCTCCAAACAAAACCGGCCAGAACGCACAGGATGCCGAGTGAGTGTTCAGGACACTGCGAGTGGAAGCCATATGTCCTATGAACTGACGTAGGTCAGCATGTCCCTCTTTGCCAGAAAGGCTCATTCCTGGATAGTCCTGTCCCACGCTGGGGACAGGGGAGGAAAGGAGCCGCCTCTCTGAGGAATTTTTAAGAGTACCCAAAAGTCCAATGGAAGGGGCATTACAACCAGGTGTAGTGGCTCACAGCTGTTATCCCAGCACCTCACAAGGCCGAGGTGGGTGGATTGCCCGAGTCCAGGAGTTCCAGACCAGCCTGGGCAACATGGCAAAGCTCCACCTCTACTGAAAATACAAAAATTAACCAGGTGTGGTCGTATGTGCCTGTAATTCCAGCTACTCAGGAGGCTGAGGCATGAGAATCATTTAAACCTGGGAGGCGGAGGTTGCAGTGAGCCAAGATTGTGCCACTGCACTCCAGGCTGGGTGGCAAAGCGAGACTCTGTCTCAAAAAAAAGACAAAAAGAAAGAAAAAAGGGCATCACAGAGTGGCCAGAGAAAGAGAGAGAGAGAGGCCTCAGTTAAGTCTCCAGCTGCTGTCACTTGTTGAATCATCTCTAGTCTTCGGAATACCATGCAATTAGTTTTCTCAGAAGTAAAGCGATGAGAAACATGTAACAATAATGACATCGCACTTCATCATTCCATGCCCTTAGACATTTATAGGGCCATGGATGGTGATCTTTTCAAGAGACAAAAATAAACGCTGGTGCAGAACAGGCAAGTGCACTGTAATTTGAGTACATCCGCTTTTGGGCATTTAAATCATGGGTCACGAATTTAGAGCAAGAGGGCGGGCTGGATCCTGATAGTGGGAGGGAGTGTTTTTCTTTTAGCTTTCCAACAGCATCACGGTTGGTGTCGCTGTTGGTGTCACGGTTGGTGTCATGGTTACCACCGTTATTTTGGAGTGAAGTGATGATTTTTTGCTTGGTTGGTTTTTCACTTTATATTTTTATTATTGTTACTTTTTAAGATAGGGTCTCATTCTGTTGCTCAGGCTGGAGTGTAGTGGCAAGATCACAGCTCAGTACAGCCTTGTTCCCTTGTCCTCCAGGGCTCAATGGCTCAGCCTCCCAAGCAGCTGGGACTCAGCACACACCACCAGGCCCAGCTTATGTATTTATTTTTTGAGACAGGGTCACACTCTTTTGCCCAGGCTGGAGTGCAGTGGCATCATCAGGGTTCACTGCAAGCTTGAACTCCTGAGGTCAAGTGATCCTCTCACCTCATACCCCTGAGTAGCTGGGACTACAGGTGAGCACCACCACACCCAGATAATTTGTATATATTTTGTAGAGACAGGGTTTCACCATTTTACCCAGGTTCATCTCAAACTCCTCGGCTCGAGTGATACTCCTGCCTCAGCCTCCCAAAGTGCTGGGATCACAGGCAGTTATTTTGACAGTATGATTATATGGATTAAACTGACATTAGGATGTCTCAGACAGATCTGATAAACAGCTTTTACTTGATATGACCCTGAATTGCATTGTGACTGCGATGAGGTGGAACGCCAGTGAAATTTAGCAGAGGATGTACCAATAGGTCATTATGTTCAAAAGCGGTTTGTGGTTCTGAGTGGTAAACCTGGCACCTTATCAAATTTCCCACATTGCCAATAGTTTGTGAGATTCTGATTTGAGAAGTATCCCTCCATGCTGTAATCACATTAATTAGGGACAGTAAAACAGAAACCTGATCAGACACATTGTGCTATGTATGTATGTATATGTATATACACACATACACAATAGGGCTAGTGTGTCAGATGTTAAGAGAATATGCATATAGGGTGATTTTACCAAAAAACCACCAAGAGAAAACTCCTACAACTTAAAGGAGCCCTAACGGTGCACGCATTCCAGTCAACAGAAAAATAGATAAACTCTTTCAGGCGCGGTAAGCACTGGAATTGTAACTGGTTACACAGGCCAGTATCTTGCACTAAACGGGACTACAACAAATGTCAGCTATTTGCCATCTCGGTCAGGAAGATTGTGAGTCACCTTTAAGTGAAAATCTCCACTGACAGGTGTCTGCTCTGGTAGGGTTACCTTTTATAAGAGCAACATGAATCCATGTGTCAATGCCCTTAGGTTTCCTGGCACAGAGATTGGTCAATACGACCTGATGTGAGCCAGGTGCACTGTACATGCCTGTAGTCCCTCCCAGCTACTTGGAAGGATGAGGCAGAAGGATGGCTTGAGCCCAGGAGTTTGAGGCTACATGCATGATTGTATCACTGCATTATGGGTTGGGGAAAACTGTGAGATTCCATCTCAAAAAAAATAATAAATAAATAAAATAATAATAATACCTGATGTGGTCCCTTCCAACAGGCTTGGAGGGAATATTTTATTTGTTGTTGTTTCCAGTCAACAACATCTCCAGGTTATAGGCTATGATTTCTGATATTTTCATCTCCCATGAGTTCATCATGAAAGGAATCCTTTATTAATGAAGAGTTCTTCATAAGAAGTTTTGTGAGATCTTAGCAATAATGGAGAATGTCACCTAAGAAGTGCAGATTCTTAGAAGCAAGATGGAGTAAAAACAAAAATGACAGAAAAGAAAGAGGAAAAAGAAGAAAGAAAGAAAGAAAAGAAAGAAAGAAAGAAAGAAAGAAAGAAAGAAAGAAAGAAAAGAAAGAAAAGAAAGAAGAGAAGTGCAGAATCACAAGTGCCTTCATCTAACCTCCGCATGGGTCTTCCTGTTATTATTTCAAAGGGAGAGAGTGCAAGTTTTCCAGAACTCATGGGAGATCCTTGGTGAAGAAAGATTAAAAACATCTGTTTGCTTTGACCATTGGGTTTTTATTGTATCATTAGTGCACTCCACCGGCCCAGAGGATTAGGGGTGATAGGCATGATGCAAATGCTGGGACATAGGCAAACCTTACAAATGGATCCAACCACCTGACCGATGAAGTGAATTCCTCGGTTGCTATGGAGCTCAGATGGCGCCTTACGAGAAACGACTTTTTCTAATTACAATCTACCTGCTACTTCGGCTGTGGCCCATCAGCATGGAAATGCTTCCTTCACCCCAGTGAGAGCACATATGAATTAGCACCAGAAGGTATCTATAATCCCAGGACAGAGAGAGCTGGATAAATTTAATGGCCATGTCTTGAAGGGTCATAAAAATAAAATGTCCCGGCGACCTATGAAGCAGTTTCCAGAGTTACGTTTGGGACGAATAGTATGGCTAGAATAAACCTTTTGTGCAGTCATAGATGATGGTGGATGCCATTGCTTTCCCCCGCTAACATTTTGCCTGAATTCCAATGAGTCAGCTTATGAACTACTGTAAAGAGGGTAATTGAAGCCTAAGGGGTAGATCACTGTGTCACCGGGCCCATACCATATGCCTGTTTCTGGAAAACACTTGTTTCCTTTACCTTTCTGGAGATCGCTTTCCTGCTTGGGAGCTCCCAGTTATGCCTTTTTTATATTTTATTTTTCAAGAGTCTCACTCTGTCACCCAGGCTGTAGTGCAGTGGTGCAATCCTGGCTCACTACAACCTCTGCCTCCCAGGTTCAAGTGATTTTCATGCCTCTGCCTCTCAAATAGAAGGGATGATAGGTGTGTGTCACCACACTAGCTACTGTTTGTATTTTTAGTAAAGACAGGGTTTCATTACATTGGCCAGGCTAGTCCCAACCAAACTCCTGACCTCAGGTGATCCACCCACCTCAGGTGATCCACCCACCTCAGGCTCCCAAAGTGCTGGAATTACAGGCATGAACCACCGTGCCCAGCCCACTTGCGCTTCTAACAAAGTCTTCAATGGGTCATAAGTCAGCAAGGTCATTTTGAGGAGTCTGTGTCTCATTTTACCTTCAGAACTGGATCTTAGCTGCAGCATCAGCAAAATGGTTGTCCGTGCTCTCTGGAGTATCGAATTTTGAATGACCAGGAATTTTGATGATGGCCAAAGATTCAGGTTTTCAAGTTGCTTCTAAGAGGACAGAGACTTATTGGTCATTTTTGATGGGTTGACCTGATGAGATCAGAAACCTATGTTGCTTATAAAGCATTCCAAAATCGTCGTCTTCTCCAAATGCATCTCTGCAGTCAATGTAAATTGTAGGTGGAGGTGGGAGGATTGATTGAGCCCAGGAGTTCACTCGAGACCATCCTGAAAAACAGTGAGACGTCCTCTCTACAAAAAAAAATAATAATCAAAGAATAAGCTGGGTGTTGTGGCATGCACATGTGGTCCCAGGTAACTGGGAGGCTGAGGTGGGAGGATTGCCAGAGCTGAGAGTTTGAGGCTGTGCTGGGCCATGATGGAGCCGCTGCACTCCAGCCTGGGTGACAGAGTGAGACCCTGTCTCAATAAATAAGTACATCTCAACCATTTAAAATATCAATGGCAGATTTATTTGGACTTTAAAGTGCATTGCACTTCATAACATCAAAACCAGAAACTTACAGTGATGCCACTGGTGGCAGAAAACAACAATGCAAACATGAGAGAGAGAGAGGGAAAAGACCTGTCCAATGATTCTACTTAGTATATAAATCAAAAGATTCAATTTCTGCTCATGAAAACAGAAGAACTGAGGGAACAAGAGCCAATAGCGCTAAGGATCCAGGTCTGTTAACTGCAGGATTCTGTCGGCTTTAGTGATGTTCCTCAGATGGGCTGATTTTTATGGACATAGCCTCTGAAAGAAAACAGTCAGGAAACAATATAGCTACCAAAGGTGGTCACTGTGACCTGTCTTCTCTGGACCCATGTGATTTGGTCACCACAGGAAACAATTACAGGCTGAGCACAGTGGCTCACACCCGTAACACCAACACTTCGGGAGGCTGAGGCAGGCAGATCTCTTGAGCTCAGGAGCTGGACAGTAGCCGGGGCAACTTGATGAAACTCTGTCTGTTAAAAAGATACAAAAATTAGCCAGGCATGGTGGTGCATGCTGGTAGATCTAGCTACTCAGGAGGCTGAGGTGAGAGGATCACCTGAGCCTGAGGAGGTTGAGGCCGCATTGAGCCATGATCATGCCACTGCACTCCAGCCTGGGTGGCAGAGTAAGACTATGTCTCAAAATAAATAAATTTTACAAAGAAACAGGGCCAGGCCTGGTGACTTGCACATATAATCCCAGAACTTTGGGAGGCCAAGGTGGGAGTATCACTTGAGCTCAGGAGGAGTTCAAGACGAGCCTAGGCAACGTAGTGAGACTTCATCTCTAAAAAATACATGTATATATATTTTAAATAAGTATATATAATATATATAATAAAATACGTACATGTAGATATATTTTAAATAAGTATATATAATAAAATATATACAAAATATATACACAATGCAATCATATATACTTAATATATATTTATATATTTTATTATATATACACATATTATATATATATATATAAACACTTGCAGATGTTGAAGGACTTTAAAGTATTTCAGCTGGGTGCAATGGTTCAGGTCGGTAATCCCAGCACTTTGGGAGACCGAGGCAGGAGGATCACTTGAGCCCAGGCAGCTGAGGCTACACTGAACTATGACCATGCCACTCACTGTGCTGCAGCCTGGGCAACAGAGCAAGACTGCATCTCAAAAAATAAAATAAAATGTCTTAGAAGTTTAGCTGTCCATCCTGCGCAACAGAATGTCTGTGTGTAATGTCCACCATATCCTTCTGCTGTGCCTCTCCCTCAGTTAAGCCAGAAAGGTACTTGTCCCCTTAGAATGTCATTGGCATATGGCCGGGCTTGGTGGCTCCTTACTGTAATTCCAGCACGTTGGGAGGCTGGTCCAGAGTTCGAGACCAGCCTGGCCAACATGATAAAACCCCGTCTCTACTACAAATACAAAAATTAGCTGGGTATGGTGGTGCAGGCTCATAAGCTGAGATCATTCCACTGCACTCCAGCCTCAGCAACAGAGCAAGACTGTCTCAAAAAAAAAGTAAGGACTAGGCACGGTGGATCACGCCTGTAATCCCAGCATTTTGGGAGGCTGAGGCGGGACGATCACGAGGTCAAGAGATCGAGACCATCCTGGCCAACGTGGTGAAACCCCATCTCCACTAAAAATGCAAAAATTAGCTGGGCATGGTGGTGTGCGCCTGTAGTCTCAGCTACTCAGGACACTGAGGCAGGAGAATTGCTTGGACCTGGGAGGCGGAGGTCGCAGTGAGCCGAGATCACGCCACTGCACTCCAGCCTGCCACCTGGCAACAAAGCAAGACTGTCTCAAAAAATATAAAAGAATATCACGGGCCAATATATAGAGAATTTCCTAGGCCATGTGCAGTGGTTCACCCTGAAATCCCAGCACTTTGGGAGGCTGAGGCAGGCGGATCTCTTGAGCCCAGACTCTCTCTCTTAAAAAAAAAAAAAAAAAAAGGTTGGATTTGATGGTACACACCTGTAGTTCCAACTATTCTGGAGAATTACGGTGAGTTTGCAGTGAGCTGAGATCAGGCCACTGCACTCCATGCTGGGTGACAGAGTGACAGCTGGTCTCAAAACAAAAAAGGGCGGGGGGGGGGGAATTTGTTGTGTCAGCAAGTAAATGAAGAAAGAGATATTATTAGAATTGAGAAATAAATTGGAATATAATCTGGTACCTTTCGCACAGAAGACAAATTTGCTAAACGTGCTGAAATTAGAAGCATTATATAAAGCCCGGTGAGGTGGCTCCCGCCTGCAAGCCTAGCACTTTGGCTGACCTCGGAGGTGCTTGAGCCCAGGAGTTTGGAGATCAGCCTGGGCAACATAGTGAAACCCCTTCTCTACAAAAAATACAAGTAAGCCGGGCCTTTTGGATGCACCAACTGATTGTGCCACAGAGATACAACCCTAATGGGGCAGCTTAGGACTCTGGGAAGATATAATCTTCCCCGTTAATCTAGTGCATGAACGCTTTAAAAGGTGGAGCAGGGGTTCCTGGGTGGGATCTAACCACCAACCGCGCTAACCGATTGTGCCCAGAGTGACGGAGTAGACCTTCTGGGCGCTAGAGGAAGGGTGCACTCACCAAACACTCCCCGTCTCTCCCATCCTCAGAGTCCACCAGACAGGACGACTGTGCAAGGCCTTGGAAATCCAGAGAGATTAGAGCGGTGGGTCGTGTTGATCTCGTTGGACACTCGCAGGTTAGGAGATTCTGGAACCAGGACGGCCCTGCCCCACTCCTGCTTCAGAATCCCCCGGAAATGCCCCACCCTCGACCTCGACCTGAGCCTCCTGGGGCCCAGGGGAGGCTGAACGCCCGGCGGACTCCCGGGATGGCTCTTCCCGTTCTTTGCGCCGCCTTCACCCAGTGAGGGAGCCTGTGCCCACCGTGCCCAGACGCTTTCGAGGCCGCTGCGGAGCTTGGCTGCCATCTTCGGATCCCGTATCCCGCACGGGGGCTCCACCAGGGCAGGGATGGGGGTGAGGGTCGCTCGTGGGTCCCCTCACGGGGAGCAGGGTCCTGCACTCAGCAGGGCACACGACTAGGACTTGTCGAATGAATCCATCGTCGCCTTCGGCTTTTAGTGCTTTGAAGAGCCCTGAAAATGGAAATCATGAAATATTTTTCCATGGGGGAGTTTTGTTTTGTTTTGTTTTGAGACGGGGTCTCACTTGTCGCCCAGGCTGGAGTGCAGTGGTGCAAACACGGCCCACTGCAGCCACCACTTCCTGGGGCCGTCGTAGCCTTTAGCTTTTAGTTTTTTGAAGAACCCTGAGAATAGAAATCAAGAGATTTTTCCAAGGGGAAGTTCTTTTTACAAAGCGTTTATTCAGGTTGATTTCTCAGCCCCCCCGCGGGTGTCAACTGGCAGGGTTTCCAGTGCACCTTCTGCGCGGTGTGGCCGCGGGGACTGAGCTGGGCGGTTGGAGGGCGGGTACCCGGGAAGAATAAAGCAAAAGTAGAGGAAGAAGCCGGGCGGCGGTGGACCAGACATCCAGACCTCCTGAAAGGCTGGATCTTCTGGAAATGAGAACTGTTATTTTATTGCAGAAGAATGGGGAGGAATTGAGGGGAAAAGGAAATACAAGCTGAAAGAGTCCCCAAGGCAAGGATCTATAGCTCCCCAAGGATAAGATCTTCCAGAAGAACTAGACCCAAACCTAGGCGTCTGAGAACCATGAAATCCTTGGAGGAGCAGCCTCATCATGACCCTCGGCGTTCCTTTTGGTAAAAGAACCTTTTTTCCTTGTTTGTTCAATTCTCTGTGTTTGTTAAATAAAACTCTATCCATGTATCTTTGGAATTACATTGGTTCTGTAATTTTATGATCACAAGTAATGCCTCAGTCATCATTCTTGTAGAGTTATCATTGGCCACTGGTGTATTCCTACAGGGTAGAGGCCTGGAGAGCGGTTTTCCAGCATGCTGATGACATAGTTTTTATAGCAGTCCATTGGTTTCCTTTGTTGGCTTACTTATTAGCTATAATTCCTTTCACCTGGCCCACCTCTCCCCAGCTTCTTTGCCTGCTTTTGCTTTTTCGGTGATGGCTTTAGGGTTTCTAGGATATATCTTTATCGGTTTGCCATCAAGTGACATTATACCTCTTTTTCTGGCCATTATGCTAGTGTTGTCATGTAATTTGATTTTAGACATGTTATAAACCACAGAACCCATTACTATTGCTTTTGTTTAATCAGTCAAATTATTTTAAAAGATTCAAATAATAAGAAAATAATGTATTTGACTACGTACATAGCAATTTTCAGTCATCTCCATTTCTTTGTGTAGGTCCAGCTTTCTGTCTGGTATCCTAACCCTTAGGCCTGGAGGACTCGGTTTGCATTTCTTGTGGTGTGAGTTGCTGAATTCTTTCATTTTTTTTGGTATGCCTTTAAATGTCCTTATTTCAGTCACATTCATGACAGGTTTTTCATTTTGGCATAGAATTCTAGGAAAATTTCTTTCTTTCTTTCTCTCAGTACTTCAGGATGTTGCCACTCTGATGACTTGTCATTGATACGTCATCCTTCCTGTTTTTGTAAAAATGGCATAAAGTGGGCTTCCTGTGCTCGTTATATAATATTTGAAATGTGTATTTAAATTAAAAACATTAAAATGGGCTGGACGAGGTGGCTCATGCCTGTAGTCCCAGCACTTTGGGAGAGGGAGACAAGAGGATTGCTTCAGGCCCAGAGCTGGGGAAAGATAGCAAGATCCTGACTCTCTCTCTATCTCATACACACACACATACAGACACACACACACACACACACACACACACACACACACACACACACATATACATACACATGCATACATACATTGTGAATGTCCTAGATTCATCCTAAGTTGCGCCAACAGTGCACTTAAAGTAAAACATGCCCACCCTGAGGGTCAGACCCATCCGCTGACGTGTAATTTGTGTTTGTGAGACATTCTCAACAGCATTTGCTTTCCCCAGCCTAGTGGTTTTCATGTTTTCACACCTGAATGCCTTCAGTGCAAAACCTGTCAGAAACTATTTCCTTTGCCAAAGATTATAAAATACTTTTTTTTTTTTTTTTATCAACTCACTGCAACCTCCACGTCCCAGGTTCACAGGATTCTCCTGCCTCAGCTTCCCAAGTAGCTGGGACTACAGGCCGGTACCAACATATCTGGCTGATATTTGTATTCTTACTAGAGACAGAGCTTCACCATATTGGCCAGGCTGGTCTCGAATTCCTGACCTCATGATCTGCCCTCCTTAGCCTCCCAAAATGTTGGGATTACAGATGTGGTGAGCCAGCAAGCCCATCCTAAAATACTCTTATGTCAAGTAAAAATGGGTTTCTCATTTGCATCCCTGGAACCCATAGAAAGCCTGGGAGAGACAATCAAGTGCTACAGAGGCAAGCACTAAGCAGGGGAGGACCAAGCGTGGCTTCCTCACTAGGAGACAGGGCAGTTACCTGCTGTGGTCTCCAATGCAGACTGAACTTGCTTCACCTGTGATGGGAGGACCCAGCCCAGAGGATGCACAGTTCCTCTTCATGGTGCCTTCAGATAGGAAATCTAGGATTTCACTCTTTCGTTGATCTACTTCCAACTCTCCCTTTCTACTTCAAAACCTTTTTTGGATCCCTCCTGTGCAGGACATAAGGGGGTGGTGCCCTTATTTATTGGCCCCTCCCTGCCCGGGCATCTTTGGAGTCCAAGCTCACCAGGAACGTTACTGCCCACCAGAGACAGTGAGAGGACCAAGGAGGGTGGCAGGTGAGATGGGAACCACAGAGGAACCATGCACCTGCACCTCCAGGGCTCCTGGAAAATTGAATAAGTGTCTCCTGAAGCTTCTCTGTAGGTCACAGGGAAAGGGAGGGTGGCTGCCGACCCACGGGAGGTGCAACAAGAAGCGTCAGGAGGCCCTGGCCCTGCCACAGGACTTGAAGACAGGCCTGGCCAGGCTGATTTTGACCGGTAGGCCCAAAGAAGAGGCTCAAGGGTGGCCCAAACCCTGTCCCCGAGATTAAGGTTTTCAAATGTCTGATCATTTTCAGGCTGGTCAGTAGAATCGTCCCACTTCTAATCAGGGGGCGTCCTTTGCCAAAATTCAGAGACCTGGGGTTTCTTCTGCTTGCTGCATAGAAAGCCAATCACCAAGATGATTATTGCCAAGGAAGGGGTTTCAACAGGGAGCTGCAGCGGGGGAGATGAGAACTCAGTCTCAAATCCATCTCCCCGACCAACCAAAACCAGAGGTTTAGATCGCAGGAAGCAGTGTAACAATGTCTAAGAAAACGGGAACTAGGTGAACAAGGAAGCAATCACAGTGAATGAGGTCCAGCGTCTCATTGTGTGGATGGCTTTCAGTTCTTTGATAGCTTCTTTGAGAGGGCTGAAGGTCATTTCCCGAGGAAGGAACTCAGATAAAACAAATACTAAGTTTCAAGCCTTAACACCAAAAGGTTCATTTCTACGTTTATCCAAAAAAGCTACATATGAGACTATTGGGTGGATTTCAGACCAAGAAAGAAAGACTGTGCAGAAGAAAGTCTACAGTTAACCAAAGAAAAAGCATCATTTTCTGACCAATGGATGTATGGGGCCAAAGAAGGGCCAGCCCGTAGAAGAACTGTTTTTTGGCCTGAGCATAGGGGAGGATGAAGTTCACCAGCTAAGGTGGAATTCAGGTGCACATGGGGGAAATCTGGGTTTTGGTTCAGAGCCTTGGGGTCCTCCTTAAAGGTCCTTCCTCTTCCTTGAAAGAGGAACTCTGTCTGGGTTTCTGAGTCTGAGTACTTTTGGAGGTTGAGGATGCTGAGGTGTTGGTGCTCGGCCCCCTCTAACCCTGGGCACTTCCCCTTCTGCCGGGCAACCTGGTCCGGTACTCAGACCCCAGCTCTGAGACCACCTCCTTTTCTTTGCTCCTAGCAAAGGCCGTTTCTGGGTCAGTTGTGAGGTACGGTCAGGACAGGACAACTCGCTCTGAGACTTTTGGCCCTGGAAGGCCGTGAAGGCTGTGGTCCTGTGGAAGTAGCCTCCCTCTTTTGGAGACGGCAGGGAGGAAATGACATGTGTGGAGGGAAGCGAGGGCTGCACCTGTGGAGGAGCTGAGGCAAGTGCGGCAGTTCTGGGCTGTCAACGTAACGGACATTTGTCACCCAAGTGGTTGGGCTGTTATTATTAATTTGAATTTTGTCAATAATAACTACATGGAAAGTTTCTTCTTACTTGTAGGCACCTCACAAGACCTCTCATCTTATATTCCAGGGAGAATTGCTGCATATGACACGAACACATCGGTGAGACTGCGGTTCTGACCTGCAGGCCTCGATGCCCTGTGCAGGGGACACCAGGGCACTGGCAAAGCTCTTCCCATACAAGGAGCAAGTGTTTTAGGTCTACAACCCAATCGCACCAGCTCCGAGTACAATTTCTACTCGGCTCTATGAGCTGAGTACACGTTTCCGCCAGCACAGACATCCTACAAACTCGCGTGAACGCTGTGGCGAAAAGCAGGGAATGGCCGGGTGTGAAGGATCACACCTGTCAACCCAGCACTTTATTTAGGAGGCCCAGGCAAGGCGGATCACTCGAGTCCAGAAGTTGGAGATCGACCTAGAAAACATGGCAAAACCTCAACTCTTAAAAAAAGAAAGGAAGAAAAGAAAATCAACTAGCTAGCTGTGGCGGCGCATGCCTGTGCTATTCCAGAGGCTGAAGCAGCATCTGGGTTCAACCTCCAGAGGATACAGTGAGACTGTCTGAGGGGGGAAAAAAAAAAAGAGGGTGCGTAAGAGGTGACTCTGGGGACAGCGGAAAAACGCTAGGGTTTCCGAGCAGCGTTAAAAGCCAATAGGCCCCGAGGACCGTTGAGCAATCTAGAAAGCCGGCAAGTATAGATTCCCTGAACTCCACCCACCCCGGCCTCCCAAAATGCTGGGATTACAGGCTTGAATCCCAGCGCCCGGCCAAAACAGCACACCTCGACCACCGAAAACCTGTGCGGCCGTAGGCAAACGCGAAAAAGCTGATCTACCATTTACACTGCAAAGATCAGGGGAAAGCGCGAACGCAGTCCCCCACTACCACAAATTATGCAGTCGAGTTTCCCACATTTGGGGAAATCGCAGGGGTCAGCACATCCGGAGTGCAATGGATAAGCCTCGCCCTGGGAAAACCACCTTCGTGATCATGGTATCTCCCCTGCCAGGTAAGTATGAATTCCTACGCCTCCGCCCCGCCACAGCCTCATACGCCTCACCCTTTACATTCACGGTCACTTGCCCGGGACATTTCCTCCCCCCCTCCCCCCGCACCCCCAGCCACCCCGAGCCCTCCTAGTCCGGACACACAGCTGGGATTCTCAGATCCAACACCGGTCCTGGACTTGCTCCCACAGCACCAGAAATCCCTCATGGCGAAGCAGCAGCCCCTGCGCTGCCTCATCTACATAGAAGTCACCCTGTGTGTGACGTCACTGACAGTGTCTTTCCCAGTGGCGGGCCGCTCTGCCACTCAGCCCACCAATCCGCTGCCTGAGGCGGTGGGGGAAGTGACTCTGCCTCTCCCTTCTTTCCCTCCCTCCCTTGTCCTCTGGGGAGGTGCGCCAAGATCCCGCAACTGGTCTCCCTCAAAGAACCGATTGCTTAACCTGTGTCCCGTGGCGGCCAGCTGGAAGCCTGTGCCTCCGTCTCCAGATAATGGCTTTTAATTCGCAAACTAGAATGTTTAGGATTACAGAAAACCGGTTCCTTGCTAACATGGTTATCTTTGTGAAGTAGCATTGCGCTTAAAATCGGAAGTCCTTCAATATCAGAAACAAATAGCTATGAAACCAGAGAGGCTGCTCAGATGACTGCACACAAGCCATCCTGATTTTACCAGTGGTAATGTCATAAAGACAATTGGCCAATTACTTGAATCTTGTAGGTTGGGATTTTTTGTTTTTGTTTCGTTTTCAAATACAGTATTGTACAGAAAGAAAGCAGAGCATGGTTTCTGTCTCAGTGTAATGACTCTCTGGGCCTGAGAATTTGAAAAGGCTCAGGTTCCTCATATAAAAAAGTTCTCTTCTTTCCTCATTCTCTTTTAAGATGAAAGTTTTTCTTGAAAGCGTTGATGGTCAAAAGCTGGGCCAAGGTGTTTCTCCTTGCCAGAAAGACTCATTCCCAGTTAGTCCTGTCCCACACGGGGAGCTGGGGAGGAAAGGAGTCCTCTCACTGATGAAGTTTTAACAGCTCCCAATAGCTGAATTGGTGTGGCATCACAGAACGGGAAAAAAAAAAAAAAGAGAGAGAGAGAGAGATCACGGTCAATTCCACAGTTGCTGTCAGTTGTTGAATCTTCTCTAGTCTTCAGAGTACCATGAATTTAGTTTCCCAGAAGAAGTAAGAAGTGAGAAATACATAGCATTAACAATTTGAGTTGTAGAAATATAATGTACACAAGACTGATAATCACAAAGAGAATCTGTGTGCTAGAACAGTAAGGGAACCTGCTCCATTAGGCAGCCAGCTGAAAACAGCAGGGAAAACATGAAATCCCAGTTCTTCTTCAGTGATTTCTCATAGCCAAGTGGCTTCTTTTATGATTTTTTTCAAGAGAAAGTTCTACTTCATGGGAAATATTTATGTATATGCAACAGGAGGTATTTGCCACCACACATACATCTCCCTGCTCAGCTAAATATATCACTAAAGCGATATGATTATCTGGTACAAACTTAGCCAGTGAATAAATAACTTTTTGTTAAGCTGCAAAAGAGGCTGCAGTTCTATCAGCAATATTTTTCTTTCTTTTTCTTTCAGAGACAGGATCTGGCTCTGAGACAGCCCAGGCTGGAGTGCAGTGGCACCATCATAGCTCACTGCAGCCTCAAACTCCTGGGGTTGGGATCTCCCATCTCAGCCCCTGAGTCACTGGGATTACAGGCCAGAGCCACCACGCCTGGTTTTCATCAGCAACGTTTCCTGAGGTTACAGAAAGATTTGTAATCCTGGGAAGAAACACTCCAAGCAAAACTGTTATCCCCACAAAATACAAGGAGTTTTCTTCTTGATGGCCAGGCAGATAATTCTCTGGTTTTGCTCCAATAGAATCTCTATCTAAAATAGAGTGGTGGTCAGACCTAGTGAAAAGTTTGAGGGAACTTGCCCAACGTTGGGTTTCTTCAGAGCCATGTATGTATTCAAACATCCTAGAAGACATTGCCCTTCATCACTCCATGTCCTTAGACATTTATGGGACCTGGATAGTGATCTCCTCCAGACAAAAATAAATGCTGGTGCAGAACAGGAAAGTGTATTATAATTTGAGTACGTCATCTTTTGTGCATTTTAACCCATGGGTCAAACACGTTAGAGCAAGAGGGCAGGTTGACAGCAGGAGGGAGTGTTTTCCTTTTAATTTCCCAATAGCACAGTGGTGTCTGCCACAGTCATTCCAGAGTGAGGTGACAATCTGTAGAGGTTGCTGTTTGTTTCTGTGGGTTTTGTGTGTTTGTTTTTGAGACAGAGTCTCACTGTGACCCAGGCTGGACTGCAGTGGCATGATCAGGGTTGACTTCTGCCTTGACCTCATGAATTCAAGCAACTCCCTTACTCATTCTCCCAAGTAGCTGGGGCTGCAGGCATGTGACACACACCCTGGGGTGTGAACTGGGATTTGAGGTTTTAGCTGGCTCCCTAATGGATAGGCTCCCTTACTCTCCTGGAATACAGACTGCCTACATGATTATCATTCTTGTGTGCATTGTATTTCTACTACCTTGCTATTTTCTTTTTCTTTTTTCTTTTTGTAGAGACAGGGTTTCATCATGTTGCCCCGGCTGGTCTCAAACTCCTAAGCTTCAGGGATCCACCCACCTCAGTGTCCGGTGTCCCAAAGCATTGGGATTACAGGTATAAACCACCGTGTCTGGCCTAAGCTAGTGTCTTAGTTCACTAAAGTAACTAAGTCTTTATTTAAGCCATTGAGAAAAGCACAATTTACAAGGGAATCATTCTGGTGATCTTCAAGGCTAGTGTCAGCCATTTCAGAATACTGTTTAAAGAATTCTCCATCGAGGGTCCCTGTAGAACCACTGTTGCACCGCTACTCCGTGCCGCACCTGGGAAGCATTGCGTTGCTGCATTGCGTCCCACTGGCTCCACCACGTTGAAGAAATTCGGCAAGAAGGACGAGGAGTCAAGTGGAGGCTCCAGCCCATTCCAGCACCTTGAGAAGAGTGCCATACTCCAAGAGGCCAGTGTATTTAATGAAACTCCCATCAATCCTCGGAAATGTGCCCACATCCTCACCAAGAATCTTTATCTCATAAACCGTGGGAAGCATCTGGGGACCACAGAAGCGACCGAGGCCTTCTTCGCCATGACCGAGTTGTCAGTCAGATGTGCTGCTTGACCATCAAGGAGATGTCTTGCATCGCAGAGGATGTCATCATTGTCACCAGCAGCCTAACAAAAGACATGACTGGGAAAGGAGACAACTACTGGGGCCGGCTGTGCGAGCCCTCTGCCAGCTCACTGACAGCACCATGCTGCAGGCTACTGAGCGCTACATGAAACAGGCCATTGTAGACAAGGTGCCCACGTCTCCAGCTCTGCCCTGTGTCTTCCTTGCACCTGCTGAAATGTAGCTTTGATGTGGTCAAGCGCTGGGTGAATGAGGCTCAGAAGGTGGCATCCAGTGACAACCTCATCGTCCAGCACCGCGCACTAGGGCTCCTGTACCACATGTGTAAGATTGACTGCCTGGCTGTCAATAAGATGATCAGCAAGGTCACCCGGCATAGCCGTAAGTCTTCCTTTGCCTCTTGCACGATGATCTAGGTGGCCAGCAAGCAGCTGAAGGAGGAGGATGGCAGCCGTGACAGTCCACTGTTTGATCTCATCGAGCGCTGCTTGTGCAACAGGCGTGAGATGGTGGTGTGTGAAGCTGCCTCGGCCATCATCAACCTGCCAGGCTGCAGTGCCAAGGAGCTGCCCCGGCTGTGCCAGTGCTCCAGCTTTTCTGCAGCTCACCCAAGGCTACTCTCTGTTATGCAGCTGTTCACACCCTCGATAAGGTTGCCATGAAGCATCTGTCAGCTGTGACAGCTTGCAGTCTGGATCTGGAGCACCTGGTCAAAGATTCAAACCGCAGCATCGCCAGCTGGCCATCACCACCCTCCTTAAGCCAGGCAGTGAGAGCAGCATCAACCACCTTATGAAGCAGATGTCCTCCTTCTTGTCAGAGATCTCAGATGAATTCAAGGTGGTGGTTGTCCAGGCCATCAGTGCCCTGTGTCAGAAGTATCCTCACAAAAATGGCATCCTCATG
Source organism: Callithrix jacchus (assembly GCF_049354715.1). Classification (NCBI taxonomy): domain Eukaryota; kingdom Metazoa; phylum Chordata; class Mammalia; order Primates; family Cebidae; genus Callithrix; species Callithrix jacchus. Next base: position 1,088,513 of record NC_133522.1, on the reverse strand, counting down.
AACTTCCTGCTCACCGTGCTCCAGGAAGAGGGTGGCTGTGAGTACAAGCGTGCCACTGTGGACGGCATCATCAGCATCACTGAGGAGAACTCAGAGAGCAAGGAGACAGGGCTGTCACATCTGTGCGAGTTCATTGAGGACTGCGAGTTCACAGTGTTGGCCACCCATCTTCTGCATCTCCTGGGCCAGGAGGGGCCCAAGACCACCAACCCTCAAAGTACATCCACTTCATCTATAACCCAGTGGTCTTGGAGCATGAGGAGGTCTGGGCAGGAGCTGAGAGTGCTCTGGCCAAGTCTGGAGCCCAGAATGAAGGTGTTACCCAGTATCTTGGCATTGCTGAAGAGGTATGTGATGAAATAAGACACTGAGCCACCTTCTATCTAAAAGTCCTGGAGCGAAGCAGAAGGCCCTCAATGCAGGCTATATCCTAAATGGTCTGACTGTGTCTGTCCCTGATCTGGAGAGGGCTTTGCAACAGTACATGCTAGAACAATCAGAAAAACCTTTTGACCTCAAGTCTGTGCCCCTCACCACGGTGCCCGTGGCAGAGCAGAGAACAGAAAGCACCCCCATCACCGCAAACAGCCTGAGAAAGTGGCAGCTACCAGGACGTCTTCCAGGAGCAGTTGGTGGCAGGGCCAGAGTTCCAGGGACTTGGGCCCCTCTTCAAGTCCTCGCCTGAGCCCATGGCCCTCACCGAGTCAGAGACTGAGTATGTCATTGGCTGCACCAAACACACCTTCATCGGTCACATGGTGTTTCAGTGTGACTGCACAAACACACTCAATGACCAGACCCCGGAGAATGTCACAGTGCAGACGGAGCCCACTGAGGCCTGTGAGATGCCTGCCCAGAGCTTGCCCTACAACCCGCCTGGTACCTGCTACACACTGGTGGCACTGGCCAAAGGAGACCCCACAGCTGTGGCTTGCACATTCATCTGCATGATGAAGTTCACTGTCAAGGACTGTGATCCCACAACCGGGGAGACCGATGGCGAAGGCTATGAGGATGAGTATGTGCTGGAAGATCTGGAAGTTACTGTAGCTGACCATATTCAAAAGGTCATGAAACTGAACTTAAAAGCAGCCTGGGATGAGGCAGGGGATGAATTTGGGAAGGAGGAAATGTTCGCCTTGTCTACCCTTAAGACACTTAGAGAGGCTGTGGATAACATCGTGAAGTTCTTGGGAGTGCACCCTTGTGAGAGGTCAGAGAAGGTGCTGGATGACAACACCCACACGTTGCTCCTGGGTGGTGTGTTCTGGGGTGGTCGTGACATCCTGGTGTGCTCTCAGCTGCTGCTTTTGGACACAGTGACAATGCAGGCGACAGCCAGAAGTTTGGAGGTGCTGCCAGTAGACATCACTTTGGCATCTGTGGGCTAAGGGGCCAGCCTGCATAGGACCTTATACCCTTCCCCAACACTATCTGGAAGTCATGCCTTCCTTATGAAACTGGTGGAAATCCCTTCCCAAGCTTCTGTATTCAAAAACAATTAGGAATCATTGCAGATACATATATTTTTTATTCTGCCTCCCTGTTCAGGACTACTTCAGGGTGACTATTTTTTTTTTTTTTTTTTTTTTTTAATAGGGGATGATTTTAAAGCTTGTCCTAAATCTTGCTATCCTCCCTTCCGGGAAAGGGACATCATAAAGGAATAAAACATTCTCAACTCTTTTTGAACTTATCCCCCCAGAGGCCATCTTATCCCTGTAATAAATCAGCATGTATCTATAAAAAAAAAAGAAGAAAGAAAAAGAAAGAAGGAAAAAGACAGACAAGAAAAGAAAAATCTCCATCAAATGTGGTGGCTCATATCTGTAATCCCAGCATTTTGGGAGGCTCAGACAAGAAAATCGCTTGTGCCCAGGAGTTCAAGACAAGCGTGGGCAACAGCTGGGAGAGAATCCTCATCACTACAAAAAACCAAAATTGTAGCCAGGTGTGATGGTGCACACCTGTGGTCACAGCAGCTACTGCAAAGGCTGAGGTGGGAAGATCACTTGAGCTCAAGTGACAGAGCCTGGGCTGGGCCATAATCCTGCCACTGCATTCCAACCTGGGAGACGGAGTGGGACCCTGCCCCAGTAAAGACACAGATTCTCAAATCACTCAAACCATTTTATTCTAAACATTTATAAACGGTGTTTTTGTTGTTGTTGTTTTTCCTTTTTTTTTTTTTTTTTTTTTTTTTGAGACACAGTGTCACTCCATCTCCCAGGCTGGATTGCAGTGGCAGGATCTCGGCTCACTGCAACTTCTCCCTCCCGGGTTCAAGTGATTCTTTTGCTTCAGTCACCCGGCAAATTTTTGTATTTTTAGTAGCTACGGGGTTTCACCACGTTGGCCAGGCTGGTCTCGAACTCCTGACCTCAAGTGATCCACCCACTTCGGCCTCCCAAAGGGCTGAGATTACAGGCATGAGCCACCACACCTGGTTCTCAAACCATTTTAAGCAAGCAAAGACACATTTGTCTGGCTTTTTTTAGTACAGTGCTGAATTATCCTCCAATCTACATTTTTAGGAAGGACCTGGGGAATGGCAACATGGAGTTATTTGGCCAAAATGCAGACATTTTCACGTTCTACTACTGTCTATTTTTGAAAATCCTTCCATTTTGCCTTTTGTATCCAGTTTAGTGGCCTTGCCTTCTTATACCAGCATGTGAATTAATTGATGAAGGTTAGAATATTTGGGCTCAAAGGTTTCAACAGTTAAGTCAAATTTTCTCCCAGACCCTATAGTATCTTGGCACTTGCATTAGAAACAGAAGGGGAAACTGTATTTACATTTAGATCAGGGAAGTCTTATATAATAATTTTAATTCACATAATGGTAAAGCAGAATACACAGTGGTAGGCTTCCCTCTTCCTGTGGGTGTTACCTTGAAAGGGGCTGTCAGAACAGAAGTTTCAGGGAAGGGGCCAGAGCCCTGGGGACTCTCCGCAGGTGATGGTGATGGAAGGAGAGGCAAGGCAGGACAGGAGGGCTCAGGTAAGGGAGACTATGCAGGTGCAGGGGCTGGAGGAGAAGGAGCAGATGGAGGCGAAAGAGACAAAGCCTCTTCAGTATTTCTCAATTCAGAAAAAGTCTGCTGGCCTCCTTCAGTTTACTCCTCAATGGAGGCAATTTTCTCAGTTCTTTTAGAAATTTCTAGGTATCATTGGAAGTAAGTCTCCCATTTCATTTGTCTGGTTCTAAAACCATTTTTTATTTTATTGAGACAGTGTCTCACTGTGTCATCTACCCTGGAGTGTACTGATGTGATCTTGGCTCACTGCAGCCTCCGCCTTCCGGGCTCAAGTGATTGTCCTGCCTCAGCCTCTCAGGTAGCTAGGGTTACAGGCACACACCACCATCGCCTGGTTAATTTTTGTGTTTTTAGTAGAGATGGGGTTTCACCATGTTGTCCAGGCTGGTCTGGACTCCAGACCTCAAATGATCCTCCCACCTCACCCTTCCGAAGTGCTGGAATCGCAGACGTGATCCAGCATGCCTGGCCTAATTGTCCACACTAATAAATTATTTTAGGCATTTCAAAAAGATCCCCATTTTCTCCATTCTGCTCATGACTTTTTCTGGTTAGGCGAATCCAGTTTCTTGGATATTTACAAGAGGATGCTTCATAAGTGTTATACATAAACCCAACTGGTGTTTCTAAAGGTGGTTGTTTTTTCACGGTGTGCTCAGAATTTGAAGCTTGATTTCCCATAATTCAGAGCTTTTCAAAGATGACCAAGGCCCGAGATGTGTTTTGGGTCACAGTGTGTTGCTTATGAAGTCACTCCTACAGATGTCACCCGAGTCATTTATCACTCTCTCAGTGGCTCCCACTGTTTCTAACCACCAGGTGGCCACAGAGTGCATATGCTATGGGGGACCCGTCCCACATATACCATCCCAGAAGAGCAGGAAAGGGGGTTCGTAAAGATATTCTCCTGATGGAGAGTGTCCCATGAGGCCCGCCTTTACATGGTGAGTAGTGACCCTGTTACCTTTGCAGAGTCCCCAGTCACTTGGAGCACCTGAATGGGTCAGCGGGAGCAGATCACTTCTTATCTTCAGGGTTCAGAACTAACAGGAGCTCATCACAAATGAAAAGCTAAGTTTGAATGTTCAAGAAGGCATGCTACATAAAGTGAAATCACCAGTGCCTACCTGATGCTTTGTCATTACAGGATACTGCCAACCAACTTTCCAAAGTTTTTGAACTTATTTATACTTCTGCCAGAAATAAGTAGGACATTACAGTGCTCTCATTATGCCAAAATTTGGGAATGTGCGTTTTTTGTTTTTGTTGGGACGGAGTTTTGCTCTTGTTACCCAGGCTGGAGTGCAATGGCGCGATCTCGGTTCACCGCAACCTCTGCCTCCCGGGTTCAGACAATTCTCCTGCTCAGCCTCCTGAGTAGCTGGGATTACAGGCACGCGCCACCATGCCCAGCTAATCTTTTGTATTTTTAGTAGAGACGGGGTTTCACCATGTTGACCAGGATGGTCTCGATATCTTGACCTCGTGATCCACCCGCCTCGACCTCCCAAAGTGGGGTTTGTTTTTTTTTTTAAGTCAAGTTAGCTGGGCATGGTGGCTCACGCCTGTAATACCAGCACTTTGGGAGGCCCAGGCGCTCAAATCACAAGGTCAGGAGTTTGAGACCAGCCTGACCAACATGGTGAAACCCCGTCTCTACCAAAAGCACAAAAAAAAAAAAAAAAAATTTAGCCGGGCACGGTGGCATGCACCTGTAATCTCAGCTACTCGGGAGGCTGAGGCGGGAGTATCACATGAACCCAGGAGGCGGAGGTTGCAGGGAGCGGAGACCAGTACCACTGCACTCCAGACTGGGTACCGGAGTGAGACTCCATCTCAAAAAATAAAAAAGGTCAAGTTTATTGAAGTCGGAATTAAAATTCACCAGCATTACATTATGCACATTGTTTCCATGACATCTATCTTTGCAAAGTTGGCCTTTGAGGGTAGCTCTGATTAAAAAGCTAGTACCAAATAAAAACATCAATATGTAACGAAGAACGAAGGTGACCGTTTGAGAGCGTTTGAGAAGCTATGAGGTACACAACACAAATGCGTACTATTTTAAAATGTCAAAATATTAAAAAGAACAAATGACTTGAGTGAACAATCACAAAATTACCAAGAGTTAAGAGAACACATAAGAATTCCCACATCACCAGCGGCATACCTACAATATACAGGAATCTATCTAAACCCAGCAAGCAATTGCACTCTCCCAGCAAATCAATGAAGTAAGAGACAAACAAAGGCAATCAAAATTTTCAACTCCATTTCATATTCATCATGAATTCTTAAATTAACCATATATCATGAAATTATAAATTGAGCTGACATATAATAGAGAATGATAGTGTTACATATTAGATGATATCTAAAAATATTTACCCAGGCATCCTAAGTGGAATAATTGAGTCTTCTGGTTTGTAGAATCATAAAAATTAATTCCCTTCTAAAGGTATTACCCACTTAATTTATAACTGAGTCCAAAGCTCATAGCTCTTGCTGAATTACAGCCAATAAGTCGAGAGACAAAGTGTAGGGGCAGGGAAGGTGACTGTATTCCAGAGAGCCACCAAACAGAGCAAATGGTGAACTAATATCCTAAAGAACCAACTTAACATGGATTCCAGGCCCCTTGTATGTTAGGGAAGGGAGGAAGAAGGAGGTGTTTGAGGTGAAGAGGTCTGATAATGACAGGCTTATGGGCCGCAGTAAGAGCACAAGTGGGTGGTGAAAATTCTTTGTCCTTTGCCAGGTCACAATGCTCTTCTAAATCTTCAACCTAACACTGTTTCTTGTGTATACAACCTCTTACCTTCTCAGGAATCAGTTTTGGGAAGGGTTTTTTTTGTTTTGTTTTGTTTGTTTGTTTTTTCAAGACGGAGTCTCACTCTGTCACCAGGCTGGAGTGCAGTGGCACACTCTTGGCTCGCTGCAACCACTGCCTCCTGGGTTCAAGCAATTCTCCTGCCTCAGCCTCCCAAGCAGTGGGACTACAGGCACGCACCACCATGCCCTGCTAATTTTTGTATTTTTAGTAGAGACAGGGTTTCACCACATTGGTCAGGATGGTCTCAGTCTCTTGACCTTGTGATCCACCCACTCAGCCTCTCAAAGTGTTGGGATTACAGGCATGAGCCACCGCACGTGGCTGGGAAGGGATTATCGTCATCTGTGCTTAGAGTTAAACTATAAACTAAATCCCTCCGATAGATAGCGTGGCCTATGTGCAGAGAAATAAGGGAAAGCAGTTAGCCTAAAAGACACCACCACAGGGTAGGAAGGGTAAGGAGCAAAATGTAGTTAGCCGTGCATGCCAGGCCTCCTTTTCATTGCTATATATTTAATTTTCTGAACATAAAATTTTAATTTTTTATACTTTTTTTTGAGATGGAGTCTTGCTCTTGCTCAGGCTGGAGTGCAGTGTCACGATCTTGGCTCACTGCAACCTCTGCCTCCCTGGTTGAAGCAATTCTCCTGCCTCAGCCTTCTGAGTAGCTGGGATTACAGGCATCCACCACCATGCCTGGGTGATTTTTTTGTATTTTTAGTAGCGACAAGGTTTCACCACATTGGCCAGGGTGGTCTCAAACACCTGACCTCAAGTGATCTGCCTGCCTCAGCCTCCCAAAGTGCTGGGATACAGGCGTGAGCCACGGAGCCAGGTCTAACTTGTTGTTTATACATTTAAATAGATATTGGCAATAATGTTTGTTTCTTTGATAGTACAACCAGCACAAGGAATTTAGGAAGTTCTATTTATTTAATTAAAACTTTCTTTTTCTTTCTTTCTTCTTTTCTCTTTCTTTTTCTTTCTTTCTTTTTTCTGTCTCTTTCTTTTCTTTCTTTCTTTCCTTCTTTCTTTTTTTGAAACAGAGTCTCCCTCTGTCACCCAGGCTGAAGTGCAGTGGCATGATCCTGGCTTACCACAAACCCGCCTCCCGGCTTCAAGCAATTCTTGTGTCTCAGCCTCCAGAGTAGCTGGGACTACAGGTGCGCACCACCATGCCCGGCTAATTTTTGTATTTTAGTAGAGTCAGGGTTCCATTATGTTGGCCAGGCTGGGTCTCGAACTTCTGGCCTACTGTGATCTGCCCACCTTGGCCTCCCAAAGTGCTGGGATTATGGGTGTGAGCCACCACACCCAGCCTTTAGATTTTCAGGCCAAAATAAACCTAAGTCTTGTATGTACTAGAATATTATACTACCACTATTTTCTACCTTATAATAAAATCTGAAATAAATTATAGTATATAATAATTTTTAGACCAAGATGATGATGATGATTTTTCAAGACAGAGTCTCCCTTTGTCACCCAGGCTGGAGTACAGTGATGTAACTTTGACTCACTACAACCTCTGCCTCCCGGGTTCAAGCAATCCTCCTGCCTCAGCCTCCCGAGTAGCTGGATTATAGGTGCATGCCACTATGGCCGGCTAATTTTTGTATTTTTAGTAGAGATGGGGTTTCACCATGTTGGCCAGGCTAGTCTCAAACTCCTGACCTCGTGATCCCCCACTTCTCGGCCTCCAAAAATGCTGGGACTACAGGCATGAGCCACTGCACCCCGCATGACCAAGATTATTAAACCATTCTAATTTGTCAAACGAGTCACACTGATTTTTAAAAAATAACTTAATAAACTTTTTGATGTCTTTATATGTTATTTACATTATTTAAATTGTTCAAAAGCATCAAATTCCTCTCTGCTATCAACTTTATTTCTTTTATTGTACCAAACTCTCAAGACCATTAATTTAATTTACTGCTAAATCTATTATTTTTTCATGTTAGAAATTCAACAAGAAAATTTTCCCCTAATGAAACATCACAGTTAAAGCGTAAATATGCTGGGCGAGGTGGCTCGTGCCTATAATCCCAGCCTTTTGGGGGGCAGAGCCAGGCGTATCATTTGAGGTCAGGAGTTTGAGACCAGCCTAGCAAATATGGTGAAACCTTTTCTCTACTAAAAATATAAAAGTTAGCTGAACATGGTGGCATGTGCCTATAACCCCAGCTACTCTGGAGTGTGAGGCAGGAACATGGCTTGAATCTGGGAGCTGAACTTGGTGAACTGAGATCATGCCATGCACTGTAGCCTGGCTACAGAGCAAGACTGTCTCAAAATAAATAAATAATAAAGCATAAGTAGTAAAGTAATAATAATAATAATAATGCACAGGCTCTTCCTCTGTTATCTCAGCTAGAGTACAGCCTTGCAATCATAGCTGACCAACCTGGGACCTCAAGGCTGACCTCGAGGTCCCTAGAGCAATCTCTGCATAAACAGCGCAGCCCAGAACTCACAGCTGTGCCAGGGACAAATACAAGTGATTGAGTCGGGAGACCCTGGACAGCAGCGAACAGTCAGCAGCAGCAAAGAAAAAGAGAATCTGTGTCCTGATACTGTCTTCTAAAAAAAGGGCGGGGAGGGGGGGCGGAAAAAACCAAAAAAACGGCGTCATCTCCCTTTTCTTGTCCAGATATAGTTACGTAAAACCGAACTCTGACTGCAAGCCGCCGCAGGATTGCACCGCAAAAGCACAAACATCTTGGAGTCGCCGCACGTCTGTTTTTTGGCAAACTACGGAAGACCAGGGGAAAGCGCGAACGCAGTCCCCCACTACCACAAATTATGCAGTCGAGTTTCCCACATTTGGGGAAATCGCAGGGGTCAGCACATCCGGAGTGCAATGGATAAGCCTCGCCCTGGGAAAACCACCTTCGTGATCATGGTATCTCCCCTGCCAGGTAAGTATGAATTCCCACGCCTCCGCCCCGCCACAGCCTCATAGGCCTCACCCTTTACATTCACGGTCACTTCCCGCGGGCACTGCTCCCCCAGCCCTCCTAGCCCTGACACACAGCTGGGGCTCTCGGCTCCGACCGGCGGTCCTGGACTGGCTCCCACAGCGGGGAACTCCTTCGTTGGGAAGCAGCAGGTGGCCAACCAGCAGCCCCTGCGCTGCCTCATCTACATAGAAATGGCCCTATCCGTGATGTCACCGACAGTGCCTTTTCCAGTCCCAATCTCTTCCACCGCCTCTCAGCCGACCAACCCGCAGTCGGAGCTGGAGGGGGAAGTGACCGTCGGCCTCTCCCTTCCCTCCTTCCCTCCCTCCCTCTCCTCCCTCCCCCGTGTCTGTTCTCTCCCAAAGGAGCGACTCCTTATCCTACGTTGCCGAGTACCGTCTCAGCGGCCAAGTGGAGCCTGTGCACCCTTCTTCAAATAATGGCTTTAATTCTCACACTAGAACGTTTAGGGTTACAAAATAAACCACTTCTCTCCACATCCTTGTGATGTAGCAATCCCCTTGAAATTGGAAGCTGTTCAGTATCAGAGAGAAACCATATTTATGAAACTAGAGAGAGGGCTCAGATGACTGCACACCAGCCGTCCAGGACAGAAACGCAGTCTCACCTGTCTTGGAGGAATGCTTCGGTCCTCCCAGGAATACAAACCAGTGATAATAGTTTTATCACTAGTAATGTTGTAAAGACTGTTGTCCAGTTTCACGAATCTTGCTGTTTTTTTTCTCCAAATTCAGCATTATAGAAAAATATGCTGCCCGAGAAGAGGTGACTGGACGCTCTCACGCATCGCGCTGGACTATGGCACCTCCTGCACGGCCTTCTCCAGACCTCAGCACTTACTTCATGTTCGTATTTTATGTTCTGCAAAGACAAAAGCAAAACAATCCACATTTGGCACAAATACCTGAGATACATCTTATATGAGGTGTTTAAATATGGGAACACTCCCATGTGAGACCCCCAAGTAGTGGGTCACATCATATGGTTGAGCTTGATTCCGGACACAGGCCCCCTGTTGGAGGTAGTCGAGCTATGGGGAAGAAGGACTGCAAGAAGGCTTATGTGATATACAAAAAATAACATGAGTTATTATTCTATTGTGCTGAGGTGATGGGAGGCATGGTGTCCACTTTTGGTTCTCACAGTGTCTACTTTTGGTTCTCACAGTGTCCACTTTTGTTTCTCTATTCGTTATAGTTTCTTCTTAAAGTTATGACTTAAATCTTCAAAGCAAGCTGATAGTAAAAATTGCTTTGTTTATGTCTTTCCTACACCTGGACCCTTGATGCAGTATTTACAATACTGCTTGTGACTTAATGATTTATAATGTAGCCTGTGATTTTCTTGTGAAACTCCTGCCCTAGATAAATAGTTTCTTTTAAACTTTTGAATTTAGGTATTGCACCTGGACTATTGTGACTGATAATTGCACCCCCCACTTTAATCTGATTATATATCTCCTTGTTCCCAGCATATTTATCCAAAATATGGTGACTTGTGATTGTATTGTAAAACTTTCTGTTCCCACGAAACACTGATCCCATGACGCAGACATTTCTACTTGTAATGTATATATATAACCAGGCCCTGAGTTCAATAAAGCTGTTGGTGAAGCATCTGACTTCTCAACACTCCAGACCCCATCTGTTCTTTCTTCTTGTCTTCCGTGCACTCTCCTTTCAAGGTTGGGACCCTCTTGCTGGCCAAGAGCCCCCTGGCAGATGTGCCGGACCCCACATTTAACAAATGCCTGGATTATCTTTCCTTATATTGGATGATAATGCAGAAAACACTGTGAAGTAAGCAGGTTGGAAGGCCCAAGTCAAAGACCATTTGAATATTTACAAGGAGATTTGAGACAGGAATAGTACAGGGCGGTCACAGGAAATGAATTTTAGGCAGCAGATTTACATGACTTGAGGCTATGGGCTTATAAGATGTTGAAAAACTAGGGTGTAGACCAAGCTGGCTGAGACTGACTGGACCCCATGTGGTGCTGGATTCGATGTAGATTTCACCTAGGACCACACTACATGCTCATTAACATACTAAATCACACACCCACCAGTGCCAGGACAGTTCTCACTCCACCAATATTTCATATAAAAGTGAGTGGCATCACAGTTCCAAGAAAGCTCCACCTTTACCCAGGACTTTTCATGAGTATTCCACTCTGTGCTTAAGGAAACCATCAAGATGAAACCCCAGACCCCATTGTCCTCTCTCTTGGGTTTGCCCAAACTCCCCTTTCTTGAATTTGTACCTTTTGCTTTGCAGTAAATCTCTTCTTTAAATATTTACTGACTCATCTTTGACTTCCTTCTTGAGATGGTGTCAAGAACCTGGACACCGCAGCTGGGGTCGAGATCCCACCAGTGTTTGGGGACCTCCTGCAGCCCACCAGTATCAGATTCTATTCCATTGCTCAAATCACAAATTATTGAGTGGTGAGTTCTCCTTTGGAGATCATAAAGCACAGATTCTGTGGCATGGTATCCAGTTAGGCCACTGGAAAACATGGCAAAATATTAAAAATGAGGGATTAGGTGACAGTGTAGCAACTGCTGAATACTAAATGCTTGATCCAAGCCCCATTCCCTGGACACTGACAGGGAGATGCATTGTCCAGGTAGCAGCAGAGAAATATTTTCTGGGTATCAGACCAGGCTTTGTGGAAAGTGTAAGGGTTATTGCCAAGGTTAAAATGAGGAAACTGAGGCCAGTATAAGAAAATTAAATGCCAATTTATTCAGCTTCTGGGTGAGGTTCTATGGTCTGGAGAAACAGGGCCAGAGAAGTTGTGCTGACTTCCTGGGGCATGGGGTTTTTATGGCTATAAGGAACGAGCAACAGCTAAGTGCTCTGATTGGCTCCAGGGGAGTGGGATTGGGATAGGGTGGGCTGCCATTGGTTGGTGGGTTTTTGGGTGGGTTTTTCAGTGTGAGAGCCAGCCAGGGTTGTATCGGCCAGAGCCTTCCAGGGGAGCCATGTGGCAGAGCTAGGTGTCGAGTGCAGAGCCTGGTGCTGGGTGCAGAGTCAGGTGCTGAGTGCAGAGGTGGGTGTGTCTGGCCTCCCGGTGAGGCAACAGGCCTTACATTTCAATTCTTTTGATGACATAGGATGCTACTTCTTTCTGGCTACTTCCTGCTGAATAGGGGCAGAGTGAGGGAAAAAGTTCAGTTGACTGGTGCCTCAGTTGGGAGTTGGACATAGGGGTGAAGTAGCATCTGGTTTACAGCCACCCTGGAAATTTCTCTCATGTGGGCCTGTAGAAAGAAACCTGAGGGAAAAAATGGGCTAGCATTAACAGAAGACAAACTATAATGATGGGAGTGATAATAGGGGTTAGCCAGGTTAGCATGGGGGATTGCCACCAGTTAAGAGGCGAAACTGATGGATTCTGCTTCTTGTGGAAGTCCTCTTGGAGGTGATAGAGAGTGTTGACATTTTCTTCTACAAGGCCTGTTTCATTGATGTAATAGCAGCACTGCTCCTGAAGAAACAGACAGGTATCTCCCTTCTCTGCTGTCAGTGGGTCAAGGGCCCATTGGTTCTGGAGAGTTACCTGGTCCAGTGATGTGATTTGTCACTGGAGGGAGGCCAGGGAGGTGGCCGATGCTTTGATAGCCATGTGAAGCTTGTTCTCTAGTTGAGTGGCTGAGGTGACACTGCAGCCTAGGGCACCACTACCCAGCCTGGCTGCCACCAGAAAGGATGCTAGAGAGAGACCAATGACCATTGGGAGGAAGACTGCTCATCTGTCTCAGTGATTAGGAAAGGGTGGAAGGAGGGATAGAAGTTTGGCCTGTTCGTATACCTCTAACTGTGGGACCAAGGTGACAGGCACACAAAGGAAAGGGAAGGAGGCGTTAATAACTTTAGTTAAGGTTCCATTACACCAGAAGTATCCTCCTGGTGGTGCATAGAGGGAGGATTTTACCTTTACTGTGGTGTTACAGCTGTGACTGGAGCTGCTGGCTGTCTCATAACAGAGAGAGAAATTTTGAGGGTGACCTTGGAACAAGGGGATATCCGTTAAGGTGGTGCCAGGCCCTGTAGGTGATTGTGACAGATTGAACCCGGACCTGAGGGGAAGTGTAGCTCGGGGGGGGGGTTGCTGAGAGAGGCACATAAAAAGCAGTTGGTAATATTCATGACTTTAGTTAAATTTAACATTTTGGCTCCCTGCTGTACTAGAGTCAACCAAGAGAAAGACTGAGAGGTGTTATCTGAGGCAAAGTTAGGTATCCAGTGGCAGAAGAATCCTAAAAATCCTGAAAAGGAGAGAATCTGGTTGGCAGTCTCTGGGGGCTGCAGTGAAAGAAGTGCCTTCTGGTGATCTGTTGTTAGGCTTTTAGTTTTGGGGGTGAGGTAAATGCCCAAGTAGACCACCGAGGTGACTGATAACTGTGCTTTGGAGGGAGATACTCAGTATCCCCAAGATCCAAGAAAGTTAAGGAGAATGGCAGTATGCTGTTGGGATAGGGAGAGGGAAGGGCTACAAAGTAACGGGTCATCTACATACTGGAGAAGGAGACTGAGTTGAAGGGGGCAGGAGCCAAAGCTGGCTGCCAAGGCTTGTCCAAAAAATGTGAGGGCTGTCTCAGAACTCCTAAGGCAGGACCATCCAGGTAAGCTGTTGTGACAGGTTGGTGTCAGGATCAGCCCACATGAAGGAAAAGAGAAAGTAAGACTCAGGGTGAAGGGGAATGGTAAAGAAGGCATCCTTGAGGTCAAGAACTGTAAAATAATAGGTAGTGGAGGGAATGTTTGATGATAGGGTGTATGGGTTGGGGACTACAGGGTGGAGGGGTAGCACTGCCTCATTGATAAGGTGCAGGTCCTGAACCAGGCAGTAGTCATGGATGACTTTTGGACCTGCAAGATAGGAGTGTTACAAGGGGAACTGGTGGGAATAAGTAGTTCCTGGGCTAGCAGGTGGGTGATGATAGGCTTCAGGCCTTGATGGTGGGCCTTTGAGATGGGGAACTGAAGATGTGAAAGAAAGTGGGTAGGATTTTTGAGAAGTATCTTAATCAGGGGATGATATTTGGTCACTACAGGCTTGGAGGTATCCCATACTAGGGGATAAACTATGTCAGGAGGGATAGGGGGTTGAGGCAAGGAGTTAAGACAAGGTGTGGCATCAGTTAGTAGTGGCAGCAGGAGGTGAGTGGATGATGAGCTTGAGTGATGATGGAACAATGAGTTGGAAAATAGCCCCCACAGTCTGGAGAATGTCTTGTCCTAAAAGGGGAAATGGGCACAAGGGTATAATTAAAAAAGAGTGAGAAAAGGGATGTCTCTCAAGGACACAGGCTAAAGGATGGGTTTGATTAGGACAGGAAGGCTTTCTGTCAATTCCCATGACTGAAACCTGGGAAGCTATGCTAGGTCCTGAGTAGGAAGGCAATACAGAATAGGTAGCTCCCGTGTCCACTAAGAAGAAATGGATTTACCTGCTACCTGCAGCATTACCCTGGGCTCAGCAAGGGTGATGGGGATCTTCAAGTCCAGGCTGCATCAGTCATCCAGAAGGCCAAGAAGTTCAAGTGATGGGATTGCTTCCTGCAGATTGGCCTGCCCTCCACATAGAGGTTCAGGGGGTGGGCCTGTAGTCTGGGACAGGCAATCACTGCACCAATGTCCAAGCTGCTTGTAGTCTGGGCAGGGCTTGGTAGGTGGTTGGGGACATAGACACTAACGTGCCCAGTGTCCCTTCTGATGGCACTTGAAACAGGGCCCAGGCAGAACACCTCTGGAGTTCTTGGCAGGTTTTGATGAACCCCCTCCACCAGGTGCCTGGTGGGCTGCCAGCCTCAGGGCTGCCACAAGATCTTGGGTTTGGAGGCTTACCTTTTGCTGTATATGGGCCTGGTGGGTGGCCTCAGCCTTTTCCTCTTGGCCATTAAAAACTTTAAATACCATGTTTACCAGGTCTCATATGGGAGTTTGGGGGCCCTCCTAAGCCTTTTTAAGTTTCTTTTTAATGTCAGCCACTGACTGAGAGATGAAATGGGTGGCTAGGACTGTAGCCCCCAGTAAAGAGGCGGAGTCCAGCTGGCTATGAAGAATCATAGCATTAGTTAATCAGTTGAGGAAGGCGGTGGGGTTTTCAGTAGGATCCTGAGTTATTTTTTTTAACTTATCATAATTAACTACCTTTTGGGCTGTGCTTTGCATGTCTATTAGGAGGCACTGTAGCATTTGGTCTCAGCAGCAGTGGCCATCTTGACCAGTTTGATAGTTTTAATTAGGGTCAGTCTTGGGGACTGCTGCTGCACCTACTGGCATTTGATTGTCTGTGAGATGTACCTGATCAGCGTGCACCTGGGCTGCCATAAGGATACAGTCACACTCACTTGGGGTGAGGGTGGAGGACAGAATCACATAGGTATCATGCCAGGTGAGGTTGTAAGCCTGGGTGAGGTAGCAGAATTCTTTGCTGTAAGCAGTAGGATTGGTGGAAAATAACACTAGGTGTTTCTCAATGGCTGATAGATCAGAGAGGGAGAAGGGAACATGTACGTGAACAATGCCTTCCACTCCAGCAACCTCATGAAGGGGGCAAAGGAGGGAGGTTTCATCATTAGGAGCACAGCACAAGCAGGTGTAAGCACTAACAGGAGAGGCTAGGTTGGGACTAGGAAGAGGAGGAGCTGAAGGGGGTTGAGGTTCTGCATATGGCAGAGGGTTTGTGGGTCAGGCTGGTGGAAAGGAGAATTATTTGGGCAGGTCAGGGTCAGAAAAGGAGGAGGATGGTGGAAAGGCCAAGGGTGGTGAGGGAGTTTCTTTGGCCAGGAGCACCTGAGCAGTGGTGCAAGAGGAACAGAGGGTGGGGCAGAAGCAAAGATACAAGAAGGCCTGAATGTAGGAGACCTCTGACCATTTACCATTTCCTTGACAGAAATTGTCTAAATCGGTTAGAATGCCAGAATTGAAAGTTCCCTCTGGTGGCCACTTGGACTGGTTATTCAGAGGATACTGGGGCCAGGCCACAGTGGAAAGAAAAAGCAGTCTTTTCTTTTTTATGGAGAGGCCCAGCTTGGGTAAATTTTGGACTAGACATCCCAATGGTGACTTGGGGTCTAGGCAGGACTCCTGATTACCCATAGTCCACTCTCTGTCACAGAGTAGTCAGGAGTGAGGAATGGTGTCCTGGACCTCAACACCTGAGTTCTGGAGATTATGGGGAAGGACAGGAGTATAGGGATGAGGAGGGAGACCCAGGAATTTAGGATTCCCTATCCCTCTGTCATCCTCTGTGCATCTCAAAAAAGAGAGAGCAGGCCAGCTGGCACCTCCTGAATCTCCTTCCTGAAAACAACAGGCTAGGCCTTGGGGAAACTCTGCTACAGGGACATCTCCACAATATTCCTGTCTTCCAGAATGGGTGAGCAGGGGCACCGGGATGTCTCCGCGAGACCCACAGCTCGAGACAGAAAGGAGTCCCTGACGCGGCCGCAATTATGGAAAAAGTACCCCAAGGTTTGGAGCAAACAGGGGATGGGGTTATGGGCAATAGGAGTCTTACTGAGTGATGGCTGCAGGCGATCAGAGGGGTGGCAGCTCCCTGGTTCAGCTTATGGTAGAGGAGTCAGTTTCCCCAAGGAGGGGTCTTGAACTCCTCCCGGGTTTTTGGCACCACTTGTAAGGGTTATTGCCGAGTTTAAAATGAGGAAACTGAGGCCAGTATAAGAAAATTAAATACCAATTTATTTAGCTCCGGGGCGAAGTTCTATGGTCTGACAAAAGGGGGCCAGAGAAGTTGCACTGACTTCCTGGGGCGTGGGGTTTTTATTGCTATGAGGAACAAGCAACAGCTGGGTGCTCTGATTGGCTCCAGGGGAGCAGGATTGGGACTTGGTGAGCCGCCATTGGCTGGTGGGTTGTTGGGTGGGTTTTCTGGTGTGAGAGCCAGCCAGGGTTGCATTGGCTGGAGCCTTCCAGGGGAGTCATGTGGCAGAGCTAGGTGCCAAGTGCAGAGCCTGGTGCCAGGTGCAGAGTCAGGTGCTAAGTGCAGAGATAGGTGTGTCCGGCCTCCCAGCAAGGCAACCAGCCTTACAGAAAGAACTGGCACCATCCTGCAAATATGACCACCTGAAGGGGTTCTTCCTGCCCACTATACAAACAAACTAATTCATGGAGAACATGGGATTGCAGTAAAGAGTTTAATCGACACAGGCCAGCCATGACATGTGAGAGACAGAGTTATTAATCAAATCAATCTTACTGAAGGCTCAGAGGCAAGGGGTTTTTCAAAAATAGTTTTATGGGGAAGGGGCTAGAGTTTGTGTGGTGCTGATGGTTGGGGATGAAATCTCAGGGGTGTGGAAAATGGCCCTCTTGCACTGAGTCAGGTTCTGGGTGGAGCCTGAGGGAGTGGTTGATTTTCAGGCCAAATGGTGACATCTACTAGTCATAAATGCAAAAGTCTGAAAAGATATCTCAAGAGGCTGACCTTAGGTTCTACAATAGTGATGTTCTTCCCAGTAGTAATTGGGGAAGCTGCTAATCTTGTGACCTCTGGAGTAACGGCTAGTAATTATCTAATGAGGCATACATCTTAGTAGAATTCAGGCCCCTTTCAGCCTCCTAACGTGGGGGGCTTTCATAATTTCACAGGGGTAATTTTATTTTGGGGAAGTTATCATTTAAACCAGTCTTTTTGGCTGTTCCCAACTTTTTGCCATCAGGGACTGGTTTCATAGAAGACAATTTTTCTGCAGAAGGGGTAGGGGATGGTTTCTGGATAAACTGTTCCACCTCAGGTCAGCAGGCAGTAGTTAGAATCTCATAAGGAGCACGCAGCCTAGATCCTTAACATGCACAGTTCTCAATAGGGTTTGAGCTCCTATAACAATTTGATGCCGATTCTGATCTGACAAGAGGCAAAGCTCAGGTAGTAATGCTTGAAAGCCTGCAGCCCACCTCCTCCTGTTCAGCTGGGTTCATAACAGTCCCAGGGATGAGTACCTGTCTGTGGCTCTGGGTATTGGAGACTCCTAATTTAAACTATAAACTCAATTTTTCCCAAAAGTATCTTGGGAGAAAATGCACAGGAATGAGTGAAGACAGCTAGCCTGTGAGGTTAGAACCAAGACGGAATCAGCCATGTCAGATTTATTTTACTGTCATAATTTTCAAAGTAGTTTCAGAGGGACTACACTAGACATTTGTTAAAAACATAAGACAGATTCTAATGTATGTATTACAGTAGGCAAGAGAGACCAGCAGAGAACTGAGCTCAACTTTCTTTCAATTGGCCATTTAAGTTTAGCAGTAAAAGACTGGTTAATAATAACAGTGCATCGTAAAACCTTCAGAAGGAAAGGAGAATGTTTTGTGGACCACTTTGGTTTGCTTTTTTGGGTGTGGCAGTTTTAAGTCATTAGTTTTTAAAATTAGTACTTTTTAATGGAAATAACCAAAACTTGTCACAGAATTTTGAGATCCATTAAAAAAGTTTGATGAGGAAAAAAAAAAAAAGAAAGAAAACTGAAGCTTTATAGCCAACAGGCAAGATAATAAAGTCAGTGGATGGAAAATTACTAAGAGGAACTTGATTAACTACCAAAGGTGGTTCAGAAGATTTTTGATAAACTAGGCTCGACAGGATTCTTTTTTAAAACTGGACTCGGCAGGCCAGGAACTAATAGAGCAAAGGGCCCAGAGGAAACTGACTGAGGTTTGGTCAAAGATAATGCCCTTGTCAGCTCTACACTGAAGCTTCTGCAAAAGAATGAAGATGAACAAAATGAAAAAAAAGAGCAGAATTTATTCAACCTGTTATGTTATTCTGAGCTTGCTGTAGCAAGGAGTCAGTCACCGTTACTTGCATTTTGGCAGAGACTTGAAGGCAACCAGAAGAGTGGGAAAGCTTTTTAAAAAGAAAGGCTTCAGATATGATTGGATTGGGGACTGTCGGCATGGTGAGGCTGTAGATAGATGAAGAAAATAAAAATATTTTACCCCAGAATGTATTTCTTTGGCATATTTCAAGGTGGCCATCAGAGAGCCAGCAAACAGAAGTAGCCCTGCCAAGCTTTCTTTGTGTGTGTGTGTGATGGAGTCTCACTCTTGTTGCCCAGGTTGGAGTGCAATGGCACAATCTTGGCTCACAGCAAACTTCACCTCTCAGGTTGAATTAATTCTCCTGCCTCAGCCTTCTGAGTAGCTGGGATTACAGGCATGTGCCACCATGCTGAGTGAATTTTGTATTTTTAGTAGAGACAGGATTTCTCCACGTTGGTCAGGCTGGTCTCAAACTCCCAACCTCTGGTGATCCGCCCACCTTGGCCTCCCAAAGTGATGGGATTACAGGCATGAGCCACACTCACAGTGAAAATTCTTTTGTAGGAGAAATTTACACCTGCAGAGAATCTGTATTAATCCAGCCTTCTCTTGTCAGGATTGAGAAATAAAAATAAGCTTTAAGCCCTTCATCCAGACTCCCTCTTGGCTGACAGGACTGCAGAGAAACCTTGAAAACTGAGTTTCTGGCTATGACAGGATTGGAGATTACACATCGCACATGCCCCTTAAAACCCCTCCTTCCCTAACCGCCATTATGAGGCAGGAGAACAGCAGAGGGAATTGGAAGTTGGATAAGAGGCAGAATGAGTAAAAGCAGAAACAAGCAAGGTGAAGGGGCATGTGGGCAAGAAGCAAGATAAGAGGCAGAAGTTGAGCAGCCAAAACAACAAGTAAGATTTAAAAAGCAAGCAAGGCCGGGCCCAGCGGCTCACACCTGTGATCCCAGCACTTTGGAAAGTGGAGGCAGTCAAATCCCCTGAGGTCAGGAGTTCAAAACCAGCCTGGCCCAAATGGGGAAACCTCATGTCTACTAAAAACACAAAAAAATTAGCCGTGTGTAGTGGTACATGCCTGTATTCCCAGCTACTCAGGAAGCTGAGACAGAATTGCTTGAACCTGGAGGGCGGAATTTGCAGTGAGCCGGGATAGCATCACTGCACTCCAGAAGGAGTGAGAGCAAGACTTTGTCTTAAAAAAAAAAAAAAAAGCAAGCAAAGACCACATGGCTGGCAGGATCCAAACCAGTAAAGGGGTAGCTCCTCAGAGCTAGGCATGTGTGTTAGAGAAAAGGTATCCTTGACATGACCCCATATGATAATCAGCTCATTAAAGCCCATACATATGGACTGCATACATGCATGTATGTAAAATTATGGGATGGAGGCAACGTGCATGTGCACAAGGGCCAAAGTAACTAAGCAATCTACCTATCAGTCAAAAGGCAAACACGGGCTAAAGATTAGCCATCCTTGTGAAGAGAAGAAAAAAATACACATGAACAGACCCAATGTACACCAAACTAATACTGATCTCATCTCTCAGAGGTCAAGCTGCTCTTCCCTCTCTGAGAGTGTTACTGTGCTTAATAAATTTTTCTTTGCTTTGCTGCTTTGTGTGTGTCATGTGCAGTTTGGGACACCAAGAACCTGGAACTGCATGGCACCATCTGGTAACAATTAGGCTTGTTTCTCCTAAGGGTTAACCAACCAGCCCTTCGGAAAAACTTGCTTCACCACTGTTACCAATTAATAGCCTGACGCTTTCCCTCCCTTTTGTGGTTTTGATAAAACAAGCAACCAGCTTTCCCTCCTGATAAGAGACCACCAACCTAGGAATGAATCTGGCCAGCCTACAGAGGATATATAGTGAGGGTTTTCATGTCCTCTGCTTCAGCTTTTGATGTCAGAAGGCCACATATGCCACCCTCAGATGATTGCACATCCCACTGTTTTATGAACATGAGTCCCATGGAGAGGCACGAAGCTTAATTGCACATATGCACATTCTTCCTGTTAGAAATATTCATATGGGAATATTATTTGGTACTGCTCTCATGAAAGACACATTCTCAGAGCGTCCTCAAATTAGAAGCATGAGATAAACACTACAATGAAGCAATGGCACATCCAGTTCTCTACACTATAGAAATAACTGTGGTTTACAATGATCACAGACAGGTGTACAAGGATGGTGACTGTGGCGTTCTTTGTAATCCTAAAACTGAAACCAACTTCATCTCAAAAACTTTTCTTTTTTGAGATGGACTCTCACTCTGTTGCCCAGCCTGGAGTGTAGTGGTGCAATCTCAGCTCACTGCAGTCTCTATCTCCCAGGTTCAAACAATTCTTCTTCCTTAGCCTCCTGAGTAGCTGAGATTACAGGCACCTATACTTAATAGAGCGATTGCTCTATCAGTGTGAACATGGGTCCCAGGGAGAGGCATAAAGCTCAATTGCACATCTGCACATTTTTCCTTTTATAGATATTTATATTGTGATACTGTTTGGTACTGCTCCCATGAAAAAGACATTTGCAGAATGTACTCAGATGAGAAGCATTATATAAACTCTATAATGTATCATTGGCAAATCCAGTTCTCTACACTACAGAAATATCAAATCCAGACATCCTGGGGATACTACTGGCCTTTATTGCTAAAGAATAAAAAACTAGAGGCACATAAATTACTCATTTAAGCGAATAACGGACTGAATTAGAATTTTATCACACCAGAGATGGAATCCTAGCTCGCTGTTTCAGGATTCCTGAGTTGCACAGGTGTAAGTCTGGCATTTCAGAAGCTATCTGGTTAAGAATCTGGTCGGGGAGGTGGGTTGGGCTGTGACATGAATCGGTCATAAATTAGTGGCTTAGGACTTCGGGAAGATAAAATCTTCCCCACTTATCTAGTGATTGGCAATTCGTGAATGCTTTAAATGTTCCACACTAGCGTCCTGAGTGGGCTCAAATAACCAAGCTTTTGAATAACAGCCGAACGCGCTAACCAATTGCGCCACAGAGACAGGTGTTGCTGTCTCTACTGGGCACTATAGGTAAGGCGCACTCACTAAACTTCCTCCGTCTAGTCTATCCTCAAAGCCTGTCCGCAGGACGACTGAGCAAGGCCTTGGGAAACCAGAGATTAGAGCGGTCACGTTGGACACCCGCGCGTTGGAAGATTCCAAAGCCAGAGGACAGATGAATGGCCTTTGCCCACCCTGCCCCTCGCCTGTTTCAGAAGCCCCCGGAATCTCCCTGGTTCGACCCCGCGGGAGCCCCTAGAGACCCAAGGGAAGCTAAACGCCCAGCGGGCACCCGTGATGGCTCTTCGGTTCTTTGCGCCGCCTTCACCCAGTGAGGGAGTCTGTGCCCACCCTGCCCAGTCGCTTTCGGGACGCTGCGGAGCCTCCGCTGCCATATTTGGATCCTGTGTCTGGCACAGGGGCTCCACCAGGGTAGGGATGGGGGTGAAAGTCGCTCGTGGGTTTCCTCTCGGGGAGCAGGGTCTGGCACTCAGCAGGGCGCACGACTAGGACTTGTCGAATGAATCCATCGTCGCCTTTAGCTTCTAGCTCTTTGAAGAGCATTGAGAGTGGAAATCATTGGGGATTTTTCCACGGGAAGTTAGTTTCACAAAGGGTTTATTTAGGTTGATTTCTAGGCACCCCGCGGGTGGCAGCGGGCAGGGCCTCCAATGCACCTTCTGTGGAGCCGCGGGGGCTCTGATGGACGGTGGTGGGGTCGAGTCTGGAGGGCGGGAGCCGGGGAAGGGAAAAACAAAAGCAGAAACAGAAGCCGGGGAGCGGTGGACCCAACATCCAGACCTCCTTAAAGGCTCCTGCAGAGGCACAGGAGGGATCTTCTGGAAGTGAGAATTGGTTTTTTGGTTTTGGGGGGATTTTTTTTTTTGTTTTTGTGTTTGTTTTGTTTCGTTTTAATTGTAGCAGAATGAGAAAATGGAAAGAGAACCTGAAAGAACCCCCAAACACGAGGACCTATTGCTCCTCAAGAATAAGACCTTCCAGAAGAGCTAGGCAAAATCTAAGCATCTGGGAACCCTGAAATCTGAAGGAGCAGCCTCATCGTGACCCTCAGCGTTCCTTTTGGCAAAGGACTCGCGTCCATTGTTTGTTCAGTTGTCTGTTTGTCAAATAAATAAAACCTTTTTCATATATCTTTAAAATTACGTTGGTTCTATTACTTTAGGATTACAAACAATGCTGCAGTCATCGTTCTTGTTCACTTCCCACTGGCCACTGTGTGTTTCAATAGGATAGAGGCCTGGAGAGTTGTTGTTCCAGCATAGTAATCACATAGCTTTTATTTCATTCCATTTTTTACTTTTCTTGCTTTATTGGCTATAAGTCTTTCCTTATTTCAGTGACTGCTTTAGGGTTTCTGGGATACATCTTTAATTCACCACAGTTGGTTTTAAGTGACATTACACCTTCCTTGCTGACCTGTATCTTAGTGTTATCATATATTTTTATTCTTCCTGTTATAAGTTTGTAATTTATTATTACTTTTATTTATTACATCAAATTTTTTAGAATATTTAAATTCTAATTTAATTTAATCTAAATCTGATATAATCTAATTTAAATAAGAAAATGTGTAGTACATGCTTTCTAAATGCCATTTCCAATATTCACTTCTTTGTATAGGTCCTGGTATCCTTTTGCTTCACCTGGAGGACTCTTTTAAGATTTCTTGTAGTGAGGGTTGGTGAATTATTTTAGCTTTTTTATGTTTTCTTTTCTTTTTTCTTTTTTTCTTTTTTTTCTTGAGTCAGAGTCTCACTCTGTCCCCTAGGCTGGAGTGCAATGGTTCGATCCTGGCTTGCTGCAACCTCTGCATCCTGGGTTCAAGTGATTCTCCTGTCTCAGCCTCTGAGTAGCTGAGATTACAGGTGCCCACCACCATGTCTGGCCAATCTTTGTATATTTAGTAGAGAAGTGGTTTCACCATGTTGGCCAGGCTGGTCTTGAACTCCTGACCTTGTGATCTGCCTACCTCAACCTCCCAAAGTGCTGGGATTACAGGTGTGAGCCACCATGCCTGGCTGATAGTTAAACTTATTTCCCTATTAACCATTTCTATTATCTGTGAATTTCAGATTTTCCTAAGTAAGAACCTTAAGGTTACTCTGGGCATGGCGACTCATACCTCATAATGCCAGCACTTTGAGAGGCTGAGGCCGAGGTGGATGAATAACTTGAGCCCAGGAATCCAAGACCACCCCTTCAAAGCCGTGCCTTACAATACAAAACCAAACCAAACCAAAAGAAAACAAACAAACAAACAAACAAAAAACCTTAAGATCAGATAAATGGTTGTTTGGGCCAATAACTCAAGACTTAGCTATATTTATTAAACAAACAATATTAGTCACCTTATTTATAAAAAATGACACAAACAAACATAAGATGTATCTCAGGTATTTGTGCCAAATGTGGATTGTTTTGCTTTTGTCTTTGCAGAACATAAAATACGAACATGAAGTAAGTGCTGAGGTCTGGAGAAGGCCGTGCAGGAGGTGCCATAGTCCAGCGCGATGCGTGAGAGCGTCCAGTCACCTCTTCTCGGGCAGCATATTTTTCTATAATGCTGAATTTGGAGAAAAAAAACAGCAAGATTCGTGAAACTGGACAACAGTCTTTACAACATTACTAGTGATAAAACTATTATCACTGGTTTGTATTCCTGGGAGGACCGAAGCATTCCTCCAAGACAGGTGAGACTGCGTTTCTGTCCTGGACGGCTGGTGTGCAGTCATCTGAGCCCTCTCTCTAGTTTCATAAATATGGTTTCTCTCTGATACTGAACAGCTTCCAATTTCAAGGGGATTGCTACATCACAAGGATGTGGAGAGAAGTGGTTTATTTTGTAACCCTAAACGTTCTAGTGTGAGAATTAAAGCCATTATTTGAAGAAGGGTGCACAGGCTCCACTTGGCCGCTGAGACGGTACTCGGCAACGTAGGATAAGGAGTCGCTCCTTTGGGAGAGAACAGACACGGGGGAGGGAGGAGAGGGAGGGAGGGAAGGAGGGAAGGGAGAGGCCGACGGTCACTTCCCCCTCCAGCTCCGACTGCGGGTTGGTCGGCTGAGAGGCGGTGGAAGAGATTGGGACTGGAAAAGGCACTGTCGGTGACATCACGGATAGGGCCATTTCTATGTAGATGAGGCAGCGCAGGGGCTGCTGGTTGGCCACCTGCTGCTTCCCAACGAAGGAGTTCCCCGCTGTGGGAGCCAGTCCAGGACCGCCGGTCGGAGCCGAGAGCCCCAGCTGTGTGTCAGGGCTAGGAGGGCTGGGGGAGCAGTGCCCGCGGGAAGTGACCGTGAATGTAAAGGGTGAGGCCTATGAGGCTGTGGCGGGGCGGAGGCGTGGGAATTCATACTTACCTGGCAGGGGAGATACCATGATCACGAAGGTGGTTTTCCCAGGGCGAGGCTTATCCATTGCACTCCGGATGTGCTGACCCCTGCGATTTCCCCAAATGTGGGAAACTCGACTGCATAATTTGTGGTAGTGGGGGACTGCGTTCGCGCTTTCCCCTGGTCTTCCGTAGTTTGCCAAAAAACAGACGTGCGGCGACTCCAAGATGTTTGTGCTTTTGCGGTGCAATCCTGCGGCGGCTTGCAGTCAGAGTTCGGTTTTACGTAACTATATCTGGACAAGAAAAGGGAGATGACGCCGTTTTTTTGGTTTTTTCCGCCCCCCCTCCCCGCCCTTTTTTTAGAAGACAGTATCAGGACACAGATTCTCTTTTTCTTTGCTGCTGCTGACTGTTCGCTGCTGTCCAGGGTCTCCCGACTCAATCACTTGTATTTGTCCCTGGCACAGCTGTGAGTTCTGGGCTGCGCTGTTTATGCAGAGATTGCTCTAGGGACCTCGAGGTCAGCCTTGAGGTCCCAGGTTGGTCAGCTATGATTGCAAGGCTGTACTCTAGCTGAGATAACAGAGGAAGAGCCTGTGCATTATTATTATTATTATTACTTTACTACTTATGCTTTATTATTTATTTATTTTGAGACAGTCTTGCTCTGTAGCCAGGCTACAGTGCATGGCATGATCTCAGTTCACCAAGTTCAGCTCCCAGATTCAAGCCATGTTCCTGCCTCACACTCCAGAGTAGCTGGGGTTATAGGCACATGCCACCATGTTCAGCTAACTTTTATATTTTTAGTAGAGAAAAGGTTTCACCATATTTGCTAGGCTGGTCTCAAACTCCTGACCTCAAATGATACGCCTGGCTCTGCCCCCCAAAAGGCTGGGATTATAGGCACGAGCCACCTCGCCCAGCATATTTACGCTTTAACTGTGATGTTTCATTAGGGGAAAATTTTCTTGTTGAATTTCTAACATGAAAAAATAATAGATTTAGCAGTAAATTAAATTAATGGTCTTGAGAGTTTGGTACAATAAAAGAAATAAAGTTGATAGCAGAGAGGAATTTGATGCTTTTGAACAATTTAAATAATGTAAATAACATATAAAGACATCAAAAAGTTTATTAAGTTATTTTTTAAAAATCAGTGTGACTCGTTTGACAAATTAGAATGGTTTAATAATCTTGGTCATGCGGGGTGCAGTGGCTCATGCCTGTAGTCCCAGCATTTTTGGAGGCCGAGAAGTGGGGGATCACGAGGTCAGGAGTTTGAGACTAGCCTGGCCAACATGGTGAAACCCCATCTCTACTAAAAATACAAAAATTAGCCGGCCATAGTGGCATGCACCTATAATCCAGCTACTCGGGAGGCTGAGGCAGGAGGATTGCTTGAACCCGGGAGGCAGAGGTTGTAGTGAGTCAAAGTTACATCACTGTACTCCAGCCTGGGTGACAAAGGGAGACTCTGTCTTGAAAAATCATCATCATCATCTTGGTCTAAAAATTATTATATACTATAATTTATTTCAGATTTTATTATAAGGTAGAAAATAGTGGTAGTATAATATTCTAGTACATACAAGACTTAGGTTTATTTTGGCCTGAAAATCTAAAGGCTGGGTGTGGTGGCTCACACCCATAATCCCAGCACTTTGGGAGGCCAAGGTGGGCAGATCACAGTAGGCCAGAAGTTCGAGACCCAGCCTGGCCAACATAATGGAACCCTGACTCTACTAAAATACAAAAATTAGCCGGGCATGGTGGTGCGCACCTGTAGTCCCAGCTACTCTGGAGGCTGAGACACAAGAATTGCTTGAAGCCGGGAGGCGGGTTTGTGGTAAGCCAGGATCATGCCACTGCACTTCAGCCTGGGTGACAGAGGGAGACTCTGTTTCAAAAAAAGAAAGAAGGAAAGAAAGAAAGAAAAGAAAGAGACAGAAAAAAGAAAGAAAGAAAAAGAAAGAGAAAAGAAGAAAGAAAGAAAAAGAAAGTTTTAATTAAATAAATAGAACTTCCTAAATTCCTTGTGCTGGTTGTACTATCAAAGAAACAAACATTATTGCCAATATCTATTTAAATGTATAAACAACAAGTTAGACCTGGCTCCGTGGCTCACGCCTGTATCCCAGCACTTTGGGAGGCTGAGGCAGGCAGATCACTTGAGGTCAGGTGTTTGAGACCACCCTGGCCAATGTGGTGAAACCTTGTCGCTACTAAAAATACAAAAAAATCACCCAGGCATGGTGGTGGATGCCTGTAATCCCAGCTACTCAGAAGGCTGAGGCAGGAGAATTGCTTCAACCAGGGAGGCAGAGGTTGCAGTGAGCCAAGATCGTGACACTGCACTCCAGCCTGAGCAAGAGCAAGACTCCATCTCAAAAAAAAGTATAAAAAATTAAAATTTTATGTTCAGAAAATTAAATATATAGCAATGAAAAGGAGGCCTGGCATGCACGGCTAACTACATTTTGCTCCTTACCCTTCCTACCCTGTGGTGGTGTCTTTTAGGCTAACTGCTTTCCCTTATTTCTCTGCACATAGGCCACGCTATCTATCGGAGGGATTTAGTTTATAGTTTAACTCTAAGCACAGATGACGATAATCCCTTCCCAGCCACGTGCGGTGGCTCATGCCTGTAATCCCAACACTTTGAGAGGCTGAGTGGGTGGATCACAAGGTCAAGAGACTGAGACCATCCTGACCAATGTGGTGAAACCCTGTCTCTACTAAAAATACAAAAATTAGCAGGGCATGGTGGTGCGTGCCTGTAGTCCCACTGCTTGGGAGGCTGAGGCAGGAGAATTGCTTGAACCCAGGAGGCAGTGGTTGCAGCGAGCCAAGAGTGTGCCACTGCACTCCAGCCTGGTGACAGAGTGAGACTCCGTCTTGAAAAAACAAACAAACAAAACAAAACAAAAAAAACCCTTCCCAAAACTGATTCCTGAGAAGGTAAGAGGTTGTATACACAAGAAACAGTGTTAGGTTGAAGATTTAGAAGAGCATTGTGACCTGGCAAAGGACAAAGAATTTTCACCACCCACTTGTGCTCTTACTGCGGCCCATAAGCCTGTCATTATCAGACCTCTTCACCTCAAACACCTCCTTCTTCCTCCCTTCCCTAACATACAAGGGGCCTGGAATCCATGTTAAGTTGGTTCTTTAGGATATTAGTTCACCATTTGCTCTGTTTGGTGGCTCTCTGGAATACAGTCACCTTCCCTGCCCCTACACTTTGTCTCTCGACTTATTGGCTGTAATTCAGCAAGAGCTATGAGCTTTGGACTCAGTTATAAATTAAGTGGGTAATACCTTTAGAAGGGAATTAATTTTTATGATTCTACAAACCAGAAGACTCAATTATTCCACTTAGGATGCCTGGGTAAATATTTTTAGATATCATCTAATATGTAACACTATCATTCTCTATTATATGTCAGCTCAATTTATAATTTCATGATATATGGTTAATTTAAGAATTCATGATGAATATGAAATGGAGTTGAAAATTTTGATTGCCTTTGTTTGTCTCTTACTTCATTGATTTGCTGGGAGAGTGCAATTGCTTGCTGGGTTTAGATAGATTCCTGTATATTGTAGGTATGCCGCTGGTGATGTGGGAATTCTTATGTGTTCTCTTAACTCTTGGTAATTTTGTGATTGTTCACTCAAGTCATTTGTTCTTTTTAATATTTTGACATTTTAAAATAGTACGCATTTGTGTTGTGTACCTCATAGCTTCTCAAACGCTCTCAAACGGTCACCTTCGTTCTTCGTTACATATTGATGTTTTTATTTGGTACTAGCTTTTTAATCAGAGCTACCCTCAAAGGCCAACTTTGCAAAGATAGATGTCATGGAAACAATGTGCATAATGTAATGCTGGTGAATTTTAATTCCGACTTCAATAAACTTGACCTTTTTTATTTTTTGAGATGGAGTCTCACTCCGGTACCCAGTCTGGAGTGCAGTGGTACTGGTCTCCGCTCCCTGCAACCTCCGCCTCCTGGGTTCATGTGATACTCCCGCCTCAGCCTCCCGAGTAGCTGAGATTACAGGTGCATGCCACCGTGCCCGGCTAAATTTTTTTTTTTTTTTTTTGTGCTTTTGGTAGAGACGGGGTTTCACCATGTTGGTCAGGCTGGTCTCAAACTCCTGACCTTGTGATTTGAGCGCCTGGGCCTCCCAAAGTGCTGGTATTACAGGCGTGAGCCACCATGCCCAGCTAACTTGACTTAAAAAAAAAAACAAACCCCACTTTGGGAGGTCGAGGCGGGTGGATCACGAGGTCAAGATATCGAGACCATCCTGGTCAACATGGTGAAACCCCGTCTCTACTAAAAATACAAAAGATTAGCTGGGCATGGTGGCGCGTGCCTGTAATCCCAGCTACTCAGGAGGCTGAGCAGGAGAATTGTCTGAACCCGGGAGGCAGAGGTTGCGGTGAACCGAGATCGCGCCATTGCACTCCAGCCTGGGTAACAAGAGCAAAACTCCGTCCCAACAAAAACAAAAAACGCACATTCCCAAATTTTGGCATAATGAGAGCACTGTAATGTCCTACTTATTTCTGGCAGAAGTATAAATAAGTTCAAAAACTTTGGAAAGTTGGTTGGCAGTATCCTGTAATGACAAAGCATCAGGTAGGCACTGGTGATTTCACTTTATGTAGCATGCCTTCTTGAACATTCAAACTTAGCTTTTCATTTGTGATGAGCTCCTGTTAGTTCTGAACCCTGAAGATAAGAAGTGATCTGCTCCCGCTGACCCATTCAGGTGCTCCAAGTGACTGGGGACTCTGCAAAGGTAACAGGGTCACTACTCACCATGTAAAGGCGGGCCTCATGGGACACTCTCCATCAGGAGAATATCTTTACGAACCCCCTTTCCTGCTCTTCTGGGATGGTATATGTGGGACGGGTCCCCCATAGCATATGCACTCTGTGGCCACCTGGTGGTTAGAAACAGTGGGAGCCACTGAGAGAGTGATAAATGACTCGGGTGACATCTGTAGGAGTGACTTCATAAGCAACACACTGTGACCCAAAACACATCTCGGGCCTTGGTCATCTTTGAAAAGCTCTGAATTATGGGAAATCAAGCTTCAAATTCTGAGCACACCGTGAAAAAACAACCACCTTTAGAAACACCAGTTGGGTTTATGTATAACACTTATGAAGCATCCTCTTGTAAATATCCAAGAAACTGGATTCGCCTAACCAGAAAAAGTCATGAGCAGAATGGAGAAAATGGGGATCTTTTTGAAATGCCTAAAATAATTTATTAGTGTGGACAATTAGGCCAGGCATGCTGGATCACGTCTGCGATTCCAGCACTTCGGAAGGGTGAGGTGGGAGGATCATTTGAGGTCTGGAGTCCAGACCAGCCTGGACAACATGGTGAAACCCCATCTCTACTAAAAACACAAAAATTAACCAGGCGATGGTGGTGTGTGCCTGTAACCCTAGCTACCTGAGAGGCTGAGGCAGGACAATCACTTGAGCCCGGAAGGCGGAGGCTGCAGTGAGCCAAGATCACATCAGTACACTCCAGGGTAGATGACACAGTGAGACACTGTCTCAATAAAATAAAAAATGGTTTTAGAACCAGACAAATGAAATGGGAGACTTACTTCCAATGATACCTAGAAATTTCTAAAAGAACTGAGAAAATTGCCTCCATTGAGGAGTAAACTGAAGGAGGCCAGCAGACTTTTTCTGAATTGAGAAATACTGAAGAGGCTTTGTCTCTTTCGCCTCCATCTGCTCCTTCTCCTCCAGCCCCTGCACCTGCATAGTCTCCCTTACCTGAGCCCTCCTGTCCTGCCTTGCCTCTCCTTCCATCACCATCACCTGCGGAGAGTCCCCAGGGCTCTGGCCCCTTCCCTGAAACTTCTGTTCTGACAGCCCCTTTCAAGGTAACACCCACAGGAAGAGGGAAGCCTACCACTGTGTATTCTGCTTTACCATTATGTGAATTAAAATTATTATATAAGACTTCCCTGATCTAAATGTAAATACAGTTTCCCCTTCTGTTTCTAATGCAAGTGCCAAGATACTATAGGGTCTGGGAGAAAATTTGACTTAACTGTTGAAACCTTTGAGCCCAAATATTCTAACCTTCATCAATTAATTCACATGCTGGTATAAGAAGGCAAGGCCACTAAACTGGATACAAAAGGCAAAATGGAAGGATTTTCAAAAATAGACAGTAGTAGAACGTGAAAATGTCTGCATTTTGGCCAAATAACTCCATGTTGCCATTCCCCAGGTCCTTCCTAAAAATGTAGATTGGAGGATAATTCAGCACTGTACTAAAAAAAGCCAGACAAATGTGTCTTTGCTTGCTTAAAATGGTTTGAGAACCAGGTGTGGTGGCTCATGCCTGTAATCTCAGCCCTTTGGGAGGCCGAAGTGGGTGGATCACTTGAGGTCAGGAGTTCGAGACCAGCCTGGCCAACGTGGTGAAACCCCGTAGCTACTAAAAATACAAAAATTTGCCGGGTGACTGAAGCAAAAGAATCACTTGAACCCGGGAGGGAGAAGTTGCAGTGAGCCGAGATCCTGCCACTGCAATCCAGCCTGGGAGATGGAGTGACACTGTGTCTCAAAAAAAAAAAAAAAAAAAAAAAAAGGAAAAACAACAACAACAAAAACACCGTTTATAAATGTTTAGAATAAAATGGTTTGAGTGATTTGAGAATCTGTGTCTTTACTGGGGCAGGGTCCCACTCCGTCTCCCAGGTTGGAATGCAGTGGCAGGATTATGGCCCAGCCCAGGCTCTGTCACTTGAGCTCAAGTGATCTTCCCACCTCAGCCTTTGCAGTAGCTGCTGTGACCACAGGTGTGCACCATCACACCTGGCTACAATTTTGGTTTTTTGTAGTGATGAGGATTCTCTCCCAGCTGTTGCCCACGCTTGTCTTGAACTCCTGGGCACAAGCGATTTTCTTGTCTGAGCCTCCCAAAATGCTGGGATTACAGATATGAGCCACCACATTTGATGGAGATTTTTCTTTTCTTGTCTGTCTTTTTCCTTCTTTCTTTTTCTTTCTTCTTTTTTTTTTATAGATACATGCTGATTTATTACAGGGATAAGATGGCCTCTGGGGGGATAAGTTCAAAAAGAGTTGAGAATGTTTTATTCCTTTATGATGTCCCTTTCCCGGAAGGGAGGATAGCAAGATTTAGGACAAGCTTTAAAATCATCCCCTATTAAAAAAAAAAAAAAAAAAAAAAAATAGTCACCCTGAAGTAGTCCTGAACAGGGAGGCAGAATAAAAAATATATGTATCTGCAATGATTCCTAATTGTTTTTGAATACAGAAGCTTGGGAAGGGATTTCCACCAGTTTCATAAGGAAGGCATGACTTCCAGATAGTGTTGGGGAAGGGTATAAGGTCCTATGCAGGCTGGCCCCTTAGCCCACAGATGCCAAAGTGATGTCTACTGGCAGCACCTCCAAACTTCTGGCTGTCGCCTGCATTGTCACTGTGTCCAAAAGCAGCAGCTGAGAGCACACCAGGATGTCACGACCACCCCAGAACACACCACCCAGGAGCAACGTGTGGGTGTTGTCATCCAGCACCTTCTCTGACCTCTCACAAGGGTGCACTCCCAAGAACTTCACGATGTTATCCACAGCCTCTCTAAGTGTCTTAAGGGTAGACAAGGCGAACATTTCCTCCTTCCCAAATTCATCCCCTGCCTCATCCCAGGCTGCTTTTAAGTTCAGTTTCATGACCTTTTGAATATGGTCAGCTACAGTAACTTCCAGATCTTCCAGCACATACTCATCCTCATAGCCTTCGCCATCGGTCTCCCCGGTTGTGGGATCACAGTCCTTGACAGTGAACTTCATCATGCAGATGAATGTGCAAGCCACAGCTGTGGGGTCTCCTTTGGCCAGTGCCACCAGTGTGTAGCAGGTACCAGGCGGGTTGTAGGGCAAGCTCTGGGCAGGCATCTCACAGGCCTCAGTGGGCTCCGTCTGCACTGTGACATTCTCCGGGGTCTGGTCATTGAGTGTGTTTGTGCAGTCACACTGAAACACCATGTGACCGATGAAGGTGTGTTTGGTGCAGCCAATGACATACTCAGTCTCTGACTCGGTGAGGGCCATGGGCTCAGGCGAGGACTTGAAGAGGGGCCCAAGTCCCTGGAACTCTGGCCCTGCCACCAACTGCTCCTGGAAGACGTCCTGGTAGCTGCCACTTTCTCAGGCTGTTTGCGGTGATGGGGGTGCTTTCTGTTCTCTGCTCTGCCACGGGCACCGTGGTGAGGGGCACAGACTTGAGGTCAAAAGGTTTTTCTGATTGTTCTAGCATGTACTGTTGCAAAGCCCTCTCCAGATCAGGGACAGACACAGTCAGACCATTTAGGATATAGCCTGCATTGAGGGCCTTCTGCTTCGCTCCAGGACTTTTAGATAGAAGGTGGCTCAGTGTCTTATTTCATCACATACCTCTTCAGCAATGCCAAGATACTGGGTAACACCTTCATTCTGGGCTCCAGACTTGGCCAGAGCACTCTCAGCTCCTGCCCAGACCTCCTCATGCTCCAAGACCACTGGGTTATAGATGAAGTGGATGTACTTTGAGGGTTGGTGGTCTTGGGCCCCTCCTGGCCCAGGAGATGCAGAAGATGGGTGGCCAACACTGTGAACTCGCAGTCCTCAATGAACTCGCACAGATGTGACAGCCCTGTCTCCTTGCTCTCTGAGTTCTCCTCAGTGATGCTGATGATGCCGTCCACAGTGGCACGCTTGTACTCACAGCCACCCTCTTCCTGGAGCACGGTGAGCAGGAAGTTCATGAGGATGCCATTTTTGTGAGGATACTTCTGACACAGGGCACTGATGGCCTGGACAACCACCACCTTGAATTCATCTGAGATCTCTGACAAGAAGGAGGACATCTGCTTCATAAGGTGGTTGATGCTGCTCTCACTGCCTGGCTTAAGGAGGGTGGTGATGGCCAGCTGGCGATGCTGCGGTTTGAATCTTTGACCAGGTGCTCCAGATCCAGACTGCAAGCTGTCACAGCTGACAGATGCTTCATGGCAACCTTATCGAGGGTGTGAACAGCTGCATAACAGAGAGTAGCCTTGGGTGAGCTGCAGAAAAGCTGGAGCACTGGCACAGCCGGGGCAGCTCCTTGGCACTGCAGCCTGGCAGGTTGATGATGGCCGAGGCAGCTTCACACACCACCATCTCACGCCTGTTGCACAAGCAGCGCTCGATGAGATCAAACAGTGGACTGTCACGGCTGCCATCCTCCTCCTTCAGCTGCTTGCTGGCCACCTAGATCATCGTGCAAGAGGCAAAGGAAGACTTACGGCTATGCCGGGTGACCTTGCTGATCATCTTATTGACAGCCAGGCAGTCAATCTTACACATGTGGTACAGGAGCCCTAGTGCGCGGTGCTGGACGATGAGGTTGTCACTGGATGCCACCTTCTGAGCCTCATTCACCCAGCGCTTGACCACATCAAAGCTACATTTCAGCAGGTGCAAGGAAGACACAGGGCAGAGCTGGAGACGTGGGCACCTTGTCTACAATGGCCTGTTTCATGTAGCGCTCAGTAGCCTGCAGCATGGTGCTGTCAGTGAGCTGGCAGAGGGCTCGCACAGCCGGCCCCAGTAGTTGTCTCCTTTCCCAGTCATGTCTTTTGTTAGGCTGCTGGTGACAATGATGACATCCTCTGCGATGCAAGACATCTCCTTGATGGTCAAGCAGCACATCTGACTGACAACTCGGTCATGGCGAAGAAGGCCTCGGTCGCTTCTGTGGTCCCCAGATGCTTCCCACGGTTTATGAGATAAAGATTCTTGGTGAGGATGTGGGCACATTTCCGAGGATTGATGGGAGTTTCATTAAATACACTGGCCTCTTGGAGTATGGCACTCTTCTCAAGGTGCTGGAATGGGCTGGAGCCTCCACTTGACTCCTCGTCCTTCTTGCCGAATTTCTTCAACGTGGTGGAGCCAGTGGGACGCAATGCAGCAACGCAATGCTTCCCAGGTGCGGCACGGAGTAGCGGTGCAACAGTGGTTCTACAGGGACCCTCGATGGAGAATTCTTTAAACAGTATTCTGAAATGGCTGACACTAGCCTTGAAGATCACCAGAATGATTCCCTTGTAAATTGTGCTTTTCTCAATGGCTTAAATAAAGACTTAGTTACTTTAGTGAACTAAGACACTAGCTTAGGCCAGACACGGTGGTTTATACCTGTAATCCCAATGCTTTGGGACACCGGACACTGAGGTGGGTGGATCCCTGAAGCTTAGGAGTTTGAGACCAGCCGGGGCAACATGATGAAACCCTGTCTCTACAAAAAGAAAAAAGAAAAAGAAAATAGCAAGGTAGTAGAAATACAATGCACACAAGAATGATAATCATGTAGGCAGTCTGTATTCCAGGAGAGTAAGGGAGCCTATCCATTAGGGAGCCAGCTAAAACCTCAAATCCCAGTTCACACCCCAGGGTGTGTGTCACATGCCTGCAGCCCCAGCTACTTGGGAGGATGAGTAAGGGAGTTGCTTGAATTCATGAGGTCAAGGCAGAAGTCAACCCTGATCATGCCACTGCAGTCCAGCCTGGGTCACAGTGAGACTCTGTCTCAAAAACAAACACACAAAACCCACAGAAACAAACAGCAACCTCTACAGATTGTCACCTCACTCTGGAATGACTGTGGCAGACACCACTGTGCTATTGGGAAATTAAAAGGAAAACACTCCCTCCTGCTGTCAACCTGCCCTCTTGCTCTAACGTGTTTGACCCATGGGTTAAAATGCACAAAAGATGACGTACTCAAATTATAATACACTTTCCTGTTCTGCACCAGCATTTATTTTTGTCTGGAGGAGATCACTATCCAGGTCCCATAAATGTCTAAGGACATGGAGTGATGAAGGGCAATGTCTTCTAGGATGTTTGAATACATACATGGCTCTGAAGAAACCCAACGTTGGGCAAGTTCCCTCAAACTTTTCACTAGGTCTGACCACCACTCTATTTTAGATAGAGATTCTATTGGAGCAAAACCAGAGAATTATCTGCCTGGCCATCAAGAAGAAAACTCCTTGTATTTTGTGGGGATAACAGTTTTGCTTGGAGTGTTTCTTCCCAGGATTACAAATCTTTCTGTAACCTCAGGAAACGTTGCTGATGAAAACCAGGCGTGGTGGCTCTGGCCTGTAATCCCAGTGACTCAGGGGCTGAGATGGGAGATCCCAACCCCAGGAGTTTGAGGCTGCAGTGAGCTATGATGGTGCCACTGCACTCCAGCCTGGGCTGTCTCAGAGCCAGATCCTGTCTCTGAAAGAAAAAGAAAGAAAAATATTGCTGATAGAACTGCAGCCTCTTTTGCAGCTTAACAAAAAGTTATTTATTCACTGGCTAAGTTTGTACCAGATAATCATATCGCTTTAGTGATATATTTAGCTGAGCAGGGAGATGTATGTGTGGTGGCAAATACCTCCTGTTGCATATACATAAATATTTCCCATGAAGTAGAACTTTCTCTTGAAAAAAATCATAAAAGAAGCCACTTGGCTATGAGAAATCACTGAAGAAGAACTGGGATTTCATGTTTTCCCTGCTGTTTTCAGCTGGCTGCCTAATGGAGCAGGTTCCCTTACTGTTCTAGCACACAGATTCTCTTTGTGATTATCAGTCTTGTGTACATTATATTTCTACAACTCAAATTGTTAATGCTATGTATTTCTCACTTCTTACTTCTTCTGGGAAACTAAATTCATGGTACTCTGAAGACTAGAGAAGATTCAACAACTGACAGCAACTGTGGAATTGACCGTGATCTCTCTCTCTCTCTCTTTTTTTTTTTTTTCCCGTTCTGTGATGCCACACCAATTCAGCTATTGGGAGCTGTTAAAACTTCATCAGTGAGAGGACTCCTTTCCTCCCCAGCTCCCCGTGTGGGACAGGACTAACTGGGAATGAGTCTTTCTGGCAAGGAGAAACACCTTGGCCCAGCTTTTGACCATCAACGCTTTCAAGAAAAACTTTCATCTTAAAAGAGAATGAGGAAAGAAGAGAACTTTTTTATATGAGGAACCTGAGCCTTTTCAAATTCTCAGGCCCAGAGAGTCATTACACTGAGACAGAAACCATGCTCTGCTTTCTTTCTGTACAATACTGTATTTGAAAACGAAACAAAAACAAAAAATCCCAACCTACAAGATTCAAGTAATTGGCCAATTGTCTTTATGACATTACCACTGGTAAAATCAGGATGGCTTGTGTGCAGTCATCTGAGCAGCCTCTCTGGTTTCATAGCTATTTGTTTCTGATATTGAAGGACTTCCGATTTTAAGCGCAATGCTACTTCACAAAGATAACCATGTTAGCAAGGAACCGGTTTTCTGTAATCCTAAACATTCTAGTTTGCGAATTAAAAGCCATTATCTGGAGACGGAGGCACAGGCTTCCAGCTGGCCGCCACGGGACACAGGTTAAGCAATCGGTTCTTTGAGGGAGACCAGTTGCGGGATCTTGGCGCACCTCCCCAGAGGACAAGGGAGGGAGGGAAAGAAGGGAGAGGCAGAGTCACTTCCCCCACCGCCTCAGGCAGCGGATTGGTGGGCTGAGTGGCAGAGCGGCCCGCCACTGGGAAAGACACTGTCAGTGACGTCACACACAGGGTGACTTCTATGTAGATGAGGCAGCGCAGGGGCTGCTGCTTCGCCATGAGGGATTTCTGGTGCTGTGGGAGCAAGTCCAGGACCGGTGTTGGATCTGAGAATCCCAGCTGTGTGTCCGGACTAGGAGGGCTCGGGGTGGCTGGGGGTGCGGGGGGAGGGGGGGAGGAAATGTCCCGGGCAAGTGACCGTGAATGTAAAGGGTGAGGCGTATGAGGCTGTGGCGGGGCGGAGGCGTAGGAATTCATACTTACCTGGCAGGGGAGATACCATGATCACGAAGGTGGTTTTCCCAGGGCGAGGCTTATCCATTGCACTCCGGATGTGCTGACCCCTGCGATTTCCCCAAATGTGGGAAACTCGACTGCATAATTTGTGGTAGTGGGGGACTGCGTTCGCGCTTTCCCCTGATCTTTGCAGTGTAAATGGTAGATCAGCTTTTTCGCGTTTGCCTACGGCCGCACAGGTTTTCGGTGGTCGAGGTGTGCTGTTTTGGCCGGGCGCTGGGATTCAAGCCTGTAATCCCAGCATTTTGGGAGGCCGGGGTGGGTGGAGTTCAGGGAATCTATACTTGCCGGCTTTCTAGATTGCTCAACGGTCCTCGGGGCCTATTGGCTTTTAACGCTGCTCGGAAACCCTAGCGTTTTTCCGCTGTCCCCAGAGTCACCTCTTACGCACCCTCTTTTTTTTTTTCCCCCCTCAGACAGTCTCACTGTATCCTCTGGAGGTTGAACCCAGATGCTGCTTCAGCCTCTGGAATAGCACAGGCATGCGCCGCCACAGCTAGCTAGTTGATTTTCTTTTCTTCCTTTCTTTTTTTAAGAGTTGAGGTTTTGCCATGTTTTCTAGGTCGATCTCCAACTTCTGGACTCGAGTGATCCGCCTTGCCTGGGCCTCCTAAATAAAGTGCTGGGTTGACAGGTGTGATCCTTCACACCCGGCCATTCCCTGCTTTTCGCCACAGCGTTCACGCGAGTTTGTAGGATGTCTGTGCTGGCGGAAACGTGTACTCAGCTCATAGAGCCGAGTAGAAATTGTACTCGGAGCTGGTGCGATTGGGTTGTAGACCTAAAACACTTGCTCCTTGTATGGGAAGAGCTTTGCCAGTGCCCTGGTGTCCCCTGCACAGGGCATCGAGGCCTGCAGGTCAGAACCGCAGTCTCACCGATGTGTTCGTGTCATATGCAGCAATTCTCCCTGGAATATAAGATGAGAGGTCTTGTGAGGTGCCTACAAGTAAGAAGAAACTTTCCATGTAGTTATTATTGACAAAATTCAAATTAATAATAACAGCCCAACCACTTGGGTGACAAATGTCCGTTACGTTGACAGCCCAGAACTGCCGCACTTGCCTCAGCTCCTCCACAGGTGCAGCCCTCGCTTCCCTCCACACATGTCATTTCCTCCCTGCCGTCTCCAAAAGAGGGAGGCTACTTCCACAGGACCACAGCCTTCACGGCCTTCCAGGGCCAAAAGTCTCAGAGCGAGTTGTCCTGTCCTGACCGTACCTCACAACTGACCCAGAAACGGCCTTTGCTAGGAGCAAAGAAAAGGAGGTGGTCTCAGAGCTGGGGTCTGAGTACCGGACCAGGTTGCCCGGCAGAAGGGGAAGTGCCCAGGGTTAGAGGGGGCCGAGCACCAACACCTCAGCATCCTCAACCTCCAAAAGTACTCAGACTCAGAAACCCAGACAGAGTTCCTCTTTCAAGGAAGAGGAAGGACCTTTAAGGAGGACCCCAAGGCTCTGAACCAAAACCCAGATTTCCCCCATGTGCACCTGAATTCCACCTTAGCTGGTGAACTTCATCCTCCCCTATGCTCAGGCCAAAAAACAGTTCTTCTACGGGCTGGCCCTTCTTTGGCCCCATACATCCATTGGTCAGAAAATGATGCTTTTTCTTTGGTTAACTGTAGACTTTCTTCTGCACAGTCTTTCTTTCTTGGTCTGAAATCCACCCAATAGTCTCATATGTAGCTTTTTTGGATAAACGTAGAAATGAACCTTTTGGTGTTAAGGCTTGAAACTTAGTATTTGTTTTATCTGAGTTCCTTCCTCGGGAAATGACCTTCAGCCCTCTCAAAGAAGCTATCAAAGAACTGAAAGCCATCCACACAATGAGACGCTGGACCTCATTCACTGTGATTGCTTCCTTGTTCACCTAGTTCCCGTTTTCTTAGACATTGTTACACTGCTTCCTGCGATCTAAACCTCTGGTTTTGGTTGGTCGGGGAGATGGATTTGAGACTGAGTTCTCATCTCCCCCGCTGCAGCTCCCTGTTGAAACCCCTTCCTTGGCAATAATCATCTTGGTGATTGGCTTTCTATGCAGCAAGCAGAAGAAACCCCAGGTCTCTGAATTTTGGCAAAGGACGCCCCCTGATTAGAAGTGGGACGATTCTACTGACCAGCCTGAAAATGATCAGACATTTGAAAACCTTAATCTCGGGGACAGGGTTTGGGCCACCCTTGAGCCTCTTCTTTGGGCCTACCGGTCAAAATCAGCCTGGCCAGGCCTGTCTTCAAGTCCTGTGGCAGGGCCAGGGCCTCCTGACGCTTCTTGTTGCACCTCCCGTGGGTCGGCAGCCACCCTCCCTTTCCCTGTGACCTACAGAGAAGCTTCAGGAGACACTTATTCAATTTTCCAGGAGCCCTGGAGGTGCAGGTGCATGGTTCCTCTGTGGTTCCCATCTCACCTGCCACCCTCCTTGGTCCTCTCACTGTCTCTGGTGGGCAGTAACGTTCCTGGTGAGCTTGGACTCCAAAGATGCCCGGGCAGGGAGGGGCCAATAAATAAGGGCACCACCCCCTTATGTCCTGCACAGGAGGGATCCAAAAAAGGTTTTGAAGTAGAAAGGGAGAGTTGGAAGTAGATCAACGAAAGAGTGAAATCCTAGATTTCCTATCTGAAGGCACCATGAAGAGGAACTGTGCATCCTCTGGGCTGGGTCCTCCCATCACAGGTGAAGCAAGTTCAGTCTGCATTGGAGACCACAGCAGGTAACTGCCCTGTCTCCTAGTGAGGAAGCCACGCTTGGTCCTCCCCTGCTTAGTGCTTGCCTCTGTAGCACTTGATTGTCTCTCCCAGGCTTTCTATGGGTTCCAGGGATGCAAATGAGAAACCCATTTTTACTTGACATAAGAGTATTTTAGGATGGGCTTGCTGGCTCACCACATCTGTAATCCCAACATTTTGGGAGGCTAAGGAGGGCAGATCATGAGGTCAGGAATTCGAGACCAGCCTGGCCAATATGGTGAAGCTCTGTCTCTAGTAAGAATACAAATATCAGCCAGATATGTTGGTACCGGCCTGTAGTCCCAGCTACTTGGGAAGCTGAGGCAGGAGAATCCTGTGAACCTGGGACGTGGAGGTTGCAGTGAGTTGATAAAAAAAAAAAAAAAAGTATTTTATAATCTTTGGCAAAGGAAATAGTTTCTGACAGGTTTTGCACTGAAGGCATTCAGGTGTGAAAACATGAAAACCACTAGGCTGGGGAAAGCAAATGCTGTTGAGAATGTCTCACAAACACAAATTACACGTCAGCGGATGGGTCTGACCCTCAGGGTGGGCATGTTTTACTTTAAGTGCACTGTTGGCGCAACTTAGGATGAATCTAGGACATTCACAATGTATGTATGCATGTGTATGTATATGTGTGTGTGTGTGTGTGTGTGTGTGTGTGTGTGTGTGTGTGTGTCTGTATGTGTGTGTGTATGAGATAGAGAGAGAGTCAGGATCTTGCTATCTTTCCCCAGCTCTGGGCCTGAAGCAATCCTCTTGTCTCCCTCTCCCAAAGTGCTGGGACTACAGGCATGAGCCACCTCGTCCAGCCCATTTTAATGTTTTTAATTTAAATACACATTTCAAATATTATATAACGAGCACAGGAAGCCCACTTTATGCCATTTTTACAAAAACAGGAAGGATGACGTATCAATGACAAGTCATCAGAGTGGCAACATCCTGAAGTACTGAGAGAAAGAAAGAAAGAAATTTTCCTAGAATTCTATGCCAAAATGAAAAACCTGTCATGAATGTGACTGAAATAAGGACATTTAAAGGCATACCAAAAAAAATGAAAGAATTCAGCAACTCACACCACAAGAAATGCAAACCGAGTCCTCCAGGCCTAAGGGTTAGGATACCAGACAGAAAGCTGGACCTACACAAAGAAATGGAGATGACTGAAAATTGCTATGTACGTAGTCAAATACATTATTTTCTTATTATTTGAATCTTTTAAAATAATTTGACTGATTAAACAAAAGCAATAGTAATGGGTTCTGTGGTTTATAACATGTCTAAAATCAAATTACATGACAACACTAGCATAATGGCCAGAAAAAGAGGTATAATGTCACTTGATGGCAAACCGATAAAGATATATCCTAGAAACCCTAAAGCCATCACCGAGAAAGCAAAAGCAGGCAAAGAAGCTGGGGAGAGGTGGGCCAGGTGAAAGGAGTTATAGCTAATAAGTAAGCCAACAAAGGAAACCAATGGACTGCTATAAAAACTATGTCATCAGCATGCTGGAAAACCGCTCTCCAGGCCTCTACCCTGTAGGAATACACCAGTGGCCAATGATAACTCTGCAAGAATGATGACTGAGGCATTACTTGTGATCATAAAATTACAGAACCAATGTAATTCCAAAGATACATGGATAGAGTTTTATTTAACAAACACAGAGAATTGAACAAACAAGGAAAAAAGGTTCTTTTATCAAAAGGAACGCCGAGGGTCATGATGAGGCTGCTCCTCCAAGGATTTCATGGTTCTCAGACGCCTAGGTTTGGGTCTAGTTCTTCTGGAAGATCTTATCCTTGGGGAGCTATAGATCCTTGCCTTGGGGACTCTTTCAGCTTGTATTTCCTTTCCCCCTCAATTCCTCCCCATTCTTCTACAATAAAATAACAGTTCTCATTTCCAGAAGATCCAGCCTTTCAGGAGGTCTGGATGTCTGGTCCACCGCCGCCCGGCTTCTTCCTCTACTTTTGCTTTATTCTTCCCGGGTACCCGCCCTCCAACCGCCCAGCTCAGTCCCCGCGGCCACACCGCGCAGAAGGTGCACTGGAAACCCTGCCAGTTGACACCCGCGGCGGGGGCTGAGAAATCAACCTGAATAAACGCTTTGTAAAAAGAACTTCCCCTTGGAAAAATCTCTTGATTTCTATTCTCAGGGTTCTTCAAAAAACTAAAAGCTAAAGGCTACGACGGCCCCAGGAAGTGGTGGCTGCAGTGGGCCGTGTTTGCACCACTGCACTCCAGCCTGGGCGACAAGTGAGACCCCGTCTCAAAACAAAACAAAACAAAACTCCCCCATGGAAAAATATTTCATGATTTCCATTTTCAGGGCTCTTCAAAGCACTAAAAGCCGAAGGCGACGATGGATTCATTCGACAAGTCCTAGTCGTGTGCCCTGCTGAGTGCAGGACCCTGCTCCCCGTGAGGGGACCCACGAGCGACCCTCACCCCCATCCCTGCCCTGGTGGAGCCCCCGTGCGGGATACGGGATCCGAAGATGGCAGCCAAGCTCCGCAGCGGCCTCGAAAGCGTCTGGGCACGGTGGGCACAGGCTCCCTCACTGGGTGAAGGCGGCGCAAAGAACGGGAAGAGCCATCCCGGGAGTCCGCCGGGCGTTCAGCCTCCCCTGGGCCCCAGGAGGCTCAGGTCGAGGGTGGGGCATTTCCGGGGGATTCTGAAGCAGGAGTGGGGCAGGGCCGTCCTGGTTCCAGAATCTCCTAACCTGCGAGTGTCCAACGAGATCAACACGACCCACCGCTCTAATCTCTCTGGATTTCCAAGGCCTTGCACAGTCGTCCTGTCTGGTGGACTCTGAGGATGGGAGAGACGGGGAGTGTTTGGTGAGTGCACCCTTCCTCTAGCGCCCAGAAGGTCTACTCCG
This sequence comes from Callithrix jacchus, assembly GCF_049354715.1. Taxonomy (NCBI): domain Eukaryota; kingdom Metazoa; phylum Chordata; class Mammalia; order Primates; family Cebidae; genus Callithrix; species Callithrix jacchus. Next base: position 1,044,878 of record NC_133522.1, on the reverse strand, counting down.
TCACTCTGGGCACAATCGGTTAGCGCGGTTGGTGGTTAGATCCCACCCAGGAACCCCTGCTCCACCTTTTAAAGCGTTCATGCACTAGATTAACGGGGAAGATTATATCTTCCCAGAGTCCTAAGCTGCCCCATTAGGGTTGTATCTCTGTGGCACAATCAGTTGGTGCATCCAAAAGGCCCGGCTTACTTGTATTTTTTGTAGAGAAGGGGTTTCACTATGTTGCCCAGGCTGATCTCCAAACTCCTGGGCTCAAGCACCTCCGAGGTCAGCCAAAGTGCTAGGATTGCAGGCGGGAGCCACCTCACCGGGCTTTATATAATGCTTCTAATTTCAGCACGTTTAGCAAATTTGTCTTCTGTGCGAAAGGTACCAGATTATATTCCAATTTATTTCTCAATTCTAATAATATCTCTTTCTTCATTTACTTGCTGACACAACAAATTCCCCCCCCCCCGTCCTTTTTTGTTTTGAGACCAGCTGTCACTCTGTCACCCAGCATGGAGTGCAGTGGCCTGATCTCAGCTCACTGCAAACTCACCGTAATTCTCCAGAATAGTTGGAACTACAGGTGTGTACCATCAAATCCAACCTTTTTTTTTTTTTTTTTTTTTTTTAAGAGAGAGAGTCTGGGCTCAAGAGATCCGCCTGCCTCAGCCTCCCAAAGTGCTGGGATTTCAGGGTGAACCACTGCACATGGCCTAGGAAATTCTCTATATATTGGCCCGTGATATTCTTTTATATTTTTTGAGACAGTCTTGCTTTGTTGCCAGGTGGCAGGCTGGAGTGCAGTGGCGTGATCTCGGCTCACTGCGACCTCCGCCTCCCAGGTCCAAGCAATTCTCCTGCCTCAGTGTCCTGAGTAGCTGAGACTACAGGCGCACACCACCATGCCCAGCTAAGTTTTGCATTTTTAGTGGAGATGGGGTTTCACCACGTTGGCCAGGATGGTCTCGATCTCTTGACCTCGTGATCGTCCCGCCTCAGCCTCCCAAAATGCTGGGATTACAGGCGTGATCCACCGTGCCTAGTCCTTACTTTTTTTTTGAGACAGTCTTGCTCTGTTGCTGAGGCTGGAGTGCAGTGGAATGATCTCAGCTTACGAGCCTGCACCACCATACCCAGCTAATTTTTGTATTTGTAGTAGAGACGGGGTTTTATCATGTTGGCCAGGCTGGTCTCAAACTCTGGACCAGCCTCCCAACGTGCTGGAATTACAGTAAGGAGCCACCAAGCCCGGCCATATGCCAATGACATTCTAAGGGGACAAGTACCTTTCTGGCTTAACTGAGGGAGAGGCACAGCAGAAGGATATGGTGGACATTACACACAGATATTCTGTTGCGCACGATGGACAGCTAAACTTCTAAGACATTTTATTTTATTTTTTGAGATGCAGTCTTGCTCTGTTGCCCAGGCTGCAGCACAGTGAGTGGCATGGTCATAGTTCAGTGTAGCCTCAGCTGCCTGGGCTCAAGTGATCCTCCTGCCTCGGTCTCCCAAAGTGCTGGGATTACCGACCTGAACCATTGCACCCAGCTGAAATACTTTAAAGTCCTTCAACATCTGCAAGTGTTTATATATATATATAATATGTGTATATATAATAAAATATATAAATATATAAGTAAGTATATATGATTGCATTGTGTATAATAAAATATATACATATGCATATATTTTAAAATATATACATGGTCATAGTTCACTGTAGCCTCAGCTGCCTGGGCTCAAGTGATCCACTTGCCTCGGTCTCCCAAAGTGCTGGCATTACCGACCTGAACCACTGCACCCAGCTGAAATACTTTAAAGTCCTTCAATATCTGCAAGTGTTTATATATATATATAATATGTGTATATATAATAAAATATATAAATATTAAGTATATATGATTGCATTGTGTATAATAAAATATAAACATATGTAAAATATATACTTATTTAAAATATATCTACATGTATGTATTTTATTATATATATTATATATACTTATTTAAAATATATATACATGTATTTTTTAGAGAGGAAGTCTCACTACGTTGCCTAGGCTGGTCTTGAACTCCTCCTGAGCTCAAGTGATACTCCCACCTTGGCCTCCCAAAGTTCTGGGATTATATGTGCAAGTCACCAGGCCTGGCCCTGTTTCTTTGTAAAATTTATTTATTTTGAGACATAGTCTTACTCTGCCACCCAGGCTGGAGTGCAGTGGCATGATCATGGCTCAATGCGGCCTCAACCTCCTCAGGCTCAGGTGATCCTCTCACCTCAGCCTCCTGAGTAGCTAGATCTACCAGCATGCACCACCATGCCTGGCTAATTTTTGTATCTTTTTAACAGACAGAGTTTCATCAAGTTGCCCCGGCTACTGTCCAGCTCCTGAGCTCAAGAGCTCTGCCTGCCTCAGCCTCCCGAAGTGTTGGTGTTAGGGGCATGAGCCACTGTGCTCAGCCTGTAATTGTTTCCTGTGGTGACCAAATCACATGGGTCCAGAGAAGACAGGTCACAGTGACCTCTTTGATAGCTATATTGTTTCCTGACTGTTTTCTTTCAGAGGCTATGTTCATAAAAATCAGCCCATCTGAGGAACATCACTAAAGCCGACAGAATCCTGCAATTAACATACCTGCTTCTCAGAGCAATTTTGCTTGTAACATTGGGGTACATAGATAATATTTATTTTTTTTGTAACAGCGTAAATTTAGAATTTCGGTATTTTACATGAGAAAGAATATTGAGATGGTGTATATACTCCAAAAGAGAGTAGAAAAGGGCATTGTATATTTTCTCTAACAGGTTATCTTCAGAGCAATTTTGCTTTTAACATTGGGGTACATAGATAATATTTATATTTTTTTGTAACCGTGTAAATTTAGAATTTCAGTATTTTAAATGAGAGAGAATATTGAGATGGTGTATATATGCCAGAAGTTAGTAGAAAAGAACACTGTATATTTTTTCTAATAGAGTCTATTCACAGCAATTTTATTTTTAACATTGGGGTACAAAGAGAATATTTATATTTTTTTCTATTCGTGTAAAGTTAGAATTTCGGTATTTTACATGAGAGAGATTACTGAGATTGTGTATATACTCCAAAAGAGAGTAGAAAAGTGCATTGTATATTTTTTCTAACATATTATCTTCAGAGCAATTTTGCTCTTAACATTGGGGTACATAGATAATATTTATATTTTTTTGTAACCGCATAAATTTAGAATTTTGGTATTTTACATGAGAAAGAATATTGAGATGGTGTATATACTCCAAAAAAGAGTAGAAAAGGGCATTGTACATTTTTTCTAACTGATTATCTTCAGAGCAATTTTGCTTTAAACATTGGGGTACATAGATAATATTTATTTTTTTTGTAACCGCGTAAAGTTAGAATTTTGATATTTTACATGAGAGAGAATACTGAGATGGTGTATATACTCCAAAATAAAGTAGAAAAGAACACTGTATATTTTTTCTAATAGAGTCTATTTAGAGCAATTTTGTTTTTAACATTGGGGTACAAAGAGAATATTTATACTTTTTTCTGTCGCGTAAAGTTAGAATTTTGGTATTTTACATCAGAGAGTATATTGAGATGATGTATATACTCCAAAAGAGAGTAGAAAAGGGCATTGTATATATTTTCTAACAGATTATCTTCAGAGCAATTTTTCTTTTAACACTGGGGTACATAGGTAATATTTATATTTTTTTGTAACCGCGTAAAGTTAGAATTTTGGTATTTTACATGGGAGAGAATATTGAGATGGTGTATATACTTAGAAACAGAGTAGAAAAGGGCATTCTATATCTTTTCTAAAAGAGTATCTTCAGAGCAATTTTGTTTTTATCATTGGGGTACAAAGAGAATATTTATATTTTTTTCTAAACGCGTAAAGTTAGAATTTCGGTATTTTACATGAGAGAGAATATTGAGATGGTGTATATACTCCAAAAGAGAGTAGAAAAGGGCATTGTATATTTTTTCTTACAGATTATCTTCAGAGCAAGGTTGCTTTTAACATTGGGGTACATAGAGAATTTTATATTTTTTTCTAACCACATAAATTTAGAATTTCGGTATTTTACATGTGAGAGAATATTGAGATTTTGTATATACTACAAAAGAGAGTAGAAAAAAACATTCTATATTTTTTCTAACAGAATGTCTTCAGAGTAATTGTGTTTTTAACATTGAGGTAAAAAGGAAATACTTACATTTTCTCTAAACGCGTAAAAATAGAATTTCCATGTTCTACAAGGGAGAGAATATGGAGATGGTGTATATATTCAAAACAGACTAGAAAAGGGCATTGTATATTTTTTCTAACAGAATATCTTCAGAGCAATTTTTTTTTTAACATTGGAATACAAAGAGTGTATTTATATTTTTTTAACCGCGTAAAAATAGAATTTAGGTATTTTACAAGACAGAATATTGAGATGATGTATATACTTTAAAATAGTGTAGAAAAGGGCATTGTATGTTTCTTCTCACAGAGTACCTTTTGAGTAATTTTGTTTTAAACATTTGGGTTAGAATAGAGTATTTATATTTTCTCTAACCAGGAAAAAGTAGAATTTTGGTATTTTATAAGAGAGAGAATATTGAGAAGGTGTATATATGTAAAAAAGAGTAGACATTGGCATTGTATATTGTTTTTAACAAAGTATATTCTGAGTAAATTTGTTTTTAATATTGGGTACAAATAAAATACTTATATTTTCTATAACCGTGTAAATAAAAATTTCGATATTTTATATGAGAGAGAATATTCAGACGGTGTATATACTCTAAAACAGAGTAGAAAAGGGCATTTTATATTTTTTCTAACAGTGTAACTTCAGACCAATATTTTTTTAACATTGGGGTACAAAGAGATTATTTATATTTTCTCTAACCTCGTAAAAATAGGATTTCGGTATTTTTCAAGAGAGAGAATATTGAGACGGTGTATGTACTTTTAAACAGAGTAGAAAAGGGCACTGTACACTTTTTCTAACAGAGTATCTTCAGAGTAAATTTGTTTTTAACATTGTGGTAAAAAGTGAATACTTACAGTTTCTCTAACCGCGTAATAATAGAATTTCGGTATTTTAAAAGAGAGAGAATATTGAGACGGTGTATATACTTTAAAACAGAGTAGAAAAGGGCATTATATATTTTTTCTAACAGGGTGTCTTCAGAATAATTTTGTTTCTATCATTGGGGTACAAATAGAATATTTATATTTTTTTCTAACCGCTTAAAAATAAAATTTATGTATTTTACTTGAGAGAGAATATTGAGACGGTGTATATTCTCTAAAACAGAGTAGAAAAGTGCATTGTATATTTTTTCTAACAGTGTATCTTTAGAGTAATTTTGTTTTTAACATTGTGGTAGAAAGAGAATATTTATATTTTCTCTAACCTCGTAAAAATAGAATTTCTGTATTTTACAAAAGAGAGAATATTGGGATGGTGTATGTACTTTTAAACAGAGTAGAAAAGGGCATTATATATTTTTTCGAACACAGTACCTTCAGAGTAATTTTGTTTTAAACATTTGCGTTAGGAAATTTATTTATACTTTCTCTAACCTCGTAAAAACAGAATTTCGGTATTTTGCAAGACAGAAAATATTGAGACGGTTTATATACTTTAAAACAGAGTAGAAAAGGGCATTGTATATTTTTTCTCACAGAGTATTTTTAGAGTAATTTTGTTTTAAACCTTTGGTTTAGAATAGTGTATTTATTTTTTCTCTAACCACATAAAAATAGAATTTCGGTATTTTACAAGAGAGAGAATATTGAGATGGTTGTACACTTTAGAACAGAGTAGATATTGGCATTGTATATTTTTTCTAACACAGTATCTTCAGAGTAAATTTGTTTTTAACATTGGGGTACAAACAGAATATTTGTATTTTCTCTTACCGCGTAAAAATAGAATTTCAGTATTTTACGAGAGAATATTGAGACGGTGTATATACTTTAAAACAGAGTAGAAAAAACATTGTATATTTATTTTTACAGAGTATCTTCAGAGTAATTTTGTTTTTAAGATTGGGGTACAAAGAGAATACTTATATTTTCTCAAACCGTGTAAAAATAGAATATTGGTATTTTACAAGAAAGAGAATATTGAGACAGTGTATATACTTTAAAACAGAGTACAATATGGCATTGTATATTTTTCTAACAGAGTACCTTAAAAGTAATTTTGTTTTATAAATTTCAGTTAGAATAGAGTATTTATATTTTCTCTAACCACGTAAAAATAGAATTTTGGTATTTTACAAGAGAGAATATTGAGACGGTGTATATACTTTAAAACAAAGTAGAAAAGGACATTTTATATTTTTTCTAACAGAGTGTCTTCAGAGTAATTTTGTTCTTATCATTGGAGTACAAAGAGAATATATTTTTTTCTAACTGCAAAAAAATAGAATTTCGGTATTTTACATGAGAGAGAAAATTGAGATGGTGTATATACGCTAAAACAGAGTAGAAAAGTGCACTGTATATTTTTTCTAACAGTGTATCTTTAGAGTAATTTTGTTTTTAACATTGGGGTACAAAGAGAATATTTATATTTTCTCTAACCTCGTAAATATATAATTTCGGTATTTCACAATAGAGAGAATATTGAGACGGTGTATGTACTTTTAAAAAGAGTAGAAATGGGCATTGTATATATTTTCTAAGACAGTACCTTCAGAATAATTTTGTTTTAAAAATTTGCGTTACTAAATTTATTTATCTTTTCTCTAGCCACGTAAAAAGAGAATTTCGGTATTTTACAAGAGAGAGAATATTGAGATGATATATACTTTAAAGCAGAGTAGAAAAAAGCATTTTATATTTTTTCTAACAGAGTACCTTCAGAGTAATTTTGTTTTAAATATTTGGTTTAGAATAGAGTATTTATATTTTCTCTAACTGCCTAAAAATAGAATTTCGGTATTTTACAAGAAAGAGAATATTGAGACGGTGTATATACATTAAAACAGAGTAGCAAAGAGCATTGCATATTGATTTTTACAGAGTATCTTAAGAGTAATTTTGTTTTTAACATTGGGGTACAAAGAGAATACTTATATTTTCCTCTAACCGTGTAAAAATAGAATTTCGGTATTTTACAAGAAAGAGAATATTGAGAGAGTGTATATACTTTAAAACAGAGTACAAAATGGCATTGTATATTTTTTCTAACAGAGTGTCTTCAGAGAAATTTTCTTTCTATCATTGGGGTACAAAGAGAATATTTATATATTTTTTAACCGCGTAAAAATAGAATTTCGGTAAAGAGAATATTGAGACGGTGTATATACATTAAAACAGAGTAGCAAAGGGCATTGTATATTGATTTTTACAGAGTATCTTAAGAGTAATTTTGTTTTTAACATTGGGGTACAAAGAGAATACTTATATTTTCTCTAACTGCATAAAAATAGAATTTCGGTATTTTACAAGAAAGAGAATATCGAGAGAGTGTATATACTTTAAAACAGAGTACAAAATGGCATTGTATATTTTTTCTAACAGAGTACCTTAAGAGTAATTTTGTTTTAAAAATTTGAGTTAGAATAGAGTATTTATATTTTCTCTAACCGCATAAAAATAAAATTTCGGTATTTTACAAGAGAGAGAATATTAAGACAGTGTATGTACTTTTAAACAGAGTAGAAAAGGGCATTGTATATTTTTTCTAACACACTACTTTCAGAGTAATTTTGTTTTAAACATTTGCGTTAGGAAATTTATTTATATTTTCTCTAACAGCGTAAAAATTGAATTTTGGTATTTTACATGAGAGAGAATATTGAGACGGTGTATATACATTAAAACAGAGTAGCAAAGGGCATTGTATATTTATTTTTACAGAGTATCTTAAGAGTAATTTTGTTTTTAACATTGGGGTGCAAAGAGGATACTTATATTTTCTCTAACCACGTAAAAATAGCATTTCGGTATTTTACAAGAAAGAGAATATTGAGAGAGTGTATATACTTTAAAACAGAGTAGAAAAAAGCATTGTACATTTTTTCTAACAGAGTATCTTCAGAGTAATTTTGTTTTTAACATTGGGGTTAAAATAGAGTATTTATATTTTCTCTAACCGCGTAGAAATAGAATTTCAGTATTTTACAAAAGAGAGAATATTGAGAAAATGTATATACTTTAAGACAAAGTAGAAAAAGGCATCGTATATTTTTTCTAACAAAGTATCTTCAGAGTAGTTTTGTTTTTAACATTAGGGGACAAAGAGAATATTTATATTTTCTATAACCACGTACAAATAGAATTTCGGTATTTTACAAAAGAGAGAATATTGAGACGGTGTATATACTTTACAACAGAATATAAAAGGGAATTGTATATTGTTTCTTACAGAGTATCTTCAGAGTAATTTTGTTTTTAACGTTTGGGTATATAGAAAATATTTATACTTTTTGTAACCACGTAAAAATAGAATTTCGGTATTTTACAAGAGAGATTATATAGACGATTTATATACTTTAAAACAGAGTAGAAAAAAGCATTGTACATTTTTCTCTAACAGAGTATCTTCAGAATAATTTGGTTTTTAACACTGGGGTACAAAGAGGCTTTTTATATTTTTTATAACCACGTAAAAATAGTATTTTACAAGTGAGAGAATATTGAGACTGTGCATATACTTTAAAACAGAGTAGGAAACGGCATTGTATATTTTTTTAACTCAGTATCTACAGAGTAATTTTATTCTTAACATTTGTGTTAAAATAGAATATTTATATTTTCTGTAACAGCGTAAAATTAAAATTTTGGTATTTTACAAGAGACAGACAGAATATTGAGACAATTCATATACTTTTATACAGAGTAGAAAAGGACATTGTATATTTTTTCTAAGAGAGTATTTTCAGAGTAATTTTGGTTTTAACATTGGTGTAAAAAGAGTATATTTATATTTTCTATAACCGCGTAACAATAAAATTTCGGTATTTTACAATAGAGAGAATATTGGGACGGTGTATGTATCTTAAAAAGAAATAGAATAGGGCATTGTATATTTTTTCTAACAGAGTATCTTCAGAGTAATTTTGTTTTTAACATTTGGGTTAAAATAGAGTATTTATGTTTTCTGTAACCGCATCAAAATAGAATTTCGGTATTTTACAAGAGAGAGAATATTGAGACGGTGTATATACTTTAAAACAGAGTAGAAAAGGGCATTGTATATTTTTTCTAACAGAGTATCTTCAGCGTAATTTTGATTTTAACATTTGGGTACAAAGAGAATATTTATGTATTCTGTAACCGTGTAAAAATAATTTCGGTATTTTATAAGAGAGAGAATATTGAGACGGTGTGTATATTTTAAAACAGAGTAGAAAAGGGCATTGTATATTTTTTTCTCTCAGAGTATCTTCAAAGTAATTTTGTGTTTAACATTTGTGTTAAAATAGAGTATGTATATATTCTGTAACCGCATAAAATTAGAATTTCCATATTTTACAAGATAGAGAATATTGAGACGGTGTATATACTTTAAAACATAGTAGAAAATTGCATTGTATATTTTTTCTATCAGAGTATCTTCAGAGTAATTTTTTTTTAACATTTGGGTTAAATTAGAGTATTTATATTTTCTGTAACTGCGTAAAAATAGAATTTTGGTATTTTACAAGACAGCGAATATTGAGACGGTGTATATACTTTAAAATAGAGTAGAAAAAGGCCTTGTATATTTTTTTCTAACAGAGTATCTTCAGAGTAATTTATACTGTGTGTGGGGAGCAAATTTCTCAAATACCTTTGAACATATTCTCCCTCTCCCCTGTTTTTCTCTATTCTCACTACTGAATCATTTTCAGGTTTCTTGATTTCTTATCTTTTTCTGATGAGCATTTTAGCTTCTTTCCACTTCTACTTTCAGAATTCTTCAGCTACCAAGACCCACCTCCTCAGAGAGTTGCTGGAGATTTTAGTAACAAAACTTTTCCCTGTCACATTTAGGAGACGTGCTTTCTTATCTTTATTCGATCAAGCTGGGTGAAATTACACAAAACACTTTACAAAATTTCAGTTTTGTAAATTTTGAAAATTACAGTTTCCTCTCTGTAGAATGTAGCTAACCTCTATTCTGTGGTAACAAGGATCATCAAAATAAAAAATAATCATAGTTAATATGTGTGGCTTACTAACCATGTTCTAGAAACCATGTCAAGTGCTTTCTGCAGATAGTTCCACTTTTATTATACTATTGGAACTATCGTCAACCCCACTTCACAGACTACTAAATTGAGTGTCTGAGCTGCTAAACCACTTGTCCAATGATATACAGCCAGTAAGTAACAGAATGAGGATCAGCATTTGAGATAGAAATATTCTACACAAAATGTACTGTTACAGTGAAACTAGAGTGGTATCATCCCAGATAAGCGTTCATGCCTGTTCGCTTATCGAATCGGCCAAATATATTAAATGCTTTCAGGAGATTGGGAGACATTCTTTAAATTCTTCCCAAAACCCAGAAGAACTCAAAAGTACTCATTGTCTTGGCCTTATTGGTATTTGACTATGAATACAATAGATCCCACAGAAGCAAGTCTAGTAGAGTGGCCTTGGAAAAAGGCTAGGATTTAGGAGCAGGTTTAGGCAACTCAAGCCTTCTCGGCTTCTATTTTCTCATCTGTACTTTCATCATTCTGATTTTTAAAAGCACCTTTGTTGAAAGTAAAGGTTCAGTGAAACAGCATAGATGAAGTCCTTCATATTTGGTCTGGCAGGTAGTAGTTGCTCAACACATCTTGTCTATTAATGACGACCACAATGATAATAGTGGACTAATAATGAATTGATAAAATATGATTATGTAAGTTCAAATGAGTTTTGATCTTGCCCCCTCCTCTGTTGCAGAGGCTGTATGGTTTTTATGTTCTACATTGTATGGTTTAACGTTGGCAGGTGGGGGATTTTGATAGACATATGATAAAATCAGAAGCCCCAAGACTTGTATTTTCATCACAGAAATGTATTACTTCCTTGAGTTGTGACCTGGAGAAAGTTACTTTGTCTAAGTTAACCTTACTTGTAAAAATAATCATAAATATACCTGCCCTTTCTCGTCATCTCAGCCTCTCCACAGTCAGTGTGAGGTACCATTGGTATAGTGTATATGAAGGGGTTTGCAAGCTCTGGAGTGCTGTATGTATGCTATTTTGCCTCTTCGATTGTGAGTGGTGATTTCCCATTCTCCTTAAATGACCCAACACTATGCTCTTGGTAAAATAAATGCATTTGTGCATGAGCATTTGGCAAGTAATAAGAGCTGCATTTGCAAGATTTTTTCCCTTGAACAGCTAAGTGAGCCACTATGAGCTGCACTGTAGCAGTGACATTTACAATAATTTGTTCAGAAGAGCAATTGCCAACTTGCCTATTTGACTAGTATGGAGTACTATACGTTGTTTAGGGTGATGAGATCAGTAAACCAGCAATTTTGTAGAGCCATCAGAGAAGAGGATGAAAAGAAATGAATATCTGAGATTCTGAGTTTCCAATCAGATCAAGAAAAAGAAGCCTATAAGAATAGGTCCCATTTATTTGGGGGAGAAACATACACCACTTTGTATGAAGGCTTCATTTTCTAGGAATATTTTCTAATGCTTTCAAAAACATTGTGATATATGTAGGACTATTCCCATTTTACAGATGAGAAAACTGAGGCTATGAGGTTTAAGTCACTAGTCTGCTCCTTCTTACATTCTGGATTTTAGAAAATGGTGCCACCACCTATCCAGTCACACAAGCCAAAGTCCTATGAGTGAGCTCTGGTTTATCCCTTTCTCTCTCACTTCTCATATCCAACTTACCATTCAGGCCTGCTGATTTTAGTTCTTAAATATCCCTTAGCTTCTGTTTTTTCTTTTCATTGAAATTCTCATTGCAGCCCTTTTGTGGATTACCTCCTGGCTTTCCACCTGTGTGTCTGTGTCCATGTTGTCTCCAGTCTGTCCTCCACATAAGTCAGACCATGCCCCATGCCTCCCAGTCCTCCTTAGAATGAGGACAAACCTCCTCACCATGGCCACAGTCTTCTTTCCATTTCTCTGTCCTCACGGCGTGCCCCTCCTCTCTGCTCTGCACTGCAAAGACTCAGCATCTTGTACTGGCCAAGGTCCAGGTCCCCCTGCACCACATATTTGCCAGGAATGCCAGATCGTCCTTACTTTGCCCACTTATTGCCCACTCATGCTTCTGATCTCAGTCCCTCTCTAGGGGAAACCTTTCCTGACCTTTGTAACTAAAGCAAAGCCTTCTCCTGGGTGCTCTCATTGTTCCAGAGACCTGCCTGCACAGCACTTGTACCAGTTAAACCTTTACATTAACTTGAGTGACAGATATGTTAGTGTCCACTGCTGCCTCGCAGGATTAAAGCCAGAAAAGGTAAGGCCCTATCTGTGTGCATTTCTACAGTCTAATGTGCTTAGTGAGATATTGTTTAATAAGAATGAGTTGGGCATGACAGCATGGCTAGAAAGTGATGGATTGAGGATTTAAACATACTTCTTTCTGGTTCTAGAGAGTTGGCTGCTAACACTATTCACTTTTGGGCAGTGTCATTTTAGGACTGATAAGGGTACTTTTTGCTAAGATCAAATATATTTTGGGTCAATCAGATGAAGTTTGATAAAAGTGGGTTATTAAGAACCCACTGATAATCAGAGCTGCCTGACCAAGATTTCCAAATTTTGCATCAAAGAGAAAAGTAATGAAAGTGGGCTGATGGGAGGGGGTGGAGGGCTGAAAAGTGAAGCAGGAACAGCTATTTCTATAGTGCCCTTGACCCTGCCTTTCTCTGTTCTTCACTCTGGCTGAAATTGACCACCCTGAGTGCGTTCAGATAATGATAAATTATCTCTGTCACACTGTGTGTGTGTGTGTGTGTGTGTGTGTGTGTGTGTGTGTGTGTGTGTTTGGCTATGTACAAAAGAGGCAGCTTCTGTGAATAAATGAAGCCTTGTAATTAAGGAATTTGTTGTAAATGGCAAGATGCATTGGTGCTTGGTCCTTAGTACTCCTCGCTGAGGCCACATTTCCTTGAACTGGCTTGTATTTGCCACTGACGCTACTAGCAGCAGGATGGAGGGGAGGAAGGAAGACACCAGGTGTTGCAATGCTTAGTGCCTGCTTTCAGCTTTGCTGCAAACTAAAACACTGACTGACTTTGGTTAACCCCCTAACCTCTTTGAGCCTCAGTTTTTTCATCTGAAAAAATCAATGATGGTTTGAATTTCTTCCGAATATGACATTCAGTTATCTCTCTCTCCATTGTGGAAGCACTGGGAGCTATTGTTCTCCTGTCTCTGGTGGCCGTTATGACTTCTGCATTATCAAGGGGCCCTCTCTAACCTAAATAACCCCCCAAAGAAATTAAGTTTGTAATCATTTCTGCCTGGTAAGCGAAATGACAAGAGAAAAGAGCTAGTTGTCAACAGCCCTATGACAACTGGCTGCTCAGAGGTGAGGCCCTATGGATGGCAAATTAATGGGATCTGTGCAAACAGTTGCTTATATAGCCATAATTTGCCTTTCGTTTTCCTTTGCAACTCAGAAAAAAGTGAATAATTTTCAAAGAGCCTCTCATTGAACATATTTTTTAAAAACATGTCATTGGCAAAAGGGGCACTTGGTTGCTTGATTGCCATATATCTCTGAGTATGTGGAACAGTTATTTTTAGCTGTGGGTAATTAGCTGAGAAGAAAGCTGCAGCATCTTGGAGGCAGAAGAATATTTGTATGTCTTATGTTGGCATGGAGAAAGCAAAGCGAAAGGGCAGAGTATAAAAGGTTGTTGACTAGATAAGGGGTCAGCTGCATTTCCTCTGGCTGCTCAGAGGTGAGGCCCTAAAGCAATGGAGACAACATTGTGGGTGGGAATGTGTTTGCAGGGTCTAATTAGTTTACCCAAGAAAAGCAAAAAAGAGAAAGGGCTAAAAATATATAGATTGTAAAATTCATGGCTTCATTTGCTCTTCTTTACCTTTGAAACCTTTTTAAAACCTTATAGTAGAACAATTTATAATCCTTGAAGCCTTTTTGCTACCACTCTTGTCAGCTTGTCTAAGGCCACCGTAACTTATCAGCTACTGGAGAAAGTTGTTTAAACTCTCTAAGCCTCCTTTTTTTCCCACTGGTTCACTTAGGGGCACTAATTCCTAATGTTTCTGCCTGAGTTATTGTTTTTCAGATCCCATAATTGTTTGCATATCTGCTCTATAAGATGCGTCACCTAGCACACGTTGTGGGCAACCTCAGTTGTAGAAGTTAGGACATCTTTGTGCCTGGATTTGGCTGTTACTAACAAGACGGAACGGGGAGGAAGGGCAGAGTAGACTACTGTAGAATTTTTCTGGATTCTTTTGGTTTCTCCAGAAAATGATACTGTTCTTATATTTAAAGATAACTATCTGCCTAGGCATATTGAAATTCTAAGGTTGACACCACTTTTCATTGATCCTAGGGCAGGGTTTCAGGATTGCTGGAGCAGCATCATCCTTTTACAGTATAGATTTCAGTCAGCAGGCTGGTCATGGCCTCCTCAGTGTGCAATCTTCTTACTGATGGTGGGCGTCAGTGGGCTGGACTCACAGTTTCCATCTCTTAGGCTGGGCAGGCCCACGGTGGCAATGGTAAAAATTTCATGGGAACATACATCAGAAGTAATAAGAAATCCATCTTCTTAAAGCCTTCATAGGAGATTTCCTGAAGATTTACAAAAGGCACTTCATTGATCAAATGACTCTGATGTTTCCCCTCACTGAAAGAAATTCAGGTCACCAGCCCACTTAAAATCATTGTGTTCTCCTTTTGCAGTAACCTCCGCTCATATAATTTCTTTATGGCATATTATATACTATTAACTTAATATCCTGATTAGTGGAGCTAGCAAACACTCAGTATCACTATAAACTGCAGTATCATAACTGACTTCCTTTAAAAATCATCTAATGTTTCTTTAAAATCACTGGTGCTTTTGTAAAGTAGTTCATATTTAGGAATATGAACATTTTATCATGCTGGAAAATTATTTGAATTCCTTTTCATTTAAAACCTATAGCTTTCTATTTAATCTAGATTTCACAAATATTTTATTTGCCCACTATAGAAAAATCGAGTTTAGAGATAAATGTAAAGTCACTCATAGCTCCATCCAAAAGTCAACAACTCTTAATATCATTATTTTTGTTCTTGTTCTCAGTATTTTTGCTGAATCTATGTTTCGTATAGTTTCATCATATGTCAGATAAAACTGCATATATATGAGTTTTTAAATAATACATTTTTATTGTCATAAATGAAATACACATTTAATATGGTATGACTAGGACATATAGAGAGATATAACAAAGAAAATTAAAGTCATTTAAAATCTTACCAAATCTAATAACCATAAACCTTTCGATGTATTTTCTCAGAATACTTTTTCCTATGCCTTTTATATTTTCTTTATTACCAAGTACTTCAAGCGTATAGAAAAGACAGAAAATAATATAAGCAGCAATGGAAAATTTTAAAATATGGGTATTTTTCTGCATGTGTTTCAGATTGTCTAGTTTTTGTTGTCCTTTGCCCTCCCCACGTGTCCCTTTATTTTCCTGGCAAAACAAAGCATTACAGATATAGTTGCAGCTTCCTATACTCAATTTTATTTTTCTAAAACTTATTGATATTGAAATGTCTACCTCTGGTCTACTTACTTTCCCTGCCGAATAATACTTTACCATATGGAAATACCACGATGTACAATTACATGCATAGTGCCATATACATTTGTTTACAGGTTTCTTGGGAAGAATCTCTCTTACTGCGTTCCCAGAAGAGGGATTGGTAAATTGGAGGGGAGGCTTGTCTTCATTTTTACTATGAGTTTCCAATTGTTTAAAGTAGTTGTAACAATTTGTATTCCCACAGGAAATGTGGGGAAACTTGTTTTGTGTTTGGCTTCACTTGATATTCCTAGGCTTTTACTTTTCATTTGTCAATCTTATGAATGTAAAATGGTATGTTTTAATTTATATTGTGCGCAGACTTTATTATTCGGGACACATGTAACCTTTCTCATGCACAACTGTCATGGATTTGTTTTCAATTTAACTCATTTATTAAGCACGGAAAATTGTGAGGTTTCTCAAAAATGGCAATGAGAACTGCTGATGGATTCGCTGCATTAGATCCACCCTCTCCAGCTCTGGCCCTCTAGTGTCAGTATTTCTGCCTTCCATTTATAGTGCTTCCTCTTTTCAGGTTCTGGGAACATTCTGGCTGTAGAAATCAGTTGCAGTAATTGGAAGAACTTTTACTAAAGTGACTTACTTGTCTTCTTACCTAGTAATTATGCAGACTGTAAAATATATTTATGAAAAAATTCAAGTTATATACAAAACCAGACACTACCAAAGCATATACAAAGTTCATGATCCCTTTTATTTTTCTCTTCTTCCTCTTCCAATATATAACCACTTGTAGAGAGCCCCTACTATTTCCTTTGTATTTATGTTTATGTCCAAATGCAATAGATATTCTCTAACATATCTCCTTGGATCTATGAGAAGAAGGTGAATGTAATTTTTAAAAATGAATATTATATCTCTACATCAGCACAGTATTGCATTATACGGAAATAAGAGAAAGAATCTAACTCTTCCATGGACATTTAGGTTGCTTGTAGATTTCTATTATTTTAAACAGTGTTGTGGAAAACATTCTTGTAAATGTCTTTGGACATCGATGTGAAAATTGTCTTAGGAGATATTTGTAGAAATGCTATTTACATGGTCTTTTTTTCCTACTTTATTAATTTTTATTTAGAACAGTTTATAGAACTTTAGGAATTGGTGACTTCTAAGTAGGTGTAAAACACAGTACCGGGCCAGGCACGGTGGCTCACGCCTGTAATCCCAGCGCTTCGGGAGGCCGAGGCAGGTGGATCACGAGGTCAAGAGATCGAGACCATCCTGGTCAACATGGTGAAACCCCATCTCTACTAAAGATACAAAAAATTAGCTGGGCATGGTGGTGCGTTCCTGTAGTCCCAGCTACTTGGGAGGCTGAGGCACGAGAATCGCCTGAACCCAGAAGGCGGAGCTTGCAGTGAGCCGAGATCACGCCATTGCACTTCAGCCTGGGTGGCATGAGTGAAACTCCGTCTAAAAAAAAGAAAAACAGTACCTGGATTCTCTGAGCTTTATGTTCTGTTTGAAGCAGGGGAAGTGACAGTAACTACCTGTTAGGGTGATTTTGAGGATTAAATGAGATACTGTGTACAAAGTTTATAGCATGGGTTTTGGATCACAGCAGAGACTAGAAAGTTCAGTTTTGCCTCCTCTTAGTCGGTCCTGAACCCAAATATACTTTTAAATATTTTTTCAGCAGAGATTTTAAAGTTTGATAGAAATAGAATTATATTGTGATCACTCCATATGTAAGGTTTCTTTTAGTCAAGAAAATGTTTTTGATATTCAGCCATGTTGTTGCACATGTCAATAGTTCTTTCCTTTTTTATCCTCCTATCTCAGGTCTTAGAAAAGAAATACTTCAAAAAAAAATGAAACAATATTTCCACTTGTATTCGGTTTTGGTGTACAGTTGACATTGTTCTCAAGTATCACTAACAGGTTCCCATGGAGAGAAAAATTTATTTTCTGTCCACAACATAACAGGAATTATAACAGATGCAGAAGGCCTACTAGCCCTGTGTGAAAATCATCATGGTGACTATATTTCTCAAAAGTTAAACTCAGGTGTAGGGGCAGCTGTCAGTCTTTGTTTCCTCACTATCAATCCCACCACTTTTATTTTTTCATTTGGGGAAAAATAATAATAACAGTAAGAACAATGAAAAAATAATAAAAGGACAGTAAAAAGGTTGAATGCACTGGCTGTGGCAGGGAGCAATCAGAAATGGTTTGTTATTTCCCTTCACTTTATCAAAGTTGCTACGTGGACTCATTCTTACCCACCTGTTGGGTAGAATCTTTGATATTTTCTATTTCACTGAGCAATTTAAGATATTAAGAAATTCTGTCTAGTTCAAAACAGGAGCAGAAAACCAAGCACCACACTTTCTCACTCATAATTGGGAGTCGAACAGTGAGAACACATGGACACAGGGAGGGAACAACACACATTGGGGCCAGTCGGGGGTCGGAGGAGGGTGAGACGGGGAGACCATTAGGACAAATAGCTAGTGCATGTGAAGCTTAAAACCTAGATGAACGGTTGATAGGTACAGCAAAGCACCATGGTACACATATACCTATATAATAAACCTACACATTCTGCACCTGTATCCTGGAACTTAAGAAAAATCCTGTTTAGTTTAATTTCCAAACTCAAAAATCTCATTCAGCTGAAAACTTAACCCTTTTTTACATATTTTAACACATAAAATAATCAACAATGAAAACAGGTAGAAGTTGAGCATCTCTGATCCATAAACCCCAAAATCCAAAATATTCCAAGATCTGAAATTCATCCACATCGATGGCTGAGATAGCGATATGTGTGCTTTCTGATGGTTCAATGTATACAAACTTTGATTCGTGCACAAAATTGCTAAAAATATGTAAAATTTTATTTGCGTTATGTGTATGAGGTGTACATAAACATAGGTGAATTTTTTGTTTAGACTTCAGTTATATCTTTAAGAGATCTCTTTATGTATATGTAAATGTTCCAAAATATGAAAAAAATTTAAAATCCAAAACACTTCTAGTCCCAAGGAATTCAGATAAGGAATATTCAACCACTACATCTAATAAGTCATGGATACTTTAAAATGAAATTTTAAAAGTATTTAAAGAGTCCAAAAGACATCAGGAGAAAAGGGACAGGACAAAAAGTGGGGAAGGGGATGTAAACAAAAACAAACAAACCATTAAATTGTAAGCTTGAATTCAATTACATCATTCAACCACTAATAAATCTATATTTAATAACGTTAAATGTTAATGAATCATACCACATACTCCAATTCAAGTGCAGAGATTGCCAGAATTGATTTAAAAAACCCACAAGACCCAGTGCTGTATATGAAATACACACTTTGAATAGAAAAAAAAAGACAAATATACGTAGGTCTAAATAAGTACATTTGATTTTTTTTAGACAGTGTCCTACTCTATCTCCCAGGCTGGAGTACAGTGGTGCAATCTCTGCTCACTGTAAACTCCGCCTCCTGGGTTCGAGCAATTCTCCTGCCTCAGCCTTTTGAGTAGCCGGGAATACAGAAACCTGCCACCACGCCTAGCTAAATGTGGGGTATTTTTAATAAAGCTGGGGTTTCACTGCATTGGATAGGCTTGTCCTAAACTTTTGACCTCAAGTGATCTACCTGCCTCAGCCTCCCAAAGTGCTGGGATTGCAGGTGTGAGCCACTGTACCTGACCCTAAATGAGTACGTTTAAAATGATATACTATGCAAACAGTCAGTAATGGAAGTGTGAAGAAGCTATATTAATACCAAATAAAATATGCTTAAGTCAAAACAGTATTTCCAAAGATAAAGAAGGATATTTCATGATTACAGAAGAGTCATTTCATCAAAGAAATGGATTAAAAATAATTTGTGCGTCAATTTGCACAAAACAAAATTGAACTAAAGGAATAAACAAACAATCCACAATTTTGATTGGTGATTTTAATACCCATCTCCCAAGCAATTGATAGATAAACTAGACAAAATCTTAGTCAAGATGCAGATGACCTGAACAACACTCTCCACCATCTTAAACAAACCAATGGAAGACGACACCCAATAACCACAGAATACTGTATGTTTCAAGTACATGTAGTGTTCACTAGGATAGGTCACATGCTAGGTCATAAAACAAGACTGAATAGATTAAATCAAATTGAATTCATGCAGTGTATGTTACCTGACCACAATAGGATTAAAACAGAAATTAACAATAAGAGAACTAGGAAAGCTCCAAGTACTTGGAGATTAAATATAATACACAAGCCCAAGAAGAAATGAAAAGGTAGAATATAAAATATTTTATTCTAAGGGATAATCAAAATACAACATGCCAACACTTATGAATTACAGCTATGGGAGTTCCCAGAGGGAAGTATAGCCGTACATGCTTATACTGCAATAGAAGAAAAAGAGAAAGGTCTAAAATCAATGACGTAAATGTTCACCTAAAGAAGATTGAAAACACACACACACACACACACAGAGCAAAGAAAACTCCAACGAAGTAGAAAGAAGGACACAATAAAGGTCAAAGTGCAGAGATAAACCAAATTGAAGACAGACAAAATAGAGAAAACTAACAAAGCAAAGAAGCTGGTTGTTTTAAAATATCAACATTAATAAACCTTAAGCTACTCTGATCATGAAAAAAAGAGAGGAAACACAAATGGTCAGTATCAATATCAGAAGTGAAAGCGAAGTGAAACTATCACTACAGATCCTGCAAACATGAAAAGGATAATAAGAGACTATCATAAACAACGTCATGGTGACAAATTCTGCAACTTAGATGAAATGAACAAATATCTGAAAAATACAACAAAAACTAACACAAATTTTGCAGAAAATGTGTCTGGGAAAATTAAAAGATACATTAAACAAAAGAATATGCAAGCCACAGCCTGACAGAAAATAGTCATAAATCTATTTTCAGTAAAGAGCCTGATTTCCAGAATATAGAAAGCAGTTTTATAACCTGAAAATAATGCTGGGCACAGTGGCTCACACCTGTAGTGCCAGTACTTTGGGAGGCCGAGGAGGATGAATGGCTTAAGGCCAGGAGTTTGAGACTAGTCTGGGCAACACGGTGAGACCCTGACACCTAGTATAAGTACAAAAAATTAGCCTTGTATGTTGGCTAATATCAATACAAAAAGTTAGCCTGGTATCAGCTAAGTGGGAGACTGAGGTGGGAGGATCGCTTGAGCCCAGGAAGCAGAGGCTGTAGTGAGCCAACATTGCACCATTGCCTTCCAGCCTGGATGACAGAACAACTAAAAGAAAAAAAGAGAACAATTACTGTTTAGAAGGGGAAAAAATTTGAGGAGCCACTTTGCAAAGATAATATACAAGTGGGACAAAATGGTTAACATCAAGGAAATGCAGATCAAAACCACAGTGAGATACTACTACACACCCCACAAAATAACTAGGTTGGGAAAGACTAAACACCAAATGTTGGCAAGAATACAGCACAACTATAACTATTGCTAATGGGACTATAAAACAGTACAACTACTTTGTCAAATTTCTGGAATTTTCTTATAGAACGAATATACATCTCATCTATAATAAATTTCCGAGTTAGGAATCTACCCCAATTAGTGAAAATACATGTTAATAAAAATACTTATAGAAGACCACAATAGCTTTACTCATAATAATCAAAAGTTGAAAATATTTCTGGTGACCACAAATAGAGGATCAGGTAGCGAACTACGTTATTTCATAGCATGAAATACTACTCAGCAATAAAAACGAAAGAGATACTGATATGTGTAACCTGACTGATAAATATAAAAATTATTCTGTGGACTGAAGGGAGCCTTATATATAGGGTTATCACAACATGATTCAAGTTATGTGGAATTTCTAAAGTTGGCAAACTTAGTCTACAATGAAAAAAATCCAAGGGTACAGAGCTGGAGACTGAGACAAGTCCTGAGGAAACTTTCTGGGATTGTATTAGTCCGTTTTTTCACTGCTGATAAAGACATACCTGATACTGGGTACTTTATTCAAAAAAGGTTTAAGGGACTCACAGTTGCACCTGGCTGGGGAGGCCTCATCATCACGGCAGAAAGTCAAAGGGACATCTTACATGGTGGCAGACAAGAGAGAAATGAGAAACAAGCAAAAGGGCTTTCCTCTTATAGAAGCATCAGCTCTTGTGAGACTTATTCACCATCACAAGAACAGTATGGGGGAAACTGTCACCATGATTAAATTCTCTCCCACCAGGTCCCTCCCACAACACGTGGGAATTCTGGGAGCTACAATTCAAGAAGAGATTTGGGTGAGGACACAGCCAAACCATATCAGGGATTATAGTAATGTTCTTTATTTGATAGAGTTTTGGGTTACACATATGTATACTTTTGTCAAAATTCAGTAAATACATACTTAAAATTTTTGCATTTCATCATTTGTAAAGTTTACACCAAAAGGAAAAAAAAAGGTACCAAATTGTAGTTAATGCACGTTGAGTTACTGATGTCTGCAATTTACTTTAAAATGCCTAAAAATTATAATGGATTACTGGATTGATAGAAAGATGGATCTATGAATGGACATGAGATAAAACAAGACTCCAAGTTGGTGAAGATACAGTTAAAGTGTTCACTGTAAAGATTTTCAACTTTGCTGTACGTTCATAAATGTTCATGATAAAATATCAACGAAAACAATTTTCATCCCTCCTCCTCTGTGACAGCCTCAGCCTGAGAAACCCACAGTGGGAAGGGAAAGGAGGGCAGTGTGTTTGGTTATGACCATCCACCCTCACTTCTTAGCAGTGCTTTCTGGCTCTTCTAGGGTTGGATAGGGGCAGGGAGAAAGGAGAGACAGAGGAACAGATAGGGCCTTATTGAATAGTTCAGCTGTATTATGGTGTCACATTTTAGGAGCAGGCATGCAGTTTTGGGCCCTTTCTCATGCGTTCCTGAGAAATTCTCCTGGTAGGGATTTCTGACAGCAGTTCACTACCTCAGGTAATACAGTTTCTAGGAAGCCCCTAAGAGCCCTCCTACCACCTGCCTCTGGGGGTCCTGGGCAGCCTCTTCCTTACCCCTGGCAGGAAGCTTTTCAGGGCAGCGTCCTCCTTAAAATCAATGGTTTTCTTTATTATGGAATTCCTATTTGGCCCATATAAAACATGCAAACACCTTTGTTTGGCTTAACTTGAAGTACGGGTCACTCCTAGCTCCAGTCTTTATCGCTTCTATCTGCCACATTATTTCAACTTGGCCACAGCCTGTTGCCTTTGGATTTTATTCAGATGGGATAGCAGTTCCCGTGTTCTCCAGCCTTCAGGGATGTGAGCTAATCAGTTTGAATGGTTAATTAGAAGTTCCTGTTCAGGCAGCTCATTAGCTTTAAAATGAAGCAGCAGCATTTTCCCATCCATGAGAATTGGGCGAGGAGGGAGTTCATACAACACACAACCCTTTCAAAAGTCTTCAGTGTAATTAAAAAAAAATGCCCAGCGTGGTGGCTCTCATCTGTAATCCCAGTACTTTGGGCAGCTCAGGTAGGTAGATCATAAGGTCAGGCTTTGGAGACTACCCTGGCAAACATGGGGAGACCCTGTCTACTAAAAATTAAAAAATTAGCTGAGTGTAGTGCTGGGCCCCTGTAATTCCAGCTACTCAGGAGGCTTAGGCAGGAAAATTACTTCAACCTGAGAGGCAGAAGTTGTAGTGAGCCGAGATCATGCCACTGCACTCCAGCCTCGGGAACAGAGCAAGACACTGTCTTAAAAAAGAGAATTTTTAGTCCTGTCCTATAAAGGTAAGAGGTAGATAATAACCTATTCTGGCAAAACTGGTTCTTGCCCACACCATTTGAAAAGTCTAGAACCTGATTGTAAATGAAAGGATTCTTGACAACTACTGTTTGGCGCTTGATCTTTGACTCCAATGCCAAACTTGGAGAAGACAGCATGTTTCCACTGTTCTGAAAACAGTAGCTAATCTGTGCTTCCCTTTGCTGTCTCGAGTGTAGTAAAACATTTATGAGGTACAGAGGCTTGCAGAAAAGTATTTTAGAAGTGGAGTCAGAACTCCACTGTGGAAAGGGGGCTGAGAGAATCATGAATCCGATTCCTTCTCTTGCCAGAGGAGACTCAGATTTGTGATGTGGTTTCTCTGGGTAAACATGAGTAAGTAACAGAAGAGATCAGTAAAACTCTGGTCCACTGCTTAGAAATTAGTGTTTTATGACCTCCCCTCTGCCAGGGAAATAAGCATGAAGACAGCGCTTTTCCTCCCACTATTTTTAAAACTCAGATGAGCAGGTGTTCTATTGCTCCACGTGGTGCGCTTTTGAACTGAGAGGGACTGAGCACGGAGAAGCCAGAGTAGCACTGCCCCCACCCCGGGCCACCTGAAACTCATCATGCTGCTTTCTTTGGAGCGGCTGCCAATTTAAAAGAAGACTTAAGGGGTTTCATTTGGCTCTGTGATTCTGCTGGAAGGAGGCCTGAGTAAGGTTGAGCTGAGGTTGCAGAGGAAAGGAGCCGTTTGTCCCACAACCTGAACAAAACAGAACTATGATGAAGCAGCATTGTCCATCTGAGGTAATACCCAAGGTACATTGCCTCATGTCAAGAAAATCAAGGACGTGAATACACATGGAGTGAGGTTAAGAATGGAGGTTTTACAGGCAAAAGAAGAAAAGAGAACCTCTCTTCTGCAGAGAGAGAGAGGGGCTTCTGAGTGTGTTTTCTGGTGAACTGCACAAGGTTTTATAGACTTGTTGAGGAGGTGGTGTTTGATTTACATAGGGTCCAAATCTGGGTTGGACCAGGTGAGAGCTTTACATAGCTCGTGAAGAAGCTGGCTATCCACCCGAATCTTCTTACGCATATAGGTTTTCTACTTGGCCAGTGCATGTTGTCTGTCCCTTACTGCACTTGTGGTTGATAAAGAAAAAGGAAGATAAAGCCGTCAGGTTGAGCATTCCTGGCACCCAAGTAGCCTCCTATTGTTACAGCTGCTGGCATTCGCCTGTGCAAGCTTCCAGCTTGCTTGTCTATATCTGCAGCTCGATTTTACAGGCAGCTCTTTGTTAGAAATGGTTTTGGGGCTGCTTTTTATTCAAAGGGAAACCTTACCAAAGACTTCCTTACTTTCAATCTCTGACTAAATAATTTCTTTAGAACTCCTGTATCAATGGGACTTCTGGATTACAGTTGAAGTAGTTTTGGCTGATCATCAACTCTGCCTCCACTTAATAGTGAATGCTTTTATTTTCTATGTTTCAAGGAGGGTCTCTTTGCTTCTTGCCCTTCTTCAGAATAGCAGTGTGGAAATTGCATTTAGAACACCTGTTGGGCACAGTGGCTCACACCTGTAATCCTAGAAATTTAGGAGGCTAATATGGGAAAATTGCTTCAGGCCAGGAATTTGAGAGCAGTCTGGGCAACATAGCGGTACCCCATCTCTCAAAAAAATATTACTGGGTGTGGTGATGCATACCTGCTGCCCTGTTGGCCCAGCTTCTGTCAGGAGGCCATGGCAGAAAGGTCACTTGAGCTCAGGAGTTTGGGGCTGCAGTGAGCTATGGTCATGCCACTGTACTCCAGCCTGGGTGACTCCATCTCTTAAAAAACACAACAAAAACCAAGAAAAGCCCACTTCCTATCTGGAATGGGAACTGGTAGAGCCTTATGACAGTGAGTGACTCAGAGGCAGAGCAAACGTTTGGCCACAGTTTTAATGGTGCAATTTGAACCTTGTGTTTGTCCTACTGACCAAGGCTGTGGCTGTCTTAGGGTCCTCCATATGGTCTGGCCTTGGAGGAGAAGAAACTGTTCTTGTTCAACACTTTCTGTTTGTGGAGCCCAAGGTAAGAACTTTATGTTTGTTTCACAGATGAGAGGGTGCTAAATAGCTTGCTTAGAATCACACAAGTCAGAGGTAGGAGGGCCACGTTCTTTAACCAGTTTGTGAGTAGATGTCTTCCCAAGAACGTACAGCTGATGGCATAATGCTGACCTTAAGCCTAAGTTAATCAAATTGATGTTTAATGAAAAGCAATAGATTTCCTCCTGTAGCCCAAGAAAGAGCCATTTGACTACAGCTAATCAGTGAGAGAAATACCTCTCTCAAAGGAATAGGTGATCAGAATTCATGGGCAGCAATGGGACATAGGAATGTGGAAATGAGAGGTGTGGGCTCCAGGGATGCTGGAGAAAACTCCTCCTCCAGTATTCCCTAACTCTCGAATGCTGCTGTCTTTTCAATACAAATACAAACCCACTCTGTTGTTTTGCACTGCCCCGTGCCCTGAATCTCTTGTTTGTGGACTGTATCCTCCAGTAACTTATTCAAGCAAGGATACACTGAAGCGAATTGTTCTGAAATATGACTTTCTTTCTTCTTACACTTACATGACTGGTGGGGCATAGAATTTTTGATTGAAAATAATTTCGCATTCAAGTTTTAAAGATACTACTCCATTATTTCCCAGCTTCTGGTGGTGCTGTTGAGAAGTCTGAAATCATTCTGATTTTTGATTCTTTGTAAATACTGTTTTTTAAAAAACTTTTCTGAAAACTTAGGAGAGCCGTTTTCCTTTGTCATATATTGCAGATTTTCAAGACAATGTTCCTTGGTGTGAGTTTGTGTTCATGTGTTTAAACCTAGGAGGTTATGTTATTCAACTTGAGAAGTTGCCTTTTTTTAACTTTTATTTAGTTCAAAGGTTCAAGCACAGGTTTGTTATTTAGGTAAAGTCTGTCATGAGGTTTGTTGTACAGATCATTTCATTACTCCAGTATTAAGCCTAGTCCCATTTAGTTGTTTTTCCTGATCTTCTTCCTTCTCTCGTTCTCCACTCTCTGAAAGGCTCTAGTGTGTGTTGTTCTTCCGCCTGTTGTATGTTCCTGTGTTCTCATCATTTAGCTCCCACTTGCAAGTGAAAATATCTGGTATTTGGATTTTGTGTTCCTGCATTAGTTTGCTAAGAATAATAGTCTCCAGCTTCATCTATGTCCCTGAAGAGAACATAATCGCATTCTTTTGTGGCTGCCTAGTGTTTTTTGTTATATATGTACCACATTTTCTTTATCCAGTCTACCATTGATGGGCATTTAGCTTGATTCCATAGTTTTGCTATTGTGAACAGTGCTGCCATGGACATATGCGTGCACATGTCTCTATAACAGAAGGATTTATATTCCTTTGGGTACATACCTAGTAACCCATTACTAGGTTTGCTGAATCAAATGGTATTTCACTCTTTAGGTCTTTGAGGAATCATGACACATTTTCACAATGGCAGAACTAATTTGCATTCCCGAATACAGTGTGTAAGTGTTGTTTTTCTCTCTAACCTTGCCAGTATGTGTTGTTTTTTTTTTTTTTGCTTTAATAATTGCCATTATGACTGGTGTGAGATGGTATCTTATTATAATTTTCATTTGCATTTCTCTAATAATCAGTGACGTTGAGCTTTTTTAATATGATTGCTTGTTGCATATATGTCTTGTTTTAAAAGTATCTGTTTATGTTCTTTGCCCACCATTTTATGGGTTGTTTTCCTCTTGTAAATTGAATTTCCCTACCGATGTTTGATATTAGATTTTTGTGGAATGCATAGTTTACAAACATTTTCTCACATTCTGTAGGTTGTCAGTTTTCTCTGGTGATAGTTTATTTTGCTGTGTGAAAGTTTCTCATTTTAATTTGACCCCAGTTTTCAATTTTGCTTTTGTTACCTTTTCTTTTGGCATGTTCATGATGAAATCTTTGCCTGTGCTTATGTTTTGAATGGCATTGTCTCATGTCTTGGAGAGCTTTTATAGTTTTTGGTTTTACATATAAGTGTTTAATCTATCTTGAGCAAATTTTTGTATGTAATGTAAAGAAGGGGTCTAGTTTCAGTCTTTTGCATATGGCTATCCAGTTATCCTGGCATCGTTTATTGAATAGGGAGAATCTTTTCCCCCTTGCTTGTTTTTGTTAAGTTTGCCAAAGATCAGATAGTTGTAGAAGCTTGGTTTTGTTTCTGGATTCTCTATTCTGTTCCATTAGTCTATGTGTTTGTTTTTGTACCAGTACTATGCCGTTGTTTCCTGTAGCCCTGTAATGCAGTTTGAAGTCTGGTAGCATGTCGCTTCCAGCTTTGCTCTTCATGCTTAGGATTGCCTTGGCTATTTTTGGTTCCACATAAATTTTTCAAAAGCTGGTTTTCTGAAAAAAATAATAAAACTCAACCTACTTCTTAACATTTTTCAAGAACTTAAATGAAATCATGACTGCTTTTGGAGATGGCACTCTGTATGTTTCAATTTACTACCCAGTAACTGGTCTATTAAAATCATACTGGTTAAAAAATAATAAACTTGAAGCTAGACCAATGAAGGAGAAAGGGAGGAGATTCAAATAACCACCATCAAAATCAATAAGGGCAATATTACCACTGACCCCACAGAAATACACACCACCCTCACAGAATATGATGTACAACTGTAGGCACTTTTTTTTCTTTAATTTTGAGATGAAGTTTTGTGCTTGTTGCTCAGGCTGGGGGAAAATGGTGAGATCTCGGCTTAGTGCCACCTCTGCCTCCTGAGTTCAAGCTATTCTCCTGCCTCAGCTTCCTGAGTAGCTGGGATGACATGCATGTGCCACCATGTCTGGTTAATTGTGTATTTTTAGTAGACATGGGGTTTCTCCATGTTGATCCAGCTGGTCTTGAACTCCCAATCTCAGGTGATCAACCCACCTTGACCTCCCAAAGTTCTGGGATTGCAGATGTGAGCCACTGAACCTGAAAAAATTGAGAAATCTAGAAGAAACTGATCAATTCCTGGTCACAACCACCCTCCCTGAGATGCAAGTTTGGTTTAACATATGCAAATTGATCAATGTCATCGTCACATAAACAGAACTAAAGAAAAAAATTACCCACATGATTATCTCAATGGATGCAAAAACAGCTTTTGATAAAATTCAACTTTCATGTGTGTTAAAAACTCTCGATAAACCAGGTATTGAAGGAACATACCTCAAAATAATAAGAGCCACATGTGACAAAACCACAGCCAGCATCATACTGAATGGACAAAAGCTGAAAGCATTCCCCTTAAAAATTGACACAAGATAGAGATGCCCTCTCTCCCCACTCCCATTCAGCATAGCTTTGAGGGTGTTCTTTGCTCTTGGGTTTCTAATTCTTTTAATTGTGATGTTGGGTAGTTAACTTGAGATCTCAATTTTGTTTTTGAGATGGAGTGTTGTTCTCTCAACCAGGCTGGAGTGCAGTGGTGTGATATGGGCTCACTGCAACATTTATCTCCTGGGTTCAAGCAGTTCTCCTGCCTCAGCCTCCTGAGTACCTGGGATTACAGGTATGTGCCACAGCACCAGCTAATTTTTGTATTTTTAGTAGAATGGGGTTTCACCATGTTGGTCAGGCTGGTCTCAAACTCCTGACCTTGTAATCTGCCCGCCTTGGCCTCCAAAAGTGCTGAGATTACAAGAGTGAGTCACCGCAGCTGTCCCGAGTTCTCACTTCTCGATGTGAGCATTTAGTACTATAAATTTCTCTCAACACTACTTGACTAGCTGCATCCCAGAAACTCTGGTAAATTGTAACTTTGTTCTCATTACTTTCAAAGAACTTCTTAAACTTCTTGATTTCTGCCTTAATGTCAATATTTACCCAGGAGTCATTCAGGAGCAAGTTACTCAGTTTCCATGTAAGTGTATGGTTTTGAATGAATTTCTTAGTCCTGATTTCAAATGTGATTGCATTTGCTTTGTGACCTAAGGTATCTTCTATACTTATGAATGATCTATGTGTTGAGTTGAAAAAATGTGTATTCTGCAGTCATTGGATGAAATGTTCCTTGAATATCAGTTCCATTTGGTCTGTAGTAAAGATTAAATTTCATGTTGATTGGTTGGTTTTCTGTCTGGAAGCTCTGTCCAGTGCTGAAAGTTGGGTGTTGTAGTCTCCAGCAATTACTGTGTTAGGGTTTATCTCTCTCTTTCTTATTTGCTGCGTGTGTCTGTTCTTTTCTCTCTCTCTCTGTCTGTCTCTATTTCTATCTTTGGAATTCTGATCATTTTAGTGTTGAACCTGTTCAAATTTTCTTCCGGATTTCAACTTTTTTCTTATCGCTATTTCTGGAAGACATAAGGTTCATCTACTCAACTTTGTTGTCTTACTATTCTAACAAGAATTTTTCACAAGTTCTGCTGTCATATTTTTAATTTCTAAGCGTTTACTTTTTCTTTAAATTTGGTTCTTGTTTCATGAAAATGGTAACACTTTTATCTCTTCGAGAACATTCATATGGGTTTCAGAAGGTCTTATCTCCTAGCACAGTCCTCATTCAGGCTGCATTTATGTGTCTTCTTGCTCTGGTCTCGGCCATTCATGTTAGAAGCTTTGCTCAGATGCCTGGTGACCCTTAGCTGTCTGTGTCTGTTAGAAAAAAATGGAGCACTGAAAAGCTAAAAGCTGATGGAAGTTCTGTGATTGTAACATTTTGTGGGGGGTGGTCTTGCTGGGTCAGACCTTTTCTTCTTGAGCAAGAGAGATTCTCTCTAGAGAAAAATCATCTTAACTTCTGACCTAGTGTATCTGCAACCCTCATTGGAACTCAGTGGTAGGAAAACCTGGAGGATCTCAGTGTTCAGTGTGTACATTTAAGCACTTGTGTCTAGAGAGCTCCTGCCTAGAGACACCAAATTTTACCCTATAGAGTGGAAACCTCCACCCTGCCACAACCGTGGGATGCAGTCACCGATTATAGGGAGAGGATCTGGGATCTACCTACTACTGAAACATAAATTCCCTAGGTAAATTTAGCTGCCAACTCTTGAACCCTTGGTGATCCTGGTTGCCTTCCTGCCACTGGCTTGGGATTTAGCATCTCTGGGTCTACGGTCAGGTGTCACTGACAGCTTCTGCTTGCCAGTTTTCTATATGCTGAAGGGATTGTCTTTATTTTCTTTTTATCTTTGTTGGTTTATTTATTTTTAATCATCCCGTGTTAATGTGGTTTAATGATGGAGTGAAGGCATATGCAGGTATTCAACCAAACATCTTAGCTGAAGTCTGTGTATTTCTCTTGTAGTAAAATATTGATCATTCTATTTTTCAGTTAATCAAATTTTTATATATGCATTCTGATTTGGGGATGATGTGAGGGAAGAGAGAGAGAAAGAAAGAGAGACTCAGACGGACAGAGACAGGGTGAGAGAGAGAGGCTACTGTGACAAATCTGTGGGTCTGTGTATTTGGAAGTCAATAGGAATTTAGCCCTGTTTTCTGTCTAAAAAGCAGGAGTGTCCAGACAATGGATCTTGAACTAGGCTAAGAATCTTTGAGGCAATGGCGCAGATCCAGTTGTGTTCAATTTTTAGTCCTTAGGCTGAAAGGGAAAATAAAGTAAAACACATTTTAAAAAATTTCTGGCTGGGCGCGGTGGCTCAAGCCTGTAATCCCAGCACTTTGGGAGGCAGAGGTGGGCGGATCACAAGATCAAGAGATCGAGACCATCCTGGTCAACATTGTGAAACCCTGTCTCTGCTAAAAATACAAAAAATTAGCTGGGCATGGTGGTGCGTGCCTGTAATCCCAGCTACTAGGGAGGCTGAGGAAGAAGAATTGCCTGAACCCAAAACGCGGAGGCTGCGGTGAGCCGAGATTGTGCCATTGCACTCCAGCTTGGGCAACAAGAGCGAAACTTCATTTCTTTTTTTTTTTTTTTTAATTTTTTATTTGATTATAGGTTTTGGGGTACATGAGCAGAGCATGCGAGACAGTTACGTAGGTACACACATGGCAGTGTGCTGTGCTTTTCTTCTCCCCTTCACCCACATTTGGCATTTCTCCCCAGGCTATCCCTCCCTACCTCCCCCTCCCACTGGCCCTCCCCTTTTCCCCTTAATAGACTCCAGTGTTTAGTACTCCCCTTTCTGTGTCCATGTGTTCTCATTTTTCATCACCCACCTATGAGTGAGAATATGCGGTGTTTCATTTTCTGTTCTTGTGTCAGTTTGTTGAGGATGATGTTCTCCAGATTCATCCATGTCCCTACAAACGACACGAGCTCATCATTTCTGATTGCTGCATAATATTCCATGGTGTATATGTGCCACATTTTAACAATCCAGTCTATTATCAATGGGCATTTGGGTTGATTCCAGGTCTTTGCTATAGTAAACAGTGCTGCAATGAACATTCGTGTACATGTGTCCTTATAGTAGAACGATTTATAGTCTTTTGGATATATACCCAGTAATGGGATTGCTGGGTCAAATGGAATTTCTATTTCTAAGGCCTTGAGGAATCGCCACACTGTCTTCCACAATGGTTGAACTAATTTACACTCCCACCAAAAGTGTAAAAGTGTTCCTTTTTCTCCACATCCTCTCTAGCATCTGTTGTCTCCAGATTTTTTAATGATCGCCATTCTAACTGGTGTGAGATGGTATCTCAATGTGGTTTTGATTTGCATCTCTCTGATGACCAGTGACGATGAGCATTTCTTCATATGATTGTTGGCCTCATATTTGTCTTCTTTCGTAAAATATCTGTTCATATCCTTTGCCCACTTTTGAATGGGCTTGTTTTTTTTCTGTAAATCTGCTTGAGTTCTTTGTAAATTCTGGATATCAGCCCTTTGTCAGATGGGTAGACTGCGAAAATTTTTTCCCATTCTGTTGGTTGCCGATCCACTCTAGTGACTGTTTCTTTTGCCGTGCAGAAGCTGTGGAGTTTCATTAGGTCCCATTTGTCTATTTTGGCTTTTGTTGCCAATACTTTTGGTGTTTTGTTCATGAAGTCCTTGCCTACTCCTATGTCCTGGATAGTTTTGCCTAGATTTCCTTCTAGGGTTTTTATGGTGCCAGGTCTTATGTTTAAGTCTTTAATCCATCTGGAGTTAATTTTAGTGTAAGGTGTCAGGAAGGGGTCCAGTTTCTGCTTTCTGCACATGGCTAGCCAGTTTTCCCAACACCATTTGTTAAACATGGAATCCTTGCCCCATTGCTTGTTTTTGTCAGGTTTATCAAAGATTGTATAGTTGTATGTATGTTGTGTTGCCTCCGGTGCCTCTGTTTTGTTCCATTGGTCTATATCTCTGTTTTGGTACCAGTACCATGCTGTTTTGATTACTGTAGCCTTGTAGAATAGTTTGAAATCCGGTAGTGTGATGCCCCCCGCTGTGTTCTTTTTGCTTAGAATTGACTTGGCTATGCGGGCTCTCTTTTGGTTCCATATGAAGTTCATGGTGGTTTTTTCCAGTTCTGTGAAGAAAGTCAATGGTAGCTTGATGGGGATAGCGTTGATTCTGTAAATTACTTTGGGCAGTATAGCCATTTTCACGATATTAATTCTTCCTAACCATGAACATGGAATGTTTCTCCATCTGTTTGTGTCCTCTCTGATTTCGTTGAGAAGTGGTTTGTAGTTCTCCTTGAAGAGGTTCCTTACGTTCCTTGTGAGTTGTATTCCAAGGTATTTTATTCTTTTTGTAGCAATTGCGAATGGCAGTTCGCTCTTGATTTGGCTTTAAGTCTGTTATTGGTGTAGACGAATGCTTGTGATTTTTGCACATTGATTTTATATCCTGAGACTTTGCTGAAGTTGTTTATCAGTTTCAGGAGTTTTTGGGCTGAGGCGATGGGGTCTTCTAGGTATACTATCATGTCGTCTGCAAATAGAGACAATTTGGCTTCCACCTTTCCTATTTGAATACCCTTTATTTCTTTTTCTTGCCTGATTGCTCTGGCTAGAACTTCCAGTACTATATTGAATAGGAGTGGTGAGAGAGGGCATCCTTGTCTAGTGCCAGATTTCAAAGGGAATGCTTCCAGTTTTTGCCCATTCAGTATGATATTGGCTGTTGGTTTGTCATAAATAGCTTTTATTACTTTGAGATACGTTCCATCAATACCGAGTTTATTGAGGGTTTTTAGCATAAAGGGCTGTTGAATTTTGTCAAATGCCTTCTCTGCGTCAATTGAGATAATCATGTGGTTTTTGTTTTTGGTTCTGTTTATGTGGTGAATTATGTTGATAGACTTGTGTATGTTGAACCAGCCTTGCATCCCTGGGATGAATCCTACTTGATCATGATGAATACGTTTTTTGATTTGCTGTTGCAATCGGCTTGCCAATATTTTATTGAAGATTTTTGCATCTATGTTCATCATGGATATTGGCCTGAAGTTTTCTTTTCTCGTTGGGTCTCTGCCGGGTTTTGGTATCAGGATGATGTTAGTCTCATAAAATGATTTGGGAAGGATTCCCTCTTTTTGGATTGTTTGAAATAGTTCTAGAAGGAACGGTACCAGCTCCTCCTTGTGTGTCTGGTAGAATTCGGCTGTGAACCCGTCTGGACCTGGGCTTTTTTTGTGAGGTAGGCTCTTAATTGCTGCCTCGACTTCAGACCTTGTTATTGGTCTATTCATAGTTTCAGCTTCCTCCTGGTTTAGGCTTGGGAGGACACAGGAGTCCAGGAATTTATCCATTTCTTCCAGGTTTACTAGTTTATGCGCATATAGTTGTTTGTAATATTCTCTGATGATGGTTTGAATTTCTGTGGAATCTGTGGTGATTTCCCCTTTATCATTTTTTATTGCATCTATTTGATTGTTCTCTCTCTGTTTTTTAATCAATCTGGCTAGTGGTCTGTCTATTTTGTTGATCTTTTCAAAAAACCAGCTCTTGGATTTATTGATTTTTTTGAAGGGTTTTTCGTGTCTCAATCTCCTTCAGCTCTGCTCTGATCTTAGTAATTTCTTGTCTTCTGCTGGGTTTTGAGTTTTTTTGATCTTGCTCCTCTAGCTCTTTCAATTTTGACGATAGGGTGTCAATTTTGGATCTCTCCATTCTCCTTATATGGGTACTTATTGCTATATACTTTCCTCTAGAGACTGCTTTAAATGTGTCCAAGAGGTTCTGGCACGTTGTGTCTTCGTTCTCATTGGTTTCGAAGAACTTCTTTATTTCTGCCTTCATTTCGTTGTTTATCCAGTCAACATTCAAGAGCCAGTTGTTCAGTTTCCATGAAGCTGTGCGGTTCTGGGTCGGTTTCTGAATTCTGAGTTCTAACTTGATTGCACTATGGTCTGAGAGGCTGTTTGTTATGATTTCAGTTGTTTTGCATTTGTTGAGCAGTGCTTTACTTCCAATTATGTGGTCAATTTTAGAGTAGGTGTGATGTGGTGCTGAGAAGAATGTGTATTCTGTGGATTTGGGGTGGAGAGTTCTGTAAATGTCCACCAGGTTTGCTTGCTCCAGGTCTGAGTTCAAGCCCTGGATATCCTTGTTGATTTTCTGTCTGGTTGATCTGTCTAGTATTGACAGTGGAGTGTTAAAGTCTCCCACTATTATTGTGTGGGAGTCTAAGTCCTTCTGTAAGTCATTAAGAACTTGCCTTATGTATCTGGGTGCTCCTGTGTTGGGTCCATATATGTTTAGGATCGTTAGCTCTTCTTGTTGTATCGATCCTTTTACCATTATGTAATGGCCTTCTTTGTCTCTTTTGATCTTTGTTGCTTTAAAGTATATTTTATCAGAGATGAGAATTGCAACTCCTGCTTTTTTTTGCTTTCCATTAGCTTGGTAAATCTTCCTCCATCCCTTTATTTTGAGCCTTTGTGTATCCTTGCATGTGAGATGGGTCTCCTGGATACAGCACACTGATGGGGTTTGGATTTTTATCCAATTTGCCAGTCTGTGTCTTTTGATTGGTGCATTTAGTCCATTTACATTTAGGGTTAATACTGTTATGTGTGAATTTGATACTGCCATTTTGATGCTAAGTGGCTGTTTTCCCTGTTAGTTGTTGTAGATTCTTCATTATGTTGAAGCTCTTTAGCATTCAGTGTGATTTTGGAATGGCTGGTACTGATTGATCCTTTCTATGTGTAGTGCCTCTTTTAGGAGCTCTTGTAAAGCAGACCTGGTGGTGACAAAATCTCTGAGTACTTGCTTGTTCACAAAGGATTTTATTCTTCCATCACTTCTGAAGCTCAGTTTGGCTGGATATGAAATTCTGGGTTGAAAGTTCTTTTCTTTAAGAATGTTGAATATTGGCCCCCACTCTCTTCTGGCTTGTAGTGTTTCTGCCGAGAGATCTGCTGTGAGTCTGATGGGCTTCCCTTTGTGGGTGACCCGACCTTTCTCTCTGGCTGCCCTTAGTATTCTCTCCTTTATTTCAACCCTGTTGAATCTGACGATTATGTGCCTTGGGGTTGCTCTTCTTGCGGAATATCTTTGTGGTGTTCTCTGTATTTCCTGCAATTGAGTGTTGGCTTGTCTTGCTAGGTGGGGGAAATTTTCCTGGATGATGTCCTGAAGAGTATTTTCCAGCTTGGATTCATTCTCTTCGTCCCCTTCTGGTACACCTATCAAACGTAGGTTAGGTCTTTTCACATAGTCCCACATTTCTTGGAGACTTTGTTCATTCCTTTTTGCGCTTTTTTCTCTGATCTTGGTTTCTCGTTTTATTTCATTGAGTTGGTCTTTGACTTCAGATATTCTTTCTTCTGCTTGGTCAATTCGGCTATTGAAACTTGTGTTTGCTTCGTGAAGTTCTCGTATTGTGTTTTTCAGCTCCTTTAATTCATTCATATTCCTCTCTAAGGTATCCATTCTTGTTATCATTTCCTCGAATCTTTTTTCAAATCTTTTTTCAAGGTTCTTAGTTTCTTTGCATTGATTTAATACATGATCTTTTAGCTCACAAAAGTTTCTCATTATCCATCTTCTGAAGTCTAATTCCGTCATTTCGTCACAGTCATTCTCCGTCCAGCTTTGCTCCCTTGCTGGTGAGGAGTTTTGGTCCTTTCTAGGAGGCGAGGTGTTCTGGTTTTGGGTGTTTTCCTCCTTTTTGCGCTGGTTTCTTCCCATCTTTGTGGATTTGCCCACTGGTCGTCTGCGTAGTTGCTGACTTTTCGTTTGGGTCTCTGAGTGGACACCCAGAATGTTGATGATGAAGTATTTCTGTTGCTTGGTTTTCCTTCTACCAGTCTAGCCCCTTCGCTGTACGACTGCTGAGGTCCGCTCCAGACCCTGCTTGTCTGGGGTGCACCTCTAGTAGCTGTGGCACAGCGAGGGATGCTACCAGTTACTTTTTCTGCTCTCTTTGTCCCAGGATGATGCCTGCCTAATGTCAGTCTTTTGGATATAGAGGGGTCAGGGAGCTGCTTGAGGAGACAGTTTGTAGTTTATAGGGGTTTAATTGCTGAGCTGTGCACTCTGTTGTTCATTCAGGGCTGTTAGGCTGCTATGTTTGATTCTGCTGCAACAGAGCTCATTAAAAATCCCCCTTTTTTTTTTTTTCTCAAATGCTCTGTGTTGAGGGGTTTGGGCTTTATTTTTGGATGTCCGATCAGGTGTCCTGCCCAGCTAGAAGGCAGACTAGCCACTGTTTGGCTGCCGAGGCTCCGCCTTGCTGTTGTGTGATTCGTGCTGTTCCTGCCGGCTCTGCTGTGGTCTCCGCCACGCCCTGCGGCGGAGTCTCTTCATGGTAGCGTGTTGCCTCAGCAACGGCAGGCTGCGTCAGCAGTGGGCGTGTATCTCAGTAGGGACGGGTTGCCTCGGCAATGGCTGGCTGCGTCAGCAATGGGCGTGTATCTCAGTTGGGGCGGGTTGCCTCGGCAACGGCTGGCTGCATCAGCAGTGGGCGTGTATCTCAGTTGGGGCGGGTTGCCTTGGCAATGGCTGGCTGCGTCAGCAGTGGGCGTGTATCTCAGTTGGGGCAGGTTGCCTCGGTAGTGGTGGACGCCCCTCCCCCTCAGAGCGTCTCAGACCGTCTGCTCGGGATAGTTTGAAATTGCGGTTTTGTTTGTCCCACTGGGTATCCCAATCCCTGCAATCCCCTGGGCTGGCCTATTGTCCAAGTCTCGTTCAGTCTCAAGTCCAGCCCTCTCAAGTCTCAGGTTGCCGGTTCAACAGGGCATCTGGACAAGCACGCCCTGTGGGGATTGCTGGGTAGGGCCGGCTGCCGCCGCCCCGGCTGCCGGCTTCGCCAGGCAGACCTACTGCCTGCCGTCCCATGTCTTTTTTATACTTGGGAGTTTCCCCGTTCTGTGGGCAACAAAGATCAGTCTGGAAATGCCGCTCTGACTCACCGTTTGCAGATTCAAAGAGAAGAGCTCCAATCCTGGGTTGTTCTCACAGCGCCATCTTGAGTCCTCCTCCGTGAAACTTCATTTCTAAAAAAAAAAAAAAAAAAAATTTTCTGAAAGTGGTGTTTTCTGATTTGCCCTCAGATAATTAGATATAGAAGGTAGCCATACATTTTTGGCTAACTCAGCATTCGTTGCTCCATTCAGCAAATTCATCTTTATATTCATGTTCTTTCTCTCCAGCTTAATATCCAAAATTTAAAAGTGAGGAATGCAGAATAGTTGAACTAAAAGAAACAGATCAACCACAACCTGCCTCTTCTTCCTCTCACCCAAAGAAAACCATTGTTAACATTTTGCTATATTCTCTTTATGTACTTTTCTCAGGTACTTTTAGTCGAATATATTTTTGATCATAAAATTGTCTTAGACAATAAGTTGTCAGAGAAGAACAACCACTCTTTTTACACTCCAGGCTTCCATCTTGAAGGTGACTGACTTGGGAATCCTGTATTTTAACAAGATATGATGTTGATATGGAATCTTTTATTTGACTGTTCTGAGATGTTCTCTTTTTAGCATACTCTCCTTCATCCCCTTCTTCCCTGCTATACACACACATACACATTCACACATACACGCATTCTTTCTTTCTCTCTCACATGCACATTCTCATATGGAAATACAAGCATGCTCATACACATGTGCACACACACAGGCACGTGCATGCACACACTCACACTCATATGAACCAACATGCACATACACACTCTCCATCTCTTTCCTCCCTGCTACACACACATACTCTAACACTCATATGCACATGTGCACACACACATATGTACGACATGCAATGTGTCGGAAGGCCATGTAGAAAATGATTGTTACTCTCCAAAAGGAAGGACACCCACACTTTGCAATAAAAAGAAACAGCTCTGTTTTTGTAAAAAAAAAAAAAAAAAAAAAAAAAAGAATTTTCTATTAGGCCTAGAAAGAAACTTAAAAAGTGTTTCTTCTTTTATCTAATCGGAACTTGTGTATGTGCACACACCCGTGTGACAGAAAGAGCCAGGGAGAGAGGGAGGGAGAGGAGGTGAAGGCAAGAAGAGAGAGAGCGATTAAAAAGCAAGTGCACTGTGGCAAGCTCGTCTGGACTAAGTGAGAAGCAGGCGGTTGTGGTGATGAGATAGGAGCTTGGAATGCTTCCTGGTACCAAGACTGTCATAAGTGGAATTGGGGTCTGAAAAAGTGACAGCAAAATTCAGCGTTCCTTTGACAACCACTCAGAAAATAGAATGTGAGGAAGCAGGAGGAAGGGAAGGTGTGGGGCCACCCATGAGAATGAACTCGTGAGGCATCATGGCAAAGATCCCAATTGTTGGACTGAGGCAGAGAGGTAGAAAGAAGAACACAGACTTTAAGGTCTGACCGATATAAGTATAGGTCCCACCTCCACCACATATTAGATGTGTAATGTTAAATGAGCTACTATGCCTCTTTGAGCCTCAGCTTGCCTCTCTCTAAAAAGAAGATGTTAAACCTTTCCTTGCACTATTGTTGTAGGGATTAGAGATGATGTCAATAAAAATGTTTCCAGCATGCTCGGTATTCAACGTACCTTGGATAGACTTATTTGGCCAGTTCACTGCAAAGGGTAATATACACGAGTAAGAATTTTTCTTTTCTTCAAAATAGACTTTTTGGGATTAAACTCTAAAAAAGTGTTAAATAAATGAATCAAGATATTTTTCATTTCTGTTGTTGAAGTATTTGCCTTCTTACGTTTGGTAATGTTAGGATTTTCCACAGAAGAAGTTGACACTTTCCTTCTTAGTCACGCTGGCAATACCATGTTTCAACACTAGTTACTATTTTCTTTTCGAAAAGTGTCATTTGTCTAGCTTCCCTTGAAAGATCAGCTAAATGTCACATTATCCCTGCTTCTGCTAATCTTTCAAAATGCTCACCACCATAGTCATAACATTTTCTTCATGCTCAAGTTGATTTAAAAAATGTTCTAAAGACAGTGTTGCTGAATTTTTATTTGTTTAATAAAAATTAGGCTTTTAAATATAAAAATATAGATTTATTATAAATCCTCTAGAAAGCAAAGAAAAATAGATTTGAAAAATACCTTGTTTAATCACATAAAGCTAGGCAGAGTTAAATCACTGTTTCCATTTTGGTACATTTTATTTTAATCTTTTCATTATTTTAATGTCCTTCTTTATATCCATAATGGTGATAACATGATGTATATATGAACATGTATATATTATATAAATATATAAAATACATAAATATATCTTTTAAAAATGGTATCTGTAGGCCGGGCGCGGTGGCTCAAGCCTGTAATCCCAGCATTTTTGGAGGCCGAGGCGGGTGGATCACGAGGTCAAGAGATCGAGACCATCCTGGTCAACATGGTGAAACCCCATCTCTACTAAAAATACAAAAAATTAGCTGGGCTTGGTGGCGCGTGCCTGTAATCCCAGCTACTCAGGAGGCTGAGGCAGGAGAATTGCCTGAACCCAGGAGGCGGAGGTTGCGGTGAGCCAAGATCGCGCCATTGCACTCCAGCCTGAGAAACAAGAGCGAAACTCCGTCTCAAAAAATTAATAAATAAATAAATAATAAAAAATGAAAATGGTATCAGTTTATTATATATAAATATATATCTAATGACTATATATCTACATATCTACTTCTATATTTATATATCTCCATGATAGAAGTTGGAAAATACAGAAAACTGTAGAGGAGTTCGGAGAAACAACCTATAATCTCATTATACAGAAATAATTTTCTTCCCTTTTGCTTCTCCACATTTTGGCTTAGATCAAATTTAGAAATGATTTTCTTAACGTTTTTGGTATTGTGTTTTTAGAGTATCAAGATGTTGCTACATATTCTGATTTTTATGTATAGTTGTGACAGGAACACCCACAAAATAATTGTTCTAGAAAAGAATTTGTTAACAAATATTTTCTTCCAGGAAGTGGTGTATTAGCGTTTTAAAAGAAACATTTCTGGACGTCAAAGTAGACATTGGGCTTATATCAACAGCTCAATCTTTTTTAAAATACGCTTTATTTTTAGAGCAGTGTAAAGTGAATAGTGAGGCATAGTGGAAAGTACAGAGAGTTCCTACATTCCCACCTCCCCAAATGCACAGCCTCCTCCACTATCAGCCTTCCTCACTAGAGAGGTACATTTGTTACAATGGATGAACCAACATTGACTTATCACTGTCACCCATAGTTTATAATTGACATTAGGGACCATTCTTGCTGTCGTATATTCAGTGAGTTTTGACAAGGGTGTAATGGCATGTGTCTACCATTATAGTAACACACAGAGTAGTTTCATTGCCCTAAACATCCTCTAGGCTCTGCCCATTTATCCTTTCCCACTTTTTAACCCCCAGCAATCACTGAACGTTTTGATGTCTCTATAGTTTTGCCTTTTCCAGAATGTCATATAGTTGGATTCATATAGTAAGTGGTCATTTGAGATTGGTTTCTTTCACTTAGTAGTATGTATTTGAGTTTCCTCTATATCTTTTAATGGCTTCATAGCTCACGTGCTTTTTTTCTGCAACAAAAGCCACATTCAAAGATGATTGCTTTCATTGCTGAATAATATTCCACTGTGTCGATGTAGAGGTTTGTTTATCCAGGCACTTACGAGTCTATAGTAACCAGTGTGGAGCCGGGGAAGCCATAAATGGCCTGGTTGTGGCGAAGGCCTGGAGCCTATGTCGATAGGTGCCATGGAGGTTGGAGGCATTAGATCTTAGAGCCATAGGGGAAGGCCTGGAGCTTGGGTTGACAGGGTCTGTCCCATAGCCTGTGGCTATAGAAACCTGCATGGTGTTGAGTTCACTGAATTGTGCCTGGCATTGGAGTTGATGTTGAAATCAGGTGTTACATTTACTCTCCTCTCTGTACATACATAGTATCTCTTTCCATGCTTCACTACCCAGGTTTAGGGGCGGGGTAATGCAGATAATATAAAACTCTCTTTTATACTCTATTTTATGCCGTTTTTCTTACTTTTCTACTCCACAAACGTGCTATAACCTCTCACCTGGATTCCTTGTCTCTTTTGAAGACACTTTGATGCACGGATGGCTGTTCAAATTGATGT
Source organism: Callithrix jacchus (assembly GCF_049354715.1). NCBI lineage: Eukaryota > Metazoa > Chordata > Mammalia > Primates > Cebidae > Callithrix > Callithrix jacchus. The sequence goes on along the minus strand of NC_133522.1, from coordinate 1,002,897 downwards.
TTCTGTGAAGGAATAAGTGCTGAAAAGTTCTGTTTTGCCATTTTGTCCATGGCATTCTTCTCTGTTAACTGAAAAAATATTTTTACTGAATAACATATTGTTAAAAATGGTCAGACCCTTGGTTTAGCTCTGGAAGTTTCTCCTTTAGAGCAAGTTCCTTTCATAGTTCTCTATAGAAAGACTATAGTTGTAAAATGTTGGTAGAGATGATATTTTGTGTGTAGAATTAAGGACCGATTACACATAAATGTTTAGCGGACAGTAAACATTTGTGAGTAATCTGTTCTTACACACAAAAAGAAGGTCTATAGCTTTAGGAAAGGGGAAATTATCAAGGTTATTCAGACAATATAAAATGAGTTGAGAAAATTGAAGGGAATGTTTATACTTGAATGAGACCTCATGGAGAAAGACAAAATAAGGAAGCCATGGGAGAATATTTGCTTTCTCGGAACCACAAAAGTGAGGAAAGCCAAGAGCACAGCTGGAGTTGCACCAGATCAAGTAGACATTCCATCAGAGCCTGAACTGAGAATGCACCATTCCTAGTCACCTTGATAACAGCCCCATTTTCTGTTAATAATCCTCTATGAGAAAAATCTTGCAAAAATAGTCAGAAAAGGCAGAGTCACATGCGGTTCAGTGTGTTCCACCTTGGCAGACGGTCTTAGGAGGAGTTTTGGAAGGATCGTGCTGCAGGCAATGGATGAGATAATGATGAGAAATTTTCCAGCTCTGTATAAAAAGGCAAGCGAAATATATGCTTGTGAATTTTTGGCTGCTTTTTTATGCTGTATTTTCAGATCAATTTTATCCCAGTTAATGTGAATATAAACTCTGATTGTTATGGTTATCTCTCGTGGGGTGTCTATTATTTTGTCAGAAATTGTATCAGGAACTTTATATCAATCACTAAATTACACATTTCCAAGCTGCATATGAATTAGGTATTACTATGATCATTTTACAGATGAAGAAGATGAGACTCAGAGCAATACATAAGTTGCCCAAGGTCAGAGCATGTAAGTACCAAAAATAAAAGCCAGATAAATCTAATTCCCATATCTTTGCTCTTTCAATGATGTTTCAGAGTTGATTACAAAAGGAATTGTTCTGTGTGCTCAGGATAATTTACTACCTACTAAATTTAACCATAGGGCAGTCTTATAAACAGAGTAGAGTATGCAGTTAAGATAAAATTTGAGAGGAAAAAATTAAATTAAAATAGTACATAACCAATGATCAGAATATTCTCTCAGTATTTTAGAAATTTATGTAAGAATAAACTAGATACTGATAAAAAAGTCACATTCTTTATGCACAAATCTTGTAAGTAGCTACTTTAAAGAGAGGATATTATTTACCTAGAAGAAAGTGGGGTTGTCAACCACTATATAACCATTCGTGGGGTGAATGTCTTTTTTATTTTAGGCCTCTGGCTGATGGATCCAAGAGGTAGATACGTGATGTCAAAATATTCTCTTTTATAGGTAATTACAATTTACAATGGAAGATACAGAGGCCACAAGGTAGTAGAGTTGAGTTATATTAACAGAAAACCTTGTTAGAGAAAAGACCCACCTCTCACTATCATGTTCAATGGCAAAGATTAGTAGAAGGTACAGCAAAATGGACACACATGCGAGTATACCCACATTGATATTGGAAGTAACTTTTTTCTTATATACTATAAATCATATCCCAGAATATACTCATAATGTGTACACTTATTGGGATATGACAATCAACGTACAAAATATGTACCATATGTACATTGACTGTGATGTACATATGTGTACACAATACAGATGTACAAAAATTGTACATAATCTGTACAATATGTACATTTATATGTACATAATGTGTACACAGTAGGTATGTACATAATGTGTACAATATGTAAATATATTGTAATATTACAATGATTTCATATAATCACAACAGCATATATAATCACAATACACATATAATACATAATATCAATATAAATGTACATATTGCACACATTATATACATTTACATTTATTGTGATATTACGATATGTACACATGTACATCATGCACACGTGCAGATTTGCGGTATATACACGTGTACATTAGTGTGCACAGTATGTACATATGTACACTACACATATGTTCATATAATGTAGATATGTACCTTCTGTACAGGAGTACACAGTATGTACAATATGTACACGTATATACTAGGTACACATATAGGTGTATACCCACTTTGGTAACTCGAGAGATTTCTATCTAATATACTAAATATAAAATACCAGAATGTAGTCATAGTGCGTACATTTATTCTCGTATTGTGATAAATGTATTAAATAGGCACAATCTGTACATGTACTCTGCTGTACATAGGTGTACACAATGCACATGTACAAAAAATGTACATAATCTGTAAAATATGTACCTGTATATTTCTATAATGTGTACACAATGCATAGGTACATAATGTGTACACTATGCACATTCCTTAAAATATCAGTGATAAAATATATATAATCACAGTAAGATATATAATCACACTAATACATATATGTCGTGTAATATCACCAAAAAGTACGTATTGTACATATTAGGTATGTATTAGGTACATATGTATAGTGCACATATTATGAAAATATATATGTATCATGATAACACCGTATGTACACGTATACAAATATGTGCCTACTATTTAAACAATGTACACATGCAGATATAGGTGCAAACTACATACCTATGCACAGCAGGCTATTACTACCGTTCTGCTCGTAGCAGCCTCAATGCCCACCCTGGCTGCTTAAAGACCCCCTGGCTAGGGGGCTGTACCCACAGCCCCCGCCAGAGAGCCCATAACAGCTACCAGGCCCACGCTTGCTGCTTAGGGACCCCCTGCCTAGGGCGCTGTGCCCACAGCTGCTGGGGCCCGGCTATTTTGAAAATGTGGTGTAATATGATACTGGCAACCATATCACACAGAAATGATAATGTTATTGTGGTTCTTTACATATTAGGCAATAGTTCTAGTTACACATTTGGCATATTGACAAAAATGTCATCCTCACCCCATTGACATTAGAATTGAAAGCATAGGAGGGTTTCACCCCTTGCAATGTTTAATTCAATATAATTGTTTTCTTGTTTACATTAGTGACCATATCAGAGCACGGTGTACATCTCTTGCAGTATTCAGAATATTTCTCTACGGGCAGCAACATTTTTCTCTCCTTATCTGGATATTAGGAAGAATATCACAGGACCGGCTTACAGCACCAGTCACATCGTGAGCAATGTCATCTGTAATCCCCTAGTTATTAAGAACAATGTAATGGGGGTCTTGTGTGCTTTTGGAGATATTTGGAGTAATATCCTTTTAGTTTCTGGATATTAGAAACAATACTACAGTGGTGGTGTACACTTCCTGCGATATTAAGAGTATACTCATCCTCTGTCCCTGGGATATTAGGAACTACGTCGCAGAAGCGTTGCACTTTGCCTATAACATTGGAACAATCACAGAGTGTACACCTTCTTTCATTGTGAGAGAAATACCTACTTAGGATATGATGGATAATATCACAAAATGGACACACATGGGTATATACCCACTGTGATATTGGAGGTCATTTTTATCTAATATACTAAAAGTCATAACCCAGAAAAAACTCATAATGTGTAGACTTATTGGGATATTACACTCAATGTACAGAATATGTAACATATGTACATTGACTGTCATGTACATACATGTACACAATACAGATGTACAATAAATGTACATAAACTATCATTTGTACGAATATATGTGCAAAATGTGCACACAATAGGTATGCACATAATGTGTACAATATGTACATTTATTGTAATATCACAATGTTATATAATCACAACTGCATATAAAATCACAATACACATGTAATATGTAATATCAATATAAATGTACATATTGCAAACATGATGTACATTTACATTTATTGTGATATGATATGTAAACATGTACATCATGTACCCATTATATACAGATGCACAATATATGCAAGTGTACATATGTGGGTACAGTATGTACATATGTACACTCCACATGTGTACATATAATGTAGATATGTACCTTCTGTACCTGAGTACATTCTATGCACAATATGTACACATATAAACGATGTACACACCTGGGTGTACAACCACTGTGGTAACCGGAGAAATTTCTATCTAATATACAAAATATAATAATTCAGAATGTAGTAACAGTGTGTACATTTATTGGCATATTGCAATAAATGTATTAAATAGGTACAATCTGTACATTTACCCTGCTGTACATATGTGTACACAATGCACATGTACAAAAAATGTACATACTCTGTAAAATATGTACCTACATATTTCTATAATGTGTAAACAATGTATAGGTACATAATGTGTACACTATGCACATTCCTTAAAATATCAGTGATAAAATATATATAATCCAAATAACGCATATAATCACAGTAATATATATATATCATGTAATATCACAAAAAAGTACATATTGTTCACAGTAGGTACGCATTAGGTCTATATGTATTGTGCACATATGTACATATATATTTATCATAACACCATGTGTACACTTATACAAATATGTGTTCATTATTAAAACTATGTACCTGTGCAGAACAGGCTATTACCACAGCCCCCCTCGTAGCAGCCCCAAGGCCCACCCTGGCTGCTTAAAGACGCCCTGGCTAGGGAGCTGTAACCACATTCCCCGCCAGAGTGCCCGTAACAGCTCCCAGGCTGACGCTGGCTGCTTAGGGACCCCCTGGCTAGGGCGCTCTGCCCGGCTATTTTGAAAATGTGGTGTAATATGATGCTGGCGACCATATCATATGGAAATGATGTTATTCTGTTTTTTTATATACTAGGCAATAGTTCTAGTTACACCTCTGCCATATTGACAAAAATGTCATCCTCACACCCCTGGATATTAGAATTGAAATCATAAGGGGGTTTCACCCCTTGCAATGTTGAATTCAATATAATTGTGTTCTCGTTTACATTAGTGACCATATCAGAGCACAGTGTACTCCTCTTGCCGTATTCAGAGGATTTGCCTATGGGCAGCAACATTATTCTCTCGTTCTCTGGATATTAGGAACAATATCACAGGACCGGCGGACAGCCCCAGTCATATCGTGAGTAATGGCATCTGTAATCCCTTAGTTGTTAGAAAAAAAATCACGGGGGTCTTGTGTGCTTTATCAGATACTTGGAGTAATATCTTTTCCGTTTTTGGATATTAGACACTAGATACTACAGTGGTGGTGTACACTTCCTGCGATATTCAGGGTATAATAATCTTTTGTCCCCAGGATATTAGGTAGTACATTAAAGAAGCCTTGTGCTTTGCCTGTGATATTGGAACAATCACAGAGTGAACACTTGCTTTCAAAATGAGAGTAATACCTACTTAAAATATGATGGATAATATAAAAAAATGGACACACATGGGTGTATACCCACTTTGATATAGAAAGAAATTTTTATCTAATATACTAAAAGTCATATATCGCAATATACTCATAATGTGTACACTTATTGAGGTGTTACAATGTGCAGAATACATACCATATGTACATAGAGTGTTATGTACATATGTGCACACAATACAGATGTACCAAAAACGTACATAATCTGTACAATATGTGCAATTACAGGTACATAATGTGTACACAATAGGTATGTACGAAATGTGTGCAATATGTACATTTATTGTAATATTACAATGATATCATATAATCACAACAGCATATAAAATCACAATACACAAGTAATACATAATATAAATGTATATATTGCACACATCGTGTACATTTACATTTATTGTGGTATCACGGTGTGTACACATGCACATCATGTACCCATTATGTACACATGTACAAAATATGCACATGTACATATGTGTGAACAGTATGTACATTTGCACACTATGTACACATAAATACATATAATGTTGACATGTACATTTTGTACATGAGTACCTAATATGCACAATATGTACACGTATAAACTATGTACACACCTGGGTGTACACCCACTTTGGTCAATGGAGTAATTTCTAATATGGTAAAAATTATATTTTAGAATGTACTCATAATGTGTACATTTATTGGCATATCACAAGAAATGTATAAAATAGGTACAGTCTGTACATTTACTCTGCTGTGCATAGGTGTACACAATACACATGTAGAAAAAGTGTACATAATCTGTAAAATATGTACCTATATATTTCTATATTGTGTACACAATACATAGGTATATAATGTGTACACTATGCACATTCCTTAAAATATTAGTGATAAAATATATTTAATCACAATAAGATATATAATCACAGTAATATATATTGTCTAATATTACAAAAAAGTACATATTGTACACATTAGGTATGCATTAGGTACGTATGTATTTTGCACATATTATGTAAATATAAATTTATCGTGATAACACCATATGTACGCATGTACATATATATGCCCGATATTAAAACTATTTACACATGTAGTAATAGGTGCAAACTATGTACCGATGCACAGCACGCTATTACCAAAGCCCCCCTTATAGCAGCCCCCAGGCCCAGCCTGGCTGCTTAGAGACCCCCTGGCAATTGGGCTGTGCCCACAAACACTGCTCGAATGTCTGTAGCAGCCCCCATGCCCACCCTGGCTGCTTAGGGACCCCCTGACTAGGTGTCTGTGCCCACAGCCCATGCCAGAGTGCCCGTAGCAGCCCCCAGGCCAACCATGGCTGCTCAGGGACCCCTGGCTGGGTCGATGTGCTCACAGACCCCACCAAAAAGCCCAGAGCAGCCCCCAGGCCCACCCTGGCTGTTTAGGGGTCCCCTCGCTTGTGGGCTCTGCCCACAGCTGCTGAGGCCCAGCTATTTTGCAAATCAGGTGTAATATGATACTGGCAACCATATTATATAAAAATGATAATCTTATTCTGTTTTTTTGTATATTAGGCAATAGCTCCAGTTACACCTCTGCCATATTGACAAAAATGTCATCCTCACCCCCATTGACATTAGAATGAAAATCATAGGGGAGTTTCATTCCTTGCAATGCTTAATTCAATGTAATTGTTTTCTCGCTTACATTAGTGACCATATCAAAGCATGGTGTACACCTCTTGCCGTATTAAGAGTATTTCCCTATGGGCAGCAACATTTTCCTCTCCTTCTCTGGATATTAGGAACAATATTCCAGGACCAGAGTACAGCCCCAGTCACGTCATGGGTAATGTCATCTGTAATTCTCTACTTATTAGAAACAATATCACGGGGGGCGGGCTTGTGTGCTTTCTGAGATATTTGGAGTAATATCCTTTCCGTTTTCGAACATTAGAAACAATACTACAGCGGTGGTGTACACTTCCTGCGATATTCAGGGTATGGTCATCCTTTGTCCTCAGGATATTATTAACTACATCACAGACGAGTTTTAGTTTGCCTTGATATTGGAGCAATCCGAGAGAGTAAACCTGCTTTCACAATGAGAGATATACCTACTCAGGATATGATGGATAATATCACAAAATGGACACACATAAGTGTATACCCACTTTGATATTGAAAGTAATTTTTATCTAACATACTAAAAATCATATCCCAGAATATACTTATAATGTGTACTCTTACTGAAATATTACAAACAATGCACAGAATATGTACCGTATGTACATTGACTGTGATGTACATATGTGTGCACCATACAGATGTACAATAAATATACATAATCTGTACAATATGTACATTTATGTGTACATAATATGTACACAATAGGTATGTCCATAATGTGTACAATATGTACATTTGTAATATCACAATGATAACAGAACAGCATATACAATCACAATACACATGTAATACATAATATAAATGTACATATTTCACACATTATGTACATTTCCATTTATTGTGGTATGACGATGTGTTTACATGTACAGCATGGACCCATTATGTACGGATGTATAATAAATTCAGGTGTAGATATATGTACATAGCATGTATATATGTATGCTCTGTACCCATACATACATATAATGTAGATATTTACCTTCTGTACACAAGTACATAATATGCACAGTATGTACATGTACAAAGTATGTGCACACATAAGTTTACACCCACTTTGGTAACCAGAGTAATTTCTAACTTATATTCTAAATGTAATATCACAGAATGTACTCATAATGTGTACATTTATTGGCATATCACAATAAATGTATAAAGTAAGTAAGATCTGTACATTTACTCTGTGTACCCAATACACAAGTAAATAAAATGTACATAACCTGTAAAATATGTTTCTTTATAGTTCTATAATCTGTGCACAATGCATAGGTGCGTAATGCGTAATATGTACATTTGTAATGTCACAATGATATCATATCACAACAGCATATATAATCACAATAAACGTAATACATAATATAAACGTACATATTGCAAACATTATGTATATTTACATTTATTGTGATATGATGTGTACACATGTACATCATGTACCCATTATGTACAGATGTACAATATATGCACGTGTACGTATGTGTGCACAGTATGTACATATGTATGCTGCGTACACCTATGTATATATAATGTAGACATGTACATTCTGTACATGAGTACATAATAAGCACAACATGTACATGTATAAACTATGTGCGCACCTGGGTGTAAACCCACTTTGGTCACCGGTGTAATTCCTGTCTAATATGCTAAAAATTATATCCCAGAATATACTCATAATGTGTACATTTATTGACATATCACAATAAATGTGTAAAATAGGTATAGTCTGTACATTTACTCTGCTGTACATATGTGTACAAAATACACATGTAGAAAAAATGTACATCATCTGTAAAATCTGTACCTATTTATTTCTATAATGTGTACACAATGCATAGGTACATAAAGTGTACTCTATGTACATTTCTAAAAATTTCATTGGTAACATACATATTATCACAATAAGATATATAATCAATAATATGTAGATATCACATAATATCACCAAAAAGTACATATTGTTTATATTAGGTACGTATAAAGTACATATTTTTTGTACACATATTATGTACATATATGCTTATTGTGATAACATATGTACATGTGTACAAATATGTGCCTATTATGTAAACGATCTACACATGTAGAAATAGGTGCAAACTGTGTACCTGTGAAGAGCAGGGTATCCCCACACCTCCCGCCAAAGGGCCTATAGCAGCTTCCAGCCCCACCCTGGCTACGTAGGGACCCCCTGGTTAGGTGGCTGGGCCCATAGCCCCTGCCAGAGTGTCAGTAGCAGCCGCCAGGCCCTCCCTGGATGCTGAGAGACCCTCTGGCTATGTGGCTGTTACCACAGCCACCGCCAGAGGGCCCGTAGCAGCCCCCAGACAAACCACAAAGGGCCCGTAGCAGCTGCAAAGCCCAACATGGTTGCATAGAAACACCGTCGCTTGGCTCGCAGGCCCACAGCCGCTGGGGCCCAGATATTTTGAAAATGTGGTGTAATATGATACTGGCAATCATATCATATGTAAATAATAATTTTATCATTTTTTATTATATAGTAGGCAATAGCTGTAGTTACACCTCCGCCATTTTGACAAAAATGTCCTCCTCACCCCCTTGAAATTAGAAGGAAAATTATAGGGGGGGCAAACACCTTGCAATATTTAATTCAATATAATTGTTTTCTTGTTTACACTAGTGACCATATCACAGCACGGTGTACTCCTCTTGCCGTATTCAGAGGATTTGCCTATGGGCAGAAACATTCTCCTCTCCTTATCTGGATATTAGAAACATTATCACAGGACCGGCAAACAGCCGCAGTCATATCGTGAGTAATGTCATCTGTAATCTTCTAGTTATAAAAAACAACATCACGGGGGTCTTGTGCACTTTATGAGATACTTAGAGTAATGTTAGGATTTGGGTAATTTACATGAGGGAGAATATTGAGTTGGTGTATACACTCCAAAACACAGTAGAAAAGGGCATTGTATATTTTATCTGACGAAATACATGCAGAGCAATTTTGCTATTACCATTGGGGTGCCTAGATAATATTTAGATTTCATTTGATTAACGTAAATTTAGAATTTCGGTATTTTACATGAGAGAGCATATTGAGTTGGTCCATATACTCCAAAACCGACGAGAAAAGGGCATTGTATATTTTTTCTGACAGATTATAATCAGAGCCATTTTCTTTCAATATTGGGGTGTCTAGATAATATTTAGATTTTTTTCAATTCGCGTATAATAAGAATTTCGGTATTTTATATGAGAGAGCATATTGGGTTTGTGTATATACTCCAAAACGAAGTAGAAAAGGGAATTGTATATTTTTTCTTACAGACTATATTCAGAGCAATTTTGCTTTCAACATTGGGGTGCCTAGGTAATATTTAGATTTTTTTCGATTCGTGTAAATTTAGAATTTCGGTATTTTACATGAGAGAGCATATTGAATTGGTGTATATACTCCAAAACAGAGTATAAAAGGACATAGTATATTTTCTCTGACAGATTTTGTTCCGAGAAATTTTGGTTTTTACATTTAAGTGCCTAGATAATAATTAGATTTCCTTCGATTCCCGTATATTTAGAATTTCTGTATTTTCCATGAGAGAGCATATTGAATTGGTGTGTATACTCCAAAATAAAGTAGAAAAGGGCATTGTATATTTTTTCTGACAGTTTATATTCAGAGCCATTTTCTTTTAACATTGAGGTACCTAGATAATATTTAGATTTTTTTCGATTTGTGTAAATTTACAATTTCTGTATTTTACATGAGAGAGCATATTGAGTTGGTGTATATACTCCAAAAAAGAGTAGAAAACGGCATTGTATATTTTTTCTGACAGATTATATTCAGAGCAATTTTGTTGTTAACATTGGGGTGCCTAGATAATATTCATATTTATTTGATTTGGGTAAAATCAGAATTTCGTTATTTTACATAAGAGAGCACACTGAGTTGGTGTATATACTCCAAAACAGAGTAGAAAAGGGCATTGTATATTTTCTCTGACAGATTATATACAGAGCAATTTTGCTTATAATATTGGGGTGCATAGATAATATTTATATTTTTTTCGATTCGCTTAAATATAGAATTTCTGTATTTTACATGAGAGAGCATATAAAGTTGGTGCAAATTCTCCAAAACAGAGTAGAATAGGGCATTGTTTATTTTTTCTGACAGACTATATTCAGAGCAATTTTTTTTTTAACATTGGGGTGCCTAGATATCATTTAGATTTTTTTCGATTCACTTAAATTTAGAATTTCGGTATTATACATGAGAGAGAATACTGAGTTGGTGTATAGACTCCAAAACAAAGTAGAATAAGGCATTTTATGTTTTTTCTAACAGACTATATTCAGAGGCATTTTCGTTTAACTTTGGGGCTCCTAGATATTATTTAGATTTTTTTTGATTCACGTAAAATTATAATATTTGTATTTTCCACGAGAGAGCATATTGAGTTGGTGTATATACAACAAAACAGAGTAGAAAAGGGCATTGTATATTTTTTCTGAGAGATAATATTCAGAGCAATTTTGCTTTTAACATTGGGGTGCCTAGATAATATTTAAATTTTTTTTGAATCACGTCAAATTAGAATTTCTGTATTTCACAAGAGAGAGCATACAGAGTTGGTGTATATACTCCAAAACACAGTAGAATAAGCTATTGTATATTTTTTCTAGCAGACTATATTCAGAGCCATTTTCTTTGAACTTTGGGGTGCCTAGATATTATTTAGGTTTTTTTCGATTAGCGTAAAATTAGAATTTCGGTATTTTACCTGAGAGAGCATATGCAGTTTGTGTATATACTCCAAAACAGAGTAGAATAGGGCATTGTATATTTTTTCTGACTGATTGTATTCAGAGCAATTTCGTTTTTAACATTGGGGTGCCTAGATAATATTTAGATTTTTTCGATTCAAGTGAAATTAGAATTTCTGTATTTTATAGGAGAGAGCATATTGAGTTGGTTTATATACTCCAAAAAATAGTAGAATAGGGCATTGTATATTTTATCAGACAGATTATATTCAGAGCAGTTTTGTTTTTAACATTGGGGTGCCTACAGAATATTTAGATTTTTTCGATTCGGGTAATATTAGAATTTCTGTATTTTACATGAGAGCGCAAACTGAGTTATGGTATATACTCCAAAACAGAGTAGAAAAGGGCGTTGTATATTTTTTATGACAGATTAAATTCAGAGCAATTTTGTTTTTAACATTGGGGTGCCTAGATCATATTGAGATTTTTATGATATGGGTAAAATTAAAATTTCTGTATTTTACATGAGAGAGCATACTGAGTTGGTGTATATACTCGAAAACATAGTAGAATAAGGCATTGTATATTTTTCCTCACAGAATATATTCAGAGCCATTTTCTTTTAACTTTGGGATGCCTACATATTAATTGGACATTTTTCGATTCGCGTAAAATTAGAATTTCGGTATTTTACCTTAGAGAGCATATTGAGTTGGTTTATATAATCCAAAACAGAGTAGAAAAGGGCATTGTATATTTTTTCTTACAGATTATATTCAGAGCAATTTTGCTTTTAACATTGGCGTGCCTAGATAATATTTAGATTTTTTTCGATTCGCTTAAATATAGAATTTCTGTATTTTACATGAGAGAGCATATGGAGTTAGTGTATATACTCCAAAACAGAGTAGAATAGGGCATTGTATATATTTTCTGACTGATTCTATTAAGAGCCATTTTGTTTTTAACATTGGGGTTCCTAGATAATATTTACATTTTTTCGATTCGAGTAAAATTAGAATTTATGTATTTTACATGAGAGAGCATATGGAGTTGGTGTATATACTCCAAAAAAGAGTAGAATAGGGCATTGTATATTTTTTCTGACATATTATATTCAAAGCAGTTTTGTTTTTAACATTGGAGTGCCTAAGGAATATTTAGATTTTTTTGATTAGGGTAAAATTAGAATTTCTCTATTTTACTTGAGAGCGCAAAATGAGTTGGTGTATATACTCCAAAACAAAGTAGAAAAGGGCATTGTATATTTTTTCTGACAGACTATATTCAGAGCAATTTTGTTTCTAACATTGGGGTGCCTAGATAATATTTAGACTTTTTTCGATTCACTTAAATATAGAATTTCAGTATTTTATATGAGAGAGCATATTGAGTTGGTGAAAATACTACAAAACACAGTAGAAAAGAGCATTGTATATTTTTTCTAACAGATTATATTTAGAGCAATTTTGCTTTTAACATTGGGATGCCTAGATAATATTTAGATTTTTTTCGATTCATGTAAAATTAGAATTTCTGTATTTTACATGAGATGGCATACTGAGTTGGTGTATATACTCCAAAACCGAGTAGAATAAGGCATTGTATATTTTTTCTGACAGATTATATTCAGAGCAATTTTCTTTTTAACATTGGGGCGCCTAGATATTATTTAGATTTGTTTCGATTCGCTTAAATACACAATTTCTGTATTTTACATGAGAGAGCAAACTGAGTTGGTGTATATACTTTAAAACAGAGTAGAATAAGGCATTGTATATTTTCTCTAACAGACTATATTAAGAGCCATTTTATTTAAATTTTGGGGCGCCTAGATATTATTTAGATTTTTTTCGATTCGCGTAAAATTAGAATTTCGGAATTTTACATGATAGAGCATATTGAGTTGGTGTATATACTACACAACAAAGTAGAAAATGCAATTGTGTATTTTTTTTGACAGATTATATTCAGATAAATTTTGCTATTTACATTGGGGTGCCTAGATAATATTTAGATAGTTTTTGTTTTCCTTAAATATAATATTTCTGTATTTTACATGATAGAGCATACTGAGTTGGTGTATATACTCCAAAACAGAGTAGGATAAGGCATTGTGTATTTTTTCTAACAGACTATATTCAGAGTCATTTTCTTTTAACTTTGGGGCGCCTAAATATTATTTAGATTATTTTTGATTCACCTTAAATTTGAATTTCTGTATTTTACATGAGAGACCATACTGAGTTGGCGTATATACTCCAAAACAGATTAGAAAAGGGCATTGTATATTCTTTCTGACAGATTATATTCAGAGCAATTTTGCTTTTAACATTAGGGTGCCTAGATAATATTTAGATTTTCTTCGATTCGCTTAAATTTAGAATTTCTGTATTTTACATGAGAGAGCATATGGAGTTGGTGTATATACTGCAAAACAAAGTAGAATAGGGTATTGTATATTTTTTCTGACAGATTATATTCAGAGCGATTTTTTTTTAACTTTGGGGTGCCTAGATAATATTTAGATTTTTTTCGATCCGCTTAAATATAGAATTTCTGTATTTTACATGAGAGAGCATATTGAGTTGGTGTATATACTACAATACAGAGTAGAAAGGTGCATTGTATATTTCTTCATACAAATTATATTCAGAGCAATTTTTCTTTTAACATTGGGGTGCCTAGATAATATTTAGCTTTTTTTCGATTCACGGAAAATTAGAATTTCTGTATTTTACATGAGAGAGCATGCTGAGTTGGGGTATATACTCCAAAAAAGAGTTGAATAAGGCATTTTATATTTTTTCTAACAGAATATATTCACAGCACTTTTCCTTTTATCGTTGGGGTGTGTAGATAATATTTAGATTTTTTTCGATTCGCTTAAATATAGAATTTCTGTATTTTACATGATAGAGCATACTGAGTTGGTGTATACACTACAAAACAGAGTAGAAAAGGGCATTGTATATTTTTTATGACAGAATATATTCACAGCACTTTTCCTTTTATCGTTGGGGTGCGTAGATAATATTTAGATTTTTTTCGATTCGCTTAAATATAGAATTTCTGTATTTTATATGATTGAGCATATTGAGTTCGTGTATATAGTGCAAAAAAGAGTAGAATACGGCATTGTATATTTTTTCAAACAGACTATATTCAGAGCCATTTTCTTTTAACTTTGGGGCACCTAGATATTATTTAGTTTTTTTTCGATTAGCTAAAATATAGAATTTCGGTATTTTACATGAGAGAGCATATTGAGTTGGTGTATATAATCCAACACAGAGTAGAAAAGGGCATTGTATTTTTTTTCTGACAGATTATATTCAGAGCAATTTTGCTTTTAACATAGGGGTGCCTAGATAATATTTAGATTCGTTTCGATTGAATTAAATATAGAATTTCTGTATTTTACATGAGAGAGCATATGGAGTTGGTGTATATACTCCAAAACAGAGTAGAATAGGGCATTGTATATTTTTTCTGACAGATTATATTCAGAGCAATTTTTCTTTTAATACTGGGGTGCCTAGATAATATTTAGATTTTTTTCGATTCGATAAATATAGAATTTCTGAATTTTATATGAGAGAGCATATGGATTTGGTGAATATACTCCAAATCAAAGTAGAATAGGGCATTGTATATTTTCTCTGACAGATTATATTCAGAGCAATTTTGTTTTTAAGATTGGGATGCCTAGATAATATTTAGATTTTTTCGATTCGGGTAAAATAAGAATTTCGGTATTTTACATGAGAGAGCATAATTACTCGGTGTATATACTCCAAAACAGAGTAGAATAAGGCATTGTACATTTTTTCTAACAGACTATATTTATAGCCATTTTCTGTTAACTTTGAGGCACCTAGATATTATTTAGAATTTTTGATTCGCATAAAATTATAATTACGGTATTTTACGTGAGAGAGCATATTGAGTTGGTGTATATACTCCAAAACAGAGTAGAAAAGGGCATTGTATATTTTTTCTGACAAATTATATTCATAGCAATTTTGTTTTTAACATTGGGAGGCCTAGATAATATTTAGATTTTTTCGATTCGGGTAAAATAAGAATTTCGGTATTTTATATGAGAGAGCATAATTAGTTGGTGTATATACTCCAAAACAGAGTAGAATAAGGCATTGTACATTTTTTGTAACAGACTATATTCATAGCCATTTTCTTTTAACTTTGAGGTACCTAGATATTATTTAGAATTTTTGATTTGCAGAAAATTATAATTACGGTAATTTATGTGAGAGAGCATATTGAGTTGGTGTATATACTCCAAAACAGAGTATAAAAGGGCATTGTATATTTTTTTGACAAATTATGTTCAGAGCAAATTTGCTTTTAACATAGTGGTGCCTGTATAATATTTAGAATTTTTTTGATTCACATAAAATTAGAATTTCGGTATTTTACATGAGAGAGCATACTGAATTTGTGTATATACTCCAAAAGAGAGTAGAATAAGGCATTGTATATTTTCTCTAACAGACTATATTCAGAGCCATTTTCTTTTAACTTTCGGGCACCTAGATATTATTTAGAATTTTTTCGATTCGCTAAAATATAAAATTTCGGTATTTTATATGAGAGAGCATATTGAGTTGCTGTATATACTCCAAAACAGAGTAGAAAACGGCATTGTATATTTTTTCTGACAGATTATATTCAGAGAAATTTTGCTTTTAACATTCGGGTGCCTAGATAATATGCAGATTTTATTCGATTCACTTAAATACAGAATTTCTGTATTTTACATGAGAGAGCATATGGAGTTGGTGTATTTACTCCAAAACAGAGTAGAATAGGGCCTTGTATGTTTTTTCTGACAGATTATATTCAGAGCAATTTTGTTTTTAACATTAAGGTGCCTAGGTAATATTTAGATTTTTTCGATTCACGTAAAATTAGAATATCTGTATTTTACATAAGAGAGCGTACTGAGTTGGTGTATGTACTCCAAAACAGAGTAGAATAAGGCATTGTATATTTTTTCTAACAGACTATATTCCGTGCCATTTTCTTTTAACTTTGGGGCGCCTAGACATTATTTATATTTTTTCGATTAGGGTAATATTAGGATTTCGGTATTTTACATGAGAGAGCATAGTGAGTTGGTGTATAAACTCCAAAACAGAGTAGAATTAGGCATTCTATATTTTTTCTAACAGACTATATTTAGAGACATTTTATTTTAACTTTGGGGCGCCTAGATATTATTCATATTTTTTTCGATTCGCGTAAAATTAGAATTTCGGTACTTTACATGATAGAGCATATTGAGTTGGTGAATATACTCCAAAACAGAGTAGAATAAGGCATTGTATATTTTTTCTAACAGACTATATTCCGTGCCATTTTCTTTTAACTTTGGGGCGCCTAGACATTATTTATATTTTTTTGATTAGGGTAATATTAGGATTTCGGTATTTTACATGAGAGAGCATAGTGAGTTGGTGTATAAACTCCAAAACAGAGTAGAATTAGGCATTCTATATTTTTTCTAACAGACTATATTTAGAGACATTTTATTTTAACTTTGGGGCGCCTAGATATTATTCATATTTTTTTCGATTCGCGTAAAATTAGAATTTCGGTACTTTACATGATAGAGCATATTGAGTTGGTGAATATACTCCAAAACAGAGTAGAATAAGGCATTGTATATTTTTTCTAACAGACTATATTCAGACCCATTTGCTTTTACCTTTTGGGCGCCTAGATATTATTTAGATTTTTTTCGATTCACTTAAATATAGAATTTCAGTATTTTATATGAGAGAGCATATTGAGTTGGTGAATATACTACAAAACACTGTATAAAAGAGCATTGTATATTTTTTCTGAATGATTATATTCATAGAAATTTTGCTTTTAACATTGTGATGCCTAGATAATATTTAGAGTTTTTTCGATTCACGCAAAATTATAATTTGTGTGTTTTACATGAGAGAGCATACTGAGTTGGTGCATATACTCCAAAACAGAGTAGAATAAGGCATTGTATATTTTTTCTGACAGGTTATACTCAGAGCAATTTTGTTTTTAACATTGGGGTGCCTAGATAATATTTAGATTTTTTTCGATTCGCTTAAATATAGAATTTCTGTATTTTATGTGAGGGAGCATATTGAGTTGGTGTATATACTACAAAACAGAGTAGAATAGGGCATTGTATATTTTTTCCGACAGATTATATTCAGAGCAATTTTGTTTTTAACATTGGGGTGCCTAGATAATATTTAGATTTTTTTCGATTCGCTTAAATATAGAATTTCTGTATTTTATGTGAGAGAGCATAAGGTGTTGGTTTATATACTCCAAAACAGAGTAGAATAGGGCATTGTATATTTTTTCCGACAGATTATATTCAGAGCAATTTTGTTTTTAACATTGGGGTGCCTAGATAATATTTAGATTTTTTTCGATTCGCTTAAATATAGAATTTCTGTATTTTATGTGAGAGAGCATAAGGTGTTGGTTTATATACTCCAAAAAAGAATAGAAAAGGGCATTGTATATTTTTTCTGACAGATTATATTCAGAACAATTTTGTTTTTAAAATTGCGGTGCCTAGATAATATTTAGATTTTTTTTGATTCACGTAAAATTAGAATTTCGGTATTTTATATGAGAGAGCATACTGAGTTGGTGTATATACTCCAAAACAGAGTAGAATAAGGCATTGTATATTTTTTCAAACAGACTATATTGAGAGCCATTTTTTTTTAACTTTGGGGCACCTAGATAGTATTTAGATTTATTTCAATTTGCGTAAAATTAAAATTTCGGTACTTTACGTGAGAGAGCATATTGAGTTGGTGTATATACTACAAAACACAGTAGAAAGAAGCATTATGTATTTTTTAAGACAGATTATATTTATATCATTTTGCTTTTAACATTGGGGTGCCTAGATAATATTTAGATTTTTTTCGATTCACACACATTTAGAATTTTTGTATTTTACATGAGGGATCATATGGAGTTGGTGTATATACTCAAAAACAGAGTAGAATAGGTCATTGTATATTTTTTATGACAGATTATATTCAGAGCAATTTTGTTTTTAACATTGCAGTGCCTAGATAATATTTAGATTTATTTCAATTCGGGTAAAATTAGAATTTTTTCATTTTACATGAGAGAGCAACCTAAGTGGGGGTATATACTACAAAACAGAGTAGAAAAGGGCATTGTATATTTTTTATGACAGATTATATTCAGAGCAATTTTGCTTTTAACATTCGGGTGCCTAAATATTATTTAGACTTTTTCAATTCGGGTATAATTAGAATTTCTGTATTTTACATGGGAGCGCAAACTGAGTTGGTGTATATACTCCAAAACAGAGTAGAATAAGGCATTGTATTTTTTTTCTTTTTTTCTTTTTTTTTTTTTAATTTTTTATTTGATTATAGGTTTTGGGGTACATGAGCAGGGCATGCGAGACATTTGCGTAGGTACACACATGGCAGTGTGCTTTGCTTTTCTTCTCCCCTTCACCCATATTTGGCATTTCTCCCCAGGCTATCCCTCCCCACCTCCCCCTCCCACTGGCCCTCCCCTTTTCCCCCCAATAGACCCCAGTGTTTACTACTCCCCTTTCGGTGTCCATGTGTTCTCATTTCTCATCACCCACCTATGAGTGAGAATATGCGGTGTTTCATTTTCTGTTCTTGTGTCAGTTTGCTGAGGATGATGTTCTCCAGATTCATCCATGTCCCTACAAACCACACGAACTCATCATTTCTGATTGCTGCATAATATTCCATGGTGTATATGTGCCACATTTTAACAATCCAGTCTATTATCAATGGGCATTTGGGTTGATTCCAGGTCTTTGCTATTGTAAACAGTGCTGCAATGAACATTCGTGTACATGTGTCCTTATAGTAGAACGATTTATAGTCTTTTGGATATATACCCAGTAATGGGATTGCTGGGTCAAATGGAATTTCTATTTCTAAGGCCTTGAGGAATCGCCACACTGTCTTCCACAATGGTTGAACTAATTTACACTCCCACCAACAGTGTAAAAGTGTTCCTTTTTCTCCACATCCTCTCCAGCATCTGTTGTCTCCAGATTTTTTAATGATCGCCATTCTAACTGGCGTGAGATGGTATCTCAATGTGGTTTTGATTTGCATCTCTCTGATGACCAGTGACGATGAACGTTTTTTCATATGATTGTTGGCCTCATATATCTCTTCTTTCGTAAAGTATCTGTTCATATCCTTTGCCCACTTTTGAATGGGCTTGTTTGTTTTTTTCCTGTAAATCTGCTTGAGTTGTTTGTAAATTCTGGATATCAGCCCTTTGTCAGATGGGTAGACTGCGAAAATTTTTTCCCATTCTGTTGGTTGCCGATCCACTCCAGTGACTGTTTCTTTTGCCGTGCAGAAGCTGTGGAGTTTCATTAGGTCCCATTTGTCTATTTTGGCTTTTGTTGCCAATGCTTTTGGTGTTTTGTTCATGAAGTCCTTGCCTACTCCTATGTCCTGGATAGTTTTGCCTAGATTTCCTTCTAGGGTTTTTATGGTGCCAGGTCTTATGTTTAAGTCTTTAATCCATCTGGAGTTAATTTTAGTGTAAGGTGTCAGGAAGGGGTCCAGTTTCTGCTTTCTGCACATGGCTAGCCAGTTTTCCCAACACCATTTGTTAAACATGGAATCCTTTCCCCATTGCTTGTTTTTGTCAGGTTTATCAAAGATTGTATAGTTGTATGTATGTTGTGTTGCCTCCGGTGCCTCTGTTTTGTTCCATTGGTCTATATCTCTGTTTTGGTACCAGTACCATGCTGTTTTGATTACTGTAGCCTTGTAGTATAGTTTGAAATCCGGTAGTGTGATGCCCCCCGCTGTGTTCTTTTTGCTTAGAATTGACTTGGCTATGCGGGCTCTCTTTTGGTTCCATATGAAGTTCATGGTGGTTTTTTCCAGTTCTGTGAAGAAAGTCAATGGTAGCTTGATGGGGATAGCGTTGATTCTGTAAATTACTTTGGGCAGTATAGCCATTTTCACGATATTAATTCTTCCTAACCATGAACATGGAATGTTTCTCCATCTGTTTGTGTCCTCTCTGATTTCGTTGAGAAGTGGTTTGTAGTTCTCCTTGAAGAGGTTCCTTACGTTCCTTGTGAGTTGTATTCCAAGGTATTTTATTCTTTTCGTAGCAATTGCGAATGGCAGTTCGCTCTTGATTTGGCTTTCTTTAAGTCTGTTATTGGTGTAGACGAATGCTTGTGATTTTTGCACATTGATTTTATATCCTGAGACTTTGCTGAAGTTGTTTATCAGTTTCAGGAGTTTTTGGGCTGAGGCGATGGGGTCTTCTAGGTATACTATCATGTCGTCTGCAAATAGAGACAATTTGGCTTCCACCTTTCCTATTTGAATACCCTTTATTTCTTTTTCTTGCCTGATTGCTCTGGCTAGAACTTCCAGTACTATATTGAATAGGAGTGGTGAGAGAGGGCATCCTTGTCTAGTGCCAGATTTCAAAGGGAATGCTTCCAGTTTTTGCCCATTCAGTATGATATTGGCTGTTGGTTTGTCATAAATAGCTTTTATTACTTTGAGATACGTTCCATCGATACCGAGTTTATTGAGGGTTTTTAGCATAAAGGGCTGTTGAATTTTGTCAAATGCCTTCTCTGCGTCAATTGAGATAATCATGTGGTTTTTGTTTTTGGTTCTGTTTATGTGGTGAATTATGTTGATAGACTTGTGTATGTTGAACCAGCCTTGCATCCCCGGGATGAATCCTACTTGATCATGATGAATACGTTTTTTGATTTGCTGTTGCAATCGGCTTGCCAATATTTTATTGAAGATTTTTGCATCTATGTTCATCATGGATATTGGCCTGAAGTTTTCTTTTCTCGTTGGGTCTCTGCCGGGTTTTGGTATCAGGATGATGTTGGTCTCATAAAATGATTTGGGAAGGATTCCCTCTTTTTGGATTGTTTGAAATAGTTTTAGAAGGAACGGTACCAGCTCCTCCTTGTGTGTCTGGTAGAATTTGGCTGTGAACCCGTCTGGACCTGGGCTTTTTTTGTGAGGTAGGCTCTTAATTGCTGCCTCAACTTCAGACCTTGTTATTGGTCTATTCATAGTTTCAGCTTCCTCCTGGTTTAGGCTTGGGAGGACACAGGAGTCCAGGAATTTATCCATTTCTTCCAGGTTTACTAGTTTATGGGCATATAGTTGTTTGTAATATTCTCTGATGATGGTTTGAATTTCTGTGGAATCTGTGGTGATTTCCCCTTTATCATTTTTTATTGCATCAATTTGGTTGTTCTCTCTCTTTTTTTTAATCAATCTGGCTAGTGGTCTGTCTATTTTGTTGATCTTTTCAAAAAACCAGCTCTTGGATTTATTGATTTTTTGAAGGGTTTTTCGTGTCTCAATCTCTTTCAGCTCAGCTCTGATCTTAGTAATTTCTTGTCTTCTGCTGGGTTTTGAGTTTTTTGATCTTGCTCCTCTAGCTCTTTCAATTTTGACGATAGCGTGTCAATTTTGGATCTCTCCATTCTCCTCATATGGGCACTTATTGCTATATACTTTCCTCTAGAGACTGCTTTAAATGTGTCCCAGAGGTTCTGGCATGTTGTGTCTTCGTTCTCATTGGTTTCGAAGAACTTCTTTATTTCTGCCTTCATTTCGTTGTTTACCCAGTCAACATTCAAGAGCCAGTTGTTCAGTTTCCATGAAGCTGTGTGGTTCTGGGTCGGTTTCTGAATTCTGAGTTCTAACTTGATTGCACTATGGTCTGAGAGGCTGTTTGTTATGATTTCAGTTGTTTTGCATTTGTTGAGCAGTGCTTTACTTCCAATTATGTGGTCAATTTTAGAGTAGGTGTGATGTGGTGCTGAGAAGAATGTGTATTCTGTGGATTTGGGGTGGAGAGTTCTGTAAATGTCCACCAGGTTTGCTTGCTCCAGGTCTGAGTTCAAGCCCTGGATATCCTTGTTGATTTTTTGTCTGGTTGATCTGTCTAGTATTGACAGTGGAGTGTTAAAGTCTCCCACTATTATTGTGTGGGAGTCTAAGTCCTTTTGTAAGTCATTAAGAACTTGCCTTATGTATCTGGGTGCTCCTGTGTTGGGTCCATATATGTTTAGGATCGTTAGCTCTTCTTGTTGTATCGATCCTTTTACCATTATGTAATGGCCTTCTTTGTCTCTTTTGATCTTTGTTGCTTTAAAGTATATTTTATCAGAGATGAGAATTGCAACTCCTGCTTTTTTTTGCTTTCCATTAGCTTGGTAAATCTTCCTCCATCCCTTTATTTTGAGCCTTTGTGTATCCTTGCATGTGAGATGGGTCTCCTGGATACAGCACACTGATGGGTTTTGGATTTTTATCCAATTTGCCAGTCTGTGTCTTTTGATTGGTGCATTTAGTCCATTTACATTTAGGGTTAATATTGTTATGTGTGAATTTGATACTGCCATTCTGATGCTAAGTGGCTGTTTTGCCTGTTAGTTGTTGTAGATTCTTCATTATGTTGAAGCTCTTTAGCATTCAGTGTGATTTTGGAATGGCTGGTACTGATTGATCCTTTCTATGTGTAGTGCCTCTTTTAGGAGCTCTTGTAAAGCAGGCCTGGTGGTGACAAAAATCTCTGAGTACTTGCTTGTTCGCAAAGGATTTTATTCTTCCTTCACTTCTGAAGCTCAGTTTGGCTGGATATGAAATTCTGGGTTGAAAGTTCTTTTTTTAAAGAATGTTGAATATTGGCCCCCACTCTCTTCTGGCTTGTAGTGTTTCTGCCGAGAGATCTGCTGTGAGTCTGATGGGCTTCCCTTTGTGGGTGACCCGACCTTTCTCTCTGGCTGCCCTTAGTATTCTCTCCTTTATTTCAACCCTGTTGAATCTGACGATTATGTGCCTTGGGGTTGCTCTTCTTGCGGAATATCTTTGTGGTGTTCTCTGTATTTCCTGCATTTGAGTGTTGGCTTGTCTTGCTAGGTGGGGGAAATTTTCCTGGATGATGTCCTGAAGAGTATTTTCCAGCTTGGATTCATTCTCTTCGTCCCCTTCTGGTACACCTATCAAATGTAGGTTAGGTCTTTTCACATAGTCCCACATTTCTTGGAGACTTTGTTCATTCCTTTTTGCGCTTTTTTCTCTGATCTTGGTTTCTCGTTTTATTTCATTGAGTTGGTCTTCGACTTCAGATATTCTTTCTTCTGCTTGGTCAATTCGGCTATTGAAACTTGTGTTTGCTTCGCGAAGTTCTCGTATTTTGTTTTTCAGCTCCTTTAATTCATTCATATTCCTCTCTAAGGTATCCATTCTTGTTATCATTTTTTCGAATCTTTTTTCAAATCTTTTTTCAAGGTTCTTAGTTTCTTTGCATTGATTTAATACATGATCTTTTAGCTCACAAAAGTTTCTCATTATCCATCTTCTGAAGTCTAATTCCGTCATTTTATCACAGTCATTCTCCGTCCAGCTTTGCTCCCTTGCTGGTGAGGAGTTTTGGTTTTTTCTAGGAGGCGAGGTGTTCTGGTTTCGGGTGTTTTCCTCCTTTTTGCGCTGGTTTCTTCCCATCTTTGTGGATTTGTCCGCTCGTCGTCTGCGTAGTTGCTGACTTTTCGTTTGGGTCTCTGAGTGGACACCCAGAATGTTGATGATGAAGTATTTCTGTTGCTTGGTTTTCCTTCTACCAGTCTAGCCCCTTCGCTGTACGACTGCTGAGGTCCGCTCCAGACCCTGCTTGTCTGGGGTGCACCTCTAGTAGCTGTGGCACAGCGAGGGATGCTACCAGTTACTTTTTCTGCTCTGTTTGTCCCAGGATGATGCCTGCCTAATGTCAGTCTTTTGGATATAGAGGGGTCAGGGAGCTGCTTGAGGAGACAGTTTGTACTTTATAGGGGTTTAATTGCTGAGCTGTGCACTCTGTTGTTCATTCAGGGCTGTTAGGCTGCTATGTTTGATTCTGCTGCAACAGAGCTCATTAAAAAACGCTTTTTGTTTTTTTTTTTCTGAAATGCTCTGCTTTGAGGGGTTTGGGCTTTATTTTTGGATGTCTGATCAGGTGTCCTGCCCAGCTAGAAGGCAGACTAGCCACTTTTTGGCTGCCGAGGCTCCGCCCTGCTGTTGTGTGATTCGCGCTGTTCCTGCCGGCTCTGCTGTGGTCTCCGCCACGCCCTGTGGCGGAGTCTCTTCGTTGTAGCGTGTTGCCTCAGCAACGGCAGGCTGCGTCAGCAGTGGGCATGTATCTCAGTAGGGACGGGTTGCCTCAGCAACGGCTGGCTGCGTCAGCAGTGGGCGTGTATCCCAGTTGGGGCGGGATGCCTCGGCAATGGCTGACTGCATCAGCAGTGGGCGTGTATCTCAGATGGGGCGGGTTGCCTCGGTAGTGGTGGACGCCCCTCCCCCACAGAGCATCTCGGACCATCTGCTCGGGATAGTTTGAAATCACGGTTTTGTTCGTTTCACTGGGTATCCCAATCCCTGCAATCCCCTGGGCTGGCCTATTGTCCAAGTCTCGTTCAATCTCAAGTCCAGCTCTCTCAAGTCTCAGGTTGCCGGTTCAACAGGGCACCCGGACAAGCGCGCCCTGTGGGGATTGCTGGGTAGGACCGGCCGCCGCCGCCCCGGCTGCCGGCTTCGCCAGGCCGACCTACTGCCTCGCGTCCCGTGTCTTTTTTATACTTGGGTATTTCCCCATTCTGTGGGCAACAAAGATCAGTCTGCAAATGCCGCTTTGACTCACCGTTTGCAGATTCAACGAGAAGAGCTCCAATCCTGGGTTGTTCTCACAGCGCCATCTTGAGTCCCCCTGTATTTTTTTTCTAACAGACTATATTCAGAGCCATTTTCTTTTAACTTAGGGGCGCCTAGATATTATTTAGATTTTGTTATTCTCGTAAAATTAGAATTTCGGTATATTACATGAGAGAGCATATTGAGTTGTTGTATATACTCCAAAACAGAGTAGAAAAGGGCATTGAATATTTCTTCTGACAGATTATATTTAGAACAATTTGGCTTTTAATATTGGGGTTCCTAGATAACATTTACATTTTTTTCGATTCACGTACAATTAGAATTTCGGTATTTTACATGAGGGAGCATACAGAGTTGGTGTATATACTTGAAATCAGAGTAGAATAAGGCATTGTATATTTTTTCTAACAGACTATATTCAGAGACTTTTTTTTTACGTTTGGGGCACCTAGATATTATTTAGATTTTTTTTGAGTCACATAAAATTAGAATTTTGCTATTTGACATGAGAGAGCATATTTAGTTGGTGTATATACTCCAAAACAGAGTAGAAAAGGGCATTGTATATTTTTTCTGACCGATTATATTCAGAGCAATTTTGCTTTTAACATTGGGGAGCCTAGATAATATTTAGAATTTTTTTGATTCGCTTAAATATAGAATTTCTGTATTTTACATGAGAGAGCATATTGTGTTGGTGTATATACTCCAAAACAGGATAGAATAGGGCATTGTATATTTCTTCTGAGAGAGTATATTCAGAGCAATTTTGTTTTTAACATTTGGGTGCCTAGATAATAGTTAGATTTTTTCTATTTGTTAAAATTAGAATTTCGGTATTTTATATGAGAGAGCATACTGAGTTGGTGTATATACTTTAAAACAGATTAGAATAAGGCATTGTATATTTTTTCTAGCACAGTATATTCAGAGCCATTTTCTTTTAACTTTGGGGCGCCTAGATATTATTTAGAATTTTTTCGATTTGCGTAGAATTAGAAATTCGGTATTTTACATGACAGAGCATATTGAGTTTGTGTATATACTCCAAAACAAAGTGGAAAGGAGCATTGTATATTATTTCTGACAGATTATATTCAGATCAATTTTGCTATTAACATTGGGGTGCCTAGATAATTAGAATTTTTTTGGATCCCTTAGATATAGAATTTCTGTATTTTACATGAGAGAGCATATGGAGTTGGTGTATATACTTTAAAAAAGAGTAGAACATGGCGTTGTATATTTTTTCTGAGAGATTATATTCAGAGAAATTTTGTTTTTAACATTTGGGTGCCTAGATAATAGTTAGATTTTTTCGATTTTGTTAAAATTAGGATTTCGGTATTTCACATGAGAGAGCATACTGAGTTTGTTTCTATACTTTAAGAGAGAGTAGAATAAGGCATTGTATATTTTTTCTAACACTCTATATTCAAAGACATTTTCTTTTAACTTCAGGGCGCCTAGATATTATTTAGGTTATTTTCGATTCGCTTAAATATACAATTTCTGTATTTTACATGAGAGAGCATACTGAGTTTGTCTATATATTCCAATACAGAGTAGAATAAGGCATTGTATATTTTTCCTAACAGACTATATTCAGAGGCATTTTCTTTTAACTTTGGGGTGCCTAGATATTATTTAGATTTTTTTCGATTCATGTAAAATTAGAATTTCGGTATTTTACATGAGAAAGCATATTGAGTTGGTGTAGATACTTCAAAACAGAGTAGAAAAGGGCGTTTTATATTTTTTCTGACAGACTATAGTCAGAGCAAATTTGCTTTTAACATTGGGGTGCCTAGATAATATTTAGTTTTTTTTATACACCTAAAATTAGAATTGCTTTATTTTACATGAGAGAGCATATTGAGTTGGTGTATCTACTCCAAACCTGAGTAGAAAAGGGCATTGTATATTTTTTATGACACATTATATTAAGAGCAACTGTACTGTTAACATTCCGATGCCTAGATAATATTTAGATTTTTTTTGATTCACGTAAAATTTGAATTTCGTTATTTTACATAAGAGAGCATACTGAGTTGGTGTATATACTCTAAAATAGAGAAGAATAAGAAATTGTATATTGTTTATACCAGACTATTTTCAGAGCCATTTTCTTTTAACTTTGGGGCGCCTAGATATTATTTAGATTTTTTTCGATTCGCGTAAAATTAGAATTTCGGTAATTGACAGTAGAGACCGTATTCAGTTGGTGTATATACTACAAAACAGAGTAGAAAAGGGCATTGTATTTTTTTACTGACAGATTATATTCAGAGAAATTTTGCTTTTAACATTGGGGTGCCTAGATTATATTGAGTTTTTTTCGATTCGCTCAAATATAGAATTTCTGTATTTTACATGAGAGAGCATATGGAGTTGGTGTATATACTCAAAAACAGAGTAGAATACAGCATTGTATATTTTTTCTGACAAATTATATTCAGAGCAATTTTGTCTTTAACATTGGGGTGCCCAGATAATTTTTAGATATTTTCGATTTGGGTAAAATTAGAATTTCGGAATTTAACGTGATAGAGCATATGGAGTTGATGTATACACTCCAAAACAGAGTAGAATAAGGCATTGTATGTTTTTCTAACAGACTATATTCAGAGCCATTTTCGTTTAACTTTGGGTCGCCTAGATATTATTTAGATTTTTTTCGATTCACGTAAAATTAGAATTTCGGTATTTTACATGAGAGAACATATTGAGTTGGTGTATATACTGCAAAGCAGAGTAGTAAAGAGCATTGTATATTTTTTTGAAGGATTATATTCAGAGAAATTTTGCTTTTAACATTGGGTTGCCTAGATAATATTTAGATTTTTTTCGATTTGCTTAAATATAGAATTTCTGTATATTACATGAGAGAGCATATGGAGTTGGTGTATATAATCCAAAACAGGGTAGAATAGGGCATTGTATAATTTTTCTGACAGATTATATACAGAGCAATTTTTTTTTAACATTGGGGTGCCTAGATAATATTTAGATTTATTTCAATTCGCTTATATATAGAATTTCTGTATTTTACATTAGAGAGCATATGGAGTTGGTGTATATACTCCAAAACAGAGTAGAATAAGGCATTGTATATTTTTTCTAACAGACTATATTCAGAGCCATTTTCTTTTACCTTCGGAACGCCTAGGTATTATTTAGATATTTTTCGATACTGGTAAAATTAGAATTTTCTTATTTTACATGAGAGAGTATATTGAGTTGGTGTATATACTCCAAAACAGAGTAGAAAAGGGCATTGCATATTTTTTCTGACAGATTTTATTCAGAGCAATTGTACTTTTAAAATTCGGATGCCTAGATAATATTTAGATTTTTTTCGATTCACGTAAAAGTAGAATTTCGGTATTTTACATCAGAGAGCATATTGAGCTGGTGTATATTCTCCAAAACAGAGTAGAATAAGGAATTGTATATTTTTATAACAGAGTATTTTCAGAGACATTTTCTTTAACTTTGGGGCACCTAGATATTATTTAGATTTTTTTTGATTCGCGTAACATTAGAATTTCAGTAATTTACATGAGAGAGCATATGGAGTTGGTGTATATACTCCAAAACAGAGTAGAAAAGGGCATTGCATATTTTCTCTGACAGATTATACTTACATCAATTTTGCTTTTAACATTGGGGTGCATAAATAATATGGAGATTTTTTTCGATTCGCTCAAATATAGAATTCCTGTATTTTACATGAGAGAGCATATGGAGTTGGTGTATATACTCAAAAACAAAGTAGAATAGGGCATTGTATATTTTTTCTGACAGATTATATTCAGAGCAATTTTGTTTTTAACTTTGGGGTGCCTAGAAAATTTTTAGATATTTTCGATTCATGTAAAATTAGAATTTCTATATTTTACATGAGAGAGCATACTGAGTTGGTGTATATACTCCAAAACAGAGTAGAATAAGGCATTGTATATTTTGTCTAACAGACTATATTTAGAGCCATTTTCTTTTAAATTTTTGGCGCCTAGATAATATTTAGATTTTTTTTGATTAACGTAAAATTAGAACTTCGGTATTTTACATGAGAGAGCATATTGAGTTGGTGTATATACTCCACAACAGGGTAGAATAGGGCATTGTATATTTTTTCTGACAGATTATATTCAGTGCAATTTTGTTTTTACATTGGGGTGTCAAGATAATATTTAGATTTTTTCAATTTGCGTAAAATTAGAATTTCGATATTTTACATGAGAGAGCATATGGAGTTGGAGTATACACTCCAAAATAGAGTAAAATAAGGCATTGTATATTTTTTCAAACAGACTATATTCAGGGCCATTTTCTTTTAACTTTGGGGCGCCTAGATATTATTTAGATTTTATACGATTGACGTAAAATTAGAATTTTTGTATTTTACATGAGAGACAATGTTGAATTGGTGTATATACTCCAAAACAGAGTAGAAAAGAACATTGTATATTTTTTCTCATAGATTATATTCAGAGCAATTTTGCTTTTAATATTCGGGTGCCAAATAATATTTAGATTTTTTTCTATTCACGTAAAATAAAAATTTCGGTATTTTACATGAGAGAGCATACTGAGTTGGTGTATATACTCCAAAATAGAGTAGAATAGGGCATTGTATATTAATTCTGACAGATTATATTCAGAGCAATATTTTTTTTAACGTTGGGGTGCCTAGATAATATTTAGAATTATTTCCATTCATGTAAAATGCGAATTTCGGTATTTCACAGGAGAGAGAATACTGAGTTGGTGTATATACTCCAAAACAGAGTAGAATAGGGCTGTATATTTTTTCTGAGAGATTATATTCGGAGCAATTTTGTTTTTAACATTCGGGTGCCTAGATAATATTTAGATTTTTTCGATTCGGGTGAAATTAGAATTCCTGTATTTTACATGAGAGAGCATACTGAGTTGGTGTATATACTCCAAAACAGAGTAGAATAACGCATTGTATATTTTCTCTAACAGACTATATTCAGAGCCATTTTCTTTTAAATTTGGGTGCTTAGATATTATTTAGATTTTTTTCGGTTCTCATAAAATTAGAATTTCCGTATTTTACCTTATAGAGAATATTGAGTTGGTGTATATAATCGAAAACGAGTAGAAAAGGGCATTGTATATTTTTTCTGACAGATTATATTCAGAGCAATTTTGCTTTTAACATTAGGGTGCCTAGATAATATTTAGATTTTTTTCGATTCACTTAAATATTGAATTTCTGTATTTTACACGAGAGAGCATATGGAGTTGGTGTATATATTGTAAAAAAAGAGTAGAATAGGGCATTGTATATTTTTTCAGACACATTATATTCAGAGCAATTTTGTTTTTAATATTGGGGTGCCTAGATAATATTTAGATTTTTTTCGATTCGCTTAAATATAGAATTTCTGTATTTTAAATGAGAGAGCATATTGAGTTGGTGTATGTACTACAAAACAGAGTAGAAAAGGGCATTGTATTTTTTATCTCACAGATTATGTTCAGAGCAATTTTGCTTTTAACATTATGGTGCCTAGGTAATATATAGATTTTTTTCAATTCGCTTATATATAGAATTTCTGTATTTTACATGAGAGAACATATGGAGTTGGTGTATATACCCCAAAACAGAGTAGAATAGGGCATTGTATATTTTTTCTGACAGACTAAATTCAGAGAAATTTTGTTTTAACATTGGGGAGCCTAGATAATATTTAGATTTTTTTCGATTCACGTAAAATTAGAATTTCGGTATTTTACATTAGAGAGCACACTGATTTAGTTTATATACTCCAAAACAGAGTAGAATAAGGCATTGTAAATTTTTTCTATCAGACAATATTCAGAGCCATTTTTTTTTAACTTCGGGGCACATATATATTATTTACATTTATTTCGATTCGCGTAAAATTAGAATTTCTCTATTTTACATGAGAGAGCATATTGAGTTGGTGTATATACTCCAAAACAGAGTAGAAGAGGGAATTGTATATTGTATCTGACAGATTATATTCAGAGCAATGTTGCTTTTAACATTGGGGTGCCTAGATAATATTTCGATTTTTTTCGATCTGCTTAAATATAGAATTTTTGTATTTTACATGAGAGAGCATATCGAATTGGTGTATATACCCCAAAATAGAGTAGAATAAGGCATTGTATATTTTTTCTCAAAGATTATATTAAGAGCAAGTTTGTTTTTTACTTTGGGGTGCCTAGATAATATTTAGATTTTTTTAAATTAACGTAAAATTGTTATTTCTATATTTTACAGGAGAGAGCATACTGAATTTTTGTATATACTCCAAAACAGAGTAGAATAACGCATTGTGTATTTTCTCTAACAGAGTATATTCAGAGCCATTTTCTTTTAAATTTGGGCGCTTAGATATTATTTAGATTTTTTTCGATTCGCGTAAAATTAGAATTTCGGTAATTGACAGTAGAGACCGTATTCAGTTGGTGTATATACTACAAAACAGAGTAGAAAAGGGCATTGTATATTTTTTCTGACACATTGTATTCAGAGCAATTTTCCTTTTAACATTCGGCTGCCTAGATAATATTTAGATTTTTTTCGATTCACGTAAAATTAGAATTTCGGTAATTTATATGAGAGAGCATACTGAGTTGCCTTATATACTCCAAATCAGAGTAGAATAGGGCATTGTATATTTTTTCTGACAGACTATATTTAGAGCAATTTTGTTTTTAACATTGGGGTGCCTAGATAATATTTCGATTTTTTCGATTCGGGTAAAATTAGAATTTCTGTATTTTACATGAGAGAACATATGGAGTTGGTGTATATAGTCCAAAAAAGAGTAGAATAGGGTATTGTATATTTTTTCTTACAGATTATATTCAGAGCAATTTTGTTTTTAACATTGCGGTGCCTAGATAATATTTAGATTTTTTTCGATTCGCTAAAATTTAGAATTTCTGTATTTTACATGAGAGAGCATATGGAGTAGGTGTATATACTCCAAAAAAGAGTAGAATAGGGCTTTGTATATTTTTTCTGACAGATTATATTCAGAGCAATTTTGTTTTTGACATTGGGTTACCTTCATAATATTTATATTTTTTTGATACGTGTAAAATTAGAATTTCTGTATTTTACATGAGAGAGCATACTGAGTTGGTGTATATACTACAAAACAAAGTAGAAAAGGGCATTGTATTTTTTATCTGACAGATGATATTTAGAGCAATTTTGCTTTTAACATTGGGGTGCCTACATAAAATTTAGATTTTTTTTGATTCACTTAAATATAGAATTTCTGTATTTTACATGAGAGAGCATACAGAGTTGGTGTATATACTCCAAAACAGAGTAGAATTGGGCATTGTATATTTTTTCTGACAGACTACATTCAGAGCAATTTTGTTTTTAACATTGGGGTGCCTTGATAATATTTAGATTTTTTTCGATACACGTAAAATTAGAATTTCGGTATTTTACAGGAGAGACCATACTGAGTTGCTGTATATACTCCAAAACAGAGTAGAATAAGGCATTGTATATTTCTCCTAACAGACTATATTCCGAGCCATTTTCTTTTAACTTTCGAGCTCCTAGATATAATTTAGATTTGTTTCAATTTGCGTAAAATTACAATTTCGGTATTTTAAAAGAGACAGCATATTGAGTTGGTGTATATACTCCAAAACAGAGTAGAAAAGGGCATTGTATATTTATTCTGACAGATTATTTTCAGGGCAATTTTTCTTTTAAACTTCGGTTTCCTAGATCATATTTAGGTTTTTTTCGATTTGGGTAAAATTAGAATTTCGGTATTTTACATGAAACAGCATACTGAGTTGGTGTATATACTCCAAAACATAGTAGAATAAGGCATTGTATATTTTTTCTAACATAGTATTTTCAGAGCCATTTTCTTTTAATTTTGGGGCGCCTAGATATTATTTAGATTTTTTTGATTCGTTTAAATATAGAATTTCGGTATTTTACATGAGAGAACATATAGAGTTGGTGTATATACTCAAAAAAAGAGTAGAATAGGGCATTGTATATTTTTTCTGAGAGTTTATATTCAAAGAAATTTTGTTTTTAACATTGGGGTGCCTTGATAATATTTAGATTTTTTCGATTCGGGTAAAATTAGAATTTCTGTATTTTACACGAGAGAGCATATTGAGTTGGTGTATATACTCCAAAACATAGTAGAATAAGGCATTGTATATTTTTTCTAACATACTATATTCAGAGACATTTTCTTTTAACTTTGGGGCACCTAGATATTATTAAGATTGTTTTAGATACGCCTAAATATAAAATTTCTGTATTTTACATGAGAGAGCATATGGAGTTGGTGTATATACTCCAAAACAGAGTAGAAAAGGCCATTGTATATATTTTTTTACAGATTATTTTCAGAGCAATTTTGCTTATATCATAGGGGTGCCTAGATAATATTTATATTTTTTCGATTCGGGTAAAATTAGAATTTCTGTATTTTACATGATAGAGCATACTGAGTTGGTGTATATACTCCAAAACAGAGTAGAATAAGGCATTGTATATTTTCTCTAACACACTATATTCATAGCCATTTTCTTTTAACTTTGGGGCGCCTAGATATTATTTAGATTTTTTTTGATTTGCATAAAATCAGAATTTCGGTATTTTACATGAGAGAGCATATTAACTTGGTGTATATACTACAAAACAGAGTCGAAAAAGGCATTGTATATTTTTTCTGACAGATTATATTCAGAGCAATTTTGCTTTTAACATTGGAATGCCTAGATAATTTTTAGATTTTTTTCCATTTGCTTAAATACAGAATTTTTGTATTTTACATGAGAGAGCATATGGAGTTGATGTATATACTCCAAAACAGAGTAGAATAGGGTATTGTATATTTTTTCTGACTGATTACATTCAGAGCAATTTTTCTTTTAACATTGGGGTGCCTAGATAATATTTAGATTTTTTTTGATTCGCTTAAATATAGAATTTCTGTATTTTACATTAGAGAGCATATGGAGTTGGTGTATATACTTCAAAACAGAGTAGAATAGGGCATTCTATATTTTTTCTGACAGATTATATTTAACGCAATTTTGTTTTTCACATAGGGGTGCCTAGATTATATTTAGATTTTTTCGAATCGGGTAAAATTATAGTTTCTGTATTTTACATGAGAAAGCATATTGAGTTGATGTATATACTACAAAACTGTGTAGAAAATGACATTGTATATTTTTTCTGACACACTATGTTCAGGGCAATTTTGCTTTTAACATTGGGGTACCTAGATAATATTTAGATTTTTTTCGATTCTCTTAAATATATAATTTCTGTATTTTACATGAGAGAGCATATGGAGTTGGTGTATACACTCCAAAACAGAGTATAAAAGAGCATTGTGTATTTTTTCTGACAGATTATATTCAGAGCAATTTTTCTGTTAACATTGGGGTGCCTAGATAATATTTAGATTTTTTTCGATTCGCTTAAATAGAGAATTTCTGTATTTTACATGAGAGAGCATATTGAGTTGGTGTAGATACTCGAAAACAGTGTAGAATCGGGCATTGTATATTTTTTCTGACTGACTACATTCAGAGCATTTCTGTTTTTAACATTGGGCTGCCAAGATAATATTTAGATTTTTTTCGATTCGGGAAAAATTATAATTTCAGTATTTTACATGAGGGAAAACACTGAGTTGGTGTATATAGTCCAAAACAGAGTAGAATAGGGCATTGTATATTTTCTCTAACAGACTATATTCAGAGCCATTTTCTTTTAACTTCGGGGCGCCTAGATAATATTTAGATTATTTTCGATTCACGTGAAATTAGAATTTTGGTATTTTACATGAGAGAGCATATTGAGTTATTTTATATACCCCAAGACAGAGTAGACAAGGACATTGTATATTTTGTCAGACAGATTATATTCAGAGCAAGTTTGCTTTAAACATTGGGGTGCCTAGATAATATTTAGATTATTTTCGATTCACGTAAAATTAGAATTTCGGTATTTTACATGAGAGAGCATACTGAGTTGGTGTATATACTCCAAAACAGAGTAGAAAACGGCATTGTATATTTTTTTTGACAGACTATATTCAGATAAATTTTGTTTTTAACATTGGGGTGCCTAGATAACATTTAGATTTTTTCGATTCTCTTAAATATAGAATTTCTGTATTTTACATGAGAGAGCATGTAGAGTTCGTGTACATACTCAAAAACAGAGTAGAATAGGGCATTGTATATTTTTTCTGAGAGTTTATTTTCAGAGCAATTTTGTTGTTAACATTGGGGTGCCTTGATAACATTTAGATTTTTTCGATTTGTGTAAAATTAGAATTTTTGTATTTTACACGAGAGAGCATACTGAGTTGGTGTATATACTCCAAAACATAGTAGAATAAGGCATTGTGTATTTTTTCTAACATACTATATTCAGAGCCATTTTCTTTTAACTTTGGGGTGCCTAGATATTATTAAGATTGTTTTAGTTACGCCTAAATATAGAATTTCTGTATTTTACATGAGAGAGCATATGGAGTTGGTGTATATACTCCAAAAAAGAGTAGAAAAGGGCATTGTATATTTTTTCTGACAGATTATATTCAGAGCAACTTTGCTTTTATCATAGGGGTGCCTAGATAATATTTAGATTTTATTCGATTCGTGTAAAACTAAAATTTCTGTATTTTATATGAGAGAGCATATTGATTTGGTGTATATACTAAAAAACAGAGTAGAAAAGGGCATTGTATATTTTTTCTGACAGTTTATACTCAGAGCAATTTTGTTTTTAACATTGGGGGGCCTAGATAATATTTAGATTTTTTTTGATTCGCTTAAATATAGAACTTCTGTATTTTACATGAGAGAGCATATGGAGTTGGAGTATATATTCCAAAGCAGAGTAGAAACGGGCATTGTATATTTTTTCTTACAAATTATATTCAGAGCAATTTTGTTTTTAACATTGGGGTGAAAAGATTATGTTTAGAATTTTTCGATTCTATTAAATACATAATTTGTATATTTTACATGAGAGACCATATGGATTTGGTGTATATACTCCAAAACAGAGTAGAAAAGAGCATTGTGTATTTTTTCTGACAGATTATATTCAGAGCAATATTGCTATTAATATTGGTATTCCTAGATAATATTTAGATTATTTTCGATTCACATAAATAGAGAATTTCTGTATTTTACATTAGAGACCGTATGTAGTTTGTGTATATACTCCAAAAAAGAGTAGAATAAGGCATTGTATATTTTCTCTAATACACTATATTCAGAGCCATTTTCTTTTAACTTTGGGGCGCCTAGATATTATTTAGATTTTTTTTGATTCGCGTAAAATCAGAATTTCGGTATTTTAAATGAGAGAGCATATTAACTTGGTGTATATACTACAAAACAGAGTAGAAAAAGGCATTGTATATTTTTTATGACAAACTATATTCACAGCAATTTTGCTTTTAACATTGGGGTGCCTAGATAATATTTAGAATTTTTTCGATTCGCTTAAATATAGAATTACTGTATTTTACATGAGAGAGCATATGGAGTTGATGTATATACTACAAAAAAGAGTAGAATTGGGCATTGTATATTTTTTCTGACATATTGTATTCTGAGCAGTGTTGTTTTTAACATTGCGGTACCTAGACAATATTTATATTTTTTTGAGTCGGGTAAAATTATAATTTCTGTATTTTACATGAGATAGCATAATGTGTTGGTGTATATACTCCAATACAGAGTAGAATAGGTCATTGTGTATTTTTTCTGACAGATTATATTCCGAGCAGTTTTGTTTTTAACATTGTGGTGCCTTGATAATATTTAGATTTTTTCGATTTGGGTAAAATTAGAGTTTTTGTATTTTGCATGAAATAGCATATTGAGTTGGTGTATATACTACAAAACGAAGTAAAAAAGGGCATTGTATATTTTCTCTGACATATTATACCCAGAACAATATTGTTTTCAACATTGGGGTGCCTATATAATATTTAGATTTTTTTCGATTCGCTTAAATATAGAATTTCTGTATTTTACATGATTGAGCATATGGAGTTAATGTATATACTCCAAAACAGAGTAGAATAAGGCATTGTATATTTTTCTAACAGACTATATTCACAGCCATTTTCTTTTGCCTTTGGGTCGCCTAGATATTATTTAGATTTTTTTTCGATTCGCGTATAATTAGAATTTTCGTATTTTACATGAAAGGGCATATTGAGTTGGTGTATATACTCCAAAACAGAGTAGAAAAAGGCATTGTATATTTTTTCTGAGAGATTATATTCAGAGCAATTTTGCTTTAGACATTGGGGTACCTAGATAATATTTAGATTTTTTTCGATTCGATTAAATATAGAATTTCTGTAGTTTATATGAGAGAGCGTATCGAGTTGGTGTATATACTCCAAAACAAAGTAGAATAGGGCATTGTATATTTTTTCTGACAGATTATGTTCACAGCAATTTTGTTTTTAACATTGGGGTGCCTAGATAATATTTAGATTTTTTCGATTCGCTTAAATATAGAATTTCTGTATTTTACATGAGAGAGCATATTAAGTTGGTTTATGTAATTTAAAACAGAGTAGAAAAGGGCATTGTATATTTTTTCAGACATATAATATTCAGAGAAATTTTGCTTTTAACATTCAGGTGCCTAGATAATATTTAGATTTTTTTCGATTCATGTAAAATTAGAATTTCTGTATTTTACATGAGAGAGCATACTGAGTTGCTGTATATACTCCAAAAGAGAGTAGAAAAAGGCATTGTGTATTTTCTCTAACACACTATATTCAGAACCATTTTCTTTTAACTTTGGGGGGCCTAGATATTATTTATATTTTTTTGATTCGCATAAAATCAGAATTTAGGTATTTTACATGAGAGAGCATAATAACTTGGTGTATATACTACGAAACAGAGTCGAAAAAGGCATTGTATATTTTTTCTGACAGATTATATTCAGAGAAATTTTGCTTTTAACATTGGGGTGCCTAGATAAATTTTAGATTTTTTTCCATTGGCTTAAATACAGAATTTTTGTATTTTACATGAGAGAGCATATGGAATTGGTGTATATACTCCAAAACAGAGTAGAATAGGGCATTGTATATTTTTTTTGACAGATTATATTCAGAGCAATGTTGCTTTTAACATTGGGGTGCCTAGATAATATTTAGATTTCTTTCGATTCGCTTAAATATAGAATTTCTGTATTTTATATGACAGAGCATATGGAGTTGGTGTATATACTCCAAAACAGAGTAGAATAGGGCATTCTATATTTTTTCTGACAGATTATATTCAACGCAATTTTTTTTTAAATTGGTGTGCCTAGATAATATTTAGATTATTTCGATTCAGGTAAAATTATAATTTCTTTATTTTACATGAGATGGCATATTGAGTTGATTAATATACTACAAAACAGAGTAGAAAATGGCATTGTATATTTTTTCTGACAGACTATATTCAGAGCAATTTTGCTTTTAACAATGGGGTGCCTAGATAATATTTAGATTTCTTTCGATTCACTTAAATATAGAATTTTTGTATTTTACATGAGAGAGCATACTGAACTGGTGTATATACTCCAAAACAGAGTAGAATAAGGCATTGTATATTTTTTCTAACATACTATATTCAGACCCATTTTTGATATTATTAAGATTTTTTTCGATTCGCGTAAAATTATAATTTCGGTATTTTTACATGAGAGAGCATATTGAGTTGGTGAATATACTCCAAAAAAGAATAGAAAAGGGCATTGTATATTTTTTCTGACAGATTATATTCAGAGCAATTTTGCTTTTAACATAGGGATGCCTAGATAATATTTAGATTTTCTTGGATTCGCTTAAATATTGAATTTATGTATTTTTTATTTGAGAGCATATGAAGTTGGTGTATATACACCAAAACAGAGTAGAATAGGGCATTGTATATTTCGTCTGACAGATTATATTCAGAGCAATTTTGTTTTTAACATTGGGGTGACTAGATCATATTTAGATTTTTTTTATACAAGTAAAATTAGAATTTCTTTATTTTACATGAGAGAGCACACTGAGTTGGTGCATATACTCCAAAAAAGATTAGAATAAGGCATTGTGTATTTTTTCTAACAGACTATATTCAGAGCCATTGTCTTTTAACTTTGAGGAGCCTACATATTATTTAGAATTTTCGATTCACGTGGAATTAGAATTACGCTATTTACATGAGAGAGCATATTGACTTGGTGTATATACTCAAAAACAGAGTAGAAGAGGGCATTGTATATTTTTTCTGACAGATTATATTCAGAGGAATTTTGCTTTTAACATTGTGTTGCTTGGAAAATATTTAGATTTTTTTTTTGATTCACGTAAAATTAGTATTTCGGTATTTTACATGAGAGAGCATACTGAGTTGGTGTATATACTCCAAAACAGAGTAGAATAGGGCATTGTATATTTTCTCTAACAGAATATATTCAGAGCCATTTTCATTTAACTTTGGGGCGCCTAGATACTATTTAGATTTTTTTCAATTCACGTAAAATTACAATTTCGGTATTTTAAATGAGAGTGCATATTGAGTTGGTGTATATAATCCAAAACAAAGAAGAAAAGGGCATCGTATATTTTTTCTGACAGATTGTATTCAGAGAAATCTTGCTTTTAACATTTGGGTGCCTAGGTAATATTTAGATTTTTTTTGATTTCCGTAAAATTAGAATTTCGGTATTTTACATGAGAGAGCATACTCAGTTGGTGTATATACTCCAAAACAGAGTAGAATAAGGCATTGTATATTTTTTCTGACAGATTATATTCAGAGCAATTTTCCTTTTAACATTGGGGTGCCAAGATAATATTTAGATTTTTTTCGATTCACTTAAATATAGAATTTCTGTATTTTAAATGAGAGAGCATATGGAGTTGGTACATATACTCCAATACAGAGTAGAATAAGGCATTGTATATTTTTCCTGACAGACTATATTCAGAGCCATTTTCTTTTAACTTTGGGGAGCCTAGATATTATTTAGATTTTTTTCGATTCGCGTAAAATTCGAATTTTGGTATTTTACATGAGAGAGCATATTGAGTTGGTGTAGATACTCCAAAACAGAGTAGAAAAGGGCATTGTATATTTTTTCAGACAGATTATATACAGAGCAATTTTCCTTTTAACATTGGAGTACCTAGATAATATTTAGATTTTTTGTATTGATGTAAAATTAGAATTTCGGTATTTTACATAAGAGAGCATACTGAGTTGGTGTATGTACTCCAAAACAGAGTAGAATAGGGCGTTGTATATTTTTTTTAACAGACTATATTCAGAGCCATTTTCATTTAACTTTGTGGTGCCTATATATTATTTAGATTTTTTTCGATTCACGTAAAATTAGAATTTTGGTATTTTACATGAGAGTGCATATTGAGTTGGTGTATATACCCCAAAAGAGAGTAGAAATGGGCATTGTATATTCTGTCTGAGAGATTATATTCAGAGCAATTTTTCTTTTAACATTCGGGTGCCTACATAGTATTTAGATTTTTATCGATTCACGTAAAATTAGAATTTCCTTATTTTACATAAGAGAGCATAGTGAGTTGGTGTATATACTCCAAAACAGAGTAGAATAAGGCATTGTATATTTTTTTTGACAGATTATACTCAGAGAAATTTTGCTTTTAACATTAAGGTGCCTAGATAATATTTAGATTTTTTTCGATTTGCTTAAATATAGAATTTCTGTATTTTACATGAGAGAGAATACGGAGTTGGTGTATATACTCCAAAACAGAGTAGAATAGGGCATTGTATATTTTTTATGACAGATTATATTCAGAGCAATTTTTTTTTAACATTGGGGTGCCTAGATAATATTTAGATATTTTTGATTCTGGTAAAATTAGAATTTCGGTATTTTACATGAGAGAGCAAGCTGACTTGGTGTATATACTCCAAAAAAGAGTGAAAAAGAACATTGTATATTTTTTCTGACAGATTATTTTTAGAGCAATTTTGGTTTTATCATTGGGGTCCCTAGATAATATTTAGATTTTATTCGATTCATGTAAAATTAGTATTTCAGTATTTTACATGAGAGAGCACACTGAGTTGGTGTATATACTCCAAAACAGAGTATAATAAGGCATTGAATATTTTTTCTGACAGATTATATTCAGAGCAATTTTGCTATTAACATTGGGGACCCTAGATTATATTTAGATTTTTCTGATTCGCATAAATATAGAATTTCTCTATTTTACATGAGAGGGCATATGAACTTGGTGTCTATACTACAAAACATAGTAGAATAGGGCATTGTATATTTTACAGACCGAGTATATTCAGACCCATTTTCTTTTAGCTTTGGGGCACCTAGATATTGTTTAGATTATTTTCGATTCGCGTAAATTTAGAATTTTGGTATTTTACATGAGAGATCCTGTTGAGTTGGTGTATATACTCCAAAACAGAGTAAAAAAGGCCATTCTATATATTTTCTGACAGATTATATTCAGAGCAATTTTGCTTTAAACAATGGGGTGCCTAGATTATATTTAGATTTTTTTCGATTCGCTTAAATATAGAATTTCTGTATTTTAAATGAGAGAGCATATGGAGTTGGAGCATATACTCCAAAACAGAGTAGAATAGGGCATTGTATATTTTTTCTGACACATTATATTCAGGGCAATTTTGTTTTTAACTTTGGGGCACCTAAATAATTTTTAGATTTTCTCGAGTCGTGTAAAATTAGAATTTCTACATTTTACATGTGAGAGCATACTGAGTTGGTGTATATACTCCAAAACAGGGTAGAATTAGGCATTGTATATTTTCTCTAACAGACTATATTCAGAGCCATTTTCTTTTAAATTTGTTGCACCTAGATATTATTTAGATTTTTTTATATTCGCGTAAAATTAGAATTTCGGTATTTTACATGAGAGAGCATATTGAGTTGGTGTATATACTCCAAAACAGGGTAGAATAGGGCATTGTATATTTTTTCTGACAGATTATATTCAGAGCAATCTTGTTTTTAACATTGGGTTGCCTAGATAATATTTAGATTTTTTTCGATTCGCTTAAATATAGAATTTCTGTATTTAACATGAGAGAGCATATGGAGTTGGTGTATATACTCCAAAACCGAGTAGAATAAGGCATTGTATATTTTTTCCGACAGATTATATTCAGAGAAATTTTGTTTTTAACATTGGCGTGTCAAGATAATATTTAGATTTTTTCGATTCGGGTAAAATTAGAATTTCGATATTTTTCATGATAGAGCATATGGAGTTGGTGTATATACTCCAAAAAACAGTAGAATACGTCATTGTATATTTTCTCTGGCACACTATATTTAGAGCCATCTTCTTTTAACTTTGTGGCGCCTAGATATTATTTAGATTTTTTTTGATTCACGTAAAATTAGAATTTCGGTATTTTACATGAGAGAGCATACTGCGTTGTTGTATACACTCCAAAACAGAGTAGAATAAAGCATTGTATATTTATTCTGACAGATTATATTCAGAGCAATTTTGTTTTTAACATTGGGATGCCTAGATAATAT
The DNA here is from genome assembly GCF_049354715.1 of Callithrix jacchus. NCBI lineage: Eukaryota > Metazoa > Chordata > Mammalia > Primates > Cebidae > Callithrix > Callithrix jacchus. The sequence continues at coordinate 959,649 of NC_133522.1, read as the reverse complement.
TTAGATTTTTTTCGATTAATGTAAAATGAGAATTTTTGTATTTTACATGAGAGAAAATACTGAGTTGGTGTATATACTCCAAAACAGAGTAGAATAGGGCTGTATATTTTTTCTGACAGGATATATTCAGAGCAATTTTGTTTTTAACATTGGGGTGCCTAAATAAATTTTGGTTTTTCAATTCTGGTAAAATTAGAATTTCTGTATTTTACATGAGAGAGCATATTTAGTTCATGTATATATTACAAAAAAGAGTAGAAAAGGGCAAGGTATATTTTTTATGATAGATTATATTCAGAGCAATTTTCTTTTTAACATTGGGGTGCCTAGATAATATTTAGGTTTTTTCGATTCGGGTAAAATTAGAATTTCGATATTTTACATGAGAGAGCATATGGAGTTGGTGTATATACTCCAAAACAGAGTAGAATAAGGCATTGTATAATTTTCTAACAAAGTATATTCAAAGCCATTTTCTTTTATCTTTGGGTCGCCTAGATATTATTTAGATTTTTTTCGATTCGCGTAAATTAGAATTTCGGTATTTTACATGAGAGAGCATATTGAGGTGGTGTATATATGGCAAAACAAAGTAGTAAATTGCATTGTATATTTTTTCTGACATATTATATTCAGAAAAATTTTGCTTTTAACATTGGGTTGCCTAGATAATATTTAGATTATTTTCAATTCGCTTAAAAATAGAATATCTGTATTTTACTTGAGAGAGCATATGGAGTTGGTGTATAAACTCCAAAACACAGTAGAATAAGGAATTGTATATTTTTTATTACAGACTGTATTCAGAGCCATTTCCTTTTAACTTTGGGGAGCCGAGATATTATTTAGATTTTCTTCGATTCACGTAAAATTAGAATCTCGGTATTTTTCATGAGAGAGCATACTGAGTTGGTGTATATACTCCAAAACCGAGTAGAATAGGGCATTGTATATTTTTTCTGACAGACTATATTCAGAGCAATTTTTCTTTTAACATTGGGGTGCCTAGATAATATTTAGAATTTTTTCGATTCGCTTAAATATAGAATATCTGTATTTTACATGAGAGAGCATATAGAGTTAATGTATATACTCCAAAACAGAGTAGAATAGGGCATTGTATATTTTTTCTGACAGATTATATTCAGAGCAATTTTGTTTTTAACATTGGGGTGCCTAGATAATATTTAGATATATTTCAATTCACGCAAAATTAGAATTTCGTTATTTTACATGAGAGAGCATACTGAGTTGGTGTATATACTGCAAAACAGAGTAGTAAAGGTCAATGTATATTTTTTCTAAAAGATTATATTTAGAGAAATTTTGCTTTTAACATTGGGTTGCCTAGATAATATTTAGATTTTTTTTGCTTCACTTAAATATGGAATTTCTGTATTTTACATGAGAGAGCATATGGAGTTTGTGTATATACTCCAAAAGAGAGTAGAATAGGGCATTGTATATTTTTTTTGACAGATTATATTCAGAGCAATTTTGTTTTTAACATTGGGGTGCCTAGATAATATTTAGATTATTTCGATTTTGTTAAAATTAGAATTTTGTTATTTTACATGAGAAAGCATACTGAGTTGGTGTATATGCTTTAAAACAGAGTAGAATAAGGAATTGTATATTTTTTCAAACACACTATATTCAGAGCCATTTTCTTTTAACTTTGGGGCGCCTAGATATTATTTAGGTTTTTTTTGATTCACGTAAAATTCGAAATTTAGAATTTTATATTAGAGAGCATTTTGAGTTGGTGTATATACTCCTAAACAGAGTAGGAAAGGGCATTGTATACATTTTCTGTCAGATTTTCTTGAAAGCAATCTTTCTTTTAACATTGGTGCGGCTAGATACTATTTAGATTTTTTTCAATTCACGCAAAATTAGAATTTCAGTATTTTAAATGACAGTGCATATTGAGTTGGTGTATATACTCCAAAACAAAGAAGAAAAGGGCATCGTATATTTTTTCTGACAGATTATATTTAGAGAAATTTTGCTTTAAACATTCGGGTGCCTAGGTAATATTTAGATTATATTTGATTCCCGTAAAATTAGAATTTCGGTATTTTACATGAGAGAGCATATTCAGTTGGTGTATATACACCAAAACAGAGTAGAATAAGGCATTGTATATTTTTTCTGACAGATTATATTCAGAGAAATTTTGCTTTTAACATTGGGGTGCCTAGATAATATTTAGATTTTTTTCGATTCGCTTAAATAAAGAATTTCTGTATTTTAAATGAGAGAGCATATGGAGGTGGTCCATATACTCCAATACAAAGTAGAATAAGCCATTGTATATTTTTCCTAAAAGACTATATTCAGAGCCATTTTCTTTTAACTCTTGGGCGCCTAGATATTTAGATTTTTTTGATTCGCGTAAAATTAGAATTTCGATAATTTACATGAGAGAGCATATTGAGTTGGTGTAGATACTCCAAAACAGAGTAGAAAAGGGCATTGTATATTTTTTCAGGCAGATTATATTCAGAGCAATTTTGCTTCTAATATTGGAGTTCCTAGATAATATTTAGATATTTTGGATTCACGTAAAATTAGAATTTCGGTATTTTACATAAGAGAGCATACTGAGTTGGTGTATATACTTTAAAACAGAGTAGAATAGGGCATTGTATATTCTTTTTAACAGACTATGTTCAGAGCCATTTTCATTTAACTTTGTGGCGCCTATATATTATTTAGATTTTTTTTGATTCATGTAAAATTGGAATTTCGGTGTTTTACATGAGAGTGCATATTGAGTTGGTGTAAATACGCCAAAAGAGAGTAGAAAAGGGCATTGTATATTTTGTCTGAGAGATTATATTCAGAGCAATTTTGCTTTTAACATAGTGGTGCCTAGATTATATTTATATTTTTTTAATTCGCTTAAATATGGAATTTTGGTATTTTACATGAGAGAGCATATGGAGTTGGTGTAGATACTCCAAAACAGAGGAGAATAGGGCATTGTATATTTTTTCTGACAGATTATATTCAGAGCAATTTTGTTTTTAACATTGGGGTGGCTTGATAATATTTAGCTTTTTTAGATTCAGGTAAAATTAGAATTTCGGTATTTTACATGAGAGCGCATACTGACTTGGTGTATATAGTCCAAAACAGAGTAGAATAAGGCATTGTCTATTTTTTCTAACAGACTATATTTAGAGCAATTTTCTTTTAACATTGGGACGCCTAGATATTATTTAGATTTTTTTTCATTCTCGTAAAATTAGAATTTTGGTATTTTACATGAGAGAGCATACTGAGTTGGTGTATATACTCCAAAAAAGAGTGGAAAAGGGCATTGTATATTTTCTCTGACAGATTATTTTCAGAGAAATTTTGGTTTTATCATTGGGGTGCCTAGATAATATGTAGATTTTTTTCGATTCACGTAAAAATATAATTTCGGTATTTTACATGAGAGAGCACACTGAGTTGGTGTATATACTCCAAAAGAGAGTAGAATAAGGCATTGTATATTTTTTCTGACAAATTATATTCAGAGCAATTTTGCTATTAACATTGGGGACCCTAGATTATATTTAGATTTTTTTTGATTCGCATAAATATAGAATTTCTCTATTTTACATGAGAGAGGATATGAAGTTGGTGTCTATACTACTAAACAGAGTAGAATAGGGCATTGTGTATTTTTCTGACAGATTATATTTATACCCATTTTCTTTTAGCTTTGGGGCACCTAGATATTATTTAGATTTTTGTCTATTCACCTAAAGTTAGAAATTCGGTATATTACATGAGAGATCATATTGAGTTGGTGTATATACTCCAAAACAGAGTAGAAAAGGCCATTGTATATATTTTATGACAGATTATATTCAGAGCAATTTTGCTTTTAACATTCGGGTGCCTAGATAATATTTAGATTTTTTCAATTCGTTTAAATACAGAATTTCTGTATTTTACAAAAGAGAGCATATGGAGTTGGTGTATATACTCCAAAACAGAGTAGAATAGGGCATTGTATATTTTGTCTGACAGATTATATTCAGAGCAATTTTGTTTTTAACATTGGGGTGCCTAGATAATATTTAGATTCTTTCGATTTGGGTAAAATTAGAATTTCTCTATTTTACATGAGGGAGCAAACTGAGTTGGTGTGTATACTCAAAAACAGAGTAGAATAAGGTATTGTATATTTTTTCTAACAGACTATATTCAGAGCCATTTCATTTTAACTTTGGGGCGCCTAGATATTACTTAGATTTTTTTCAATTCGTGTAAAATTAGAATTTTTGTATTTTACATGAGAGAGCATATTGAGTTGCTGTATATACTCCAAAACAGAGTTGAAAAGGGCATTGTATATTTACTCTGACAGATTATATACTGAGAAATTTTTCTTATAATATTAAGGTGCCTAGATAATATTTAGATTTTTTTCGATTCGCTTAAATATAAAATTTCTGTATTTTACATGAGAGAGCATATGGAGTTGGTGCATATAATCCAAAACAGAGTAGAATAGGGCATTGTCTATTTTTTCTTACAAACTATATTCAGAACAATTTTGTTTTTAACATTGGGGTGCCTAGATATTATTTAGATTTTTATCAATTCACGTAAAATTAGAATTTCGGTATTTTACATGAGAGGGTATACTGAGTTGGTGTATAGACTCCAAAACAAAGTAGAATAAGGCATTGTATATTTTTTCTAGCAGACTATATTCAGACCCATTTTATTTTAACTTCATGGCGCCTATGTATTATTTAGATTTTTTTCGATTCACATAAAATTAGAATTTCGGTATTTTACATGAGTGTGCATATTGAGTTGGTGTATATACGCCAAAGCAGATTAGAAAACGGCATTGTATATATTTTCTGAGAGATTATATTCAGAGCAATTTTGCTTTTAACATTGTGGTGCCTAGATTGTATTTAGATTTTTTCGATTCGCTTAAATATAGAATTTCTGTATTTTACATGAGAGAGCATATTAAGTTGGTTTATATAATTTAATATAGAGTAGAAAAGGGCATTGAATATTTTTTCTGACAGATTATATTCAGAGCAATTTTTCTTTTAACATTCGGGTGCCTAGATAATATTTAGATTTTTCTCGATTCACGTAAAATTAGAATTTCTGTATTTTACATGAGAGAGCATACTGAGTTGCTGTATATACTCCAAAACAGAGTAGAAAAAGGCATTGTATATTTTCTCTAACACACTATATTCAGAGCCATTTTCTTTTAACTTTGGGGGGCCTAGATATTATTTAGATTTTTTTTGATTCGCGTAAAATCAGAATTTCTGTATTTTACATGAGAGAGCATAATAACTTGGTGTATATACTACAAAACAGAGTCCAAGAAGGCATTGTATATTTTTTCTGACAGATTACATTCAGAGCAATTTTGCTTTTAACATTGAGGTGCCTAAATAAATTTTAGATTTTTTTCCATTCGCTCAAATACAGAATTTTTGTATTTTACATGAGAGAGCATATGGAGTTGGTGTATATACTCCAAAACAGAGTAGAATAAGGCATTATATATTATTTCTGACTGATTATATTCAGAGAAATTTTGTTTTTAACATAGGAGTGCCTAGATAATATTTAGATTTTTTCGATTCGAGTAAAATTAGAATTTCTGTACTTTACATGAGAGAGCATATGGAGTTGGTGTATATACTCCATAATACAGTAGAATAGGGAATTGTATATTTTATCTGACAGATTATATTCAGAGCAGTTTTGTTTTTAACATTGGGGTGCCTACAAAATATTTAGATTTTTTGATTTGGGTAAAATTAGAATTTCTGTATTTTACAATTGAGAGCACATAGAGTTGGTGTATATACTCCAAAAAAGAGTAGAATAGGGCATTGTATATTTTTTCTGATAGATTATATTCAGAGCAATTTTGTTTTTAACATTGAGGTGCCTAGAGAATATTTAGATTTTTTTTGATTCTCTTAAATATAGAATTCCTGTATTTTACATGAGAGAATATATGGATTTGATGTATATACTCTAAAAAAGAGTAGAATAGGGCATTGTATATTTTTTCTGATAGATTATATTCAGAGCAATTTTGTTTTTAACATTGAGGTGCCTAGAGAATATTTAGATTTTTTTTGATTCTCTTAAATATAGAATTCCTGTATTTTACATGAGAGAATATATGGATTTGATGTATATACTCTAAAAAAGAGTAGAATAGGGCATTGTATATTTTTTCTGACAGACTATATTCAGAGCAATTTTATTTTTAACATTGGGGTACCTAGATAATATTTAAATTTTTCGATTCAGGTAAAATTAGAATTTCTTTATTTTACATGAGAGAGCATACTGAGTTGGTGTATATACTCCAAAACATAGTAGAATACGGCATTGTATATTTTCTTTAACAGAATATTCAGAGCCATTTTCTTTTAACTTGGGGCGCCTAGATATTATTTAGATTTTTTTCGATTCACGTAACATTAGAATTTCGGTAATTTACTTGAGAGAGCGTATTGAGTTGGTGTATATACTCCAAAACAGAGTAGAAAAGGGCATTGTATATTTTCTCTGACAGATTATATTCAGATCAATTGTGCTTTTAACATTGGAGTGCCTAGATAATATTTAGATTTTTTTCAATTCACGTAAAATTAGAAATTCGGTATTTTACATGAGAGAGCATACTGAGTTAATGTATATACTCCAAAACAGAGTAGAATAAGGCATTGTATATTTTTTCTAACAGACTATATTCAGAGCCATTTTCTTTTAACTTTGAGGCCTCTAGATATTATTTAGAATTTTCAATTCGCGTAAGAATAGAATTACGTTACTTTACATGAGAGAGCATATTGAGTTGGTTTATATACTCAAAAACAGAGTAGAAAAGGGCATTGTATATTTTTTCTGGCAGATCATATTCAGAGGAATTTTGCTTTTAACATTGTGGTGCCTGGAAAATATTTAGATTTTTTTTGATTCACGTAAAATTAGTATTTCGGTAGTTTACATGAGAGAGCATACTGAGTTGGTGTATATACTCCAAAACAGAGTAGAGTAGGGCATTGTATATTTTCTCTAACAGAATATATTCAGAGCCATTTTCTTTTAACTTTGGGGCGCCTAGATATTATTTAGATTTCTTTTGATTCACATAATATTAGAATTTCGGTATTTTAAATGAGAGTGCATATTGAGTAGGTGTAGATACTTCAAAACAAAGAAGAAAATGGCATCGTATATTTTTTCTGACAGATTATATTCAGAGAAAATTTTCTTTTAACATTCGGGTGCCTAGGTAATATTTAGATCTTTTTGATTCCCATAAAATTAGAATTTCGGTATTTTACATGAGAGAGCATCCTGAGTTGGTGTATATACTCCAAAACAGAGTAGAATAGGGCATTGTATAATTTTCCTGACAGATTATATTCAGAGCAGTTTTGTTTTTAACATTGGGGTGCCTAGATAATATTTAGATTTTTTTCGATTCACGTAAAATTTGACTTTCGGTATTTTACATGAGAAAGCATATTGAGTTGGTGTATATATACAAAACCGAGTAGAAAAGGGCATTGTATATTTTTTATGACAGATTATATTCAGAGCAATTTTGTTTTTAACATTGGGGTGCCCAGATAATATTTAGATTATTTTCGATTTGCTTAAATATAGAATTTCTGTATTTTACATGACAGAGCATACTGCGTTGGTGTATATAGTCCAAAACATAGTAGAATAGGGCATTGTTTACTTTTTCTGACAGATTATATTCAGAGCAATTTTGTTTTTAACATTTGTGTGCCTAGGCAATATTTAGATATTTTCGATTCGAGTAGAATTAGAATTTCTGTAATTTACATAAGAGAGCATATTGATTTGGTGTATATGGTACAAAACAGAGAAGAAAAGGGAATTATATATTTTTTTCTGACAGATTATATTCAGAGCAATTTTGCTTCTAACCTTGTGGTGCCTAGATAATATTTAGATTTTTTTCGATTCGCTTAAATATGGAATTTCTGTATTTTACATGAGAGAGCGTATTGAGTTTGTGTATATTCTACAAAACAGAGTAGAATATGGCATTTTATATTTTTTCTAACAGATTATATTCAGAGCAATTTTGTTTTAAATATTGGGGTGCCTACATAATATTTTGATTCTTTCGATAGGTGTAAAATTAGAATTTCTGTATTTTACATGAGAGAGCATATTGAATTGGTGTATATACTAAAAATAGGGTAGAAAAGGCCATTGTATATATTTTCTGACAGATTATATTCACAGGAATTTTGCTTCTAACATTCGCGTGCCTAGATAATATTTTAATTTTTTTCAATTCACTTAAATATAGAATTTCTGTATTTTATATGAAAGAGCATACTGAGTTGCTGTATATACTCCAAAACAGAGTAGAATAGAACATTGTATATTTTTTCTGAAAGATTACATTCAGAGCAATATTCTTTTTAACATTGACGTGCCTACATAATATTTAGATTTATTCGATTCTTATAAAATTAGAATTTCTGTGTTTTACATATCATAGCATATTGAATTGGTGTATATACTACAAAACAGAGTAGAAAATGGTATTGTGTATTTTTTCTGACAGATTATATTCAGAGCCATTTTGTTTTAAACATTGGGGTGCCTAGATAATATTTAGATATTTTTCGATTCGCTTAAATATAGAATTTCTGTATTTTAGATGAGAGAGCATATGGAGTCGGTGTATATACTCCAAAACAGAGTAGAATAGGGCATTGTATATTTTCTCTGACAGATTATATTCAGAGCAATTTTGTTTTTAACATTGGGTTGACTAAATAATATTTAGATTTTTTCGATTCGGGTAAAATTAGAATTTCTGTATTTTACATGAGAGATCATACTGAGTTGGTGTATATACTCCAAAACAGAGTAGAATAAGGCATTGTATATTTTTTCTAACAGACTATATTCAGAGCCATTTTCTTTTAACTTTGGGGCGCCTAGATATTATTTAGATTTCTTTCGATTCGCGTAAAATAAGAATTTCGGTATTTTACATGAGAGAGCATATTGAGTTGGTGTATATACTCCAAAACAGAGTAGAATAACGCATTGTATATTTTTTCTGACAGATTATATTCAGAGCAATTTTGTTTTTAACATTGGGTTAACTAAATAATATTTAGATTTTTTTGATTCTGGTAGAATTAGAATTTCTGTATTTTACATGACAGAGCATATTGTGTTGGTGTATAAACTACAAAACAGAGTAGAAAAGGGCATTGTAAATTTTTTCAGACATATTATATTCAGAGTAATTTTTCTTTTAACATTGGGGTGCCTAGATAATATTTAGATTTTTCTCGATTCGTGGAAAATTAGAATTTCTTTATTGTACATGAGAGAGCATATGGAGTTGGTGTATATACTACAAAACAGAGTAGAAAAGGGCATTTTACATTTTTTCTGACATATTTTATTCAGAGAAATTTTGATTTTAACATTGCGGTGCCTAGATAATATTTAGAAACTTATCGATTCACTTAAAATAAGAATTTCGGTATTTTACATGAGAGAGCATACTGAGTTGATGTATATACTCCAAAACAGAGTAGAATAGGGCATTGTATAATTTTTCTGACAGATTATATTCAGAGCAATTTTGCTTTTAACATTGGGGTGCCTAGATAATATTTAGATTTTTTTCGACTCACGTAAAATTAGAATTTCGGTATTTTATATGAGAGAGCATATTGATTTGGTGTATATACTAAAAAACGGAATAGAAAAGGGCATTGTATATTTTTTCTGACAGTTTATATTCAGAGCAATTTTGCTTTTGACATTGGAATGCCTAGATTATATTTAGATTTTTTTCGATTCGCTTAAATATAGAATTTCTCTATTTTATATGAGAGAGCATATGTATTTGGTCTATATACTACAAAACAGAGTAGATTAGGGCATTGTATATTTTTTCTGACAGATTATATTCAGAGCAATTTTGCTTTTAACATAGGGGTGTCTAGATAATATTCATATTTTATTCGATTTGCGTAAATTTATAATTTCTGTATTTTATATGAGAGCATATTGATTTGGTGTATATACTAAAAAACAGAGTAGAAAATGGCAATGTATATTTTTTCTGACAGTTTATATTCAGAGCAATTTTGCTTTTAACATTGGGGTGCCTAGATAATATTTAGATTATTTTCAATTCGCTTAAATATAGAATTTCTCTATTTTATATGACAGAGCATATGGAGTTGGTTTATATAATCTAAAACAGAGTAGAATTGGGCATTGGATATTTTTTCTGACAGATTATATTCAGAGCAAGTTTGCTTTTAATATTGCAGTGCCTAGATTATATTTAGATTTCTTTTGATTCGCTTAAATATAGAATTTCTGTATTTTACATGAGAGAGCATATTGAGTTGGTGTATATACTCAAAAACAGAGTAGAAAAGAGCATTGTATGTTTTTTCTGACAGATTATATTCAGAGCATTTCTGCTATTAATATTGGTGTTCCTAGATAATATTTAGATTTTTTTCGATTCACTTAAATAGAGAATTTCGGTATTTTACATTATAGACCGTATGTAGTTTGTGTATATTCCAAAACAGAGTAGAATAGGGCATTGTATATTTTTTTGAGAAATTATATTCAGAGCAATTTTGTTTTTAACATTGGGGTGCCTAGATAATATTTAGATTTTTGTCGATTCCGGAAAAATTAGAATTTCAGTATTTTACATGAGGGAGCACACTGAGTTGGTGTATATACTCCAAAACAGAGTAGAATAAAGCATTGTATATTTTCTCTAAAAGACTGTATTCAGAGCCATTTTCTCTTAACTTTGGGGCGCCTAGATATTATTTCGATTTTTTTCGATTCACGTAAAATTAGAATTTCGGTATTTTACTTGAGAGAGCTTATTGAGTTTGTGTATTTACTGCAAAACAGAGTAGAAAAGGGCATTGTATATTTTTTCGAACAGATCATATTCAGAGCAATTTTGTTTTTAACATTGGGGTGCCTAGATAATATTTACATTTTTTAGATTCGGGTAAAATTAGAATTTCTGTATTTTACATGAGAGAGCATACTGAGGTTGTGTATATACTCCAAAACAGGGTAGAATAAGGCACTGTATATTTTTTCTAACAGACTATATTCAGAGCCATTTTATTTTAACTTTGGTGTGCCTAGATATTATTTTGAGTTTTTTTGATTCACCTAAAATTAGAATGTCGGTATTTTACATGAAAGAGCATATTGATTTGGTGTATATACTACCTAACAGAGTAGAAGAAGGCACTGTATATGTTTTCTAACAGATTATATTCAGAGCTATTTGCTTTAACATTGGGGTGCCTAGATAATATTTAGATTATTTTCGATTCGCTTAAATATTGAATTTCTGTATTTTACATGAGAGAATATATGGAGTTGGTGTATATACTCCAAAACAGAGTATAATAGGGCATTGTATATTTTTTTGCCAGAATATATTCAGAAAAATTTTGTTTTTAACATTGGGGTGCCTAGATAATATTTAGATTATTTAGATTCGGGTAGAATAAGAATTTCTTTATTTTACATGAGAGAGCATATGGAGTTGGTGTATATATTTTAAAACAGAGTAGAATAGGGCATTGCATATTTTTTCTGACAGATTATATTCAAAGAAATTTAGTTTTTAACATTGGTGTTCCTAGATAATATTTAGATTTTTTTTGATTCACGTAAATTTAGAATTTCTGTATTTTACATGAGAGAGCATACTGAGTTGGTGTATATACTCCAAAACAGCGTAGAATAGGGCATTGTATGTTTTTTCTAACAGACTATATTCAAAGCCATTTTTTTTTAACTTTGGGGCGCCTAGATATTATTTAGATGTTTTTCGATTCGCGTAAAATTAGAATTTCGGTATTTTACATGAGAGAGCATATTGAGCTGGTGTATATACTCCAAAACAGAGTAGAAAAGGCATTGTATATTTTTTCTGACAGATTCTATTCAGAGCAATTTTGCTTTTAACATTGATGTGCCTAGATAATATTTAAATTTTTCTCGATTCGCTTAAATATAGAATTTTTGTATTTTACATGAGAAAGCATATGGAGTTGGTGTATATACCCTAAAACAGAGTAGAATAGGGCATTGTATATTTTTTCTGACAGATAATATTCAGAGCCATTTTGTTTTTAACATTGGTGTGCCTAGATAATATTTAGATTTTTTCGATTCGGGTAAAATTAGAATTTCAGTTTTTTACATGAGAGAGCATACTGAGTTGGTGTATATACTCCAAAACAGAGTAGAATAAGGCATTGTACATTTTTTCTAACAGACTATATTCAGAGCCATTTTCTTTTATTTTTAAGGCGCCTAGCTAATATTTAGAATTTTTTCGATTCGCGTAAAATTAGAATTTCGGTATTTTACATGAGAGAGCATACTGAATTGGTTAATATACTGCAAAACAGAGTAGAATTAGGCATTGTATATTTTTTCTAATAGACTATATTCAGAGTCATTTTCTTTTAAGTTTGGGGTGCCTAGATATTATTTATATTATTTTTGATATGCATAAAATTACCATTTCGGTATTTTACATGAGAGAGCATATGGACTAGGTGTATATACTACAAAACAGAGTAGAAAAAGGCATTGTATATTTTTTGACAGATTATTTTCAGAGCAATTTTGCTTTCCACATTGGGGTGCCTAGATAATATTTAGATTTTTTTAGAATCGCTTAAATATAGAATTTCTTCATTTTACATGAGAGAGCATACTGAGTTGTTGTATATACTCCAAAATACAGTAGAAGAAGGCATTGTATATTTTTTCTAAGAGACTATATTCAGAGACATTCTCTTTTAACTTTTGGGTGCCTAGATATTATTTAGATTTTTTTTTGATTTGCGTAAGATTAGAATTTCTGTATTTTACATGAGAGAGCATATTGAGTTGGTGTATATACTCCAAAATAGAGTAGAAAACGGCATTGTATATTATCTCTGACAGATTATATTCACAGCAATTTTTCTTTTAATATTGGGGTGCCTAGATAATATTTAGATTCTTTTCGATTCGCTTAAATATGGAATTTCGGTATTTTACATGACAAAGCATATTGAGTTGGTGTATATACTCCAAAACAGAGTAGAATAGGGCTTTGTATATTCTTTCTGACAGATTATATTCGGAGCAATTTTGTTTTTAACATTGGGGTGCCTTGATAATATTTAGATTTTTTCGATTTGGGTAGAATTAGAATTTCGGTATTTTACATGAGAGAGCATATTGAGTTGGTGTATATACTAAAAAACAGAGAAGTAAAGGACATTGTATATTTTATCTGACAGATTATATTGAGAGCGATTTTGCTATTCACATTGGGGTGCCTAGATAATAACTACAATTTTTTCGATTCACTTAAATATTAAATTTCTGTATTTTACATGAGAGATCATATAGAGTTGGTGTATATACTCCAAAACAGAGTAGAATAGAACATTATATATTTTTTCTGACAGTTTATATTCAGAGCCATTTTCTTTTAACTTTGGGGTGCCTAGATAATATTTAGAGTTTCTTCGATTCGCTTAAATATAGAATTTCTGTATTTTACATGAGAGAGCATGTGGAGTTGGTGTATATACTCCAAAACAAAGTAAAATAGGCATTGTATATTTTTTCTGACAGATTATATTCAGAGCAATTTTTTTTAACACTGAGGTGCCTAGATAATACTTAGATTTTTTCGATTCCAGTAAAATAATAATTTCTGTATTTTATTTGAGAGTGCACCCTGAGATGGTGTATATACTCAGAAACAGGGTAGAATAAGGCATTGTATATTTTTTTAAACAGACTATATTCAGAGCCATTTTCTTTTACCTTTGGGGCGCCTAGATATTTTTTAGATTTTTTTCTATTTGCGAAAATTAGAATTTCTTTATTTTACATGAGACAGCATATTGAGTTGGTGTATATATTACAAAACCGAGTAAAAATGGGCATTGTATATTTTTTATGACAGATGATATTCAGAACAATTTCGCTTTTAACATTGGGGTGCCTAGATAATATTTAGATTTTTTCGATTCTCTTAAACATATAGTATCTGTATTTTACATTAGAGAGCATATGGATTTGGTGTATACACTCCAAAACAGAGTAGAAAAGAGTATTGTATATTTTTTCTGACAGAGTATATTCAGAGCAATTTTGCTTTAAACATTGGGGTGCCTAGATAATATTTAGTGTTTTTTCGATTCACTTAAATAGATAATTTCTGTATTTTACATGAGAGAGCATATTGAGTTGGTGTAGATACTCCAAAACAGAGTAGAATAGGGCATTGTATATTTTTTCTGACTGATTATATTCAGAGCATTTTTGTTTTTAACATTGGGGTGCCTAGATAATATTTAGAATTTTTCGATTCGGGAAAAATTAGAATTTCAGTATTTTACATGAGGGACCACACTGAGTTGATGTATATACTCCAAAACAGAGTAGAATAGGGCATTGTATATTTTCTCTAACAGACTATATTCAGAGCCATTTTCTTTTAACTTTGGTGCGCCTAGATAATATTTAGACTGTTTTCGATTCACGTAAAATTAGAATTTCGGTATTTTACAAGAGAGAGCATATGGAGTTGTTTTATATACCCCAAAACAGAGTAGAATAGGGCATTGTATATTTTTTCTGAGAGTTTATATTCAGAGCAATTTTGTTTTTAACATTGTGGTGCCTTGATAATATTTAGATTTTTTCGATTTGGGTAAAATTAGAATTTCGGTATTTTACATGAAACAGCATACTGAGTTGGTGTATATACTCCAAAACATAGTAGAATAAGGCATTGTATATTTTTTCTAACATACTATTTTCAGAGCTGTTGTCTTTTAACTTTGGGGCGCCTAGATATTATTTAGATTTCTTTTGATTCGCTTAAATATAGAATTTCGGTATTTTACATGAGAGAGCATATAGAGTTGGTGTATATACTCAAAAAAAAAAAGTAGAATAGGGCACTGTATATTTTTTCTGAGAGTTAATATTCAGAGCAATTTTGTTTTTAACATTGGGGTGCCTTGATAATATTTAGTTTTTTATGATTCGGGTAAAATTTGAATTTCTGTATTTTACTTGAGAGAGCATACTGAGTTGGTGTATATAGTCCAAACCATATTAGAATAAGGCATTGTATATTTATTCTAACATACTATATTCAGAGCCATTTTCTATTTACTTTGGGGCGCCTAGATATTATTAAGATTGTTTTTGATACGCCTAAATATAGAATTTCTGTATTTTACATGAGAGAGCATATGGAATTGGTGCATATACTCCAAAACAGAGTAGAAAACAGCATTGTGTATTTTTTTGACAGATTATATTCAGAGCAATTTTGCTTTTATCATAGAAGTGCCTAGATAATATTTAGATTTTATTCGATTCACGTAAAATTAGAATTTTGGTATTTTATATGAGAGAGCATATTGATTTGGTGTATATACTAAAAAACGGAGTAGAAAAGGGCATTGTATATTTTTTCTGACAGTTTATATTCAGAGAAATTTTGCTTTTAACATTGGAATGCCTAGATTATATTTAGATTTTTTTAGATTCACTTAAATATAGAATTTCTCTATTTTATATGAGAGAGCATATATAGTTGGTGTATATACTACAAAACAGAGTAGATTAGGGCATTGTATAATTTTTTTGACAGATTATATTCAGAGCAATTTTGCTTTTAACATAGGGGTGTCTAGATAATATTTAGATTTTATGCGATTCACGTATAATTAGAATTTCTGTATTTTATATGAGTGCATATTGATTTGGTGTATATAATAAAAAACAAAGTAGAAAATGGCATTGTATATTTTTTCTGACAGTTTACATTCAGAGCAATTTTGCTATTAACATTGGGGTGCCTAGATAATATTTAGATTTTTATCGATTCGCTTAAATACAGAATTTCTGTATTTTACATGAGCGAGCATATGGAGTTGGTGTATATTCTCCAACACAGAGTAGAAAAGGGCATTGTATATTTTTTCTTACATATTATATTCAGAGGAATTTTGTTTTAAACATTAGGGTGCCTAGATAATATTTAGATACTTTCGATTCGCTTAAAGATAGAATTTCTGTATTTTACATGTGAGAGCATATGGAGTTGTTGTATATACTCCAAAACCGAGTAGAATAGGGCATTGTATATTTTTTCTGACAGATTATATTCAGAGCAATTTTGTTTTTTACATTGAGGAGCCTAGATAATACTTAGATTTTTTCGATTCGCGTAAAATTTAAATTTCGGTATTTTATATGAGAGAGCATATTGATTTGGTGAATATACTAAAAAACAGAGTAGAAAAGGGCATTGTATATTTTTTCTGACATTATATTCAGAGAAATTTTGCTTTTATCATAGGGGTGCCTAAATAATATTTAGATTTTATTCGATTCACGTAAAATTAGAATTTCTGTATTTTACATGAGAGAGCATACTGAGTTGGTGTATATCCTCCAAAACAGAGTAGAAAAAGGCATTGTATATTTTCTCTAACACACTATATTCAGAGCCATTTGCTTTTAACTTTGGGGGGCCTAGATATTATTTAAATTTTTTTGATTCGCGTATAATCAGAATTTCGGTATTTTACATAAGAGAGCATAATAACTTGGTGTATATACTACAAAACAAAGTCGAAAAAGGCATTGTATATTTTTTCTGACAGATTATATTCAGGGCAATTTTGCTTTTAACATTGGGGTGCCTAGATAATTTTTTGATTTTTTTCCATTCACTTAAATACAGAATTTTTGTATTTTACATCAGAGAGCATATGGAGTTGGTGTATTTACTCCAAAAGAGAGTAGAATAGGGCATTGTATATTTTTTCTGACAGATTATATTCAGAGAAATTTTGCTTTCAACACTGGGGTGCCTAGATAATTAGATTTCTTTCGATTCGCTTAAATAAAGAATTTCTTTGTTTTACATGAGAGAGCATATAAAGTTGGTGTATATACTCCAAAAAAGAGTAGAATAGGGCATTCTATATTTTTGCTGACAGAATATATTCAGACCCATTTTCTTTTAACTTTGGGGCGCCTTGATATTATTCAGATTTTTTCCATTAGCGTAAAATTAGAATTTAGGTATTTTACATGAGAGGGAATATTGAGTTGGTGAATATACTCCAGAACAGAATAGAAAAGGGCATTGTATATTTTTTCTGACAGATTATATTCAGAGCAATTTTGCTTTTAACATAGGGATGCCTAGATAATATTTTGATTTTTTTCGGTTCGCTTAAATATAGAATTTATGTATTTTTTATTTGAGAACATATTAAGTTGGTGTATATACTCCAAAACAGAGTAGAATAGGGCATTGTATATTTTTTCTGACAGACTTTATTCAGAGCAATTTTGTTTCTATCATTGGGGTGCCTAGATAATATTTAGATTTTGTCGATTCGGGTAAAATTAGAATTTTGGTATTTTACATGAGAGAGCATACTGAGTTGGTGTATATACTCCAAAACAGAGTAGAATAAGGCATTGTATATTTTCTCTGACAGATTATATTCAGTGCCATTTTGTGCGTAACATTGCGGTGTCAAGATAATATTTAGATTTTTTCAATTCGGGTAAAATTAGAATTTCGGTATTTTACATGAGAGAGCATATGGAGTTGGTGTATATACTCCAAAACAGAGTAGAATAAGGCATTGTATATTTTTTCTGACATACTATGTTTAGAACCATTTTATTTTAACTTTGTGGTGCCTAGATATTATTTAGATTTTTTTCATTTCGTGTAAAATTAGAATTTCGGTATTTTACATGAGAGAGCATATTGAGTTAGTGTATATAGTCCAAAACAGAGTATAAAATGGCATTGTATATTTTTTCTGACAGACCCTATTCAGAGGAATTTTGCTTTTAACATTCGGGTGCCTACAATATATTTAGATTTTTATCGATTCAAGTAAATTTAGAATTTCGTTATTTTACATAAGAGAGCATAGTGAGTTGGTGTATATACTCCAAAACAGAGTAGAATAAGGCATTGTATATTTTTTCTGACAGATTATATTCAGAGCAATTTTGCTTTTAACATTAAGGTGCCTAGATAATATTTAGATTTTTTTCGATTCACTTAAATATAAAATTTCTGTATTTTACATGAGAGAGCATGCGGAGTTGGTGTATATACTCCAAAAAAGAATAGAATAGGGCATTGTATATTTTTTCTGACAGATAATATTCAGAGCAATTTTGTTTTTAACATTGGGGTGCCTAGATAATATTTAGCTTTTTTCGATTCAGGTAAAATTAGAATTTCAGTATTTTACATGAGAGAGCATACTGAGTTGGTGTATATACTCCAAAACACAGTAGAATAAGGCATTGTCTATTTTCTCTAACAGACTATATTTAGAGCCATTTTCTTTTAACATTAAGACGCCTACATATTATTTAGATTTCTTTCCATTAAGGTAAAAGTAGAATTTTGGTACTTTACCTGAGAGAGCATAATGAGTTGGTGTATATACCCCAAAAAAGAGTGAAAACAGCATTGTATATTTTTTCTTACAGATTGTTTTCAGAGCAATTTTGGTTTTTTCATTGGGGTGCCTAGATAATATTTAGATTTTTTTCGATTCACGTATAAATATAATTTCGGTATTTTACATGAGAGAGCACACTGAGTTGGTGTATATACTCCAAAACAGAGTAGAAGAAGGCATTGTATATTTTTTCTGACTGATTATATTCAGAGCAATTTTGCTATTAACATTGGGGACCCTGGATTATATTTAGATTTTTTTTGATTCGCATAAATATAGAATTTCTCTATTTTACATGAGAGAGCATATGAAGTTGGTGTCTATTCTACAAAATAAAGTAGAATAGGGAATTGTATATTTTTCTGACAGATTATATTCAGACCCATTTTCTTTTAGCTTTGGGGCACCTAGATATTATTTAGAATTTTTTTGATTCGCGTTAAGTTACAATTTCGGCATTTTACATGAGAGATCATATTGAGTTTGTGTATATACTCCAAAACAGAGTAGAAAAGGCCATTGTATATATTTTCTGACAGATTATATTCAGAGCAATTTTGCTTTTAACATTCGGGTGCCTAGATAATATTAAGATTTTCGTTGATTCATGTAAAATTAGAATTTCGGTATTTTACATGAGAGAGCATATTGAGTTGGTGTATATACTCCAAAACAGAGTAGAAGAAAGCATTGTATATTTTTTCTGACATATTATATTCAGAGCAATTTTGCTTTTAACATTGGGGTGCCTAGATAATATTTAGATTTTTTTCAATTCGTTTAAATACAGAATTTCTGTATTTTAAAAAAGAGAGCTTATGGAGTTGGTGTATATACTCCAAAACAGAGTAGAATAGGGCATTGCATATTTTGTCTGACAGATTATATTCAGAGCAATTTTGTTTTTAACATTGGGGTGCGTTGATAATATTTAGATTCTTTCGATTTGGGTAAAATTAGAATTTCCCTATTTTACATGAGAGAGCAAACTGAGTTGGTGTATATATTCAAAAACAGAGTAGAATAAGGTATTGTATATTTTTTCTAACAGACTATATTCAGAGCCATTTCCTTTTAACTTTGGGGCGCCTAGATATTCTTTAGGTTTTATCCATTCACGTAAAATTAGAATTTCAGTATTTTACATGAGAGAGCATATGGAGTTGGTGTATATACTCCAAAACAGAGTAGAATAGGGCATTATATATTATCTCTGACAGATTATATTCAGAGCAATTTTGCTTTTGACCTTCGGTTGCCTAGACAATATTTAGATTTTTTCGATTTGCTTAAATATGGAATTTCTGTATTTTACATGAGAGAGCATATTGAGTTGGTGTATGTACTCCAAAACAGAGTAGAATAGGGTATTGTATATTTTTTCTGACAGAATATATTCAGAGCAAGTTTGTTTTTAACATTGGGGTGACTAGATAATATTTAGATTTTTTCAATTCGGGTAAAATTAGAATTTTGGTATTTTACATCAGAGAGCATACTGAGTTGGTGTATATACTCCAAAACAGAGTAGAATCAGGCATTGTGTATTTTTTTTAACAGACTATATTCAGAGCCATTTTATTTTAAGTTTGGGGCACCTAGATATTATTTAGATTTTTTTCGATTCACGTAAATTTCGAATTTCTGTATTTTACCTGAGAGAGCATATTGAGCTGGTGTATATATGGTAAAACAGAGTACTAAATTGCATTGTATATTTTTTCTGACAGATAATATTCAGAGAAATTTTGCTTTTAATATTGTGTTGCCTAGATAATATTTAGATTTTTTTCAATTCGCTTAAAGATAGAATTTCTGTATTTTACTTGAGAGAGCATATTGAATTGGTGTATACACTCCAAAACAGAGTAGAATAAGGAATTGTATATTTTGTATTACAGACTATATTCAGAGCCATTTTCTTTTAACTTTGTGGTGCCTAGATATTATTTAGATTTTTTTCGATTCACGTAAAATTATAATTTCGGTATTTTACAAGAGAGAGCATACTGAGTTGGTGTATATACTCCAAAACAGAGTAGAATAGGTCATTGAATATTTTTTCTGACAGATTATATTTAGAGCAATTTTGCTTTTAACATTGGGGTGCCCAGATAATATTTAGAATTTTTTCGATTCGCTTAAATATAGAACTTCTGTATTTTACATGAGAGAGCATATAGAGTTAATTTATATACTCCAAAACAGAGTAGAATACGGCATTGTATATTTTTTATGACAGATTATATTCAGAGAAATTTTGTTTTTAACATTGGGGTGCCTAGATAATACTTAGATTCATTTCGATTATCTTAAATATAGAATTTTTGTATTTTACATGAGAAAGCATATGGAGTTGGTGTATATACTCCGAAACAGAAGAGAATAGGGAATTTTATATTTTTTCTGACAAATTATATTCAGAGAAATTTTGTTTTTAACATTGAGGTGCCTAGATAATATTTAGATTTTTTCAATTCGGGTAAAATTAGAATTTATGTATTTTACATGAGAGAGCATACTGAGTTGGTGTATATACTGCAAAACAGAGTAGAATAAGGCATTGTACATTTTCTCTAACAGACTATATTCAGAGCCAGTTTCTTTTAACTTTGGGGCGCCTAGATATTATTTAGAATATTTTCGATTCGCTTAAAATTAGAATGCCGGCTTTTTACATGATTGAGCATGCTGAGTTGGTGTATATACTTCAAAACAGAGTAGAATAAGGCATTGTATATTTTTTCTGACAGATTATATTCAAAGAAATTTTGCTTTTAACATTGGTGTGCCTAGTTTATATGTAGAATTTTTTCGATTCGCTTAAATATAGAATTTCTGTATTTTACATGAGAGAGCATACTGAGTTGGTGTATATATTCCAAAACAGAGTATAATAAGGCATTGTATATTTCTTCTGAGAGATTATATTCACAGCAATTTTTCTTTTAACATTGGGGTGCCTAGATTATATTTAGATATTTTTCGATTCACTTTAATATAGAATTTCTGTATCTTACATGAGAGAGCAAATGGAGTTGGTGTATATACTCCAAAAGAGAGTAGAAAAGAACATTGAATATATTTTATGAAAAATTATATTCAGAGCAATTTTGTTTTTAACATTGGGGTGCCTAGTTTATATGTAAATTTTTTTCAATTCACTTAAATATAGAATTTCTGTATTTTACTTGAGAGAGCATATGGAGTTGGTGTATATACTCCAAAACAGAGTAGAATAGGGCATTGTATATTTTCTCTGACAGAATATATTCAGAGCAATTTTGTTTTTAACATTGGGGTGCCTAGATAATATTTAGATTTTGTCGATTCGGGTAAAATTAGAATTTTGGTATTTTACATGAGAGAGCATACTAAGTTGGTGTATATACTCCAAAACAGAGTAGAATAAGGCATTGTATATTTTTTATAACAGACTATATTCAGAGCCATTTTCTATTAACTTTGGGGAGCCTAGATATTATTTAGATTTTTTTCGATTGGCATAAAATTAGAATTTCTGCATTTTACATGAGAGAGCCTATTGAGTTGGTGTATATCCTCTAAAACAGAGTAGAAAAGCGCATTGTATATTTCTTCTGACAGACTACATTCAGAGCAATTTTTCTTTTAACATTGGGGTGCCTGGATAATATTTAGATTTATTCAATTCAATTAAATATAGAATTTCTGTATTTTACATGAGAGAGCATACTGAGGTGGTGTATGTATTCCAAAACAGAGTAGAATAAGGCATTGTATATTTTTTCTGACAGATTATATTCAGAGCAATTTTGATTTTAACATTGGGGTGCCTAGGTTATATTTAGATATTTTTCGATTGGCTTTAATATAGAATTTCTGTATTTTACATGAGAGAGCAAATGGAGTTGGTTTATGTACTCCAAAACAAAGTAGAAAAGGAAATTGAATATTTTTTCTGACAGATTATATTCAGAGCAATTTTGTTTTTAACATTGGTGTGCCTAATTGATATGTAGATTTTTTTTGATTCGCTTCAATATAGAATTTCTGTATTTTACATGAGAGAGCATATGGAGTTGGTGTATATACTACAAAACAGAGTAGAATAGGACATTGTATATTTTTTCTGACAGATTATATTCAGAGAAATTCTGCTTTCAACACTGGGGTGCGTAAATAATATTTAGATTTTTTTCGATTCGCTTAAGTATAGAATTTCTGTATTTTACATGACAGAGCATACTGTGTAGGTGTAAATACTCCAAAACAGAGTAGAATAAGGCATTGAATATTTTTTCTGATAGATTAGATTCAGAGCAATTTTGTTTTTAACATTGGGGAGCCTCAATTATATGTACATTTTTTTCGATTCTCTTAAATATAGAATTTCTGTATTTTACATGAGAGAGCATATGGATTCGGGGTATATACTCCAAAACAGAGTAGAATGGGGCATTGTATATTTTTTCTGACAGATTATATTCAGAGAAATTTTGTTCTTAACATTGGGGTTCCTAGATAATATTTAGATTTTGTCGATTCTTGTAAAATTAGAATTTCAATTTTTACATGAGAGAGCAAACTGAGGTGGTGTATATACTCCAAAACAGAGAAGAATAAGGCATTGTATATTTTTTCTGACAGATTATATTCAGAGCTATTTTGCTTTTAGTATAGGGGAGCCTAGATTTTATTTAGATTTTTTTTCAATTCGCTTCAATATAGAATTTCTGTATTTTACATGAGAGAGCATATAGAGTTGCTGTATATACTCAAAAACAATGTAGAATAGGGCATTGTATATTTTTTCTAGCAGATTATATTCAGAGAAATTTTTCTTTTAACATTCGTGTGCCTAGAAAACATTTACATTTATTAGATTCGGGTAAAATTAGAATTTCGGTATTTTACATGAGAGAGCACACTTAGTTGGTGTATATACTGCAAAACAGGGTAGAATAAGGCATTGTATATTTTTTCTGACACATTATATTCAGAGCAATTTTTCTTTTAACATTGGGGTACCTAGATAAATTTAGATTTTTTTCGATTCGCTTAAATATAGAATTTCTGTATTTTACATGATTGAGCATATGGAGTTCGTGTATATACCCCAAAACAGAGTAGGAAAGGGCATTGTATATTTTTGCTGACAGTTTATATTCAGAGTAATTTTGTTTTTACCATTCGGGTGCCTAAATAATATTTAGATTTTTTTCGATTCACGTAAATTAGAATTCCCGTATTTTACATGAGAGAGCATATTTAGTTGGTGTATATACTCCAAAGCAGAGTAGAATAAGGTATTGTATATTTTTTCTAACAGAATATATTCAGAGCCATTTTATTTTAACTTTGGGGCGCCTGGATATTATTTAGTTTTTTTTCGATTCGTGTAAAATTAGAATTTCGGTGTTTTACATGATAGAGCATATGGAGTTGTTGTATATACACCAAAAAAGAGTAGAATAGGGCATTGTATATTTTTTCTGACAGATTATATTCAGAGAAATTTTGTTTTTAACATTGGGGTGCCTAGATAATATTTAGATTTTGTCGATACGGGTAAAATTAGAATTTTGGTATTTTACATGAGAAAGCATACTGAGTTGGTTTATATACTTCAAAACAGAGTAGAATAAGGCATTTTATATTTTTTCTGAGAGATTATATTCAGAGCAATTTAGCTTTTAGCATTGGGGTGCCTAAATAATATTTAGATTTTGTCAATACGGGTAAAATTAGAATTTTGGTATTTTACATAAGAGAGTATACTGAGTTGGTGTATATACTCCAAAACGAAGTAGAATAAGGCATTGTATATTTTTTCTAAGAGACTATATTCAGAGCCGTTTTCTTTTAACTTTGGGGCGCCTAGATATTATTTAGATTTATTTCGGTTCACGTAAATTTAGAATTTCTGTATTTTACATGAGAGAGCATACTGAGTTGGTGTATATACTCTAAAACAGAGTAGAATAACGCATTGTATATTTTTTCTAACATACTATATTCCGAGCCATTTGGTTTTACCTTTGGGGCGCCTAGATATTATTTAAATTTATTTCGATTCACTTAAAATCAGAATTTCTGCATTTTACATGAGAGAGCCTATTGAGTTGGTGTATATACTTAAAAACAGCGGAGAATAAGGTATTGTATATTTTTTCTGATAGATTATATTCAGTGCATTTTTGTTTTTTACATTGGGGTGCCTAGATAATATTTAGAATTTTTTTGATTTGCTTAAATATATAATTTCTGTATTTTACATGAGAGAGCATATGGAGTTGGTGCATATACTCCAAAACAGGGTAGAATTAGGCATTGTATACTTTTTCTGATAGATTATATTCAGAGCAATTTTGTTTTTTACATTAAGTTTCCTAGATAATATTTAGAATTTTTTCGATTCACGTAAATTTAGAATTTCGGTATTTTACATGAGAGAGCACACTGAGTTGGTGTATATACTCCAAAACAGGGTAGAATAAGGCATTGTATATTTTTTTCTAACAGACTATATTCGGAGCCATTTTCTATTAACTTTGGGGTGCCTAGATTATATTTAGATATTTTTCGATTCACTTTAATATAGAATTTCTGTATTTTACATGAGAGAGGAAATGGAGTTGGTGTATATACTCCAAAACAGAGTAGAAAAGAACATTGAATATATTTTCTGAAAAATTATATTTAGAGAAATTTTGTTTTTAACATTGGGGTGACTAGATAATATTTCGATTTTGTCTATTCGGGTAAAATTAAAATTTTGGTATTTTACATGAGAGAGCATACTAAGTTGGTGTATAAACTCGAAAACAGAGTAGAATAAGGCATTGTATATTATTTCTAACAGACGATATTCAGAGCCATTTTCTATTAACTTTGGGGCGCCTAGATATTATTTAGATTTTTTTCGGTCTATGTAAAATTAGAATTTCAGTATTTAACATGAGAGAGCATACTGAGTTGGTGTATATACTCCAAAACAGAGTAGAATAAGGCATTGTATATTTTCTCAAACAGACTATATTCCGAGCCATTTTCTTATAACTTTGGGGCGCCTAGATATTATTTAGATTTTTTTCGATTCGCGTAAAATTATAATTTTGGTATTTTACATGAGACAGCATACTTAGTTGGTGTATATACTGCAAAACAGAGTAGAATAAGGCATTGTATATTTTTTCTAACATGCTATATTCCGAGCCATTTTCTTTTAACTTTGGGGCGACTAGATATTACTTAGATTTTTTTCGATTGGCATAAAGTTAGAATTTCTGCATTTTACATGAGAAAGCCTATTGAGTTGGTGTATATCTTCCAAAACAGAGTAGAAAAGGGCATTGTATATTTCTTCTGACAGATTGCATTGAGAGCAATTTTGCTTTTAACGTTGGGGTGCCTGGATAATATTTAGATTTTTTCAATTCGATTAAATATAGAATTTCTGTATTTTACATGAGAGAGCATACTGAGGTGGTGTATATACTCCAAAACAGAGTAGAATAAGGCATTGTATATTTTCTCTGACAGGTTATATTCAGAGCAATTTTGCTTTTAACATTGGGGTGCCTAGGTTATATTTAGATATTTTTCGATTCGCTTTAATATAGAATTTTTGTATTTTACATGAGAGAGCATATGGAGTTGGTGTATATACTCCAAAACAAAGTAGAAAAGGGAATTAAATATTATTTCTGACAGTTTATATGCAGAGAAATTTTGTTTTTAACATTGGGGTGCCTAATTTATATGTAGATTTTTTTCGATTCACTTCAATATAGAATTTCTGTATTTTACATGAGAGAGCATATGGAGTTGGTGTCTATACTACAAAACAGAGTAGAATAGGGCATTGTATATTTTTTCTGACAGATTATATTCAGAGAAATTTTTTTTTTAACATTGGGGTGCCTAGATAATACTTAGATTTTGTCGATTCGGGTAAAATTAGAATTTTGGTATTTTAGATGAGAGAGCATACTGAGTTAATGTATATACTCCAAAACAGAGTAGAATAAGGCTTTGTATATTTTTTCTAACAGACTATATTCAGAGCCATTTTGTATTAACTTTGGGGCGCCTAGATATTATTAAGATTTTTTTCGGTCCACGTAAAATTAGAATTTCAGTATTTTACGTGAGAGAGCATACTGAGTTGGTGTATATACTCCAAAACAGAGCAGAATAAGGCATTGTATATTTTTTCCAACAGACTATATTCCGAGCCATTTTCTTATAACTTTAGGGCCCCTAGATATTATTTAGATTTTTTTAGATTTGCGTGAAATTAGAATTTCTGTATTTTACATGAGAGAGCATACTGAGTTGGTGTATATGCTCCAAAACCGAGTAGAATAAGGCATTGTATATTTTTTCTAACATACTATATTTTGAGCCATTTTCTTTTAACTTTGAGGCGCCTAGATATTATTTAGATTTTTTTCAATTTGCGTAAAATTAGAAATCTGCATTTTACATGAGAGAGCCTATTGAGTTGGTGTATATACTCCAAAACAGAGTAGAAAAGGGCATTGTATATTTTTTCTGACAGATTATATTCAGAGAAATTCTGCTTTCAACACTGGGGTGCGTAAATAATATTTAGATTTTTTCGATTCGCTTAAGTATAGAATTTCTGTATTTTACATGACAGAGCATACTGTTTTGGTGTAAATACTCCAAAACAGAGTAGAATAAGGCATTGAATATTTTTTCTGACAGATTAGATTCAGAGCAATTTTGTTTTTAACATTGGGGAGCCTCAATTATATGTACATTTTTTTCGATTCTCTTAAATATAGAATTTCTGTATTTTACATGAGAGAGCATATGGATTCGGGGTATATACTCCAAAACAGAGTAGAATGGGGCATTGTATATTTTTTCTGACAGATTATATTCAGAGCAATTTTGTTTTTAACATTGGGGTTCCTAGATAATATTTAGATTTTGTCAATTCTGGTAAAATTAGAATTTCGATTTTTACATGAGAGAGCAAACTGAGGTGGTGTATATACTCCAAAACAGAGAAGAATAAGGCATTGTATATTTTTTCTGACAGATTATATTCAGAGCAATTTTTCTTTTAATATTGGGGAGCCTAGATTATATTTAGATTTTTTTTCAATTCGCTTCAATATAGAATTTCTGTATTTTACATGAGAGAGCATATAGAGTTGCTGTATATACTCAAAAACAATGTAGAATAGGGCATTGTATATTTTTTCTAACAAATTATGTTTAGAGCAATTTTGTTTTTAACATTGGGATGCCTAGAAAACATTTACATTTATTAGATTCGGGTAAAATTAGAATTTCTGTATTTTACATGAGAGAGCATACTGAGTTGGTGTATATACTCCAAAACAGAGTAGAATAAGGCATTGTATATTTTCTCTAACAGACTATATTCAGAGCCAGTTCCTTTTAACTTTGGGGCGCCTAGATATTATTTAGATTTTTTTCGATTCACATAAAATAAGAATATCAGTTTTATACGTGAGAGAGCATATTGAGTTGGTGTATATAATCCAAAACAGAGTAGAAAAATGAATTGTATATATTGTCTGAACAGATTATATTCAGACCAATTTTGCTTTTAACATTCGTGTGCCTAGATAATATTTAGATTTTTTTCGATTCACGTAAAATTAGAATTTCGGTATTTTACATGAGAGAGCACACTGAGTTGTTGTATATACTTCAAAACAGGGTAGAATAAGGCATTGTATATTTTTTCTGACAGATTATATTCAGAGCAATTTTGGTTTTAACATTGGGGTGCCTAGATAATATTTAGATTTTTTTCCAGTCGCTTAAATATAGAATTTCTGTATTTTACATGAGAGAACATATGGAGTTGGTGTATATACCCCAAACAGAGTAGAAAAAAGCATTGTATATTTTTTCTCACAGTTTATATTCAGAGCAATTTTGCTTTTACCATTCGGGTGCCTAAATAATATTTAGATTTTTTTCGATTCACGTAAAATTAGAATTTTCGTATTTTACATGAGAGAGAACTGAGTAGGTGTATATACTCCAAAACAGAGTAGAATAAGACATTGTATATTTTTTCTTTTTTCTTTTTTTTTTTTTTGAGACGGAGTTTCGCTCTTGTTACCCAGGCTGGAGTGCAATGGCGCAATCTCGGCTCACCGCAACCTCCGCCCCCTGGGTTCAGGCAATTCTCCTGCCTCAGCCTCCTGAGTAGCTGGGATTACAGGCACGCACCACCGTGCCCAGCTAATTTTTTGTAATTTTTAGTAGAGACGGGGTTTCACCATGTTGACCAGGATGGTCTCGATCTGTTGACCTCGTGATCCACCCGCCTCGGCCTCCCAAAGTGCTGGGATTACATGTATATTTTTTCTAACAGACTATATTCAGAGCCATTTTCTTTTAACTTTGGGTTGTCTAGATAATATTTAGATTTTTTTCGATTGACGTAAAATTAGAATTTCAGTATTTCACATGAGAGAGCATATTGAATTAATGTATATAACCTAAAACAGAGTAGAAAAGGGCATTGTATATTTTTTCTGACAGTTTATATTCAGAGCAATTTTTCTTTTACCATTCGGGTGCCTAAATAATATTTATATTTTCTTCGATTCACGTAAAATTAGAATTTCGGTATTTTACATGAGAGAGCATACTGAGTTGGTGTATATACTCCAAAGCAGAGTAGAATAAGGTATTGTGTATTTTTTCTATCAGAATATATTCAGAGCCATTTTATTTTAACTTTGGGCCACCTGGATATTATTTAGATTTTTTTCGATTCGTGTAAAATTAGAATTTCGGTATTTTACATGATAGAGCATATGGAGTTGGTGTATATACTCCAAAACAGAGTAGAATAGGGCATTGTATTTTTTTTCTGACAGATTATATCAAGAGCAATTTTGTTTTTAACATTGGGGTGCCTAGATAATATTTAGATTTTGTCGATACTGGTAAAATTAGAATTTTGGTATTTTACATGAGAGAGCATACTGAGTTGGTATATATACTTCAAAACAGAGTAGAATAAAACATTGTATATTTTTTCTGAGAGATTATATTCAGAGCAATTTTGCTTTTAACATTGGGGTGCCTAGATTATATTTAGATATTTTTCGATTCGCTTTAATATAATATTTCTTTATTTTACATGAGAGAGCATATGGAGTTGGTGTATATACTCCAAAACAGAGTAGAAAAGGGCATTGAATATTTTTTCTGAGAGACTATATTCAGAGCAAGTTTGTTTTTAACATTGTGGTGCCTAGTTTAAATGTAGATTTTTTTTGATTCGCTTAAATATAGAATTTCTGTATTTTACATGAGAGAGCATATGGAATTGGTGTATATACTCCAAAACAGAGTAGAATAAATAATTGTATATTTATTCTGACAGATTATATTCAGAGCAATTTTGCTTTTAACATTGGTGGGCCTAGATTATTTTAAGACATTTTTCGATTCGCTTAAATATAGAATTTCTGTATTTTACATGAGAGAGAATATTTAGTTGTTGTATATACTCTAAAACAGAGTAGAAAAGGGAATTGAATATTTTTTCTGACAGATTATATTCCGAGCAATCTCTTTTTAACATTGGGGTGCCTAGATTATATTTAGATTTTTTCAATTCGGGTAAAATTAGAATTTCTGTATTTTACATGGTAGAGCATACTGAGTAGGTGTATATACTCCAAAACAGAGTAGAATAAGACATTGTATATTTTTTCTAACAGACTATATTCAGAGCCATTTTCTTTTAACTTTGGGTTGTCTAGATAATATTTAGATTTTTTTCGATTTACGTAAAATTAGAATTTCGGTATTTCACATGAGAGAACATATTGAGTTGGTGTATATACCCTAAAACAGAGTAGAAAAGGGCATTGTATATTTTTTCTGACAGTTCATATTCAGAGAAATTTTTCTTTTACCATTCGTGTGCCTAAATAATATTTATATTTTCTTCGATTCACGTAAAATTAGAATGTCGGTATTTTACATGAGAGAGCATACTGAGTTGGTGTATATACTCCAAAGCAGAGTAGAATAAGGTATTGTATATTTTTTCTAACAAAATATATTCATAGCCATTTTCTTTTAACTTTGGGGTGCCTAGATAAGATTTAGATTTTTTTTGATTCGCTTATATATAGAATTTCTGTATTTTACATGAGAGAGCATATGGAGTTGGTGTATATACTCGAAAACGGAGTAGAATAGGGCATTGTATATTTATTCTGACAGATTATATTCAAAGCAATTCTGTTTTTAACATTAAGGTGCTTAGATAATATTTAGATTTTTTTCAATTCGCATAAATATAGAATTTCTGTATTTTTCATGAGAGAGCATATGGAGTTGGTGTATATACTCCAAAACAAAGTAGAATACGGCATTGTATATTTTTTCTGACAGATTATATTCAGAGCAATTCTGCTTTTTACATTGGGGTGCCTAGACAATGTTTAGATTTTTTTCAATTTGGGTAAAATTAGAATGTCTATATTTTACATGGGAGAGCACGTTGACTTGTTATATATATTCCAAAACAGAGTAGAAAAGGGCATTGTATAATTTTCGTGACAGATTATATTCAGAGCAATTCTGTTTTTAACATTGGGATGCCTAGGTAATATTTAGATATTTTCGTTTCGGGTAAAATTAGAATTTCGGTATTTTACATGAGAGAGCATACTGAGTTGGTGTATATACTCCAAAACAGAGTAGAATAAGGCATTGTATATTTTTTGTAACAGACTGTATTGAGAGCCATTTTCTTTTAACTTTGGGGCGCCTAGATATTATTTAGATTCTTTTCGATTTGCGTAAAATTAGAATTTCGGTATGTAACATGAGAGTGCATATTCAGTTGGTGTATATTCTACAAAACAGAGTAGAAAAGGGCATTGTATATTTTCTCTGACAGATTATATTAAGAGCAATTTTGCTTTTAAAATTGGGGTGCCTGGATAATATTTAGATTTATTTCGATACACGTAAAATTAGAATTTCGGGATTTTACAGGAGAGAGTATACTGAGTTGGTGTATACACTCCAAAACAGAGTAGAATAGGGCACTGTATATTTTTTTTGACAGATTATATTCAGAGAAATTTTGTTTTTAACATTGGGTTCCCTAAATAATATTTAGATTTTTTCGATTCGGGTAAAATTAGAATTTATATATTTTACATGACAGAGTATACTGAGTTGGTGTATATACAACAAAACAGAGTACAAAAGGGCATTGTATATTTTTACTGACAGATTATATTCAGAGAAATTTTGCTTTTCACATTGGGATGCCAGGATAATATTTAGATTTTTTATCGATTCTCTTAAATATAGAATTTCTGTGTTTTACATGAGAGACCATAGGGAGTTTGTGTATATACTCCAAAACAGAGTACAATAGGGCATTGTATATTTTTTCTGACAGATTATATTTAGAGCAATTTTGTTTTTAACATTGGGTTGCCTAGACAATATTTATATTTTTTCGATTCGGGTAGAATTAGAATTTTTGTATTTTACACGAGATAGCATATGGAGTTGGTTTATATACTCCAAAACAAAGTAGAATAAGGCATTGTATATTTTTTCTAACACACTATATTGAGAGCTATTTTTTGGAACGTTGGGGCGCCTAGATATAATTTAGATTTTTTTCGATTCGCGTAAAATTAGAATTTCGGTATTTTACTTGAGAGAGCATATGGAGTTTCTGTATATACTCCAAAAAAGAGTAGAATAAAGCATTGTATATTTTTTCTGACAGATTATATTCTGAGCAATTTTGTTTTTAACATTGGGGTGCCTACATAATATTTGGATTTTTTCGATTCGGCTAAAATTAGAATCTCTGTATTTTACATGAGAGAGCATATTGAGTTGGTGTATATACTAAAAACAGAGTAGAAAAGGGCATTGTATATTTTTTCTGACAGGTTATATTCAGAGAAATTTTGCTTTTAACATTCGGGTGCCTAGATAATATTTAGATTTGTTTCGATTCGCTTAAATATACAATTTCTGTGTTTTACATGAGAGAGCATACTGAGTTGGTGTATATACTCCAAAACAGAGTACAATAAGGCATTGTATATTTTTTCCAACAGACTATATTAAGAGCCATTTTCTTTAAACTTTTGGGATGCCTAGGTATTATTTAGGTTTTTTTCAATTCTCTTAAAATTAGAATTTCAGAATTTTACATGAGAGAGCATATTGAGTGGGTGTATATACTACAAAATAGAGTAGAAAATGGCATTGTGTATTTTTTCTGACAGATTATATTCAGAGAAAGTTTGCTATTTACATTGGGGTGCCTAGATAATATTTAGATATTTTTTGTTTTCCTTAAATATAGAATTTCTGTATTTTTCATGAGAGAGCATATGGAGTTGGTGTATATACTCCAAAACAGAGTAGAATAAGGTATTGTATATTTTTTCTGACAGATTATATTCAGAGAAATTTTGCTTTTAACATTGAGGTGCCTAGATAATATTTAGATTTTTTTGATTCGCTTAAATGTAGGATTTCTGTATTTTACATTAGAGAGCATATGGAGTTGGTGTATATACTCAAAAATTGAGTAGAATAGCACATTGTATAGTTTTTCTGACGGATTATATTCAGAGAAATATTGTTTTTAACATTGGGGTGCCTAGAAAATATTTAGATTTTTTTCGATTCATGTAAAATTAGAATTTTGGTATTTTATATGAGAGAGCATACTGAGTTGGTGTATATACTTCAAAACAGAGAAGAATGGGGCATTGTATATTTTTTCTGAAAAGTTATATTCAGAGAAATTTTGTTTTTAACATTGGGGTGCCTAGATAATATTTAGATTTTTTCGAATTGGGTAAAATTAGAATTTCTCTATTTTACATGAGAGAGTATCCTGAGTTGGTGTATATACTCCAAAACAGATTAGAATAAGGCATTGTATATTTTTTCTAAGAGAAAATATTCAGAGCCATTTTTTTTGACCTTTGAGGCGCCTAGATATTATTCAGATATTTTTCGATTCGCATAATATTAGAATTTCGGTATTTTATATGAGAGAGCATTTGGAGTTGGTGTATATTCTCCAAAACAGAGTAGAATCGGGCATTGTATATTTTTTCTGACAAATTATATTCAGAGCAATTTTGTTTTTAACATTGGGGTGCCTAGACAATATTTAGATATTTTTGATTCGGGTAGAATTAGAATTTCTGTAATTTACATAAGAGAGCATATTGATTTGGTGTATATAGTACAAAACAGAGTAGAAAAGGACATTTTATATTTTTTCTGACAGATTAAATTCAGAGCAATTTTGCTTTTAACCTTGTGGTGCCTAGATAATATTTAGATTTTTTTCGATTCGCTTAAATATGGAATTTCTGTATTTTACATGAGAGAGCATATGGAGTTGGTGTATATTCTCCAAAACAGAGTAGAATAGGGCATTTTATATTTTTTATGACAGATTATATTCAGATCAATTTTGTTTTTAACATTGGGGTGCCTATATAATATTTTGATTTTTTCGATTTGGGTAAAATTAGAATTTCTGTATTTTACATAAGAGAGCATACTGAATTGGTGTATATACTAAAAACAGGGTAGAAATGGCATTGTATATTTTTTCTGACAGATTATATTCACAGCAATTTTGCTTTTAACATTCGTGTGCCTAGATGATATTTAAATTTTTTTCGATTCGCTTAAATATAGAATTTCTGTATATTACATGAGAGAGTATAGCGAGTTGCTGTATATACGCCAAAACAGAGTAGAATAGGGCATTGTATATTTTTTCGGACAGATTATATTCAGAGAAATTTTGCTTTTAAAATTGAGGTGCCTAGATAATATTTAGATTTTTTTGATTCGCTTAAATATAGAATTTATTTATTTCACATGAAAGAGCATATGGAGTTGGTGTATATACACTCCAAAACAGAGTAGAATATGGCATTGTATAATTTTTCTGACAGATAATATTCAGAGCAATTTTGTTTTTAACATTGGGGTGCCTAGATAATATTTAGATTTTTTTCGATTCACGTATAATTAGAATTTCGGTATTTTACATGAGAGAGCATACTGAGTTGGTGTATATACTCCAACCCAGAGTAGAAAAGGGCATTGTATATTTTTTCTGACAGATTATATTCAGAGCAATTTTGTTGTTAACATTGGCGTGCCTTCATAATATTTAGATTTTTTCGATTTGGGTAAAATTACAATTTCTGTATTTTACATGAAAGAGCATATTGAGTTGGTGTATATATTACAAAACAGAGTAGAAAATGGCATTGTGTATTTTCTCTGACAGATTATATTCAGAGCAATTTTGCGTTTAACATTGGGGTGCCTAGATAATATATAGATTTTTTTCGATTCACGTTAAATTAGAATTGCGGTATTTTACATTAGAGAGCATACTGAGTTGGTGTCTATACTACGAAACAGAGTAGAAAATGGCATTGTGAAGTTTTTCTGACAGATTATATTCAGAGCAATTTTGCTTTTAACATTGGGATGCCTAGATAATATTTAGATATTTTTCGATTCTCTTAAATATAGAATTTCTGTATTTTAGATGAGAGAGCATATGGAGTCCGTGTATATACTCCAAAACAGAGTAGAAAAGGGTATTATATATTTTTTCTGACAGATTATATTCAGAGCAATTGTGTTTTTGACATTGGGTTGACTAAATAATATTTAAATTTTTTCGATTCGGATACAAATAGAATTTCTGTATTTTACATGACAGAGCATGTTGTGTTGGTGTATATACTACAAAACATAGTAGAAAAGGGCATTGTATATTTTTGCTGACATATTATATTCAGAGCAATTTTTCTTTTAACATTGGGGTGCAGAGATAATATTTAGATTTTTCTCGATTCGCAGAAAATTAGAATATCTGTATTTTACATGAGAGAGCATATGGAGTTGGTGTATATACTACCAAACAGAGTAGAAAAGGGCATTGTACATTTTTTATAACAGATTTTTTTCAGAGCAATTTTGTTTTTAACATTGCGGTGCCTAGATAATATTTAGAAACTTATCGATTCACTTAAAATTAGAATTTCTGTATTTTACATTAGATTGCATACTGAGTTGTTGTATATACTCCAAAACCGAGTAGAATAGGGCATTTTATAATTATTGTGACAGATTATATTCAGTGCAATTTTGTTTTTAACATTGGGTTGCTTAGATAATATTTAGATTTTTTTCGATTCACGTAAAATTAGAATTTCTGTATTTTACATGAGAGAGCACACTGAGTTGGTGTATATACTCCAAAACAGAGAAGAATAAGGCATTGTATATTTTTTATAACAGACTATATTCAGAGCCATTTTCTTTTAACTTTGGGGCGTCTAGATATCATTTAGATTTTTTTTGATTCACCTAAAATTAGAATTTCTGTATTTTACATGAGAGAACTTATTGAGTTGGTTTATATACTCCAAAACAGGGTAGAAACGGGCATTGTATATTTTTTCTGACAGATTATATTCAGAGAAATTTTGCTTTAAAATTAGGGTGCCTACATAATATTTAGATATTTTTCGATTCTGGTAGCATTAGAATTTCTGTATTTTACATGACAGAGCATATTTAGTAGGTGTTTATACTACAAAACAGAATAGAAGAGGGCATTGTATATTTTTTTGACAGATGATATTCAGAGCAATTTTGCTTTTAACATAGGGGTGCCTAGATAATATTTTGATTTTTTCAGTTCGGGAAAATTTAGAATTTCTGTATTTTACATGAGAGAGCATATTTAGTTGGTGTATAAACTTTAAAACAGATTAGAATAGGGCTTTGTATATTTTTTCTGACAGATAATATTCAGAGCAATTTTGTTTTTAAAATTGGGATGCGTAGATAATATTTAGATTTTTTTTGATTCAAGTAAAATTAGAATTGCTGTATTTTACGTAAGAGAGCATACTGAGTTGGTGTGTATACTCCAAAACAGAGTAGAATAAGCCATTGTATATTTTTTCTAACCGACTATATTCAGAGCCAATTTCTTTTAACTTTGGGGCGCCTAGATATTATTTAGATATTTTTCGATTCACGTAAATTTAGAATTTCCGTATTTTACATGAGAGAGCAAAGGGAGTTGGTTTATATACTCCAAAACAGAGTAGAAAAGGGCATTGTATATTTTTTATGACAGATTATATTCAGAGCAAGTTTACTTTTAACATTGGGGTGCCAAGATAATATTTAGATTTTTTTTGATTCGCATAAATAAAGAATTTCTGTATTTTACATGAGAGAGCATATGAAGTTGGTGTATGTACTACAAAACAGAGTAGAATTGGGCATTGTCTATTTTTTCTGACAGATTATATTCAGAGGAATTTTGTTTTTAACATTGCGGTGCCTATATAATACTTAGATTTTTTTCGATTCGCTTAAATATAGAATTTCTGTATTTTACATGAGAGAGCATATGGAGTTGGTGTATATACTCCAAAACAGAGTAGAGTAGGGCATTGTATATTTTTTCTGACGGATTATATTCAGAGCAATTTTTTTTTATCACTGGGGTGCCTGGATAATATTTAGATTTTTTTGATTTGGGTAGAATTAGAATTTCTGTATTTTACATGAGAGAGCATATTGAGTTGTTGTATATACTACAAAACAGAGAAATAACGGGCATTGTATATTTTATCTAACAGATTATATTAAGAGCAATTTTTCTTTTCACATTGGGGTGCCTAGATAATATCTAGAATTTTTTCGATTCGCTTAAATATAGAACTTCTGTATTTTACTTGAGAGAGCATATGGAGTTGGTGTATATACTCCAAAACAGAGAAGAATAAGGCATTGTATATTTTTTCTTACAGACTATATTTAGAACCATTTTCTTTTAACTTTGGGACGCCTAGATATTATTTAGATTTTTTTCGTTTCACGTAAAATTAGAATTTTGGTATTTTATATTCGAGAGCATATTGAGATGGTGTATATACTACAAAAAAGAGTAGAAAAGGGCATTGTATATTTTTTCTGACAAATTTCATTCAGAGCAATTTTGTTTTTAACATTGGGGTACATAGATAAGATTTAGATTTTTTTCGGTTCATGTAAAATTAGAATTTCTGTATTTTACTTGGAAGAGCATATTGAGTTGGTGTATATACTCCAAAACAGAGTACAAAAGGGCATTGTATATTTTTTCTGACAGATTATATTCAGAGCAATTTTCTTTCAACATTGGGGTACATAGATAAGATTTAGATTTATTTCTATTAGCGTAAAATTAGAATTTCTGTATTTTACGTGAGAGAGCATTTTGAGTTGTTGTATATACTCCAAAACAGAGTAGAATATTGCATTGTATATTTTTTCTGACACATTATA
Organism: Callithrix jacchus; assembly: GCF_049354715.1. Classification (NCBI taxonomy): domain Eukaryota; kingdom Metazoa; phylum Chordata; class Mammalia; order Primates; family Cebidae; genus Callithrix; species Callithrix jacchus. The sequence goes on along the minus strand of NC_133522.1, from coordinate 921,610 downwards.
TTCAGAGAAATTTTGCTTTTAACATTGCGGTGCCTAGATAATGTTTATATTTTTTTCAATTCGCGTAAATTTATAATTTCGGTATTGTACATGAGAGCGCATATTGAGTTTGTGTATATACTCCAAAATTGAGTAGAAAAGGGCATTGTATATTTTCTTTGACAGATTATATTCAGAGCAATTTTGCTTTTAACATTGGGTTGCCTAGATGACATTTAGATTTATTTCGATTCACGTAAAATTAGAATTTCCGTATTTTACATGAGAGAGCATATTGAGTTGGTATATATACTCCAAAACAGAGTAGAAAAGGGCATTGTATATTTTTTCTGACAAATTATATTCAGAGCCATTTTCTTTTAACATTGGGCTGCCTAGATAATATTTAGATTTTTTCGATTCGCGTATAAATAGAACTTCAATATTTTAAGTGACAGAGCATATTGTGTTGGTTTATATACTCCAAAACAGAGTAGAAAAGGGCATTGTATATTTTTTCGGACAGATTATATTCAGAGCAATTTTGCTTTTCACATTGGGGTGCCTAGACAGTATTTAGATTTTTTATGATTCGCGTAAATTTAGAATTTCTGTATTTTACATGAGAGAGCATATTGAGTTGCTTTATGTAGTCCAAAACAGAGTAGTAAAAAGCATTGTGTATTTTTTGTGACATGTTATATTCTGAGCAATTTTGGTTTTAACATTGGAATGCCTAGATAATATTTAAATTTTTTCGGTTCATGTAAAATTATAATTTCTGCAATTTACATGGGAGAGCATATTGAGTTGGTGTATATACTACAAAAGAGAGTAGAAAAAAGCATTTTATGTTTCTTGTTACAGATTACATTCAGAACAATTTTGATTTTAACATTGAGGTGTCTAAATAATATTTAGAATTTTTTTAATGTGCGTAAATTTATAATTTCGGTATTTTACATGAGAGAGAATATTGAGTTGGTGTATATACTCTAAAACGAAGTAGAAAAAGTCATTATATACTTGTTTTTACAGATTATATTTAGAGCCATTTTCTTTTAACATTAGGGTTCCTAGATAATATTTAGATTCTTTTCGATTCACGAAAAATTTGAATTTCGGTATTTTACATGAGAGAGGATATTGAGTAGATGTGTATATTCCAAAACAGAGTAGAAAAGGGCATTGTATATTATTTCTGACAGATTATATTCAGAGCAATTTTGCTTTTAACATTGGGGTTCCTAAATAATATTTAGATTTTTTTCGATTTCCGTAAAATTAGAGTTTCGTTATTTTATATGAGAGAGCATATTGAGTTGGTGTATATACTCCAGAACAGAATAGAATAGGGCATTGTGTATTATTTATGACAGATAATTTTCCGAGAAATTTTGCTTTTAACATTGGGATGCCAAATTAATGTTTAGATTTTTTTCAATTCGAGTGAATTTAGAATTTCTGTATTTTACCTGAGAGAGCATATGGAGTTGGTGTATGTACTCGAAAACAGAGTAGAAGAGGGCATTGTATATTTTTTCTGACACATTATATTCAGAGAAATTTTGTTTTTAACATTGGGGTGCCTAGATAATATTTAGATTATTTTCAGTTCGCTTAAATATAGAATTTCTGTATTATACATGAGAGAGCATATGGAGTTGGTGTATATACTCCAAAACAGAATAGAATAGGGCATTGTATATTTTCTCTGAGAGATTATATTCAGAGAAATTTTGTTTTTAACATTGGGGTGCCTAGATAATATTTAGATTTTTTTGATTTGGGTTAAATTAGAATTTCTGTATTTTACATAATAGAGCATACTGAGTTGGTGTATATACTGAAAAACAAAGTAGAATAAGACTTTGTATATTTTCTCTAACAGTCTATATTCAGAGCCATTTTCTTTTAACTTTGGGCGCCTAGATATTAATCAGACTTTTTTCGATTTGCGTAAAATTAGAATTTCGATATTTTACATAAGCGAGCATATTGAGTTGGTCTATATATTCCAAAACAGAGTAATATAAGGCATTGTATATTTTTTCTAACAGTCTATATTAAGAGCCATTTTCTATTAACTTTGGGGCGCCTAGATAATATTTAGATTTTTTTCGATTCGCGTATAATTAGAATTTCTGTATTTTAAATGAAAGAGCATATTGAGTTGGTGCATATACTCCAAAACGAAGTAGAAAAAGGCATTGTATACTTTTTCTGACAGATTATATTCAGAGCAATTTTGTTTTTAACATTGGGGTGTCAATATAATATTTAGATTTTTTCAATTCAGGTAAAATTAGAATTTCGATATTTTACATGAGACAGCATTTTGAGTTGGTGTATATACTCCAAAACAGAGTAGGAAAAAACATTGTATATTTTTTCTGATAGATTATATTCAGAGCAATTTTGCTTTTAACATTGGGGTGCCTAGATAACATTTAGATTTTTTTCGATTCATGTAAAATTAGAATTTTGTTATTTTATATGAGAGAGCATACTGAGTTGGTGTATATACTCCAAAACAGAGTAGAATAAGGCATTGTATATTTTTTCTAACAGACTGTATTCAGAGCCACTTTCTTTTAACTTTGGTGCGCCTAGATATTATTTAGATTTTTGTCGATTTGCGTAAAATTAGAATTTCGGTATTTTACATGACAGAGCATATTGAGTTGGTGTATATACTCCAATACAAAGTAGAAAAAGGCATTGTATATTTTTTCTGACAGACTATATTCAGAGAAATTTTGTTTTTAACGTTGGGGTGCCTAGATAATATTTAGATTTTTTCGATTGGGGTAAAATTAGAATTTCTCTATTTTACATGAGAGAGCATACTGATTTGGTGTATACACTCCAAAACAGAGTAGAATAAGGCATTGTATATTTTTTCTGACAGGCTATATTCATAGCAATTTTCCTTTATCTTTTGGGCGCCTAGATATTATTTCTATTTTTTTCAATTCGCATAAAATTAGAAGTACGGTATTTTACATGAGAGAGCATATTGAGTTGGCGTATATACTCCAAAACAGAGTAGAAAAGGACTTTTTATATTTTTTCTGACAGATTATATTCAGAGCAATTTTGCTTTTAACATTGGGGTGCCTAGATAATTTTTAGATTTTTTTCCATTCGCTTAAATACAGAATTTTTGTATTTTACGTGAGAGAGCATATGGAGTTGGTGTATATACCCCAAAAAATAGTAGAAAAGGGCATTGTATATATTTTCTGACAGATTATATTCAGAGCAATTTTGTTTTTAACATTGGGGTGTCTAGATAATATTTAGATTTTTTTGATTCGCTTAAATATAGAATTTATGTATTTTACTTGAGAGTGCATTTGGAGTTGGTGTATATACTCCAAAATAGAGTAGAATAAAGCATTCTATATTTTTTCTAACTGACTATATTCAGAGACATTTTCGTTTAACTTTTTGGTGCCTAGATATTATTTAGATTTATTTCGATTCGCCTAAAATTAGAATTTCGGTATTTTACATGAGAGAGCATATTGAGTTGGTGCATATACTCCAAAACAAAGTAGGAAAGGGCATTGTATATTGTTTCTGACAAATTATATTCAGAGCAATTTGTTTTTAACATTGGTGTGCCTAGATAATATTTAGATTTTTTTGATTCTGGTAAAATTAAATTTCTGTATTTTACATTAGAGAGCATACGGAGTTGTTGTATTTACTCCAAAACAGAGTAGAATAAGGTATTGTATATTTTTTCTAACAGATTATATTCATACCCATTTTCGTTTAACTTTGGGGCACCTAGATATTATTTAGATTTTATTCGATTCGCGTAAAATTAGAATTTCGGTATTTTACATTAGAGAACATATTGATTTGGTGTATATACTCCAAAGCAGAGTAGAAAAGGGCATTGTATATTTTTTCTGACAGATTATACTAAGAGAAATTTTGCTTTTAACTTTTGGGTGCCTAGATTATATTTAGATTTTTTTCGATTTGCATAAATATGGAATTTCTGTATTTTAAATAAGAGAGAATATGGAGTTGGTGTATACACTCCAAAACAGAGTAGACAAGGGCATTTTATATTTTGTCAGACAGACTATATTCATAGCAATTTTGTTTTTAACATTGGGGTGTCTAGATAATATTTAGATTTTTTTGATTCGCTTAAATATAGAATTTCTGTATTTTAAATGAGGGAGCATATGGAGTTGGTGTATATACTCCAAAACAGAGTAGAATAGTGCATTGTATATTTTTTCTGACAGATTTTATTCAGAGAAATTTTGTTTTTAACATTGGGGTGCCTAGATAATATTGAGATTTCTTTTGATTCGGGAAAAATTGGAATTTCAGAATTTTACATGAGGGAGCATACTTAGTTGGTGTATATACTCCAAAACAGAATAGAATAAAGTATTGTATATTTTCTCTAAAAGACTATATTAAGAGCCATTTTCTTTTAACATTGGGGCGCCTAGATATTATTTAGATTTTTTTCGATTCGCGTATAATTAGAATTTCGGTATTTTACATGAGAGAGCATATTGAGTTGGTGTACATACTCCAAAGCAGAGTAGAATAAGGCATTGTATATTTTGTCTAACAGACTATATTCAGAGCAATTTTCTTTTAACATTGAGGCGCCTAGATATTATTTAGATGTTTTTTGATTCGCGTAAAATTAGAATTTCTGTATTTTACATGAGAGAGCATATTGAGTTGGTGTATATACTCCAAAACAGAGTAGAATAGAACATTGTGTATTTTTTCTGACAGATTATATTCACAGCAACTTTGCTTTTAACATTGGGGTGCCTAGATAATATTTAGATTTTTTTCGATTAACGTAAAATTAGAATTTTGGTATTTTACATGAGAAAGCATACTGAGTTGGTGTATATACTCGAAAACACAGTAGAATTGGGAATTGTATATTTTTTCTTACAGATTATCTTCAGAGCATTTTGTTTTTAACATTGGGGTGCCTAGATAATATTTAGATATTTTTGATTCTGGTAAAATTAGAATTTCTGTATTTCACATGAAAGAGTATATGGAGTTGGTGTATACACTCAAAAAAGAGTATAATAGGGCATTGTATATTTTTTCTGATAGATCATATGCAGAGCAATTTTGTTTTTAACATTGGGGTGCCTAGATAATATTTAGATTATTTTGAATCGGGTAAAATTAGAATTTCTGTATTTTACATGAGAGACCATACTGAGTTGGTGTATATACTCCAAAACAGAGTAGAATAAGGCATTGTATATTTTCTCTAACACACTATATTCAGAGCCATTTTCTTTTAACTTTGGGTCGCCTAGATATTATTTAGATTTTTTCGATTCTGGTAAAATTAGAATTTGTGTATTTTACATGAGAGAGCGTACTGAGTTGGTGTATTTCCTCCAAAACAGAGTAGAATAACGTATTGTATATTTTCTCTAACAAACAATATTCAGAGCCATTTTCTTTTAACTCTGGGGTCCTAGATATTATTTAGTTTTTTTTGATTTGCGTAAAATTAGAATTTCGGTATTTTACATGAGAGACCATATTAATTTGGTGTATATACTACAAAACAGAGTCGAAATAGGCATTGTATATTTTTTCTGACAGAATATATTCAGAGCAATTTTGCTTTTAACATTGGGGTTTCTAGATAATATTTAGATTTTTTTCGATTCGCTTTAATATAGAATTTCTGTATTATATATGAGAGAGCATATGCAGTTGGTGTATACAGTCCAAAACAGAGTAGAAAAGGGCATTGTATATTTCTTTTGACAGATTATATTCAGAGCAATTTCTCTATTAACATTGGGGTGCATAGATAATATTTAAATTTTTTTCGATTCGCTTAAATATAGAATTTCTGTATTTTACATGAGAGAGCATATTCAGTTGGTTCATATACTCCAAAACAGAGTAGAATAGGACATTGTATATTTTCTCTGAAAGATTATATTCAGAGAAATTTTGTTATTAACATTTGAGTGCCAAGATAATATTTAGATTTTTTCGATTCGGGTAAAAGTAGAATTTCCGTATTTTACATGAGAGAGCATACTGAGTTGGTGTATACACTCCAAAACAGAGTAGAATAAGGCATTGTATATTTTTTTCTAACACACTATATTCACAGCCATTTTCTTTTAACTTTGGGGCGTCTAGATATGATTTAGATTTTTTTCGATTCGCGTAAAATTAGAATATCGGTATTTTACATGAGAGAGCATATTGAGTTTGTGTATATACTACAAAACAGAGTAAAAAATGGCATTGTATATTTTACCTGACAGATTATATTCAGAGAAATTTTGCTTTTAACATTGGGGTGCCTAGATAATATTTAGATTTTTTCCGATTCACTAAAATACTGAATTTCTAAATTTTACATGAGAGAGCATATGGAGTTAGTGTATATACTCCAAAGCAGAGTAGAATAGGTCATTGTATATTTTTTCTGACAGATTATATTCAGAGAAATTTGGTTTTTAACATTGGGTGACTAGATAATATTTAGATTTTTTCAATTCGGGTAAATTAGAATTTCGGTATTTTACATGAGAGAGCATACTGAGTTGGTGTATATACTCCAAAATATAGTAGAAAAGGTTGTTGTATATTTTTTCTGACAGATTATATTCAGAGAAATTTTGCTATTATCATTGGGGTGCCTAGATAATATTTAGATTTATTTCGATTCGATTAAATATAGAACTTCTGTATTTTACAAGAGAGAGCATACTGAGTTGGTGTATATATTCCAAAACGGAGTAGAATAAGGCATTGTACATTTTTTTCTAACACACTATATTCATAGCCATTGTCTTTTAAATTTGGGACGCCTAGATATTATTTAGATTTTTTTCGATTTGCGTAAAATTAGAATTTCCGTATTTTACATGAGAGAGCGTATTGAGTTTTTGTATATACTTTAAAAAAAAGTAGAAAAGGGCATTATATATTTTTTCTTTCAGAGTATATTTAAAGCTATTTTACTTTTAACATTGTGGTGCCTAGATAATATTTAGATTTTTTTCGATTCACGTAAAATTAGGATTTCGTTATTTTACATGAGAGAGCATACTGAGTTGGTGTATATACTCCAAAACAGAGTAGAATAGGGCATTGTATATTTTTTGTGATAGATTATATTCAGAGCAATTTTGCTTTGAAGAGTGGGGTGCCTAGATATTATTTAGATTTTTTTGGATTTGAGTAAAATTAGAATTTGGGTATTTTACATGAGAGAGCATATTGAGTTTGTGTATATACTACAAAACAGAGTAAAAAATGGCATTGTATATTTTACCTGACAGATTATATTCAGAGCAATTTTGCTTTTAACATTGGGGTGCCTAGATAATATTTAGATTTTTTCCGATTCGCTAAAATACTGAATTTCTAAATTTTACATGAGAGAGCATATGGAGTTAGTGTATATACTCCAAAGCAGAGTAGAATAGGTCATTGTATATTTTTTCTGACAGATTATATTCAGAGAAATTTTGTTTTTAACATTGGGTGCCTAGATAATATTTAGATTTTTTCAATTCGGGTAAAATTATAATTTCTGTATTTTACATGAGAGAGCGTACTGAGTTGGTGTATATACTTTAAAATGGAGTAGAATAAGGCATTGTATATTTTCTCTAACAGACTATATTCAGACCAAACTTCTTTTAACTATGGGGCGCCTAGATATTATTTAGATTTTTTTTGATTCGCATAAAATTAGAATTTCTGTATTTTACATGAGAGAGCATACTGAGTTTGTGTATATAATCGAAAACAGTAGAAAAGGCATTGTATATTTTTTCTGACAGATTATATTCACAGCAATTTTTTTTTAACATTGGGGTGCCTAGGTAATATTTAGATTTTTTCAATTCGGGTAAAATTAGAATTTCTGTATTTTACATGAGAGAGCATATTGAGTTGGTGTATATACTACAAAAAAAGTAGAAAAGGGCATTGTATATTTTTTTGACAGATAATATTCAGAGAAAATTTGCTTTTAACATCGGGGTGCCTAGAGAATATTTAGATTATTTTCGATTCACATAAAATTAGAAGTTCGGTATTTTACATGAGAGAGCATATTGATTTGGTATATATACTCCAAAACATAGTAGAAAAGGTCGTTGTATATTTTTTCCTGACAGATTATATTCAGAGAAATTTTTCTATTAACATTGGGGTGTGTAGATAATATTTAGATTTTTTTTTATTCACTGAAATATAGAATTTCTGTATTGTACATGAGAGAGCAGGTAGAGTTGGTGTATATACTCAAAAACAGAGTAGAATAGGGCATTGTATATTTTTTATAATAGTTTATAATCAGAGCAATTTTGTTTTTAACATTGGGGTTCGTAGATAATATTTAGATTCTTTCAATTCTGGTAAAATTAGAATTTCTGTATTTTACATGAGAGAGCATACTGAGTTGATGTATTTACTCCAAAACAGAGTAGAATAAGGCATTGTATATTTTTTCTAACACACTATATTCAGAGGCATTTTCTTTTAACTTAGGAGCGTCTAGATATTTTTTAGACATTTTTCAATTCGCGTAAATTTAGAATTTGGCTATTTTACATGAGAGAGCTTATTGAGTTGGAATATATACTCCAATAGAGAGTAGAAAAGGGCATTGTATATTTCTCCTGACAGATTATAATCAGAGAAATTTTGCTTTTAACATTGGGGTGCCTAGATAATATTTAGATTATTTCGATTTGGGTAAAATTAGAATTTTTGTATTTCACACGAGAGATCATATTGAGTTGGTGTATATACTACACAACAGAATAGAAAAGGGCATTGTATATTTTTTCTGACAGATTATATTCACAGCAACTTTGCTTTTAACATTGTGGTGCCTAGATACTATTTAGATTTTTTTCGATTCACTTAAAATTCGAATTTCGGTATTTTACATGAGAGAGCATATGGAGTTGGTGTATATACTCCAAAACAGAGTAGAATAAGGCATTGTATATTTTTTCTAACAGACTGTATTCAGAGGCATTTTTGTTTAACTTTAGTGCACCTAGATATTATTTAGATTTTTTTCGAATCGTGTAAAAATAGAATTTTGTTATTTTACATGACAGAGCATATTGAATTGGTGTATATACTACAAAAGAGAGTAGAAAATGGCATTGTATATTTTTTCTCACAGATTATATTCAGAGCAATTTTGCTTTTAACATTGGAGAGGCTAGATAATATTTAGATTTTTTTAATTTGGGTAAAATTAGAATTTCTGTATTTTACATGAGAGAGCATATTGAGTTGGTGTATATAGTACAAAACAGAGAAGAACAGGGCATTGTATATTATTTCTGACAGATTATATTCAGAGCAATTTTGTTTTTATCTTTGGGGTGCCTAGATAATATTTAGATTTTTTTCGATTCGCTTAAATATAGAATTTCTGTATTTTACATGAGAGAGCATACTGAGTTGGTGTATATACTCCAAAACAGAGTAGAATAAGGCATTGTATATTTTCTCTAACACACTATATTCAGAGCCATTTTCTTTTAACTTTGGGGCGCCTAGATATTATTTATATTTTTTTGATTCTGGTAAAATTAGAATTTGTGTATTTTACATGAGAGAGCATACTGAGTTGGTGTATTTCCTCCAAAACAGAGAAGAATAAGGAATTGTATATTTTCTTTAACAAACAATATTCAGAGCCATTTTATTTTAACTTTGGGGTCCTAGATATTATTTAGATTTATTTTGATTCGCGTAAAATTAGAATTTCTGTATTTTACATGAGAGAGCATATGCAGTTTGTGTATACACTCCAAAACAGAGAAGAAAAGGGCATTGTATATTTATTCTCACAGATTATATTCAGAGCAATTTCTCTTTTAACATTGGAGTGCCTAGATAATATTTAGATTTTTTCGATTCGCTTAAATATAGAATTTCTGTATTTTACATGAGAGAGCATATGGAGTTGGTGTATATACTCCAGAACAGAGTAGAATAGGGCATTGTATATTTTTTCTGACAGATAGTATTCTGAGCAATTTTGCTTTTAACATTGGGTTCCTAGATAATATTTAGATTTTTTCGATTTGGGTAAAATTAGAATTTCTGTATTTTAAATGAGAGAGCATACTGAGTTGGTGTATATACTCCAAAAGAGAGTAGAATAAGGCATTGTATATTTTTTGTAACAGACTATATTCAGAGCCATTTTCTTTTAACTTTGGGGCGCCTAGATATTAGATTTTTTTCGATTCGCGTAAAATCAGAATTTCGGTAGTTTACATGAGAGAGCATACTGAGTTTGTGTATATACTCGAAAACAGAGTAGAATAGGGCATTTTATATTTTTTCTGACAGATTATATTCAGAGCAATTTTGTTTTTAACATTGTGGTGCCTAGATAATATTTAGATTTTTTCGATTCGGGTAAAATTAGAATTTCTGTATTTTACATGACAGAACATATTGAGTTGGTGTATATACTACAAAACAGAGTAGAAAAGGGCATTGTATATTTTTTCTTAGAGATTATATTCAGAGCAAATTTGCTTTTAACATTGGGGTGCCTAGATAATATTTAGATTTTTTTTGATTCACAGAAAATTAGAAGTTCTTTATTTTACATGATAGAGAATATTGATTTTTTGTATATACTCCAAAACATAGTAGAAAAGGGCATTGTATATTTTTTCTGACAGATTATATTCAGAGAAATTTTGCTATTAACATTGGGGTGACTAGATAATATTTAGATTGTTTTTCATTCGCTGAAATATAGAATTTCTCTATTTTACATGAGAGAGCAGGTTGAGTTGGCGTATATACTCAAAAACAGAGTAGAATAGGTCATTGTATATTTTTTCTGACAGTTTATATTCAGAACAATTTTGTTTTTAACATTGGGGTTCCTAGATTATATTTAGATTTTTTCAATTCTGGTAAAATTAGAATTTCTGTATTTTACATGAGAGAGCATACTGAGTTGGTGTATTTACTCCAAAACAGAGTAGAATAAGGCATTGTATATTTTTTCTAACAGACTTATTCAGAGCCATTTTCTTTTAACTCTGCGGTGCCTAGATATTATTTAGATTTTTTTCGATTCACGTAAAATTAGAATTTGGGTATTTTACATGAGAGGAGTATATTGAGTTTGTATATATACTCCAATAAAGAGTAGAAAAGGGCATTGTATATTTTTTCTGACACATTATACTCAGAGCAATTTTGCTTTTAACATTGGGGTGCCTAGAGAATATTTAGATTTTTTCGATTCAGGTAAAATTAGAATTTCTGTATTTCACACGAGAGATCATATTGAGTTGGTGTATATACTACAAAACAGAGTAGAAAAGGGCATTGTATATTTTTTCTGACATTATATTCACAGAAACTTTGATTTTGACATTGGTGTGCCTAGATAATATTTAGATTTCTTTTGATTCACGTAAAATTAGAATTTCGGTATTTTATATGAGAGAGCACACTGAGTTGGTGTATTTACTCCAAAACAGAGTAGAATAAGGCATTGTATATTTTTTTTAACAGACTATATTCAGAGGCATTTTCTTTTCACTTAGGAGCGCCTAGATATTATTTAGATTTTTTTCGATTCGTGGAAAATTAGAATTTGTGTATTTTACATGAGAGAGCATATTGTGTTTGTTTATATACACCAATAGATAGTAAAAAAAGGGCATTGTATATTTTTTCTGACAGATTATATTCAGAGCAATTTTGCTTTTAACATTGGGGTGCCTAGATAATATTTAGATTTTTTCGATTCGGGTAAAATTAGAATTTCTGTATTTCACACGAGAGAGCATACTGAGTTGGTGAATATACTCCAAAACATAGAAGAATAAGGTATTGTATATTTCTTCTAACAGAGTATATTTAGAGCAATTTTCTTTTAAGTTTGGGGCGGCTAGATATTATTTAGATTTTTTTAGATTCACGTAAAATTAGAATTTCCGTATTTTACATGAGAGAGCGTCCTGAGTTTGTGTATATACTCTAAAACATAGTAGAATAGGGCATTGTGTATTTTTTTCTGACAGATTATATTCAGAGCAATTTTGTTTTTAACGTTGGGGTGCCTAGATAATATTTAGATTTTTTCGATTCGAGTAAAATTTGAATTTCTGTATTTTACATGAGAGAACATATTGAGTTGGTGTATATACTACAAAACAGAGTAGAAAAGAACATTGTATATTTCTTCTGACAGATTATATTAAGAGCAAATTTGCTATTATTATTGGGTGCCTAGATAATATTTAGATTTTTTTTGATTCACGTAAAGTTAGAATTTCGGTATTTTACTTGAGAGAACATATTGATTTGGTGTATATGCTCCAAAAAAGAGTAGAAAAGGGCGTTGTATATTTATTCTAAAAGATTATATTCAGAGCAACTTTGCTATTAACATTGGGGTTCCTAGATTATATTTAGAATTTTTTTGATTCGCTGAAATATAGAATTTCTGTATTTTACATGAAAGAGCAGGTAGAGTTGGTGTATATACTACAAAACAGAGTAGAAAAGGGCATTGTATATTATTTATGACAGACTATATTCACAGCAACTTTGCTTTTAACATTGGGGTGCCTAGATATTATTTAGATTTTTTTCGATTCACTTAAAATTAGAATTGCGGTATTTTACATGAGAGAGCATACTTAGTTGGTGTATTTACTCCAAAACAGAGTAGAATAAGTCATTGTATATTTTTTCTAACAGACTATATTCAGAGGCATTTTCTTTTTACTTTGGAGCGTCTAGATATTATTTAGATTATTTTCGATTCGTGTAAAATTAGAATTTGTGTATTTTACATGAGAGAGCATATTGAGTTGGTGTATATACCCCAAAACAGAGTAGAACAGGGCATTGTATATTTCTTCTGACATATTATATTTAGAGAAATTTTGTTTTAAACACTGGGGAGCCTAGATAATATTTAGATTTTTTATGATTCGCTTAAATATAGAATTTATTTATTTCACATGAGAGAGCATATGGAGTTGGTGTATATACTCCAAAACAGAGTAGAATAAGGCATTGTATATTTTTTCTAACAGACTGTATTCAGAGGCATTTTTGTTTAACTTTAGTGCACCTAGATATTATTTAGATTTTTTTCGAATCGTGTAAAAATAGAATTTTGTTATTTTACATGACAGAGCATATTGAATTGGTGTATATACTACAAAAGAGAGTAGAAAATGGCATTGTATATTTTTTCTCACAGATTATATTCAGAGCAATTTTGCTTTTAACATTGGAGAGGCTAGATAATATTTAGATTTTTTTAATTTGGGTAAAATTAGAATTTCTGTATTTTACATGAGAGAGCATATTGAGTTGGTGTATATAGTACAAAACAGAGAAGAACAGGGCATTGTATATTATTTCTGACAGATTATATTCAGAGCAATTTTGTTTTTATCTTTGGGGTGCCTAGATAATATTTAGATTTTTTTCGATTCGCTTAAATATAGAATTTCTGTATTTTACATGAGAGAGCATAGTGAGTTGGTGTATATACTCCAAAACAGAGTAGAATAAGGCATTATATATTTTTTCTAACAGACTATATTCAGAGCCATTTTCTTGTAACTTTGGAGTGCATAGATATTATTTAGATTTTTTTCGATTTGCGTAAAATTAGAATTTCGGTATTTTATATGAGAGAGCATATTGAGTTGGTGTATATACCCCAAAACAAAGTAGAAAAGGGCATTGTATATTTTTTCGGACAGATTATATTCAGAGCAATTTTGCTTTTAACATTGGGTGTCCTAGATAATATTTAGATTTTTTTCAATTCATGTAAAATTAGAATTTCTTTATTTTACATGAGAGAGCATACTGAGTTGGTGTATATACTCCAAAACAGGGCAGAATAAGGCATTGTATATTTTTTCTGACAGATTATATTCAAAGCAATTCTGCTTTTAACATTGGGGTGCCTAGATAATATTTAGATTCTTTCGATTCGGGTAAAATTCGAATTTCTTTATTTTACATGTGAGAGCATATTGAGTTGGTGTATATAGTATAAAAGAGAGTGAAAATGGGCATTGTATATTTTTTCAAACAGACTATATTCAGAGCAATTTTGCTTTTATCATTGGGGTGCCTAGATGATATTTAGATTATTTTCAATTTGCTTAAATATAGAATTTCTGTATTTTATATGAGAGAGCATATGGAGTTGGTGTATATACTCCAAAACAGAGTTGAATAAGGCATTGTATATTTTTTCTGACAGACTATATTCAGAGAAATTTTGATTTTAACATTGGGGTGCCTAGATATTATTTAGATTTTTTCGATTCGGGTAAAATTAGAATTTCTGTATTTTAAATGAGAGAGCATATGGAGTTGGTGTATATACTTTAAAAAACGTAGAATACAGCATTGTATATTATTTCTGACAGATTATATTCAGAGCAATTTTGTTTTTAGCATTGGGGTGCCTAGATAATATTTAGATATTGTCGATTCGGGTAAAATTAGAATTTCTGTATTTTATATGAGAGAGCGTAGTGAGTTGGTGTATATACTCCAAAACAGCGTAGAATAAGGCATTGTATATTTTTTCTAACAGACTATATTCAGAGCCATTTTCTTTTACCTTTGGGGCTCCTAGATATGATTTAGATTTTTTTTGATTCACGTAATATTAGAATTTCGGTATTTTACATGAGAGAGCATACTGAGTTGCTGTATATACTCCAAAACAAAGTAGAATAAGTCATTGTATATTTATTATAACAAACTACATTCAGAGCTATTGTCTTTTTTTTTTTTTTTTTTTTTTTTTTTTAATTTTTTATTGGATTATAGGTTTTGGGTTACATGAGCAGAGCATGCAAGACAGTTGCGTAGGTACACACATGGCAGTGTGCTTTGCTTTTCTTCTCCCCTTCACCCACATTTGGCATTTCTCCCCAGGCTATCCCTCCCCACCTCCCCCTCCCACTGGCCCTCCCCTTTTCCCCCCAATAGACCCCAGTGTTTAGTACTCCCCTTTCTGTGTCCATGTGTTCTCATTTTTCATCACCCACCTATGAGTGAGAATATGCGGTGTTTCATTTTCTGTTCTTGTGTCAGTTTGCTGAGGATGATGTTTTCCAGATTCATCCATGTCCCTACAAACGACACGAACTCATCATTTCTGATTGCTGCATAATATTCCATGGTGTATATGTGCCACATTTTTCCAATCCAGTCTATTATCAATGGGCATTTGGGTTGATTCCAGGTCTTTGCTATTGTAAACAGTGCTGCAATGAACATTCGTGTACATGTGTCCTTATAGTAGAACGATTTATAGTCTTTTGGATATATACCCAGTAATGGGATTGCTGGGTCAAATGGAATTTCTATTTCTAAGGCCTTGAGGAATCGCCACACTGTCTTCCACAATGGTTGAACTAATTTACACCCCACCAACAGTGTAAAAGTGTTCCTTTTTCTCCACATCCTCTCCAGCATCTGTTGTCTCCAGATTTTTTAATGATCGCCATTCTAACTGGCGTGAGATGGTATCTCAATGTGGTTTTGATTTGCATCTCTCTGATGACCAGTGACGATGAGCATTTTTTCATATGATTGTTGGCCTCATATATGTCTTCTTTCGTAAAGTATCTGTTCATATCCTTTGCCCACTTTTGAATGGGCTTGTTTGTTTTTTTCCTGTAAATCTGCTTGAGTTGTTTGTAAATTCTGGATATCAGCCCTTTGTCAGATGGGTAGACTGCGAAAATTTTTTCCCATTCTGTTGGTTGCCGATCCACTCTAGTGACTGTTTCTTTTGCCATGCAGAAGCTGTGGAGTTTCATTAGGTCCCACTTGTCTATTTTGGCTTTTGTTGCCAATGCTCTTGGTGTTTTGTTCATGAAGTCCTTGCCTACTCCTATGTCCTGGATAGTTTTGCCTAGATTTCCTTCTAGGGTTTTTATGGTGCCAGGTCTTATGTTTAAGTCTTTAATCCATCTGGAGTTAATTTTAGTGTAAGGTGTCAGGAAGGGGTCCAGTTTCTGCTTTCTGCACATGGCTAGCCAGTTTTCCCAACACCATTTGTTAAACATGGAATCCTTGCACCATTGCTTGTTTTTGTCAGGTTTATCAAAGATTGTATAGTTGTATGTATGTTGTGTTGCCTCCGGTGCCTCTGTTTTGTTCCATTGGTCTATATCTCTGTTTTGGTACCAGTACCATGCTGTTTTGATTACTGTAGCCTTGTAGTATAGTTTGAAATCCGGTAGTGTGATGCCCCCCGCTGTGTTCTTTTTGCTTAGAATTGACTTGGCTATGCGGGCTCTCTTTTGGTTCCATATGAAGTTCATGGTGGTTTTTTCCAGTTCTGTGAAGAAAGTCAATGGTAGCTTGATGGGGATAGCGTTGATTCTGTAAATTACTTTGGGCAGTATAGCCATTTTCACGATATTAATTCTTCCTAACCATGAACATGGAATGTTTCTCCATCTGTTTGTGTCCTCTCTGATTTCGTTGAGCAGTGGTTTGTAGTTCTCCTTGAAGAGGTCCCTTACGTTCCTTGTGAGTTGTATTCCAAGGTATTTTATTCTTTTTGTAGCAATTGCGAATGGCAGTTCGCTCTTGATTTGGCTTTCTTTAAGTCTGTTATTGGTGTAGACGAATGCTTGTGATTTTTGCACATTGATTTTATATCCTGAGACTTTGCTGAAGTTGTTTATCAGTTTCAGGAGTTTTTGGGCTGAGGCGATGGGGTCTTCTAGGTATACTATCATGTCGTCTGCAAATAGAGACAATTTGGCTTCCACCTTTCCTATTTGAATACCCTTTATTTCTTTTTCTTGCCTGATTGCTCTGGCTAGAACTTCCAGTACTATATTGAATAGGAGTGGTGAGAGAGGGCATCCTTGTCTAGTACCAGATTTCAAAGGGAATGCTTCCAGTTTTTGCCCATTCAGTATGATATTGGCTGTTGGTTTGTCATAAATAGCTTTTATTACTTTGAGATACGTTCCATCGATACCGAGTTTATTGAGGGTTTTTAGCATAAAGGGCTGTTGAATTTTGTCAAATGCCTTCTCTGCGTCAATTGAGATAATCATGTGGTTTTTGTTTTTGGTTCTGTTTATGTGGTGAATTACGTTGATAGACTTGCGTATGTTGAACCAGCCTTGCATCCCTGGGATGAATCCTAGTTGATCATGATGAATAAGTTTTTTGATTTGCTGTTGCAATCGGCTTGCCAATATTTTATTGAAGATTTTTGCATCTATGTTCATCATGGATATTGGCCTGAAGTTTTCTTTTCTCGTTGGGTCTCTGCCGGGTTTTGGTATCAGGATGATGTTGGTCTCATAAAATGATTTGGGAAGGATTCCCTCTTTTTGGATTGTTTGAAATAGTTTTAGAAGGAATGGTACCAGCTCCTCCTTGTGTGTCTGGTAGAATTCGGCTGTGAACCCATCTGGACCTGGGCTTTTTTTGTGAGGTAGGCTCTTAATTGCTGCCTCAACTTCAGACCTTGTTATTGGTCTATTCATAGTTTCAGCTTCCTCCTGGTTTAGGCTTGGGAGGACACAGGAGTCCAGGAATTTATCCATTTCTTCCAGGTTTACTAGTTTATGTGCATAGAGTTGTTTGTAATATTCTCTGATGATGGTTTGAATTTCTGTGGAATCTGTGGTGATTTCCCCTTTATCATTTTTTATTGCATCTATTTGATTGTTCTCTCTTTTATTTTTAATCAATCTGGCTAGTGGTCTGTCTATTTTGTTGATCTTTTCAAAAAACCAGCTCTTGGATTTATTGATTTTTTGAAGGGTTTTTCGTGTCTCAATCTCCTTCAGCTCAGCTCTGATCTTAGTAATTTCTTGTCTTCTGCTGGGTTTTGAGTTTTTTTGATCTTGCTCCTCTAGCTCTTTCAATTTTGACGATAGGGTGTCAATTTTGGATCTCTCCATTCTCCTCATATGGGCACTTATTGCTATATATTTTCCTCTAGAGACTGCTTTAAATGTGTCCCAGAGGTTCTGGCACGTTGTGTCTTCATTCTCATTGGTTTCGAAGAACTTCTTTATTTCTGCCTTCATTTCGTTGTTTACCCAGTCAACATTCAAGAGCCAGTTGTTCAGTTTCCATGAAGCTGTGCGGTTCTGGGTCGGTTTCTGAATTCTGAGTTCTAACTTGATTGCACTATGGTCTGAGAGGCTGTTTGTTATGATTTCAGTTGTTTTGCATTTGTTGAGCAGTGCTTTACTTCCAATTATGTGGTCAATTTTAGAGTAGGTGTGATGTGGTGCTGAGAAGAATGTGTATTCTGTGGATTTGGGGTGGAGAGTTCTGTAAATGTCCACCAGGTTTGCTTGCTCCAGGTCTGAGTTCAAGCCCTGGGTATCCTTGTTGATTTTCTGTCTGGTTGATCTGTCTAGTATTGACAGTGGAGTGTTAAAGTCTCCCACTATTATTGTGTGGGAGTCTAAGTCCTTTTGTAGGTCATTAAGAACTTGCCTTATGTATCTGGGTGCTCCTGTATTGGGTCCATATATGTTTAGGATCGTTAGCTCTTCTTGTTGTATCGATCCTTTTACCATTATGTAATGGCCTTCTTTGTCTCTTTTGATCTTTGTTGCTTTAAAGTCTATTTTATCAGAGATGAGAATTGCAACTCCTGCTTTTTTTTGCTTTCCATTAGCTTGGTAAATCTTCCTCCATCCCTTTATTTTGAGCCTTTGTGTGTCCTTGCATGTGAGATGGGTTTCCTGGATACAGCACACTGATGGGTTTTGGATTTTTATCCAATTTGCCAGTCTGTGTCTTTGATTGGTGCATTTAGTCCATTTACATTTAGGGTTAATATTGTTATGTGTGAATTTGATACTGCCATTTTGATTCTAAGTGGCTGTTTTGCCTGTTAGTTGTTGTAGATTCTTCATTATGTTGAAGCTCTTTAGCATTCAGTGTGATTTTGGAATGGCTGGTACTGATTGATCCTTTCTATGTGTAGTGCCTCTTTTAGGAGCTCTTGTAAAGCAGGCCTGGTGGTGACAAAATCTCTGAGTACTTGCTTGTTCGCAAAGGATTTTATTCTTCCTTCACTTCTGAAGCTCAGTTTGGCTGGATATGAAATTCTGGGTTGAAAGTTCTTTTCTTTAAGAATGTTGAATATTGGCCCCCACTCTCTTCTGGCTTGTAGTGTTTCTGCTGAGAGATCTGCTGTGAGTCTGATGGGCTTCCCTTTGTGGGTGACCTGACCTTTCTCTCTGGCTGCCCTTAGTATTCTCTCCTTTATTTCAACCCTGTTGAATCTGACAATTATGTGCCTTGGGGTTGCTCTTCTTGCGGAATATCTTTGTGGTGTTCTCTGTATTTCCTGCAATTGAGTGTTGGCTTGTCTTGCTAGGTGGGGGAAATTTTCCTGGATGATGTCCTGAAGAGTATTTTCCAGCTGGGATTCATTCTCTTCGTCCCCTTCTGGTACACCTATCAAACGTAGGTTAGGTCTTTTCACATAGTCCCACATTTCTTGGAGACTTTGTTCGTTCCTTTTTGCGCTTTTTTCTCTGATCTTGGTTTCTCGTTTTATTTCATTGAGTTGGTCTTCGACTTCAGATATTCTTTCTTCTGCTTGGTCAATTCGGCTATTGAAACTTGCGTTTGCTTCGCGAAGTTCTCGTATTGTGTTTTTCAGCTCCTTTAATTCATTCATATTCCTCTCTAAGGTATCCATTCTTGTTATCATTTCCTCGAATCTTTTTTCAAATCTTTTTTCAAGGTTCTTAGTTTCTTTGCATTGATTTAATACATGATCTTTTAGCTCACAAAAGTTTCTCATTATCCATCTTCTGAAGTCTAATTCCGTCATTTCGTCACAGTCATTCTCCGTCCAGCTTTGTTCCCTTGCTGGTGAGGAGTTTTGGTCCTTTCTAGGAGGCGATGTGTTCTGGTTTCGGGTGTTTTCCTCCTTTTTGCGCTGGTTTCTTCCCATCTTTGTGGATTTGTCCGCTGGTCGTCTGCGTAGTTGCTGACTTTTCGTTTGGGTCTCTGAGTGGACACCCAGAATGTTGATGATGAAGTATTTCTGTTGCTTGGTTTTCCTTCTACCAGTCTAGCCCCTTCGCTGTACGACTGTTGAGGTCTGCTCCAGACCCTGCTTGTCTGGGGTGCACCTCTAGTAGCCGTGGCACAGCGAGGGATGCTACCAGTTTCTTTTTCTGCTCTCTTTGTCCCAGGATGATGCCTGCCTAATGACAGTCTTTTGGATATAGAGGGGTCAGGGAGCTGCTTGAGGAGACAGTTTGTACTTTATAGGGGTTTAATTGCTGAGCTGTGCACTCTGTTGTTCATTCAGGGCTGTTAGGCTGCTATGTTTGATTCTGCTGCAACACAGCTCATTAAACAACCCTTTTTTTTTTCTCAAATGCTCTGTGTTGAGGGGTTTGGGCTTTATTTTTGGATGTCCGATCAGGTGTCCTGCCCAGCTCAAAGGCAGACTAGCCACTTTTTGGCTGCGGAGGCTCCGCCCTGCTGTTGTGTGATTCACGCTGTTCCTGCCGGCTCTGCTGTGGTCTCTGCCACACCCTGCGGCGGAGTCTCTTCGTTGTAGCGTGTTGCCTCAGCAACGGCAGGCTGCGTCAGCAGTGGGCGTGTATCTCAGTAGGGACGGGTTGCCTCGGCAACGGCTGGCTGCGTCAGCAGTGGGCGTGTATCTCAGTTGGGGCGGGTTGCCTCGGCAACGGCTGGCTGCCTGCCTCAGCAGTGGGCGTGTATATCAGTTGCCTCCGTAGTGGAGGACGCCCCTCCCCCACAGAGCGTCTCGGACCGTCTGCCCGGGATAGTTTGAAATCGCGGTTTTGTTCGTCCCACTGGGTATCCCAAGCGATCTGTCCCTGCAATCTCCTGGGCTGGGCTACTGTGCAAGTCTCGTTCAGTCTCAAGTCCAGCCCTCTCAAGTCTCAGGTTGCCGGTTCAACAAGGCACCCGGACAAGCGCGCCCTGTGGGGATTGCTGGGTAGGGCCGGCCGCCGCTGCCCCGGCTGCCGGCTTCGCCAGGCAGACCTACTGCCTGGCGTCCTGTGTCTTTTTATACTTGGGAGTTTCCCCGTTCTGTGGGCAACAAAGATCAGTCTGGAAATGCAGCACTGACTCACCGTTTGCGAATTCAACGCGGGCTCCAATCCTGGGTTGTTCTCACAGCGCCATCTTGAGTCCGAGCTATTGTCTTTTAACATTGGGGCGACTAGATATTATTTAAATTTTCTTCGACTCGTGTAAAATTATCATTTCGTTATTTTACATGAGAGAGCATATTGAGTTGGTGTATATACTACAAAACACAGTATAAAAGGGCATTGTATATTTTTTCTGACAGATTATATTCAGATCAATTATGTTGTTAACATTGGGGTGCCTAGATAATATTAAGATTTTTTCGATTCACGTAAAATTAGAATTTCGGTATTTTACATAATAGAGCATACTGAGTTGGTGTATATACTCCAAAACAGAGTAGAATAAGGCATTGTATATTTTTTCTAACAGACTATATTCACAGCCATTTTCTTTTAACTGTGGGGAGCCTAGATATTATTTAGATTTTTTTTGATTCCCGTAAAATTAGAATTTCGGTATTTTACATCTGAGAGCAAACTCAGTTGGTGTATATACTCCAAAACAGAGTAGAATAAAGCATTGTATATTTTTTCTAACAAACTATATTTAGAGCCATTTTCTTTTAACTTTTGGGCGCCTAGTTATTATTTAGATTTTTTTATATTCGTGTAAAATTAGAATTTCGGTATTTTAAATGAGAGAGCATATATAGTTGGCTTATATACTTCAAAACAGAGTAGAAAAAGGCATTGTATATTTTTTTGACAGATTATATTCAGAGCAATTTCGTTTTTAACATTGGGGTGCCTAGATAATATTTAGATTTTTTCGATTTGGGTAAATTTCGAATTTCTGTATTTTACATGAGAGAGCATACTGAGTTGGTGTATATACTCCAAAACGGAGTAGAATTAGGCATTGTATGTTTTCCTAACAGACTATATTTAGAGTCATTTTCTTTTAACTTTCGGGCACTTAGATATTTAGATATTTTTCCATTCTCGTAAAATTAGAATTTCGTAATTTTACATGAGAGAGCATATTGAGTTGATGTATACACTGCAAAACAGAGTAGAAAAGTGCATTGTATATTTTTTCTGACAGAATATATTCAGAGCAATTTTGCTTTTAACATTGGAGTGCCTAGATAATATTTAGATTTTTTTCGATTCATGTAATATTAGAATTTCGGTATTTTACATGAGAGAGCATACTGAGTTGGTTTATATACTCCAAAACAAAGTTGAATAGTGCCTTGTATATTTTTTCTAACAGAATATATTCAGAGCAATTTTGTTTTTAACACTGGGGGGCCTGGATAATATTTAGATATTTTGGATTCTGGTAAAATTCGAATTTTTGTATTTTACATAAGAGAGCATATTGAGTTGAGATTGTGTATATACTACAAAACAGAGAGTAGGGCATTGCAAATTTTTTCTGACAGAATATACTCAGAGCAATTTTGTTTTTAACATTGGGGTGCCTAGATAATATTTAAGTTTTTTCGATTTGGGTAAAATTAGAATTTCTGTATTTTACATGACAGAGGATACTGAGTTAGTGTATATACTCCAAAACAAAGTAGAATAAGGCATTGTATATGTTTTCTAACAGACTATATTCAGAGCCATTTTCTTTTAAATTTGGGGCACCAAGATATTATTTACATTTTTTTCGATTCACGTAAAATTAGAATTTCGGTATTTTACATGAGAGAGCATGCTGAGTTGCTGTATATACTCCAAAACAGAGTAGAATAAGGAATTGTATAATTTTTCTAACAGACTATATTGAGAGACTTTTTTTTTAACTTTCAGTGGCCTAGATATTATTTAGATTTTTTTTGATTCGTGTAAAATTAGAATATCTGTATTTTACATGAGAGAGCGAATTGAGTTGGTGTATATAGTACAAAAGAGAGTGGAAAAGGGCATTGTATATTTTTTCTCACAGATTACATTCAGAGCAATTTTTTTTAACGTTGGAGAGCCTAGATAATATTTAGATTTTTTTGATTCGGGTAAAATTAGAATTCTGTATTTTACATGAGAGAGCATACTGAGTTGATATATATACTCCAAAACAGAGTAGAATAAGGCATTGTATATGTTTTCTAACAGACTATATTCAGAGGCATTTTCTTTTAACTTTGGTGCACGTTGATATTACGTAGATTTATTTCGATTCGTGTAAAATTAGAATTTCGTTATTTTACATGAGAGAGCATATTCAGTTCGTGTATATACTAAAAAAGAGAGTAGAAAAGGGCATTGTATATTTTCTCTGACAGAATATATTAAGAGCAATCTTGTTTTTAACATTGGGAAGACTAGATAATATTTAGATTTTTTCGAATCGGGTAAAATTAGAATTTCTGTATTTTACATGAGAGTGCATATTGAGTTGAGTTGGTGTATATACTACAAAACAGAGAATAGGGCATTGTATATTTTTTCTAACAGACAATATTCAGAGCCATTTTCTTTTAACTTTGGGGCTCCTAGATATTATTTAGATTTTTTGCGATTCGCGTAAAATTTGAATTTTGGTATTTTACGTGAAAGAGCATATTGAGTTGGTGTATATACTACAAAACACAGTAGAAAAGGGCATAGTATATTTGATCTGACAGATTATATTCAGAGCAATTTTGCTTTTAACATTGGGGTGCCTACATAATATTTGGAATTTTTTCGATTCGCTTAAATATAGAATTTCTGTATTTTACATGAGAGAGCATATGGAGTTGCTGTATATACTCAAAAGCAAAGGAGAATTGGGCATTGTATATTTTTTCTGACAGAATGTATTGATAGCAATTTTTTTGTTTTTAACATTGGAGTTCCTAGATAACATTTAGATTTTTTCGATTCACATAAAATTTTAATTTCTGTATTTTACATGAGAGAGCATACTGAGTTTGTGTATATACTCCAAAAAAAAGTCGAATAAGGCAGTGTATTTTTTTTTAACAGACTATATACAGAGCCATTTTATTTTACCTTTTGGGCGCCTAGATATTATTTAGAATATTTTTGAGTCGCGTAAAATTAGAATTTCAGTATTTTACATGAGAGAGCATATTGAGTTGGTGTATATAAAGAAAACAAAGTAGAAAATGGCATTGTGTATTTTCTCTGACAGATTATATTCAGAGAAATTTTGCTTTTAACATTGGGGTGCCTAGATAATATTTAGATATTTTTCGATTCATTTAAATATAGAATTTCTGTATTTTACCTGAGAGAGCATATGGAGTTGGTGTGTATACTCCAAAACAGAGTAGAATAGTGTATTGTTTATTTTTTCTGACCGATTGTATTGAGAGCAATTTTGTTTTTAACCTTGGGGTGCCTAGGTAATATTTAGATTTTCTTCATTTCGCTTAAATATAGAATTTCTGTATTTTACATGACAGAGCACATGGAGGTGGTGCATATACTCCAAAACAGAGTAGAATAGGGCATTGTATATTTTTTCTGACAGATTATATTCAGAGTAATTTTGTTTTTAACATTCTGTTGCCTAGATAATATTTAAATGTTTTAGTTTCGGGTAATATTAGAATTTCTGTATTTTACATGAGAGAGCATCCTGAGATGGTGTATATAATCTAAAACAGAGTAGAATAAGGCATTGTATATTTTTTCTAACAAACTATATTCAGAACCATTTTCGTTGAACTTTGGGGCGCCTAGATATTATTTAGATTTTTTTCGATTCTCCTAAAATTGGAATTTCGTTATTTTACATGAGGGAGCATATGGAGTTGATGTATATACTCTAAAACAGAGTAGAATAGGGCATTGTATATTTTTTTCTGACAGGTTATATTCAGAACAATTTTGTTTTTAACATTGAAGTGCCTAGATAATATTTAGATTTTTTTCCATTCACCTAAAATTAGAATTTCGGTATTTTACATGAGAGAACATACTGAGTTGGTGTATATACTCCAAAACAGGGTAGAATAGGGAATTGAATATTTTTTCTGACAGATTATATTCAGAACAATTTTGTTTGTAACATTGGGTTGCCTAAATAATATTTTGATTTTTTCGATGCGGGTAAAATTAAAATTTCGGTATTTTACATGAGAGAGCATACTGAGTTGGTGTATATACTCCAAAACAGAGTAGAATAGGGCATTGTATATTTTTTCTGAAAGATTATATTCAGAGCAATTTTCCTTTTAACATTGTGGTGCCTAGATCATAGTTAGATTTTTTTCAATTCGCGTAAAATTAGAATTTCGGTATTTTACATGAGACAGCATATTTAGTTGGTGTATATACCCCAAAACAGAGTAGAAAAAGGTATTGTATATTATTTCTGACAAATTATATTCAGAGCAATTTTGCTTTTAACATTAAGGTTCCTAGACAATATTTAGATTTTTTTCGATTCCCGTAAAATTAGAATTTCGGTATTTTACATCAGAGAGCATATTGAGTTTGTGTATATACTTCAAAAGAAAGTAGAATAAAGCATTGTATATTATTTCTGACAGATTATAATCAGAGCGATTTTGTTTTAACATTGGGGTACCTCAATAATATTTAGATTTCTTTCGATTCGCGTAAATTTAGAATTTCGGTATTTTACATGTGAGAGCATATTGAGTTGGTGTATATACTCCAAAACAGAGTATAATAGGGCAATGTATATTTTTTCTGACAGATTATATTCAGAGCTATTTTATTTTAACATTGGGGTGCTAAGAAAGTATTTAGATTTTTTTTGATTCGCGTATAATTAGAATTTGGGTATTTTACATGGACGAGCATATTGAATTAGTGTATATACTCCAAAACAGAGTAGAAAAGGGCATTGTATATTTTTTATGAAAGATTATATTCAGAGCAGTTTTGCTTTTAACATTGGTGTGCCTAGATAATATTTAGATTTTTTTCGGTTCGTGTAAACTTAGAATTTCGGTATTTTACATGAGAGAGCATATTTAGTTGGTGTATATACTCCAAATGAGAGTAGAAAAAAGCATTGTATACTTTCTCTGACAGATTTGGTTCAGAGAAATTTTGCTTTTTACATTGGGGTGCCTAGATGATACTTAGATTTTTTTCGATTCCCGTGTATTTCGTATTTCGGTATTTTATATGAGAGAGCATATTGAATTGGTGTGTATACTCGAAAATAAACTAGAAAAGGGGATTGTATATTTTT
The DNA here is from genome assembly GCF_049354715.1 of Callithrix jacchus. Lineage (NCBI taxonomy): Eukaryota > Metazoa > Chordata > Mammalia > Primates > Cebidae > Callithrix > Callithrix jacchus. The sequence goes on along the minus strand of NC_133522.1, from coordinate 895,300 downwards.
TCTGACAGATTATATTCAGAGCCATTTTCCTTTAACATTCGGGTACCTAGATAATATTTAGATTTTTTTTGAATTCACGTAAAATTAGAATTTCGGTATTTTACATGATTGAGCATATTGAGTTTGTTTATATACTCCAAAATAGAGTAGAAACGGGCATTGGATATTTTTTCGGACAGATTATATTCAGAGAAATTTTGTTTTTAACATTGGGGTGCCTAGATAATATTTAGATTTTTTCGATTCGGGTAAAATTAGAATTTCTATATTTTACATGTGAGAGCATATTGAGTTGGTGTATATACTACAAAAAAAGAGTAGAAAACGGCATTGTATATTTTTTCTGAGAGATTATATTCAGAGCAATTTTGGTTTTAATATTGGGGTGCCTAGATAATATTTAGATTTTCTTCGAATCACGTAAAATTACAATTTCGGTATTTTACATGAGAGAGCAAGTTGAGTTGGTGTATATATTCCAAACAGAATAGAATAAGGCATTTTATATTTTTTCTAACAGAATATATTCAGAGCCATTTTCTTTTAAATTTGGTGCACCTAGATATTATTTAGATTTTTTTCGATTTGTGTAAAATTAGAATTTTTGTATCTTCCATGAGGGAGCATATAGATTTGGTGTATATACTCCAAAACAGATTAGAAAAGGGCATTGTATATTTTTTCTGACAGATTGTATTCAGAGCAATTTTGCTTTTAACATTGGGGTGTCTAGATAATATTTAGGATTTTTTGATTCGCTTAAATATAGAATTTCTGTGTTTAACCTGAGAGAGCATATGGAGTTGGTTTATATACTCCAAAACAGAGAAGAATAGGGCATTGTATAATTTTTTTGACACTATATATTCAGAGCAATTTTGTTTTTAATATTGGGGTTCCTAGATAATATTTAGATTTTGTCGATTCGGGTAAAATTATAATTTCTTTATTTTACCCGAGTGAGCATATTGAGTTCGTGTATATACTCCAAAACATAGTAGAATAAGGCATTGTATATTTATTCTAACAGACTATATTCAGAGCTATTTTCTGTTAACTTTGGGGCGCCTAGATATTATTTCGATTTTTTTCGATTCACGTAAAATTAGAATTTGGGTATTTTACATGAGAGAGCATATTGAGTTGGTGTATATTCTCCAGTACAGAGCAGAAAAGGGCATTGTATATTTTTAATGACAGATTATATTCAGAGCAATTTTGTTTTTAACATTAGGGCGCCTAGATAATATTTAGATTTTTTCGATTTGGGTAAAATTAGAATTTCTTTATTTTAAAATAGAGAGCATACTGAGTTGGTGTATATACTCCAAAACAGAGTAGAATAAGGCATTGGATATTTTTTCTAACAGACTATATTAAGAGCTATTTTCTTTTATCTTTGGGGTGCCTAGATAGTATTTAGATTTTTTTCGATTCACGCAACATTAGAATTTCGGTATTTTACATGAGAGAGCATATAGAGTTGGTGTATATACTCCGAAACAAAGTAGAAAAGGAAATTGTATATTTTTTCTGACAGATTATATTCAGAGCAATTTTGTTTTTAACATTGCGGTGCCTAGATAATATTGAGATTTTTTTCGATTTGCTAAAATATAGAATTTCTATATTTAACATGAGAGAGCATATGGAGCTGGTGTACATACTCCAAAACAGAGAAGAATAGGGCTTTGTATATTTGTTCTGACAGATTATATTCAGATCAATTTTGTTTATAACATTGAAATGCCTATATAATATTTAGATTTTTTTCGATTCGCTTTAATATAGAATTTCTTTATTTTACGTGAGAGAGCATATGGAGTTTGTGTATATACTCCAAAACAGAGTAGAAAAGGGTATTGTATATTTTTTCTGACAGATTATATTCAGAGCAATTTTGTTTTTAACCTTCTGGTGCCTAGGTAGTATTTAGATTTTTTTCGATTCGCTTAAATATAGAATTTCTGTATTTTACATGAGAAAGCATATGGATTTGGTTTATATACTCCAAAACAGAGTATAATAGGGCAGTGTATATTTTTTCTGACAAATTATATTCAGAGAAATTATGCTTTTAACATTCAGGTTCCTAGACAGTATTTAGATTTTTTTCGATTCGCTTAAATATAGAATTTCAGTATTTTACATGAGAGAGCATATGGAGTTGGTTTATGTACTCCAAAACAGAGTAGAATAAGGCATTGTATATTTTTTCTAACAGACTATATTCAGACCCATTTTCTTTTAACTTTGGGGCGCCTTGATATTATTCAGCTTTTTTTCGATTTGCGTAAAATTAGAATTTTGGTATTTTACATGAGAGAGCATATTGAGTTGGTGTACACACTCCAAAACAGAGTAGAATACGGCATTGTATATTTTTTCTGACAGATTATATTCAGAGCAATTTTGTTTTTAACATTGGGTGCCTAGATAATATTTAGATTTTTTTCAATTCGCTTAAATATAGAATTTCTGTATTTTACATGAAAGAGCATATTGAGTTGGTGTATATAATACAAAACAGAGTAGAATAGGGCATTGTATATTTTTTCTTTCAGATTATATTCAGAGCAATATTGTTTTTAACATTGAAGTGCCTGGATAATGTATAGATTTTTTTCGATTCACGTAAAATTAGAATTGCGGTATTTTACATTAGAGAGCATACTGAGTTGGTGTATATACTCCAAAACAGAGTAGAATAGGGGATTTAATATTTTTTGTGACAGATTATATTCAGAGCAATTTTGTTTTTAACATTCAGATGCCTAGACAATATGTATATATTTTCGATTAGGGTAGAATTAGAATTTCTGTATTTTACATGAGAGAACATATGGAGTTGTGTATATACTCCAAAACAAAGTAGAATAAGGCATTGTATATTTTTTCTAACAGACTTTATTCAGAGCCATTTTTGTTGATCGTTGGGGTGCCTAGATATTATTTAGATTTTTTTCGATTCACGTACAATTAGAAATTCTGTATTTTACATGAGAGAGCATATAGAGTTGCTGTATATACTCCAAAACAGAGTAGAAGAGGGCATTGTATTTTTTTTCTGAAAGATTATATTCAGAGCAATTTTGTTTTTATCATTGGGGTGCCTAGATAATATTTAGATTTTTTAGATTCGGGTAAAATTAGGATTTCTATATTTTACATTAGAGAGCACCCTGAGTTGCTGTATATACTCCAAAACAGAGTAGAATAAGGCATTGTATATGTTTTATAACAGACTATATTCAGAGCCATTTTCTTTTAACTTTGGGGCGCCTAGATATTATTTAGATCTTTTCTGATTCGCCTAAATTTAGACTTTCGGTATTTTACATGAGACAGCATATTGAGTTGGTGTATATACTCCAATACATGGTAGAAAAGGGCATTGTATATTTTTTCTGACAAATTTTATTTAGAACAATTTTGCTTCTAACATTGGGGTGCCTAGATAATATTTAGATTTTTTTCGATTCACTTAAATATAGAATTTCTGTATTTTACATGAGAGTGCATATGAAGTTGGTGTATATACCTTAAAACAGAGTAGAGTAGGGCATTGTATATTTTTTCTGCCAGATTATATTCAGAGCAATTTTGTTTTTAACATTGGGGTGCCTAGATAATATTTAGATTTTTTTCAATTCACTTAAATATAGAATTTCTGTATTTTACATGAGAGAGCATATAAAGTTGGTGTATATACTCCAAAACAGAGTAGAATAGGGCATTACATATTTTTTCTGACAAAGTATATTCAGAGCAATTTTTTTTTAACACTGGAGTGCCGAGATAATATTTAGATTATTTTCGATTCAGGTAAAATTAGAATTTCGGTATTTGACATGAGAGAGCATCCTGAGTTGGTGTATATACTCCTAAACAGAGTGGAATAAGGCATTGTAAATTTTTTCTAAAAGACTATATTCAGAGCCATTTTCTTTTAACTTTGGGGATCCTAGATATTATTTAGATTTTTTTTGATTCACCTAAAATTAGAATTTCCTTATTTTACATGAGAGACCATGTTGAGTTGGTGTATATACGCCAAAACAGAGTAGAAAAGAGCATTGTATATTTTTCCTCACAGATTATATTCAGAGCAATTTTGCTTTTAACATTGGGGTGCCTAGATTGTATTTAGATTTTTTCGATTCGGGTAGAAGTAGAATTTCTGTATTTTACATGACAGAGCATATTGAGTTGGTGTTTATACTACAAAACAGAATAGAAGAGGGCATTGTATATTTCTTCTGACAGATTATATTCAGAGCAATTTTGCTTTTAACATTGGGGTGCCTAGATAATATTTAGATTTTTTCGGTTCGGGTAAAATTAGAATTTCTGTATTTTACATGAGAGAGCATATTTAGTTGGTGTATACACTACAAAAAAGAGTAGAAAAGGGCATTGTATATTTTTTCTGACCGACTATATTGAGAGCAATTTTGCTTTTAACATTGGGGTGCATAGATAATATTTAGATTTTTTTCGATTTGCTTAAATATAGAATTTGTGTATTTTACTTGAGAGAGCATACTGAGTTGGTGTATATACCTCAAAACCGAGTAGAATAGGGCATTGTATAATTATTGTGACAGACTATATTAAGAGCAATTTTGCTTTTAACATTGGGGTGCCTAGATAATATTTAGATATTTTTCGACTCGAGTCAAATTAGAATTTAGGTATTTTACATGAGAGAGCATATTGAGTTGGTGTATATACGCCAAAACAGAGTAGAAAAAGGCATTGTATATTTTTTCTGACCGACTATATTGAGAGCAATTTTGCTTTTAACATTGGGGTGCCTAAATAATATTTAGATTTTTTTCGATTCGCATAAATTTAGAATTTCGGTATTTCACATAAGAGAGCATATTGAGTTGGTTTATATACTCCAAAATAGAGTAGAAAAGGGCATTGTTGATTTTTTCTGAGGGATTATATTCAGAGCAATTTTGCTTTTAACATTGGTTTGCCTAGATAATTAGATCTTTTTCGATTCGCATAAAATTAGAATTTCCTTATTTTACATGAGAGAGCATATTGAGTTGTTGTATATACTCCAAAACAGAGTTGAAAAGGGCATTGTGTATTTTTTCTGATGGATTATATTCAGAGCAATTTTGCTTTTAACCTTGGGGTGCCTAGATAATATTAAGATTTTTTTCAATTCGCGTAAGTTTAGAATTTTGGTATTTTAAATGAGAGAGCATATTGAGATGGTGTATATACTTCAAAACTGAGTAGAAAAAGCATTGTATATATTTTATGAAAGATTATATTCACAGCAATTTTGCTACTACCATTGTGGTGCCTCGATAATATTTATATTTCATTTGATTAGCGTTAATTTAATATTTCGGTATTTTACATGAGAGAGTATATTGGGTTGGTGTACATATTCCAAAACATAGTAGAAAATGGCATTGTATATTTTTTCTGGAAGATTATATTCAGAGAAATTTTGCTTTTAACAATGGGTGCCTAGATAATATTTAGATATTTTTCGATTCACGTAAAATTAGAATTTCTGTATTTTACATGAGAGAGCATATGGAGTTGGTGTATATACTCCAAAACAGATTAGAAAAGGGCATTGGATATTTTTTCTGCCAGATTATATTCAGAGCAATTTTGCTTTTAGCATTGGGGTGCCTAGATAATATTTAGATTTTTTTTGATTCGCTTAAATATAGAGTTTTTGTATTTTACATGAGAGAGCATATGGAGTTGGTGTAGATACTAAAACACAGAGTAGAATATGTAATTGTATATTTTTTCTGACAGATTATATTCAGAGCAATTTTGTTTTTAACATTACGGTGCCTAGATAATATTTAGATTTTTTTCGATTTACGTAAAATTAGAATTTCGGTATTTTACATGAGACAGCATACTGAGTTTGTGTATATACTCCAAAACATAGTAGAAAAAGGCATTGTATATTTTTTCTAACGGACTATAATAGAGTCATTTTCATTTAGCATTGGGGCACCTAGATATTATTTAGATTATTCTCGATTCACGTAAAATTAGAATTTCGGTAGTTTACATGAGTGAGCATATTGAGTTGGTGTATATACTCCAAAACAGAGTAGAAAAGGGCATTGTATATTTTTTCTGACAGATTATATTCAGAGCAATTTTGCTTTTAACATTGGGTTGCCTAGATAATATTTAGATTTTTTTTGATTCACCTAAAATTAGAATTTCGGTATTTTACATGAGAGAACATACTGAGTTGTTGTATATACTCCAAAACAGAGTAGAATAAGGCATTGTATATTTTTTCTAACAGACTATATTCAGAGCCATTTTCTTTTAACTTTGGGGCGCCTAGATATTTTTTAGATTTTTTTGGATTTGCGTAAAATTAGAATTTTGGTGTTTTACATGAGAGAGCATATTGAGTTGGTGTATATGCTACATAACAGGGTAGAAAATCGCATTGTATATTTTTTCTGACAGACTATATTCAGAGCAATTTTGCTTTTAACATTGGGGTGCCTAAATAATATTTAGATTTTTTTCGATTTGCTTAAATATAGAATTTCTGTATTTTACATGAGAGAGCATATGGAGTTGGTGTATATACTCCAAAACAGAGTAGAAGAGGGCATTGTATATTTTTTTCTGACAGATAATATTCAGAGTAATTTTGATTTTAACATAGGGGTGCCTAGATAATATTTAGATTATATTCGATTCGCGTAAATTTAGAATTTCGGTATTTTATATGAGAGAGCATACTGATTTGGTGTATATACAAAAAAACAGAGTAAAAAAGGGTATTGTATATTTTTTCTGACAGTTTATATTCAGAGCAATTTTTCTTTTAACATTGGGGTGCCTAGATAATATTTAGATTTTTTTCAATTCGCTTAAATATAGAATTTCTCTATTTTATATGAGAGAGCATATGGAGTTGGTGTATATACTCTAAATCAAAGTAGAATAGGGCATTGTAAATTTGTTCTGACAGATTATCTTCAGAGCAATTTTGATTTTAACATTGGGGTGCCTAGATAATATTTAGATATTTTCGATTCGGGTAAGTTAAAATTTCGGTATTTTACCGAAGAGAGCATACTGAGTTGGTGTATATACTCCAAAATAAAGTAGAATAAAGCATTCTATATTTTTTCTAACTGACTATATTCAGAGCCATTTTCGTTTAACTTTAGGGTGACTAGATATCATTTAGATTTATTTTGATTCGCTTAAAGATAGAATTTCTGTATTTTACATGTGAGAGCATATGGAGTTGGTGTATTTACTTCAAAACAGAGTAGAATAGGGCATTGTATATTTTCTCTGACAGATTATATTCAGAGCAATTTTTTTTTAACATTGGGGTGCCTAGATAATATTTAGATTTTTTTCTATTCGCTTAAATATATAATTTCTATATTTTATGTGAGAGAGCATATGGATTTGGTGTATATATCCCAAAACAGAGTAGAAAAGGGCATTGTATATTTTTCCTGACAGATTATATTCAGAGCTATTTTGCTTTTAACCTTGGGGTTCCTAGATAATATTTAGATTTTTATCGATTCACTTAAATATAGAATTTCTGTATTTTACATGAGAGAGCATATGGAGTTGGTGTATTTACTCCAAATCAGACTAGAATAGGGTATTGTATATTTTTTCTGACAGATTATATTCATAGCCATTTTGTTTTTAACATTGGGTTGCCTAGATAATATTTAGATTTTTCGATTCGGGTAAAATTAGAATTTCTGTATTTTACACGAGAGAGCATACTGAGTTGGTGTATATACTCCAAAACATAGTAGAATAAGGCATTGTATATTTTTTCTAACATACTATATTCAGAGCCATTTTCTTTTAACTTTGGGGCGCCTAGATATTATTTAGATTTTTTTTGATTCGCTTAAATATAGAATTTCTGTATTTTACATGAGAGAGCATATGGAGTTGTTGTATATACTCCAAAACAGAGTAGAAATGGGCATTGAATATTTTTTCTGACAGATAATATTCAGAGCAATTTTGCTTTTAACATAGGGGTGCCTAGATAATATTTAGATTATATTCGATTCACGTAAATTTAGAATTTCGGTATTTCATATGAGAGAGCATATTGATTTGGTGTATATACAAAAAAACAGGGTAAAAACGGGTATTGTATATTTTTTCTGACAGGTTATATTCAGAGCAATTTTGCTTTTAACATTGGGGTGCCTAGATAATATTTAGAATTTTTCCAATTCGCTTAAATATATAATTTCTGTATTTTACAAGAGAGAGCAAATGGAGTTGGTGTATATACTCCAAAACAGAGTAGAATAAGGCATTGTATATTTTTTCTGACAGATTTTATTCAGACAATTTTGTTTTTAACATTGGGGTGCCTAGATAATATTTAGATATTTTTCGATTTGCTTAAATATAGAATTTCTGTATTTTACATGAGAGAGCATATGGAGTTGGTGTATTTACTCCAAATCAGACTAGAATAGGGTATTGTATATTTTTTCTTACAGATTATATTCATAGCCATTTTGTTTTTAACATTGGGTTGCCTAGATAATATTTAGATTTTTCGATTCGGGTAAAATTACACTTTCAGGATTTTACATGAGAGAGCATACTGAGTTGGTGTATATACTCCAAAACAGAGTAGAAAAGGGCATTGTATATTTTTTGTGACAGATTGTATTCAGAGCAATTTTGCTTTTAACATTGGGGTGCCTAGATAATATTTAGAATTTTTCGATTCACGTAAATTTAGAATTTTGGTATTTTACATGAGAGCGCATATGGAGTTGGTGTATATACTCCAAAACAGAGTAGAATAGGGGACTGTATATTTTTTCTGACAGATTATATTCAGAGCAATTTTGTTTTTAACATTGGGGTGAATAGATAATATTTACATTTTTTTAGATTCACTTAAATATACAATTTCTGTATTTTACATGAGAGAGCATATGGAGTTGGTTTATATACTCCAAAATAGAGTAAAGAAGGGCATTGTATATTTTCTCTTACAGATTATATTCAGAGCAATTTTGCTTTTAACATTGGGGTGCCTAGATAATATTTAAATTTTTATCGATTCACTTAAATATAGAATTTCTATATTTTACTTGAGAGAGCATACTGAATTGGTGTATATACTCCAAAACAGAGTAGAATAGGGCATTGTATATTTTTTATGACAGATTATATTCAGAGAAATATTTCTTTTAATATTGGGGTGCCTAGATAATATTTTGATTTTTTCAATTCGGGTAAAATTAGAATTTCTGTATTTTACATGAGAGAGCATATTGAGTTCTTGTATATACTAAAAACAGAGTAGAATAGGGCATTTTATATTTTTCCTGACAGATTATATTCAGAGGTATTTTTCTTTTAACATTCGGGTGCCTAGATAATATTTAAATTATTTTCGATTCGCCTAAATACAGAATTTCTCTATTTTACATGAGAGAGCATACTGAGTTGGTTTATATACTCCAAAACAGAGTAGAATAAGGCATTGTATATTTTTTTTAACAGACTATATTCCAAGCCATTAACTTTTAACTTCGGGGCATCTAGATATCATTTAGATTTTTTTCGATTTGCGTAAAATTAGAATTTCTGTATTTTACATGGGAGAGCCTATGGAGTTGGTGTATATACCCCGAAACAAAGTAGAAAAGGGCATTGTACGTTTTTTCTGACAGATTTTATGCAGAGAAATTTTGTTTTTAACATTAACGTGCCTATAAAATATTCAGATTTTTTCGATTCGGGTAAAATTAGAGTTTCTGTATTTTACATGAAAGAGCATATTGAGTTGGTGTATATAATACAAAACAGAGTAGAATAGGGCATTGTATATTTTTTCTGACAGATTATATTCAGAGCAATATTGTTTTTAACATTGAAGTGCCTAGATAATATATAGATTTAATTCGATTCACGTAAAATTAGAATTGCGGTATTTTACATTAGAGAGCATACTGAGTTGGTGTATATACTCCAAAACAAAGTAGAATAGGGGATTGAATATTTTTTGTGACAGAGTATATTCAGAGAAATTTTGTTTGTAACATTGGGTTGCCTACATAATATTTTGATTTTTTCGATTCGGGTAAAATTAGAATTTCGGTATTTTACACGAGAGACCATACTGAGTTGGTGTACATACTCCAGAACAGAGTAGAATAGGGCATTGTATATTTTTTCTGATAGATTATATTCAGAGCAATTTTGTTTTTACCATTGACGTGCCTACATAATATTTAGATTTTTTCGATTCTTATAAAATTAGAATTTTTGTATTTTCCATGTCAGAACATATTGAGTTGGTGTATATACTCCAAAACAGAGTAGAAAATGGCATTTTTTTTGACAGATTATATTCAGAGCAATTTTGCTTTAACATTGGGGTGCCTAGATAATATTTAGATATTTTTTGATTCGCTTAAATATAGAATTTCTGTATTTTACATGAAAGAGCATATTGAGTTGGTATATATAATACAAAACAGAGTAGAATAGGGCATTGTATATTTTTTCTTTCAGATTATATTCAGAGCAATATTGTTTTTATCATTGAAGTGCCTAGATAATGTATAGATTTTTTTTGATTCACGTAAAATTAGAATTGCGGTATTTTACATTAGTGAGCATACTTAGTTGGTGTATATACTCCAAAACAGAGTAGAATAGGGGATTGAATATTTTTTATGACAGACTATATTCAGAGCAATTTTGTTTTTAACATTCAGATGCCTAGACAATATGTATATTTTTTCGATTATGGTAGAATTAGAATTTCTGTATTTTACATGAGAGAGCATATGGAGTTGTGTATATACTCCAAAACAAAGTACAATAAGGCATTGTATATTTTTTCTAACAGACTATATTCAGAGCCATTTTTGTTGATCGTTGGGGCGCCTAGATATTATTTAGATTTTTTTCGATTCGCGTACAATTAGAATTTCTGTATTTTACATGAGAGAGCATATAGAGTTGCTGTATATACTCCAAAACAGAGTAGAATAGGGCATTGTATTTTTTTTCTTAAAGATTATATTCAGAGCAATTTTGTTTTTATCATTGGGGTGCCTAGAAAATATTTGGATTTCTTCGATTCGGGTAAAATTAGAATTTCTATATTTTATATGAGAGAGCATCCTGAGTTGCTGTATATACTCCAAAACAGTGTAGAATAGAGCATTAAATATTTTTTCGGACAAAGTATATTCAGAGCAATTTTTTTTTAACACTGGGGTGCCGAGATAATATTTAGATTATTTTCGATTCGGGTAAAATTAGAATTTCGGTATTTGACATGAGAGAGCATCCTGAGTTGGTGTATATACTCCTAAACAGAGTGGAATAAGGCATTGTATATTTTTTCTAAAAGACTATTATTTAGAGCCATTTTCTTTTAACTTTGGGGATCCTAGATATTATTTAGATTTTTTTTGATTCACCTAAAATTAGAATTTCCGTATTTTACCTGAGGGACCATGTTGAGTTGGTGTATATATGCCAAAACAGAGTAGAAAAGAGCATTGTATATTTTTTCTGACAGATTATATACAGAGCAATTTTGCTTTTAACATTGGGGTGCCTAGATAATATTTATATTTTTTCGATTCGGGTAGAATTAGAATTTCTGTATTTTACATGACAGAGCATATTGAGTTGGTGTTTATACTACAAAACAGAATAGAAGAGGGCATTGTATATTTCTTCTGACAGATTATATTCAGAGCAATTTTGCTTTTAACATTTGGGTGCCTAGATAATATTTAGATTTTTTTGGTTCGGGTAAAATTAGAATTTCTGTATTTTCCATGAGAGAGCATATTTAGTTGGTGTATACACTACAAAACAGAGTAGAAAAGGGCATTGTATATTTTTTCTGACAGATTATATTCAGAGAAATTTTGCTTTTATCATTGGGGTGCATAGATAATATTTAGATTTTTTTCGATTTGCTTAAATATAGAATTTGTGTATTTTACTTGAGAGAGCATACTGATTTGGTGTATATACCTCAAAACTGAGTAGAAAAAGGCATTGTATAATTATTGTGACAGACTATATTAAGAGCCATTTTGCTTTTAACATTGGGGTGCCTAGATAATATTTACATATTTTTGACTCGAGTCAAATTAGAATTTCCGTATTTTACATGAGAGAGCATATTGAGTTGGTGTATATACGCCAAAACAGGGTAGAAAAAGGCATTGTATATTTTATATGACAGAATATACTCAGAGCAATTTTGCTTTTAACATAGGGGTGCCTAAATAATATTTAGATTATTTTCGATTCGCGTAAAATTAGAATTTTTTTATTTTACATGAGAGAGCATTTTGAGTTGTTGTATATACTCCAAAACAGAGTTGAAAAGGGCATTGTGTATTTTTTCTGACGGATTATATTCAGAGCAATTTTGCTTTTAACCTTGGGGTGGCTAGATAATATTGAGATTTTTTTCAATTCGTGTAAATTTAGAATTTTGGTATTTTAAATGAGAGAGCATATTGAGATGGTGTATATATTCCAAAACTGAGTAGAAAAAGCATTGAATATATTTTCTGATAGATTATATTCATAGCAATTTTGCTACTACCATTGTGGTGCCTCGATAATATTTATATTTCATTTGATTAGCGTTAATTTAAAATTTCGGTATTTTACATGAGAGAGTATATTGGGTTGGTGTACATATTCCAAAACATAGTAGAAAATGGCATTGTATATTTTTTCTGGAAGATTGTATTCAGAGAAATTTTGCTTTTAACAATGGGTGCCTAGATAATATTTAGATATTTTTTGATTCACGTAAAATTAGAATTTCTGTATTTTACATGAGAGAGCATATGGAGTTGGTGTATATACTCCAAAACAGAGTAGGAAACTGCATTGTATATTTTTTCTGACAGATTATATTCAGAGGAATTTTGTTTTTAACATTGGTGTGCCTAGATAATATTTAGATTTTTTCAATTCGGGTAAAATTAGAATTTCTGTATTTTACACGAGAGAGCATACTGAGTTCGTGTATATCCTCCAAAACATAGTAGAGTAAGGCATTGTATATTTCTTCTAACAGACTATATTCAGAGCCATTTTCTTTTAACTTTGGGGCAAATTGATATTATTTAGATTTTTTTCGATTCTCGTAAAATTAGAATTTGGGTATTTTACATGAGAGAGCATATTAAGTTGGTGTATATACTCCAATACAGAGTAGAAAAGGGCACTGTATATTTTTATGACAGATTATATTCAGAGAAATTTTGATTTTAACATTGTGGTGCCTAGATAACATTTAGATTTTTTTCGATTCACGTAAAATCAGAATTTCGATCTTTTACATGAGAGAGAATACTGAGTTGGTGTATATACTCCAAAACAGAGTAGAGTAGGGCATTTTATATTTTATTTTACAGATTATATTCAGAGCAATTTTTTTTTTAACATTGGGGTGCCTAGATTGTATTTAGATTATTTTGATTCAGCTAAAATTATAATTTCTGTATTTTACATGAGCCAGCATATTGAGTTGGTGTATATACTCGAAAACAGAGTAGAATAGGGAATTGTATATTTTTTCTGGCAGATTATATTCAGAGCCATTTTGTTTTTAACATTGGGATGCCTAGATAATATTTAGATTTTTTCGATTCGGGTGAAATTAGAATTTTGGTATTTTTCATGAGACAGCATACTGAGTTGGTGTATGTACTCCAAAGCAGAGTACAAAAAGGCATTGTATATTTTTTCTGACGGATTAACTCCCGAGCAATTTTGTGTTTATCCTTGCGGTGCCTAGATAATATTTAGATTTTTTTCAATTCGCTTAAATATAGAATTTATGTATTTTACATGTGAGAGCATATGGATTTGGTGTATATACTTTAAAACAGAGTAGAATAGGGCATTGTATATTTTTTCTGACAGATTATATTCAGAGAAATTTTGTTTTTAACAATGGGGTGCCAGGATAATATGTAGATTTTTTCGATTCGGGTAAAATTAGAATTTCTGTATTTTACATGAGAGAGCATATTGAGTTGGTGTATATACTCCAAAACAGAGTAGAATAAGGCATTGTATATATTTACTAACAGACTATATTCAGAGCCAATTTCTTGTAACTCTGGGGAACCTAGACATTATTTAGATTTTTTTCGAATCGCGTAAAATTAGAATTTTGTTATATTACATGAAAGAGCATACTGATTTGGTGTATGTATTCCAACACAGAATAAAAAAGGGCATTGTATATTTTTTCTGACAGATTATATTCTGAGCAATTTTGCTTTTAACATTGGGGTGCCTAGATAATATTTAGATTTTTTTCGATTCGCTTACATATAAAATTTCTGTAATTTACATGTGAGAGCATATGGATTTGGTGTATATACTCCAATACAGTGCAGAAAATGTCATAGTATAATTTTTATGACAGATTATACTCAGAGCAATTTTTCTTTTAACATTGGGGTGCCTATATAATATTTAGGTTTTTTTCGATTCACGTAAATTTAGAATTTCAGTATTTTACATGAGAGAGTATACTGAGTTGGTGTGTATATTCGAAAACAAAGGAGAATAGAACATTGTATATTTTTTTGACAGATTATAATCAGAGCAATTTTGTTTTTAACCTTGGGGTGCCTAGATTATATTTAGATTCTTTCGATTCGGGTAAAATTAGAATTTCTATATTTTACATGAGAGAGCGTATTGAGGTGGTGTGTATACTCCAAAACCGAGTAGAATAGGGCATTGTATATTTTTTTCTGAAAGATTATATTCAGAGAAATTTTGCTTTTAACATTAGGGTGCCTAGATAATATTTAGATTTATTTCGATTCACATAAATTTAGAATTTTGGTATTTTAGCTGAGAGAGCATATTGAGTTTCTGTATATACTTCAAAACAGAGTAGAAAAGAACATTGTATATTTTTTCTGACAGATTAGATTTAGAACAATTTTGCTTTTAACATTGTGGTGCCTGGATAATATTTAGAATTTTTTTGATTCACGTAAAATTAGAATTTCGGTGTTTTACATGAGAGAGCACACTGAGTTGGTGTATATACCCCAAAAGAGAGTAGAATAGGGCATTGTATATTTTCTCTAACAGACTATGTTCAGAGCCTTTTTCTTTTAACTTTGGGGCGCCTAGATATCATTTAGATTTTTTTCGATTTGCTAAAATATAGAATTTCTGTATTTTACATGAGAGAGCATATTGAGTTGGTGTATATTCTACAAAACAGAGTAGAAAAGGGCATTGTACATTTTTTCTGACTGAATATATTCACAGCACTTTTGCTTTTAATGTTGGGGTGCGTAGATAATATTTAGAGTTTTTTCGATTCGCTTAAATATAGAATTTCTGTATTTTACATGAGAGAGCATATGGAGTTGGTGTATATACTCGAACACAGAGTAGAAGAGGGCATTGTACATTTTTTCTGACATATTATATTCAGAGAAATTTTTCTTTTAACATTGGGGTGCCTAGATAATATTTAGATTTTTTTAGATTCGCTTAAATATAGAATTTCTGTGTTTTACATGAGAGAGCATATGGAGTAGGTGTATATACACCGAAACAGAGTAGCATAGGGCATTGTATATTTTTTCTGACAGATTAAATTCAGAGCAATTTTGCTTTTAACATTGGGGTGCCTAGATAATATTTAGATTTTTTTCGATTCACGTAAAATTAGAATTTCATTATTTTACATGAGAGAGCATATTGAGTTGTTGTATATACTACAAAACATAGTACAAAAGGGCGTTGTATATCTTTTCTGACAGATTATTTTCAGAGCAATTTTGTTTTTAACATAGGGGTGCCTAGATAATATTTAGATTTTTTTCGATTCACTTAAATGTAGAATTTCTGTATTTTACATGCGAGAGAATACTGAGTTGGTCTATACTCCAAAACAGAGAAGAATCGGGAATTGTATATTTTTTCTGACAGATTATATTCACAGCAATTTTGTTTTCAACATTGGGGTGCCTTGATAATATTTAGATTTTTTGGATTCGGGTAAAATTAGAATTTCTGTATTTTATATGAGAGAGCACACTGAGTTGGTGTATATACTCCAAAACAGAGTAGAATAAGGCATTGTATATTTGTTCTAACAGAGACTATATTCAGAGCCATTTTCTTTTAACGTTGGGGCGCCTAGATATTGTTTAGATTTTTTTCGATTCGCGTTAAATTAGAATTTGGGTATTTTACATGAGAGAGCATATTGAGTTGGTGTATATACTCCAATACAGAGTAGAAAAAAGCATTGTATATTTTTTATGACAGATTATATTCAGAGCAATTTTGTTTATAACATTGGGGTGCCTAGATTATATTTATATATTTTTATTTGGGTAAAATTAGAATTTCTCTATTTTACATGAGAGAGCATATTGAGTTAGTGTATATACTACAAAACAGAGTAGAAACGGGCATTGTATATTTCTTCTGACCGAATATATTCACCGCACTTTTGCTTTTAACGTTGGGGTGCGTAGATAATATTTAGATTTTGTTCGATTTGCTTAAATATAGAATTTCTTTCTTTTACATGAGAGAGCATGTGGTGTTTGTGTATATACTCGAAAACAGAGTAGAATAGGGCATTGTATATTTTTTCTGACAGATTATATACACAGCAATTTTATTTTAAACATTGGGGTGCCTAGGTAATATTTAGATTTTAACTATTCCGGTAAAATTAGAATTTTTGTGTTTTACATGAGAGAGTACACGAAGTTGGGGTATATACTCATAAACAAACTAGAATTAAACATTGTATATTTTTTCTAACAGACTATATTCAGAGCCATTTTCTTTTAACTTTGGGGTCCCTAGATATTATTTAGATTTCTTTCGATTCACATAAAATTAGAATTTTGGTATTTTACATGAGAAAGCATACTGAGTTGGTGTATATACTCCAAAACACAGTAGAATAAGGCATTGTATATTTTTTCTACCAGTCTATATTAAGAGCAATTTTCTTTTAACTTTGGGGGGCCTAGATATTATATAGATTATTTTCGATTCACATATAATTAGAATTTCCATACTTTAAAGGAGAGAGCATATTGAGTTGGTGTATATACTCCAAAACAGGATAGAATAGGGCATTGTATATTATTTCTGACAGATTATATTCAGAGCAATTTTGTTTTTAACATTGGGGTGCCTAGATAATATTTAGATTTTTTTCAATACACCTAAAATTAGAATTTCCGTATTTTACATAAGAGAGCATATGGAGTTGTTGTATATACTCCAAAACAGGGAAGAATAAGGCATTTTATATGTTTTCTGACATATTATATTTAGAGTAATTTTTTTTTTAACATTGGGGTGTCAAGATAATATTTAGATTTTTTCGATTCGGGTAAAATTAGAATTTCGATATTTTACATGAGAGAGCATATGAAGTTGGTGTATATCCTCCAAAACAGAGTAGAATAAGTCATTGTATATTTTCTCTGACAGACAATATTTAGAGCCATTTTCTTTTAAGTTTGTGGCGCCTAGATATTATTTAGATTTTTTTCGATTCACGTAAAATTAGAATTTCGGTATTTTACATGAGAGAGCATATTGAGTTGGTGTAGATACTCCAAAACAGAGTAGAACAAGGCATTGTATATTTTTTCTGACAGATTATATTCAGAGCAATTTTGTTTTTAACATTGGGGTGCCTAGATAATATTTAGATTTTTTTTGATTCATGTAAAATTAAAATTTCCATATTTAACATGAGAGAGCATATTTAGTTGATGTATATACTCAAAAATATAGTAGAAAAGTACATTGAATATTTTTTATGACACATTATATTCAGTGCAATTTTGCTTTTAACATTGGGGTGCCTAGATAATATTTAGATTTTTTCAATTCGGTTAAAATAGGAATTTCTTCATTTTACATGAGAGAGCATACTAAGTGGGGGTATATACTACAAAACAGAGTAGAAAAAGGCATTGTATATTTTTTATGACAGAGTATATTCAGAGCAATTTTGCTTTTAACATTGGGGTGCCTAGATATTATTTAGATTTTTTCGATTCGGGTAACATTAGAATTTCTGTATTTTACATGAGAGCGCAAACTGAGTTGGTGTATATACTCCAAAACAATGTAGAATAAGGCATTGTATATTTTTTCTAACAGACTATATTCAGAGCCATTTTCTTTTAACTTAGGGACGCCTAGATATTATTTAGAATTTTTTTATTCTCGTAAAATTAGAATTTTGGTATATTACATGAGAGAGCATATTGAGTTGTTGTATATACTCCAAAACAGAGTACATAAGGGCATTGTATATTTCTTCTGACAGATTATATTTAGAGAAATTTGGCTTTTAATATTGGGGTGCTTGGATAACATTTAGATTTTTTTCGATTAACGTAAAATTAGAATTTCGGTATTTTACATGAGAGAGCATACAGTGTTGGTGTATATACTTGAAATCCGAGTAGAATAAGGCATTGTATATTTTTTCTAAAAGACTATATTCAGAGACTTTTTTTTTTACCTTTGGGGCGCCTAGATATTATTTAGATTTTTGTCGATTCACATAAAATTAGAATATTGGTATTTTACATGAGAGAGCATATTGAGTTGGTGTATATACTCCAATACAGAGTAGAAAAGAACATTGTATATTTTCTCTGACAGATTATATTCAGAGAAATTTTACTTTTAACATTGGGGTGCCTAGATAATATTTAGATTTTTTTCGATTCACTTAAATATAGAATTCCTGTATTTTACATGAGAGAGCATATGGAGTTGGTGTATATACTCCAAAAAATAGTAGAATATGGCATTGTATATTTTTCTGACAGTTTATATTTAGAGCAATTTTGATTTTAACATTGAGGTGCCTAGATAACATTTAGATTTTTTTCGATTTGCTTACATATAGAATTTCTGTATTTTACATGAGAGACGATATAAAGTTGTTGTATATACTCCAAAACAGAGTAGAATAGGGCATTGTATATTTTTTCTGACCGATAATATTCAGAGCCATTTTGTTTTGAACATTGGGGTGCCTAGATAATATATACATTTTTTCGATTCGCTTAAATATTGAATTTCTGTATTTTACATGAGAGAGCATATGGAGTTGGTGTATATACTCCAAAACGTGGTAGAAAAGGGCATTGTATATTTTTTCTGACAGATTATATTCAGAGCAATTTTGCTTTTACATTTGGGTGCCTAGATAATATTTAGATTTTTTTCCGTTCACGTAAAATTAGAATTTCGGTATTTTACATGAGCATATTGAGGTGGTGTATATACTCCAAAACAAAGTAGAATAAGGCATTGTATATTTTTTCTAACAGACTATATTCAGAGCCATTTTTGTTTAACTTTGGGTTGCATAGATATTATTTAGATTATTTTCGATTCGCGTAAAATTAGAATTTTGGTATTTTACGTGAGAGAACATACTGATTTGGTGTATATACTCCAAAACAGAGTAGAAAAGAAAATTGTATATTTTTTCTGACAGATTATATTCACAACAATTTTGCTTTTAACATTGGGGTGCCTAGATAATATTTAGATTTTTTTTGGTTTGCTGAAATATAGAATTTTTTTATTTTACATGAGATAACAGGTTGAGTTGGTGTATATACTCAAAAACAGAGTAGAATAGGGCATTGTATATTTTTTCTGACAGTTTATATTCAGAGCAATTTTGTTTTTAACATTGGGGTGCATAGATAATATTTAGATTATTTCGATTCGGGTAAAATTAGAATTTCTGTATTTTACACAAGAGAGCATACTGAGTTGGTGTATATACTCCAAAACATAGTAGAATAAGGCATTGTATATTTTCTCTAACAGACTATATTCAGAGCAATTTTCTTTTAACATTGGGGCGCCTAGATATTATTTAGATTTTTTTTGATTCGTGTAAAATTAGAATTTCGGTATTTTACATGAGAGAGCATATTGAGTTGGTTTATATACTTCAAAACAGTGTAGACAAGAACATTTTATATTTTGTGAGACAGACTATATTCATAGCAATTTTCCTATTAACATTGGGGCGCCTATATAATATTTAGAATTTTTTTTATTCGCTTAAATATAGAATTCCTGTATTTTAAATGAGAGAGCATATGGAGTTGGTGTATGTACTTCAAAACAGAGTAGAATAGGGCATTGTATATTTTTTCTGACAGATTATATTCAGAGCAATTTTGTTTTTAACATTGGGGTACCTAGATAATATTTAGATTTTTTTGGATTTGCTTAAATATAGAATTTCTGTATTTTACATGAGAGAGCTTATGGAGTTGGTGTATATACTCCAAAACAGAGTAGAAAAGGGCATTGTATATTTTTTCTGACAAATTATATTCAGAGCAATTTTGTTTTTAACATTGGGGTGTCTAGATAATATTTAGATTTTTTCTATTCGCTTAAATATAGAATTTCTGTATTTTACATGAGAGAGCATGTGGAGTTGGTGTATATTCTCCAAAAGAGAGTAGAATAGGGCATTGTATATGTTTTCTGACAGATGATATTCACAGCAATTTTGTTTTTAACATTGGGGTGCCTAGATAATATTTAAAATTTTTCGATTCGGGTAAGTTAGAATTTTGGTATTTTACATGAGAGAGCATACTGAGTTGGTGGATATACTTTAAAATAGAGTAGAATAAAGCATTCTGTATTTCTTCTAACTGACTATATTCAGAGACATTTTTGTTTAACTTTGGAATGCCGAGATATTATTTAGATTTATTTCGATTCGCGTAAAATTAGAATTTCGGTATTTTACATGAGAGAGCATATTGAGTTGGTGTATATACTCCAAAACAAAGTAGGAAAGGGCATTGTATATTTTTTTCTGACAGGTTATATTCAGAGCAATTTTGTTTTTAACATTGGGGTGCCTAGATAATATTTAGAGTTTTTCGATTCTGCTAAAATTGGATTTCTGTATTTTACATGAGAGAGAATACGGAGTTGTTGTATTTACTCCAAAACAGAGTAGAATAAGGTATTGTATATTTTTTCTAACAGACTATATACATACCCATTTTTGTTTAGCTATGGGGCGCCTAGATATTATTTAGATTTTTTCGATTCGTGTAAAATTTGAATTTCGATATTTTTCATGAGAGAGCATATTGATTTCGTGTATATACTCCAAAGCAGAGTAGAAAAGTGCATTGTATATTTTTTCTGACAGATTATATCAAGAGCAATTTTGCTTTTATCATTGGGGTTCCTAGATAATATTTAGATTTTGTTCGATTTGCTTAAATATGGAATTTCTATATTTTATATGAGAGAGCATATGGAGTTGGTGTATATACTCCAAAACAGAGTAGAAAAGGGCATTGTATATTTTTTCTGACAGATTATATTCAGAGCAATTTTGTTTTAAACATTGGGGTGCCTAGATTATATTAAGATTTTTTTCGATTCGCTTAAATATAGAATTTCTGTATTTTACATTAGAGAGCAGGTAGAGTTGGTGTATATACTCAAAAACAGTGTAGAATAGGGGACTGTATATTTTTTCTGACAGTTTATATTCAGAGCAATTTTGCTTTTAACATTGTGGTGCCTATATAATATTTAGATTTTTTCAATTCGGGTAAAATTAAAATATCTTTATTTTACACGAAAGAGCATACTGAGTTAGTGTATATACTCCAAAACACAGTAGAATAAGGCATTGTATATTTTTTCTAGCAGACTATATTCAGAGCCATTTTCTTTTAACATTGGGGCGCCTAGATATTATTTAGATTTTTTTCGATTCACGTAAAATTAGAATTTCAGTATTTTACATGAGAGAGCATATGGAGTTGGTGTATATACACCAAAACAGAGTAGAAAACCACATTGTATATTTTTTATGACAGATTATATTCAGAGCAATTTTGCTTTTACCATTGGGGTGCCTAGATAATATTAAGATTTTTTTCCATTCGCTTACATGTAGAATTTCTCTATTTTACATGAGAGAGCTTATAAAGTTGGTGTATATACTCCAAAACCGAGTAGAATATGGCATTGTGTATTTTTTTTGACAGATAGTATTTAGAGCAGTTTTGTTTTGAACATTGGGGTACATATATAATATTTAGATATTTTTCGATTTGCTTAAATATTGAATCTCTGTATTTTACATGGGAGAGCATATGGAGTTCGTGTATATACTCCTAAACGTAGTAGAAAAGGGCATTTTATATTTTTTGTGACAGATTATATTCAGAGCAATTTTGCTTTTACATTTGGGTGCCTAGATAATATTTAGAATTTTTTCGATTCACGTAAAATTAGGATATCGGTATTTTACATGAGAGAGCATATTGGGTTGGTGTATATACTCCAAAGAAGAGTAGAATAAGGCATTGTATATTTTTTCTAACAGACTATACTCAGAGAAATTTCTTTTAACATTGGGGCGCCTAGATATTATTTAGATTTTTTTCAATTCGCGTAAAGTTAGAATTTCGGTATTTTACAAGAGAGAGCATATTGAGTTGCTGTATATACTCCAAAACAAGGTAGACAAGGGCATTTTATATTTTGTCAGACAGTTTATGTTCATAGCAATTTTGCTTTTAACATTGGGATGCCTAGATAATATTTAGATTTTTTTCGATTCGCTTAAATATAGAATTCCTGTATTATAAGGAAAGAGCATATGGAGTTGGTGTATATACTCCAAAACAGAGTAGAAAAGGGCATTGTATATTTTTTCTGACATATTATATTCAGAGCGATTTTGTTTTTAACATTGGGGTGCCTAGATAATACTTAGACTTTTTTCAATTGACGTAAAATTAGAATTACGGTATTTTACATGAGAGAGCATAGTGAGTTGGTGCATATACTCCAAAACAGAGTAGAATAAGGCATTGTATATATTTTCTAACAGACTATATTCAGGGCCACTTTGCTTTTAACATTGGGGTGCCTAGATAATATTTAGATTATTTTCGGTTTACTTAAATATATTATTTCTGTATTTTACATGAGAGAGCATATGGAGTGGGTGTATATACTCCAAAACAGAGTAGAAAACAGCATTGTATATTTTTTCTGACAGACTATATTAAGAGCTATTTTCTTTTAACTTTGGGGCACCTAGATATTATTTACATTTTTTTGATTCGCGTAAAATTAGTTTTTCAGTATTATACATGAGAGAGCATACTGAGTTGGTGTATATACTACAAAACAGACTAGAAAAGGGCATTGAATATTTTCTCTGACAGACTATATTCAGAGCAATTTTGCTTTTAACGTTGGGGTGCCTAGATAATATTTAGATTTTATTCGATACTCTTAAATATAGAATTTCTGTATTTTACATGAGAGAGCATATGGAACTGGTGTATATACTCGAAAACAGTGTATAATAGGGCATTGTATATTTTTTTCTGACAGACTATATTCAGAGCTATTTGGTTTTTAACATTGGGGTTCCTAGATAATATTTAAATTTTTTCAATTCGGGTAAATTAGAATTTCGGTATTTTACATGAGAGAGCATACTGAGTTGGTGTATATACTCCAAAACAGAGTAGAATAAAGCATTGTGTATTTTTATTAACAGACTATATTCAGAGCCATTTTCTTTTAACTTTGGGGTGCCTAGATATTATTTAGAATTTTTCAATTCACGTAATATTAAAATTTCGGTATTTCACATGAGAGAGCATATTGAGTTGGTGTATATACTTCAAAAGAGAGTAGTAAACTGCACTGTACATTTTTTCTGAGAGATTATATTCAGAGCAATTTTGCTTTTAATATGGGGTGCCTAGATAATATTTAGATTTTTTTCGATACACGTAAAATTAGAATTTCTGTATTTTACATGAGAGAGCATACTGAGTTGGTGTATATACTCCAAAACAGGGTAGAATAGGGCATTGTATATTTTTTCTAATAGATTATATCCAGAGAAATTGTGTTTTTAACATTGGGGTGCCTAGATTGTATTTAGAATTATTCGATTCGGGTAAAATAAGAATTTCTGTTTTTTACATGAGAGAGCATATTGAGTTTGTGTATATACTTCAAAACAGAATAGAAAAGGGCATTGTATATTTTTTCTGACAGATTATATTCCTAGCAATTTTTCTTTTAACATTGGGTTGCCTAGATAATATTTAGATTTTTTTCGATTCACATAAAATTAGAATTTCGTTATTTTACATGAGAGAGCATATTGTGTTGGTGTATATACTCCAAAACAGAGTAGAATAAAGCGTTGTATATTTTTCTAACAGACAATATTCATAGCTATTTTCTTTTAAATTTGGGGTGCCTAGATATTATTTAGATTTTTTTTCGATTCGCGTAAAATTAGAGTTTCGGTACTTTACATGAGAAAGCATATTGAGTTGGTGTATATGCTACAAAACAGAGTAGAAAATGGCATTGTATATTCTTTTTGACAGATTATATTCAGAACAATTTTGGTTTTATCATTGCGATGTGTAGATAATATTTAGATTTTTTTCGATTCGCTTAAATATAGAATTTCTGCATTTTACATGAGAGAGCATATTGAGTTGGTGTATATACTCCAAAACAGAGTAGAATAGGGCATTGTATATTTTTTCTGACAGATTATATTCAGAGCAATTTTTTTTTTAACATTGAAGTGCCTAGATTATATTTAGATTTTTTCGATTCAGTGAAAATTAGAATTTCTATATTTTACCTGAGAGAGCATACTGAGTTGGTGTATATACTTTGAAACATAGTAGAATAAGGAATTGTATATTTGTTCCAACAGATTATATTCAGAGCCATTTTGCTTTTAAAGTTGGGGTGCCAAGATAATATTTAGATTCTTTTCGATTCACCTAAAATTAGCATTTCGGTATTTTCCATGAGAGAGCATACTGAGTTGGTGTATATACTCCAAAACTGTGTACAATACGGCACTGTATATTTTTATGAGAGATTATATTCCGAGGAATTTTGTTTTTAACATTGGGGTGCCTAGATAATATTTAGATTTTTTCGATTCGGGTAAAATTTGAATTTCTGTATTTTACATGAGAGAGCATATGGAGTTGGTGTATATACTCCAAAACAGAGTAGAGTAGGGCAGTGTATATTTTTTCTGACAGATTATATTCAGAGCAATTTTGTTTTCAACATTGACGTGCTTAGATAATATTTGGATTTTTCTTGATTCACGTAAAATTATTTTTTCGGTATTTTACCTCAGAGAGCATACTCAGTTGGGGTATATACTCCAAAATAAAGTAGAATAAGGCATTGTATATTTTGTCTAACAGACTATATTCAGAGCCATTTTCTTTTACTTTTGAAGCGCCTAGATCTTTTTTAGATTTTTTCGATTCTGGTAAAATTAGAATTTGTGTATTTTACATGAGAGACCATATTAATTTGGTGTATATACTACAAAACAGAGTCGAAAAAGGCATTGTATATTTTTTCTGACAGATTATATTCAGAGAAATTTTGATTTTAACATTGGGGTTTCTAGATAATATTTACATATTTTTCGATTCGCTTTAATATAGAATTTCTGTATTTTACATGAGAGAGCATATGGAGTTGGTGTATACACTTCAAAACAGAGTAGAATAGGGCATTGTATATTTATTCTGACAGATTATATTCAGAGCAATACTTCTTTTAACATTGGGGTGCCTAGATAATATTTAGATATTTTTCAATTCGCTTAAATATAAAACTTCTGTATTTTACAAGAGAGAGCATACTGAGTTGGTGTATATACGCCAAAACAGAGTAGAATAAGGCATTGTATATTTTTTGTGACAGATTATATTCAGAGCATTTTGGTTTTTAACATTGGGGTGCCTAGACAATATTTAGATTTTTTCAATTCGAGTAAAATTAGAATTTATTTTACATGAGAGAGCATATGGAGTTGGTGTATACATTCCAAAAAATAGTAGAATAGGGCATTGTATATTTTTTCTGACAGATTATATTCAGAGCAATTTTGTTTTTAACATTGGGGTGCCGAGATAATATTTAGATTTTTTTCGATTCACGTAAAATTAGAATTACAGTATTTTACATGAGAGAGCATAGTGAGTTGGTGTATATACTCCAAAACAGAGTAGAATAAGGCATTGTATATTTTTTCTTACAGACTATATTCAGAGCCATTTTTCTTTAACTTTGGGGCCCCTAGATATTATTTAGATTTTTTTCGATTTGCGTAAAATTAGAATTTCGGTATTTTACATGGGAGACCATATTGTGTTGGTGTATATACTACAAAACAGAGTAGAAAAGGGCATTGTATATTTTCTCTGACAGATTATATTCAGAGGAATTCTGCTTTTTCCATTGGGGTGACTACATAATATTTAGATATTTTTCGATTCGCTTAAATATTCAATTTCTGTATTTTGCATGAGAGAACATATGGAGTTGGTGTATATACTCGAAAACACAGTAGATTAGGGAATTGTATATTTTATCTGACAGTTTATATTCAGAGCCATTTTGTTTTTATCATTGGGGTGCCTTGATAATATTTAGATTTTTTTTGATTCGCTTATATATAGAATTTCTGTATTTTACATGAGAGAGCATACTGAGTTGATGTATATACTGCAAAACAGAGTACAATAAGGCATTGTATATTTTTTCTAACAGACTATTTTGAGAGCCATTTTCTTTTAACTTTGGGGCACCTAGATATTATTTAGATTATTTTCAATTCACGTAAAATTAGAATTTCGGTATTTTACATGAGAGAGCATACTGAGTTGTTGTATATACTGAACAACAGAGTAGAATAGGGAATTGTGTATTTCTTCTGACAGATTATATTCAGAGCAATTTTCTTTTTAATATTGGGGTTCCTAGATAATATTTAGATTTTTTCGTTTTGGGTAAGATTAGAATTTCCTTATTTTACATGAGAGAGCATATTGAGTTGGTGTATATACTACAAATCAGAGAAAAAAAGGGCATTGTATATTTTTTCTGACAGATTATATTCAGCGCAATTTTCCTTTTAACTTTGGGTTGCCTAGATAATACTTAGATTTTTTTCGATTCGCTTAAATATAGAATTTCTGTATTTTAGATGAGAGAGCATATGGAGTTGGTGTATATACTCCAAAACAGAGTAGAATACTGCATTGTATATTTTTTCTGAGAGATTATTTTCAGAGCAATTTTGTTTCTAACATTGGGGTGCCTTGATAATATGTACATTTTTTTGGATTCACGTAAAATTAGAATTTCTGTATTTTACATGAGAGAGCATACTGAATTGGTTTATATACTTTAAAACAGAGTAGAATAAGGCATTGTATATTTTTTCTAACAGAGTATATTTAGAGCCATTTTCCTTTAACTTTGGGGCGCCTAGATATTATTTAGATTTTTTTCGATTCATGTAAAATTAGAATTTCTTTATTTTACATAAGAGAGCATACTGAGTTGGTGTATATACTCCTAAACAGAGTACAAAAGGGCATTGTATATTTTTCCTGACAGATTATATTTACAGTAATTTTGCTTTTAGCTTTGGGGTGCCTAGATAATATTTAGTTTTTTTCGATTCACGTAAATTTACAATTTCGGTATTTTACATGAGAGAGCATAGTGAGTTGGTGTATATATTCCAAAACAGAGTAGAATAAAGATTTGTGTATTTTTCCTGACAGATTATACTCAGAGAAATTTTGTTTGTAACATTGGGGTGCCTAGATAATATTTAGATATTTTCGATTCTGGTAAAATTAGGATCTCTGTATTTTACATGAGAGAGGATATTGAGTTGGTGTATATACTACAAAACAGAGTAGAAAACGGCATTGTATATTTTTTATGACAGATTATATTCAAAGCAATTTTGCTTTTAACATTGGGCTGACTAGATAATATTTAGATTTTTTTCTATTCACTTAAATATAGAATTTCTGTATTTTACATGAGAGAGTATATGGAGTTGGTGTATATAATCCAAAACAGAGTAGAATGGGGCATTGAGTATTTTTTCTGACACATTATATTCAGAGCAATTTTGTTTACAACATTAGGGTGCCTAGATAATATTTAGATTTTTTTCGATTCACGTAAATTTTGAATTTCGGTATTGTAAATGAGAGAGCACACTTAGTTTGTGTATATACTCCAAAAAAGAGTAGATTAGGGTATTGTGTATTTTTCCTTACAGATTATATTAAGAGGAATTTTGTTTTTAACATTGGGGTACCTAGATAATATTTAGATTTTTTTGATTCGGGTAAAATTACAATTTCTTTTTTTACATGAGAAAGCATATTGAGTTGGTGTGTATACTCCAAAACATAGTAGAATAGGGAATTGTATATTTATTCTGAGAGATTATATTCAGAGCAATTTTGTTTTTAACATTAGGGTGCCTATATAATTAGATTTTTATCGGTTCACGTAAAATTGGAATTTCTGTATTTTACATGAGAGAGCATACTTGGTTGGTGTATATACTTCAATACAGAGTAGAATACGGCATTGTATATTTTTTCTAACAGACTATATTCACAGAAATATTGCTTTTAACATTCGGGTGCCTAGATAATATTTAGATTTTTTACGATTCGCCTAAACATAGAATTTCTGTATTTTACGTGAGAGAGCATATGTAGTTGGTGTATATACTCCAAAACAAAGTAGAATAGGGCATTGTATATTTTTTCTGACAGATTATATTCAGAGCAATTCTGTTTTTAACATTGGGGTGCCTAGATAATATTTGGAATTTTTCGATTGGGGTAAAATTAGAATTTCTCTATTTTACATGAGAGAGCATACTGAGTTGGTGTATATACTCCTAAACAGAGTAGAATATGGCATTGTATATTTTTTCTAACAGACTATATTCAGAGCCATTTTCTTTTAGCTTTGGGGCGCCTAGATATTATTTAGATTTTTTTTTGATTCTCGTAAAATTAGAATTTCGGTATTTTACATGAGAGAGCATATTGAGTTGGTATATATACTACAAAACAGAGTAGAAAAGGGCATTGTGTATTTTTTCTGACAGATGATATTCAGAGCAACTTTGCTTTTAACATTGGGGTGCCTAGATAATATTTATATTTTTTTCGATTCTGGTAAAATTAGAATTTCAGAATTTTTATGAGAGAGCATACTGAGTTTTGTATATACTCCAAAACAGAGTAGAATAGGGCATTGTATATTTTTCTGACAGATTATATTCAGATCCATTTTGTTTTTAACATTGGGGTGCCTAGATAATATTTAGATTTTGTCGATTTTTGTAAAATTAGAATTTCTCTATTTTACATGAGAGTGCATATGGAGTTGGTTAATATACTCCAAAAAATAGTAGAATAGGACATTGTATATTTCTTCTCACAGATTATTTTCATAGCAATTTTTTTTTAACATTGGGGTGCCTAGATAATATTTAGATTCTTTTGGATTTATGTAAATTTAGAATTTCTGTATTTTACATGAGAGAGCATACTGAGTTGGTTAATATACTCCAAAACAGAGTAGAATAGTGAATTGTACATTTTCTCTGACAGATTATATTCAGAGCAATATTGTTGTTAACATTAGGGTGCCAAGATAATATTTAGATTTTTTCAATTCGGATAAAATTAGAATTTCTGTGTTTTACATGAGAGAGCATATTCAGTTGGTGTATATACTCCAAAAAAGAGTAGAAAAGGGCATTGTATATATTTCTGATGGATTATATTCAGAGAAATTTTGTTTTTAACATTGCGGTGCCTGGATAATATTTAGATTTATTTCGATTCACGTAAAATTACAATTTCGGTATTTTACATGAGTGAGCATACTGAGTTGGTGTATATACTCCAAAACAGAGTAGAACAAGGCATTGTATATTTCTTCTAACAGACTATATTCAGAGCCATATTCTTTTAACTTTGGGGCGCCTAGATATTATTTAGATTTTTTTCGATTCAAGTAAAATTAGAATTTTTGTATTTTACGTGAGAGAGCATATGGAGTAGGTGTATATACTCCAAAACAGAGTAGAATAGGGAATTGAATATTTTTTCTGACAGATTATATTCAGAGCAATTTTGCTTTTAACATTGGGGTGGCTAGATAATATTTAGATTTTTCTCGATTCACATAAAATTAGAATTTCTGTATTTTACATGAGAGAGCATACTGAGTTGGTGTATATACTCGAAAACAGAGTAGAATAGAAATTTGTATATTTTTCCGGACAGATTATATTCACAGAAATTTTGTTATTAACATTGGGGTGCCTAGATAATATTTAGATTTTTTCGATTGGGTTAAAATTAGAATTTCGTTATTTTACATGAGAGAGCATACTGAGTTTTTGTATATCCTCCAAAACAGAGTCGAATAAGGCATTGTATATTTCTTCTAACAGCCTATATTCAGAGCCATTTTCCTTTAACTTTGTGGCGTCTAGATATTTAGATTTTTTTCGATTCACGTCAAATTATAATTTCGGTTTTTTACATGAGAGAGCATATTGAGTTGATGTATATACTACAAAAGAGAGTAGAAAAGGGCATTGTATATTCTTTCTGACAGATTATATTCAGAGAAATTTTGCTTTTAACATTGGGTTGCCTAGATAATATTTAGATTTTTTCGATTCATGTAAATTTAGAATTTCGGTATTTTACATGAGAGAGCATACTACGTTGGTGTATATACTCCAAAACAGAGTAGAATAAGGCATTTTATATTTCATCTAACCGACTATATTCAGAGCCATTTCTATTAAGTTTGGGGTGCATAGATATTATTTAGATTTTTTTCTATTTGCTTAAATATAGAATTTCTGTATTTTACATGAGGGAGCATATGGAGTTGCTGTATATACTCCAAAACAGAGTAGAATAGGGTATTGTATATTTTTTCTAACAGATAATATTCAGAGCAATTCTGTTTTATCATTGGGGTGCATAGATAGTATATAGACTTCTTCAATTCGGGTAAAATTCGAATTTCTCTAATTTACATGAGAGAACATACTGAGTTGGTGTATATACTCCAAAACTAAGTAGAATAAGGCATTGTATATTTTTTCTAACAGACTATATTCACAGCCATTTTCTTTTAACATTGGGGTGCCTCGATATTATTTAGATTATTTTCGATTCGCCTAAAATAAGAAGTTTGGTATTTAACATGAGAGAGCATATTGACGAGGTATATATACTACAAAACAGAGTAGAAAAGGGCATTGTAGATTTTTTCTGACAGATTATATTCAGAGCAATTTTGCTTTTAACATTGGGGTGAATAGATAATATTTAGATTTCTTTTGATTCACGTAAATTTAGAATTTCTTTATTTTACATGACAGAGCATAGTGTGTTGGTGTATATACTCCAAAACAGAGTAGAATAAGGCATTGTATATTTTTTCTAACACACTATATTCAGAGCCATTTTCTTTTAACTTTGGGGTGCCTAGATATTATTTAGATTATTTTCGATTCACGTAAATTTTGAATTTCTTTATTTTACATGACAGAGCGTAGTGTGTTTGTGTATATACTCCAAAGCATAATAGAATAAGGCATTGTATATTTTTTCTGACAGAGTATATTCAGCGCAGTTTTGCTTTTAACATTGGGGTGCCTAGATAATATTTAGATTTTCTTGATTTGCTGAAATATAAAATTTCTGTATTTTACATGAGAGAGCATATGGAGTTGGTGTATATACTCCAAAACAGAGTAGAATAGGACATTGTATATTTTATCTGACAGACTATATACACACCAATTTTGTTTTTAACATTGGGGAGCCGAGATAATATTTAGATTTTTTTCGGTTCGCTTAAATATAGAATTTCTGTATTTTACATGAGAGAGCATATGGAGTTGGTGTATATACTTTAAAACAGAGTAGAATAGGGCATTGTATATTTTTTCTGACAGATTATATCCAGAGCAATTTTGTTTTTAACATTGGGGTGCCTAGATAATATTTAGATTTTTTTCGATTGAACTAAATTTAGAATTTCCGTATTTTACATGAGAGAGCATACTGAGTTGGTGTATATACTCCAAATCAGAGTAGAATAAGGAATTGTATATTTTTTCTAACAGACTATATTCAGAGCCATTTTCTTTTAACATTGCGTCACATAGATATTATTTAGATTTTTTTCGATTTACGTAAAATTATAATTTCGGTATTTTACATGAGAGAGCATAATGAGTTGGTGTATATAATCCAAAACAGAGTAGAATAAGGCATTGTATATATTTTTTAACAGACTATATTCTGAGAAATTTTCTTTAAACTTGTGGGTGCCTAGATATTATTTAGATTCTTTTCAATTCGTGTAACAGTAGAATTTCGGTATTTTACATGAGAGAGCGTATTGAGTTGGTGTATATACTACAAAAAAGAGTAGAAAAGGGCATTGTATATTTTTTCTGAGAGACTATATTCAGAGCAATTTTGCTTTTTACATTGGAGTGCCTAGATAATATTTAGATTTTTTTCAATTCGCTTAAATATAGAATTTCTGTATTTCACATGAGAGAGCATATGGAGTTGGTGTACATACTCCAAAGCAGAGTCGAAAAGGGCATTGTATATTTTTTCTGACAGATTATATTCAGAGCGATTTTGTTTTAATATTGGGGTGCCTAGATATTATTTAGATTTTTTTCGATTCACGTAAAATTGGAATTTCGGTATTTTACATGAGAGAGTATATTGACTTGGTGTATATACTACAAAACAGAGTAGAAAGGGGCATTGTATATTTTTTCTGACAGATTATATTCATAGCAATTTTGCTTTTAACATTAGGGTGCCTAGATAATATTTAGATTTTTATCGATTCACGTAAAATTAGAATTTCGGTATTTTACATTAGAGAGCATAGTGAGTTGGTATATATAATACAAAATAGAGTAGAATAAGGCATTGTATATTTTTTCTAACAGGCCATATTCAGAGCCATTTTCTTTTAACTTTGAAGCACCTTGATATTATTTAGATTTTATTCGATTCACATAATATTAGAATTTCGGAATTTTACAGGAGTGAGGATACTGCGTTGGTTTATATTCTCCAAAACAGAGTAGAAAAAGGCATTGTATATTTTTTCTAACAGACTATATTCAGAGCCATTTTCCTTTAAATTTTGGGTGACTAGATATTATTTCGATTTTTTTCGATTCGCGTAAAATTAGAATTTCTGTATTTTACATGAGACAGCATATTGAGTTGGTATATATACTCCAAAACTGAGTACAAATGAAGGTTGTATTTTTTTCTGACACATTGTATTCAGAGCAATTTTGCTTTTAACATTGGGGTGCCTAAACAATATTTAGATTTTTTCAATTCGGGTAAAATTAGAATTTCTGTATTTTACATTATAGAGCATACTGAGTTGGTGTATGTACTCGAAAACACAGTAGAATAAGGCATTGTATATTTTTTCTAACAGACTATATTCAGAGCCATTTTCTTTTAACATTGGGGTGCCTAGATATTATGTAAATTTTTTCCATTCGCGTAAAATTAGAATTTCAGTATTTTACATGAGAGAGTATATGGTGTTAGTGTATATAATCCAAAAGTGAGTAGAAAAAAACATTGTATATTTTTTCTGACAGATTATATTCAGACCAATTTTGTTTTTAACATTGGGGTGTCTAGATAAGATTTAGATATTTTTCAATTTGCTAAATATAGAATTAATGTATTTTACATGAGAGAGCATACTGAGTAGGTATATATAGTCCAAAACAGAGTAGAATCCGACATTGTATATTTTTTCTAACATATTATATTCAGAGCCAATTTTTTTTAACTTTTGGGCGCCTAGATATTATTTAGATTTCTATCGATTCATGTAAAATTAGAATTTTGCTATTTTACATGAGAGAACATATTGAGTGTGTGTATATACTCCAAAACAGAGTAGAAAAGAGCATTGTATATTTTACCTGTCAGGTTATATTCAGAGAAATTTTGCTTTTAACATTCGGGTGCCTAGATAATATTTAGATTTTTTTCGATTCCCGTAAAATTAGAATTTCTGCATTTTACCTGAGAGAGCAGACTGAGTTGGTGTATATACTCCAAAGCATAATAGAATAAGGCATTGTATACTTTTTCTCACAGATTATATTTAGAGCAATGTTACTTTTAACATTAGAGTTCCTAGATAATATTTAGATTTTTTTCAATTCGCTTAAATATACAATTTCTGTATTTTACTTGAGATGGCCTACTGAGTTGGTGTATATACTCCAAAACAGAGTAGAATAAGGCATTGTATATTTTTTCTAACAGACTATATTGAGAGCAATTTTCTTTTAACTTTGGTGTGCCTAGATATTATTTAGATTTTTTTCGATTAGCGTAAAATTAGAATTTCGGTATTTTACATGAGCATATTGAGTTGGTGTATATACTACAAAACAAATTAGAAAAGGGTATTGTATATTTTTTCTCACAGATTAATTTCAGAGCAATTTTTCTTTAAACATTGGGGTGCCTGGATAATATTTAGATTTTTTTCAATTTGCTTAAATATAGAATTTCCGTATTTTACATGAGAGAGCATATGGAGTTGGTGTATATACTCCAAAACAGAGTAGAATAGGGCATTGTATATTTTTTCTGACAGATTATATTCAGAGCAATTTTGCTTTTAACATTGGGGTGCCTAGATCATATTTAGATTTTTTCGATCCGGGTAAAATTAGAATTTCTGTATTTTTCATTAGAGAGCACACTCAGTTGGTGTATATACTCCAAAACAGAGTAGAATAAGGCATTGTATATTTTTTCTAACAGACTATATTCAGTGCCATTTTCTTTTAACTTTGGGGCGCCTAGATATTATTTAGATTTTTTCGATTCAGGTAAAATTAGAATTTCTGTATTTTCCCTGAGAGAGCACATGGAGTTGGTGTATATACTCCAAAACAGAGTAAAATGGGGCATTGTATATTTTTTCTGAGAGATTATATTCAGAGCAATTTTGCTTTTAACATTGGGGTGCCTATATAATATTTAAATTTATTTCAATTCACGTAAATTTAGAATTTCAGTATTTTACATGAGAGAGCATACTGAGTTGGTGTATATACTCCAAAAGAGAGTAGAATAAAACATGGTATATTTTTTCTGACAGATTATATTCAAAGAAATTTTGTTTTTAACATTGGGGCGCCTAGGTGATATTTAGATTTTTTCGATTCAGGTAAAATTAGAATTTCTGTATTTTACATGAGAGAGCATACTGAGTTGGTGTATATACTTCAAGAAAAAGTAGAATAAGGCATTGTATATTTTTTCTAACAGACAGATTATATTCAGAGCAATTTCGCTTTTTTACATTGTGGTGCCTAGATAATATTTAGATTATTTTCGATTCGGTTAAATATAGAATTTCTGTATTTTACATGAGACAGCATAGGGAGTTGTTGTATATACCACAAAACAGAGTAGAAAAGAGCATTGTATATTTTTTCTGACAGATTATATTCAGAGCAATTTATTTTTAACATTGGTGTGCCTAGATAATATATAAATGTTTTCGATTCTGGTAAAATTAGAATTTCTGTATTTACATGAGAGAGCACACTGATTTGCTGTATATACTCCAAAACAGAGTATAATAAGGCTTTGTATATTTTTTCTAACAGACTATATTCAGAGCCATTTTGTTTTAACTTTGGGGCGTGTAGATATTATTTAGATTTATTTCGATAAACGTAAAATTAGAATTTCGGTTTTATACATGAGAGGGCATACTGAGTTGCTGTATATGCTCCAAAACAGAGTAGAAAAAGGCATTGTATATTTTTTCTAAAAGAGTATATTCAGAGCCATTTTCTTTAACTTTGGGTTGCCTAGATAATATTTAGATGATTTTCGATTCGCTTACATATTGAATTTCTCTATTTTACCTTAGAGAGCTTATAAAGTTGGTGTCTATACTGCAAAGCAGAGTAGAATCGGGCATTGTATATTTTTTCTGACAGATTGTATTCAGAGCAAATTTGCTTTTAATATTGGAATACCTAAATAATATCTAAATTTTTACGATTTTGGTAACATTAGAATTTCTCTATTTTACAGGAGAGAGCAAACTGTGTTGGTGTATATACTCCAAAACAGAGTAGAATAAGGCATTGTATACTTTTTCTAAAAGACTGTATTCAGAGCCATTTCCTTTTGACTTTGGAGCGTTTAGATATTATTTATATTTTTTTATTGTTTCGCGTAAGATTAAAATTTCAGTATTTTACATGAGAGAGCATATTGAGTTGATGTATATACTCAAAAACAGAGTAGAAAAGGGCATTGTATATTTTTTCTGTCAGATTATATTCAGAGAAATTTTGCTTTTAACATTCGGGAGCCTAGATAATATCTATATTTTTTTCAATTCACTTAAAATTAGAATTTCTGTATTTTACATGATAGAGCATACTGAGTTTGTGTATATTCCCCCAAAAAATGTATAATAAGGCATTGTATATTTTTTCTAACAGACTATATTCAGAGCCATTTTCTTTTAACTTTGGGGTGCCTAGATATTATTTAGATTTATTTCGATTAGCTTAAATATAGAATTTCTGTATTTTACATGAGAGAGCATATGGAGTGGGTGTATATTCGTCAAAACACAGTAGAATAAGGCATTGTATATTTTTTCTAACAGACTATATTGAGAGCCATTTTCTTTTAACTTTGAGGCGCCTAGATGTTATTTAGATTTATTTCGATTAGCTTAAATATTGAATTTCTGTATTTTACATGAAAGAGCATACTGACTTTGTGTATATACTCCAAAACAGAGTAGAATAGGTCTTTGTATATTTTTTCTGACAGATTATATTCAGAGCAATTTTGTTTTAAACATTGGGGTGCCTAGATAATATTTAGATTTTTTGGATTTGTATAAAATTAGAATTTCTATATTTTACATGAGAGAGCATATTGAGTTGGTGTATATACTACAAAACAGAGTAGAAAAGGGGATTGTATATTTTTTCTAACAGACTATATTCAGAGCCATTTTATTTTATCTTTGACGCACCTAGACATTATTTAGATTTGTTTTTATTCACGTAAATTTAGAATTTCGGTATTTAACATGAGAGAGCATATTGAGTTGGTATATAAATACAAAACAGAGTAGAAAAGGGCATTGTAAATTTTTTCTGACAGATTATATTCAGAGAAATTTTGCTTTTAAAATTGGGGTCCCTATATAATATTTAGATTTTTTTCGGTTCGCGTAAAATTAGAATTTCGGCATTTTACATGAGAGAGCATATGGAGTTGGTGTATATACTGCAAAACAAAGAAGAAAAGGGCATTGTATATTTTTTATGACAGACTATATTCACAGCAATTTTGCTTTTAACATTGCGGTGCCTAGATAATATTCAGATTATTTTCAATTTGCTTAAATATTGAATTTCTTTATTTTAGTTGAGAGAGCATATTGAGTTGGTTTATATACTCCAAAACAGAGAAGAAAAGGGCATTTTGTATTTTCTCTGACAGATTATATTCAGAACAATTTTGCTTTTAACATTGGGGTGCCTAGATAATATTTAGAATTGTTTCGATTCGCTTAAATATAGAATGTCTGTATTTTACATAAGAGAGCATATGGAGTTGGTGAATATACTCCAAAACAGAGTAGAAAGGGGCATTGTATATTTTCTCTAACAGATTATATTCGGAGTAATTTTGCTTTTAACATTGGTGTGCCTAGATAATATTTAGATTATTTCGATTCGGGTAAAATTAGAATTTCTGTATTTTACATGAGAGAGCATATGAAGTCTGTGTATATACTACAAAACAGAGTAGAAAAGGGCATTGTATATTTTTTCTGACAGATTATATTCAAAGCAATTTTGCTTTTAACATTGGGGTCCTAGATAATATTTAGATTTTTTTCGATTCGCTTAAATATAGAATTTCTGTATTTTACATGAGAGAGCAAATGGATTTGGTGTATATACGCTAAAACAGAGTAGAATAGGGCATTGTATATTTTTTTCTGTCAGATTATATTCAGAGAAATTTTGTTTTTAACATTGGGTTGCCAAGATTATATTTAGATTTTTTCCGATTCACGTAAAATTAGAATTTCAGTATTTTACATGAGAGAGCATATTGAGTTGGTGTATATACTCCAAAACAGAGTAGAATAAGGCATTGTATATTTTCTCTAATAGACTATATTCAGAGCCATTTTTTTTAGCTTTGAGGCGCCTGGACATTATTTAGATATTTTTCGATTCACGTAAAATTAGAATTACGGTATTTTACATGAGAGAGCATATTGAGTTTGTATATATATTACAAAACAGAGTATAAAAAGGCATTTTATATTTTCTCTGACAAATATATTCAGAGCAATTTTGCTTTTAACATTGGGGTGCCTAGATATTATTTAGATGTTTTTAAATTCGCTTAAATATAGAATTTCTGTATTTTACTTGAGAGAGCATAGTGAGTTGGTGTATATACTTTAAAATAGAGTAGAATAAGGCATTGTATATTTTTTATAACAGACTGTATTTAGAGCCATTTTATTTTACCTTTGGGGCGCCTAGATATTATTTAGATTTTTTTCGATTCGTGTAAAATTATAATTTCCGTATTTTATGTGAGAGAGCATATTGAGTTGGTGTATATACTCCAAAACAGAGTAGAATAGGGCATTGTATATTTTTTCTGACAGATTATATTCAGAGCAATTTTGCTTTTAACATTGGGGTTCCTACATAATATTTAGATTTTTTTCAATTCGCTTAAATATAGAATTCTCTAATTTTAGATGAGAGAGCATATGGAGTTGGTGTATATAGTCCAAAACAGAGTAGAATAGGACATTCTATATTTTTTATGACATATTATATTCAGAGCAATTCTGTTTTCAACATTGGTTGCCTAGATAATATTTAAATTTTTTCGATTCGGGTAAAATTAGAATTTCTGTATTTTACATGAGAGAGCATATTGAGTTGGTGTATTTACTCCTAAACAGAGTAGAAAAGGGCATTGTATATTTTTTTCTGACAGATTATATTAAGAGTAATTTTGCTTTTAACATTGCGGTGCCTAGATAATATTTAGATTTTTTCGACTCACGTAAAATTAGTATTTCGGTATGTTACATGAGAGAGCATACTGAGTTGGTGTATATACTCCAGAGTAAATAGGGCATTGTATATTTTTTCTTACAGATTATCTTCAGAGCGATTTTGTTTTTAACACTGGTTGCCTAGATAATATTTAGATTTTTTAGATTCTGGTAAAATTGGAATTTCTATATTTTACATGAGAGAGCATATTGAGTTGGTGTATATACTCCAAGACAGAGTAGAAAAGGGCATTGTATATTTTTTCTGACAGATTATATTCAGAGCAATTTTTCTTTTAACATTGGAGTGCCTAGATAATATTTAGATTTTTTTCGATTTGCTTAAATATAAAATTTCTGTATTTTACATGAGAGGGCATATCGAGTTGGTGTATATACTCCAAAACAGTGTAGAATATGGCATTGTATATTTTCTCTGACAGATTATATTCAGGGAAATTTTGCTTTTAATATTGGGGGGCCTAGATAGTGTTTAGATATTTTTCGATTCACGTAAAATTAGAATTTCGGTATTTTACAAGAGAGAGCATATTGAGTTGGTGTACATACTACAAAACAGAGTAGAAAAGGGCATTGTATATTTTTCCTGACGGAATATATTCAGAGCAATTTTTTTTTAACACAGGGGTGCCTAGATATTATTTTGATTTTTTTGATTCGCCTAAAATTAGAATTTCGGTATTTTACATGACAGAACATATTGAGTTGGTGTATATACTACAAAACCGAGTAGAAAAGGGCTTTGAATATTTTTTCTGACAGATTATTTTCAGAGCAACTTTGCTTTTAACATAGGGGTGCCCAGATAATATTTAGATTTTTTTTCGATTCGCTTAAATATAGAATTTCTGTATTTTACATGAGAGAGCATATGGAGTTGGTGTATATACTTTAAAACAGATTAGAATATTGCATATTATATTTTTTCTGACACATTATATTCAGAGCAATTTTTTTTTAACAATGCGGTGTGTAGATAATATTTATATTTTTTTTGATTCACGTACAATTAGAATTGCTGTATTTTACATAAGAGAGCGTACTGAGTTGGTGTATATACCCTAAAACAGAGTAGAATAGGGCATTGTATATTTTTTCTGACAGATTATATTCAGAGAAATTTTGTTTATAACATTGGGGTGCCTAGATTATATTTAGATTTTTTTCGATTCGCTTAAATATAGAATTTTTGTATTTTACATGAGAGAGCATATACAGTTGGTGTATATACTCCAAAACAGAGTAGAATAGGGCATTGTATATTTTTTCTGACAGATTATATTCAGAGAAATTTTGTTTTTAACATTGGGGTGCCTAGATAATATTTAGATTTCTTTCGATTCACGTAAAATTAGAATTTCGGTATTTCACATGAGAGAGAATATTGAGTTGGTGTATATACCCTAAAACAGAGTAGAAAAGGGCATTGTATATTTTTTATGACAGTTTATATTCAGAGCAATTTTGCTTTTACCATTCGGGTGCCTAAATAATATTTAGATTTCTTTTGATTCACGTAAAATTAGAATTTTGGTATTTTGCCTGAGAGAGTATACTGGGTTGGTGTATATACTCCAAAGCAGAGTAGAATAAGGTATTGTATATTTTTTCTAACAGAATATATTCAGAGCCATTTTCTTTTAACTTTGGGGCGCCTAGATATTATTTAGATTTTTTTCGATTCATGTAAAATTAGAATTTCGGTATTTTATATGATTGAGGAAATGGAGTTGGTGTATATACTCCAAAACAGAGTAGAATAGGGCATTGTATATTTTTTCTGACTGATTATATGCAGAGCAATTTTGTTTTTAACATTGGGGTGCCTAGATAATATTTAGATTTTGTTGATACGGGTAAAATTAGAATTTTGGTATTTTACATGAGAGAGCATACTAAGTTGGTGTATATACTACAAAACAGAGTAGATTAAGGCATTGTAAATTTTTCTGACAGAATATATTCAGAGCAATTTTGATTTTAACATTGGTCTGCCTAGATTATATTTAGATATATTTTGATTCGCTTAAATATAGAATTTCCGCATTTTACATGAGAGAGAATATGGAGTTGGTGTATATACTCCAAAACAGAGTAGAAATGGGCATTGAATATTTTTTCTGACAGATTATGTTCAGAGAAATTTTGTTTTTACATAGGGGTGCGTAGATTATATTTAAATTTTTTCGATTCGGATAAAATTAGAATTTCTGTATTTTACATGAGAGAGCATACTGATTTGGTGTATATACTCCAAAACAGAGTAGAATAAGGCATTGAATATTTTTTCTAACAGACTATATTCAGAGCCATTTTCTTTTAACTTTGGTGTGCCTAGATAATATTTAGATTTTTTGGATTCACGTAAAATTAGAATTTCAGTATTTCACATGAGAGAGCATATTGAGTTGGTGTATATGCCCTAAAACAGAGTAGAAAAATGCATTGTGTATTATTTCTGACAGTTTATATTCAGAGCAATTTTGCTTTTACCATTCGGGTGCCTAAATAATATTTAGATTTTTATCGATTCACGTAAAATTAGAATTTCGGTATTTTACATGATATAGCATACGGAGTTGGTGTATATACTCCAAAACAGAGTAGAATAGGAAATTGTATATTTTTTCTGACAGATTATCTTCAGAGCAACTTTGTTTTTAACATTGAGGTGCCTAGATAATATTTAGATTTTTTCGATTCGGGTAAAATTAGAATTTCGGTATTTTACATGAGAGAGCATACTGAGTTGGTGTATATACTCCAAAACAGAGTAGAATAAGGCATTGTATATTTTTTTTACAGACTATATTCAGAGCCATTTTCTATTAACTTTGGGGCACCTAGATATTCTTTAGGTTTTTTTCCATTCACGAAAATAAGAATTTCAGTATTTTACATGAGAGAGCTTATGGAGCTGGTGTATATATTCCAAAAGGAGTGTAGAATATGGCATTATATATTATTTCTGACAGATTATATTCAGAGCAATTTTGCTTCTATCCTTCGGGTGCCTAGATAATATTTAGATTTTTTTGATTCGCTTAAATATATGATTTCTGTATTTTACATGAGAGAGCATATGGAGTTGGTGTATGTACTACAAAACAGAGTAGAATAGGGCATTGTTTATTTTTCTGACTGATTATATTCACAGCCTTTTTGTTTTTAACAATGGGGTGCCTAGATAATATTTAGATTGTTTCTATTCGTGTAAAATTAGAATTTCTGTATTTTACATGAGAGAGCATATGGAGTTGGTGTATATACTCCAAAAAAGAGTAGAATAGGGCATTGTATATTTTTTCTGACAGATTATATTGAGAGCAGTTTTGTTTTTAACATTGGGGTGCCTAAAGAATATTTAGATTTTTTGATTAGGGTAAAATTAGAATTTTTCTATTTTCCTTCAGAGCGCAAACTGAGTTATTGTATATACTCCTAAACAGAGTAGAAAATGGCATTGTATATTTTTTCTGACAGATTATATTCAGAGAAATTTTGTTTTTAACATTGGGGTGCCTAGATAATATTTAGATTTTTTTCGATTCGCTTAAATATAGAATTTCTATATTTAAATGATAGAGCATATGGAGTTGGTGTATGTACTCCAAAACAGAGTAGAAAATGGCATTGTATATTTTTTATGACAGATTATGTTCAGAGCAATTTGGTTTTTAACATTGGGGTGCCTAGATAATGTTTAGATTTTTTTGATTCGGGAAAAATTAGAATTTCTGTATTTTACATGAGAGAGCATACTGAGTTGTTGTATAAACTCCAAAACAGAGTAGAATAAGGCATTGTATATTTTTTCTAACAGACTATATTCAGAGCCGTTTTCTTTTATATTTGGGGTGGCTACATATTTGTTAGATTTATATCAATTTGCATAAAATTAGAATTTCGGTATTTTACATAAGAGAGCATACTGAGTTGGTGTATATACTCCAAAACAGAGTAGAATAAGGCATTGTATATTTTTTCTCACAGATTATTTTCAGAGCCATTTTCTTTTAACTTTGGGGCGTCTAGATATTATTTAGATTTTTTTCGATTCGCTTAAATATAGAATTTCTGTATTTTACATGAGAGAGCATATGGAGTTGGTGTATATACTCCAAAACAGAGTAGAATAGGGCATTGTATATTTTCTCTGACAGACTATATTCAGAGCAATTTTGTTTTTAACATTGGTGTGCCTAGATAATATTTAGATTTTTTCAATTCAGGTAAAATTAGAATTTCTGTATTTTACATGAGAGAGCATACTGAGTTGGTGTATATACTCCAAAACAGAGTAGAATAAGCTATTTTATATTTTTTATAACAGACTATATTCAGAGCCATTTTGTTTTAACTTTGGAGTGCCTAGATATTATTTAGATTTTTTTCGATTCACGTAAAATTAGAATTTCGGTATTTTACCTGAGAGAGCATATGCAGTTTTTGTATATACTCCAAAACAGAGTAGAATAGGGCATTGTATATTTTTTCTGACTGATTATTTTCAGAGCAATTTTGTTTTTAACAATGGGGTGCCTAGATAATATTTAGATTTTTTTTGATTCACGTAAAATTAGAATTGCTATATTTTACTTAAGTGAGCATACTGAGTTGGTGTATATACTCCAAAACAGAGTAGAATAAGGCATTGTATTTTTTTTCCAATAGAGTATATTCAGAGCCAATTTCTTTTAACTTTGGTGCACCTAGATATTATTTAGATATTTTTCAATTCGCGTAAAATTAGAATTTCTGTATTTTACAAGAGAGAGCATATGGAGTTGGTGTATATACTCCAAAACAGAGTAGAAAAGGGCATTGTGTATTTTTTATGACAGGTTATATTCAGAGCAAGTTTTCTTTTAATATTGGGGTGCATAGATAA
Organism: Callithrix jacchus; assembly: GCF_049354715.1. Classification (NCBI taxonomy): domain Eukaryota; kingdom Metazoa; phylum Chordata; class Mammalia; order Primates; family Cebidae; genus Callithrix; species Callithrix jacchus. The sequence goes on along the minus strand of NC_133522.1, from coordinate 851,178 downwards.
TATTTAGATTTTTTTTGATTCACGTTAATTTAGAATTGCTATATTTTACTTAAGAGAGCATACTGAGTTTGTGTATATTCTCCAAAACAGAGTAGAATAAGGCATTGTATACTTTTTCTAACAGACTATATTCAGAGGCAATTTGTTTTAACTTTGGGGAGCCTAGATATTATTTATATATTTTTCGATTCACGTAAAATTAGAATTTCTGTATTTTACATGAGATAGCATATCAGGTTGCTGTATATACTACAAAACAGAGTAGAATAGGGCATTGTATATTTTTTCTGACGGAGTATATTGAAAGCAAGTTTGCTTTTAACATTGGGGTGTCTAGATAATATTTAGATTCTTTTGGATTCGCATAAATATAGAATTTCTGTATTTTACATGAGAGAGCATATGGAGTTGGTGTATATACTCCAAAACAGAGTAGAATAGGGCACTGTATATTTTTTCGGACAGACTATATTCAGAGCAATTTTGTTTTTAACATTGGGGGGCCTAGACAATATTTATATTTATTCGATTCTGGTAGACTAAGAATTTCTGTATTTTACATGAGAGAGCATATGGAGTTGATGTATATACTCCAAAACAAAGTCGAATAAGGCATTGTATATTTTTTCTAACAGACTATATTCAGAGCCATTTTTGTTAAACGTTGGGGCGCCTAGACATTATTTAGATTTTTTTCGATTCGCGTAAAATTTGAATTTCTGTATTTTACATGAGAGAGCATACAGAGTTGCTGTATATTCTCCAAAACAGAGTAGAATAGGGCATTGTATATTTTTTCTCACAGATTATATTCAGAGCAATTTTGTTTTTAACATTGAGGTGCCTAGATAATATTTAGATTTTTTCGATTCTGGTAAAATTAGAATTTCTATATTTTACATGTGAGAGCATCCTGAGTTGCTGTATATACTCCAAAACAGAGGAGAATAAGGCATTGTATATTCTTTCTAACAGACTATATTCAGAGCAATTTTATTTTAACTTTGGGGCACCTAGATATTATATAGATCTTTTTGATTTGCCTAAAATTAGACTTTCGGTATTTTACATGACAGAGCATATGGAGTTGGTGTATATACATCAAAACAGAGTAGAATAGGGCATTGTATATATTTTCTGACAGATTATATTCATAGCAATTTTGTTTTTAACATTGGGGTGCCTAGATAATATTTAGCTTTTTTTCGATTCGCTTAAATATAGAATTTCTGTATTTTACATGAGAGAGCATGTTGAGTTCGTGTATATACTCCAAAATACAGTAGAAAAAGGCATTGTATATTTTTTCTAACAGACTATATTTAGAGACATTTTCTTTTAACTTTAGGGCGCCCAGATATTATTTAGATTTATTTCGATTTGCTAAAATATAGAATTTCGGTATTTTACCTGAGAGAGCATATGGAGTTGGTGTATATACTACAAAACAGATTAGAAAAGGGCATTGTATATTTTTTCTGACAGATTATATTCAGAGCAATTTTGTTTTAACCATTGGGTTGCCTAGGTAATATTTAGATTTAACTATTCTGGTAAAATTAAAATTTCTATATTTTACATAAGAGAGTACACGAAGTTGGTGTATATACTCCAAAACAGTGTAGAATAAAACACTGTATATTTTTTTAACAGACTATATTCAGAGACATTTTATTTTAACTTTGGGGCGCCTAGAAATTATTTAGATTTATTTGATTTGCGTATAATTAGAATTTCCATATTTTACATGAGATAGCATATTACGTTGGTGCATATACTACAAAACAGAGTAGAAAAGGGCATTGAATATTTTTTCTGACAGATTATATTCAGAGCAATTTTGCTTTTAACATTGGGTTGCCAAGATATTATTAAAATTTTTCCGATTGGCTTAAATATAGAATTTCTCTCTTTTACATTAGAGAGCATATGGAGTTGATGTATATACTCCAAAACAGGGTAGAATAAGGCATTGTATATTTTCTCTGACAGATTATATTCAGAGCAATTTTGCTTTTAACATAAAGGTGCCTAGATAATATTTATATTTTCTTCACTTCGCTTAAATATAGAATTTCTGTATTTTACATGAGAGAGCATACAAACTTGGTGTATATACTCCAAAACAGAGTAGAATATGTCATTGTATATTTTTTCTGACAGATTATATTCAGAGCAATTTTGTTGTTAACATTGGGGTGCCTAGATAATATTTAGCTTTTTTCGATTCGGGTAAAATTAGAATTTCGGTATTTAACATGAGAGAGCATACTGAGTTGGTGTATATACTACAAAACAGAGTAGAATAAGGCATTGTATATTTTTTCGAACAGACTATATTCAGAGCAACTGTCTTTTAACTTTGGGGCGCCTAGATATTATTAAGATTTTTTTCGATTTGCGTATAATTAGAATTTCGGTATTTTATATGAGAAAGCATATTGAGTTGGTGTATATACTCCAAAACAGAGTAGAAAAGGGCATTGTATATTTTTTCTGACAGATTATATTCAGAGAAATTTTGCTTTTAACATTCGGTAGCCTAGATAATATTTAGATTTTTTTTGATTCGCTTAAATATAGAATTTCTGTATTTTTTATGGGAGAGCATATGGAGTTGGTGTATATACTCCAAAAGAGAGTGGAATAGGGCATTGTATATTTTTCTTGAAAGATTATATTCAGAGCAATTTTGTTGTTAACATTGGGGTGCCTAGATTATATTTACATTTTTGATTCGGGTAAAATTAGAATTTCTCTATTTTACATGAGAGAGCATATTGAGTTGGTGTATATACTACAAAACACAGTAGAAACGCGCATTGTATATTTCTTCTGACCGAATATATTCACAGCACTTTTGCTTTTAACGTTGGCGTGCCTAGATAATATTTAGATTTTATTTGATTCGCTTAAATATAGAATTTCTGTATTTTACATGAGAGAGCATATGAAGTTGGTGTATATACTCCAAAACAGAGTAGAATAGGGCATTGTATATTTTTTTTGACAGATTATATTCAGAGCTATTTTGTTTTTAACATTGGGGTGCCTAGATTATATATAGATTTTTTCAATTCGGGTAAAATTTGAATTTTTGTATTTTTCATGAGAGAGCATACTGAGTTGGTGTATATACTCCAAAACAGAGTAGAATGAGGCATTGTATATTTTTTCTAACAGACTATATTCAGAGCCATTTTCTTTTAACCTTGGGGCGCCTACGTAATATTTAGATTTTTTTTATTCACGTAAAATTAGAAATTCGGTATTTTACATGAGAGAGCATATTAAGTTGGTGTATATACTCCAAAACAGAGTAGAAAATGGCATTGTATATTTTTTCTGACAGATTATATTCACAGCAATTTTGCTTTTAACATTCGGGTGCCTAGATAATATTTCGATTTTTTTCGATTCACATAAAATTAGAATTTCGGTATTATACATAAGAGAGCATACTGAGTTGGTGTATATCCTCCAAAACAGAGTAGAAAAGGGCATTGCATATTTTTTTTGACAGACTATATTCAGAGCAATTTTGCTTTTAACATTGGGGTGCCTCGATAATATTTAGATTTTCTTCGATTCGCTTAAATATAGAATTTCTGTATTTTACATGAGACAGCATGTGGGGTTGGTGTATATATTCCAAAACAAAGTAGAATAACACATTGTATATTTTCTCTAACAGACTATATTTACAGCCATTTTCTTTATCTTTGGGGCGCCTAGATATCATTTAGATATTTTTTGATTCCCCTAAAATTAGAATTTCGGTATTTTACATTAGAGAGCATACTGAGTTGGTGTATATACCCCAAAACAGAGTAATATAAAACATTGTATATTTTACCTAACAGTGTATATTACGAGCCATTTTCTATTAACTTTGGGGCACCAGGTTATTATTTAGATTTTTTTCGATTCGCATAAAATTAGAATTTCGGTATTTTACATGAGAGAGCATATTGAGTTGGTGTATATACTCCAAAACAGAGTAGTAAAGGGCATTGTATATTTTTTATGACAGATTATATTCAGAGCAATTTTGTTTTTAACATTGGGGTGCCTAGATAATATTTAGATTTTTTCAATTCGGGAAAAATTTTAATTTCTGTATTTTACATGAGAGAGTATACTGAGTTGGTGTATATATTCAAAAACAGAGGACAATATGGCATTGTATATTTTTTTGACAGATTATATTTAGAGCAATTTGTTTTTAACATTGGGGTGCCTGGATAATTTTTAGAGTTTTTCGATTCGGGTAAAATTAGAATTTCTGTATTTTACATGAGAGGGCATACTGAGTTAATGTATATACTCCAATACAGAGTAGAAAAGGGCATTGTATAATTTTTATGACAGATTATATTCAGAGAAATTTTTCTTTTAACATCGGGGTGCCTAGATAATATTTAGATTTTTTTCGATTCATGTAAAATTAGAATTTCGGTATTTTACATGAGAGAGTATACTGAGTTGGTGTATATATTCAAAAACAGAGGACAATATGGCATTGTATATTTTTTTTGACAGATTATATTCAGAGCAATTTGTTTTTAACATTGGGGTGCCTAGATAATTTTTAGATTTTTTCGATTCGGGTAAAATTAGAATTTCTGTATTTTACAAGAGAGAGCATATTGAATTGGTGTATATACTACAAAACAGAGTAGAAAAGGGCATTGTATATTTTTTCTGACCGAATATATTCATAGCACTATTGCTTTTAACGTTGGGGTGCGTAGATAATATTTAGATTTTTTTTGATTTGCTTAAATTAGAATTTCTGTATTTTACATGAGAGAGCATATGGAGTTGGTGTATATACTCGAAAACAGAGTAGAAGAGGGCATTGTATATCTTTTCTGACAGATTATATTCAGAGCTATTTTGTGTTTATCTTTGGGGTGACTAGATAAAATTTAGATTTTTTTCGATTCGCTTAAATATAGAATTTCTGTATTTTACATGAGAGAGCAGGTAAAGTTGGTGTATATACTCAAAAACAGAGTAGAATGGGGCATTGTATATTTTTTCTGACAGAGTATATTCAGAGCCATTTTCTTTTTAACATTGGGGTGCCTAGATAATATTTAGACTTTTTTCGATTCGGGTAAAATTTGATTATCTTTGTTTTACACGAGAGAGCATACTGAGTTCCTGTATATACTCCAAAACATAGTAGAATAAGGCATTGTATATTTGTTCTAACAGACTATATTTAGAGCCATTTTCTTTTAACTTTGGGGAGCCTAGATATTTTTTAGATTTTTTTTATTCACTTAAAATTTGAATTTGTGTATTTTACATGAGAGAGCATATTGAGTTAGTATATATACTCCAATACAGAGTAAAAAACGGCATTGTATAATTTTTATCACAGATTATATTCAGAGCAATTTTGCTTTTAACATTGGGGTGCCTAGATAATATTTAGATTTTTTTCGATTCACGTAAATTTAGAATTTTGGTATTTTACATGAGAGAGTATACCTAGTTGGTGTATATATTCCAAAAAAGAGTAGAATAGGGCATTGTATATATCTTTTGACAGATTATATTCGTAGCAATTTTGTTTTTAACATTGGGGTGCCTAGATTGTATTTACATATTTATGATTCGGGTAAAATTAGAATCTCTCTATTTTACATGAGAGAGCATATTGTGTTGGTGTATGTACTACAAAACAGAGTAGAAACGGGTATTGTATATTTTTTCTGACCGAATATATTCACAGCACTTCTGCTTCTGATGTTGGGGTGCGTAGATAATATTTAGTTTTTGTTCGATTCGCTTAAATATAGAATTTCTATTTTTTACATGAGAGAGCATGTGAAGTTGGTGTATATACGCGAAAACAGAGTAGAATAGGGCATTGTATATTTTTTTTGACAGATTATATACAGACCAATTTTGTTTTAAACATTGGGGTGCCTAGGTAATATTTAGATTTTAACTATTATGGTAAAATTAGAATATCGTTATTTTACATGAGAGAACAGACTGACTTGGTGTATATAGTCCAAAACAGACTGGAATAATGCTTTGTATATTTTTTCTAACAGACTATATTCAGAGCTATTTTTTTTTAACTTTGGGGCACCTAGATATTATTTAGATTTTTTTCGATTCGCGTAAAATTAGAATTTCGGTATTTTGCATGAGAGAGCATATTGAGTTGGTGTATATACTCCTAAACAGAGTAGAAAAGGGCATTGTATATTTTTTCTGACAGATTATATTCAGAGCAATTTTGCTTTTAACATTGGGTTGCCTAGATATTATTAAAAGTTTTCCGATTGGCTTAAATATAGAATTTCTCTCTTTTACATGAGAGAGCATATGGAGTTGATGTATATACTCCAAAACAGGGTAGAATAAGGCATTGTATATTTTCTCTGACAGATTATATTCAGAGCAATTTTGCTTTTAACATTAAGGTGCCTAGATAGTATTTAAATTTTTTCGATTCGCTTAAATATAGAATTTCTGTATTTTACATGAGAGAGCATACTGAGTTGGTGTATATACTCCAAAACAGTGTAGAATAAGGAATTGTATATTTTTTCTAACAGATTATATTCAGAGCCACTTTCTTTTAACTTTGGGTCACCTAGATATTATTTAGATGTTTTTCGATTCGCGTAAAATTAGAATTTCGGTATTTTACATGAGAGAGCATACTTAGTTTGTGTATATACTCCAAAACAGAGTAGAATAAGGCATTGTATATTTTTTCTGACAGATTATATTCAGAGAAATTTTCCTTTTAACATTAAGGTGCCTAGATAATATTTAGATTTTTTTCGATTCGCTTAAATATAGAATTTCTGTATTTTAATTGAGAGAGCATATGGAGTTGGTGTATATACTTCAAAACAGAGTAGAATAGGGAATTGTATATTTTTTCTGACAGATTATATTCAGAGAAATTTTGTTTTAAACATTGGGGTACCTAGGTAATATTTAGATTCTAAGTATTCCGGTAAAATTAGAATTACTCTATTTTACATGAGAGAGTACACGAAGTTGGTGTATATACTCCTAAACAGAGTAGAATAAAACATTGTATATTTCTTCTAACAGACTATATTCAGAGCCATTTTCTTTTAACATTGGGACGCATAGATATTATTTAGATTTTTTCCATTCTCGTAAATTAGAATTTTGGTATTTTACATGAGAGAGCATATTGAGTTGGTGTATATTCTCCAACAAAGAGTGGAAAAGGGAATTGTATATTTTTTCTGAACGATTATTTTCAGAGAAATTTTGGTTTTATCATTGGTGTGCCTAGATAATATTTAGATTTTTTTCGATTCACGTAAATTAGAATTTCAGTATTTTACATGAGAGAGCGCACTGAGTTGGTGTATACACTCCAAAACAGAGTAGAATAAGGCATTGTATATTTTTTCTGACAGATTATATTCAGAGAAATTTTGCTATTAACACTGGGGTCCCTAGATTATATTTAGATTTTATTCAATTCACATAAATATAGAATTTCTGTATTTTACATGAGAGAGCATGTTAAGTTGGTGTCTATACTACAAAACAGAGTAGAATAAGGCATTGTATATTTTTCTGACAGATTATATTCAGAGCAATTTTGTTTTAACATTGGGGTGCCTACATAATATTTAAATTTTTTTTTATTCTCCTAAAATTATAATTTCGGTATTTTACATCAGAGAGCATACTGATTTGGTGTATAAACTCCAAAAGAGAGTAGAAAAGGGCGTTGTATATTTTCTTTAACAGACTATATTCAGAGGCATTTTCGTTTAACTTTGGGGCGCCAAGATATTATTTAGATTTTTTTCAATTCGCGTAAAATTATAATTTTTGTATTTTCCGTGAGAGAGCATATTGGGTTAATGTATATACACCAAAACAGAGTAGAAAAGGGCATTGTATATTTTTTCTGACAGATTATATCCAGAGCAATTTTGCTTTTAACATTGGCGTGCCTAGATTATATTTAGATTTTTCGATTCTGGTAAAAATAGAATTTCTCTATTTTACATTAGAGAGCATATGGATTTGGTGTATATGCTACAAAACAGAGTAGAAAAGGGCATTGTATATTTGTTCTGACAGATTATATTTAGAGCAATTTTGCTTTTAGCGTTGGGGTGCCTAGATAAAATTTAGATTTTATTCGATTCACTTAAATATAGAATTTCTGTATTTTAAATAGTTGAACATATGGAGTTAATGTATATACTCTAAAATAGAGTAAAAGAGGACATTGTATATTTTCTCTGACAGATTATATTCAGAGCAATTTTGTTTTTAACATTGGGGTAACTAAATAATATTTAGATATTTTTCGATTCACGTAAAATTAGAATTTCGGTATTTTACATGTGAGAGCATACTGAGTTGGTGTATATACTCCAAAACAGAGTAGAATAAGGCATTGTATTTTTTTCTAACAGACTATATTCCCAGCCATTTTCTTTAACCTTTGGGTCGCCTAGATATTATTTATTTTTTTTTTCATTTGTGTAAAATCAGAATATCGATATTTTACATAAGAGAGCATATTGAGTTGGAGGATATACTGCAAAATAGAGTAGTAAAGGGCATTGTATATTTTTTATGACAGATTATATTCAGAGCAATTTTGTTTTTAACATTGGGGTGCCTAGATAACATTCAGATTTTTTTCGATTCACTTAAATATTGAATTTCTGTATTTTACATGGGAGAGCATACTGAATTGTTGTATATACTCCAAAACAAAGTAGAAGAAGGCATTCTATATTGTTTCTAACAGACTATATAAAGAGCCATTTTCTTTTAACTTCGGGGCGCCTAGATATTATTTAGATTTTTTTCGAATCACCTTAAATTAGAATTTCTTTATTTTACATGAGAGAGCATGTTGAGTTGGTGTATATACTCCAAACCAGAGTAGAAAAGGGCATTGTATATTTTTATGACACATTATATTCAGAGCAAATCTACTGTTAACATTCCAGTGCCTAGATAATATTTAGATTTTTTTGAATTCACGTAAAATTAGAATTTCGGTATATTACATCAGCGAGCATACTGAGTTGGTCTATATACTCCAAAACAGAGTAGAAAAAGGAATTGTATATTTTTTATATCAGACTATTTTCAGAGCCATTTTCTTTTAACTCTGGGGCGCCTAGATATTATTTAGATTTTTTTCGATTTGCATAAAATTAGAATTTCTCTATTTTACATGAGAGAGCATATGGATTTAATGTATATGCTACAAAACAGAGTAGAAAAGGGCATTGTATATTTTTTCTGACAGATTATATTCAGAGAAATTTTGCTTTTAACTTTGGGGTGCCTAGATAATATTTAGTTTTTTTCGATTCGCTCAAATATAGAATTTCTGTATTTTACATTAGAGAGCATATGGAGTTTGTGTATATACTCCAAAACAGAGTAGAATAGGGCATTGTATATTTTTTCTGACAGACTATGTTCAGAGCCATTTTCTTTTAACTTTGGGGCGCCTAGATATTATTTAGTTTTTTTTCGATTCACGTATAATTAAAATTTCGGTATTTTACATGAGAGAGCATACTGAGTTGGTGTATATACTCCAAAACAGAGTAGAATAATGCATTGTATATTTTCTCTAACATACTATATTCTGAGCCATTTTATTTTAACATGGGCGCCTAGATATTATTTAGATTTTTTTCGATTCGCGTAAAATTTGAATTTCTGCATTTTAAATGAGGGAGCCAATTGACTTGGTGTATATACTCCAAAACAAATTAGAAAAGCGCATTGTATATTTCTTCTGACAGATTATATTCAGAGCAACTTTGCTTTTAAAATTGAGTTGCCTGTATAATATTTAGATATTTTTTGATTCGCTTAAATATACAGTTTCTGTATTTTACATGAGAGAGCATACTCAGTTGGTGTATATACTCCAAAACAGAGGAGAATAAGGCATTGTATATTTTTTCTGACAGATTATATTCAGAGCAATTTTGCTTTTAACATTCAGATGCCTAGATAATATTTAAAATTTTTCGATTAATGTAAAATTTGAATTTCGGTATTTTACATGAGAGAACATACTGAGTTGGCGTATATACTCCAAAACAGAGTAGAATAAGGCACTGTATATTTTTTGACAGATTATAGTAATAGAAATTTTGCTTTTAATATTGGGGTGCCTAGATTATATTTAGATATTTTTCGATTCAATTAAATATAAAATTTCTGTATGTTACATGAGACAGCATATTGAGTTGGTGTATATACTCCAAAACAGAGTAGAATAGGGCATTGTATATTTTGTCTGACAGATTATATTCAGGGTAATTTTGTTTTTAACATTGTGGTGCCTAGAGTATATTTAGATTTTTTCGATTTGGGTAGCATTAGAATCTGTATTTTACATGAGAGAGCATACTGAGTTGGTGTATATACTCCAAAGCAAAGTAGAATAAGGCATTGTATATTTTTTTTAACAGACTATATTCAGAGCCATTTCTCTTAACTTTGGGGCGCCTAGATATTATTTAGATTTTTTTCGATTCACGTAAATTTCGAATTTCGGTATTTTACATCAGAGAGCATACTTAGTTGGTGTATATACTCCAAAACAGAGTAAAATAAGGCATTGTATATTTTTTCTGACAGAGTATATTCAGAGCAATTTTGTTTTTAACATTGGACTGCCATGATCGTATTTAGATTATTTCCATTCGGGTAAAATTAGAATTTCTGTATTTTACATGAGAGAGCATACGGAGTTGATGTATATACTCCAAAACAGAGTAGAATAAGGTATTGTATATTTTATCTAACAGACTATATTAAGAGCCATTTATTTTAACTGTGGGGCGCCTAGATATTATTTAGATTCTTTTCGATTTGCGTAAAATTAGAATTTCGTTATTTTACATGAGAGCATATTTAGTTGGTGTATATACTGCAAAACAGAGTAGAAAAGTGCATTGTATATTTTTTATGACAGATTATATTCAGAGCAATTGTACTTTTAACTTTGGGGTGCCTAGATAATATTTAGGTTTTTCTCGATACATGTAAAATTAGAATTTCGGTATTTTACATAAGAGAGAATATTGAGTTGGTGTATATACTCCAAGACAGAGTAGAAGAGGGCATTGTATATTTATTCTGACAGATTATATTCAGAGCAATTTTGCTTTTAACATTGGGGAGCCTAGATAATATTTAGATTTTTTTCGTTTCACGTAAATTTAGAATTTTGCTGTTTTACATGAGAGACCATATTGAGTTGGTGTATATAATCCAAAACAAAGTAGAATAAGGCATTGTATATTTTTTCTAACAGACTATATTCAGAGCCATTTTCTTTTAAATTGGGAATGCCTAGATATTATTTAGATTTTTTTCGAATCGCGTAAAATTAGAATTTCACAAGTTTACATAAGAGAGCATATTGAGTTGGTGTATATACTCCAAAACAGAGTAGAAAAAAGCATCGTATATCTTTTCTGACAGATTATATTCTCAGCAATTTTGCTTTTAACATTTGGGTGCCTAGATAATATTTAGATTTTTTTCGATTCATGTAAAATTAGACTTTTGGTATTTTACATGAGAGAGCATACTGAGTTGGTTTATAAACTGTAAAACAGAGTAGAATAAGGCATTGCAAATTTTTTCTAACAGACTACATTCAGAGCCATTTTCCTTTAACTTTGCGATGCCTAGATATTATTTAGGTTTTATTCGATTTGCGTTAAATTAGAATTTCTTTATTTTTCATGAGAGAGCATATTGAGTTGGGATATATACTACAAAACAAAGTAGAAAAGGGCATTGTATATTTTTTCTGACAGATTATATTCAGAGCAATTTTGCTTATAACATTGGTGTGCCTAGATCCCATTTTCATTTTTTTTGACTCACGTAAAATTAGAATTTCTGTATTTTACATGAGAGAGCATATGGAGTTAGTGTATATACTCCAATAAAGAGTAGGATAAAGCATTGTATATTTTTTCTGACAGATTATATTCAGAGCAATTTTGTATTAAACATTGAGGTGCCTAGATAATATTTAGATGTTTTTCGATTCATGTAAAATTAGAATTTTGCTATTTTACATGAGAGAGCATATTGAGTTGGTGCATATACTACAAAAAAGAGTAGAAAAGGACATTGTATATTTTTTCTGACAGATTATATTCAGAGCAATTTTGCTTTTTACATTGGGGTGCCTAGATAATATTTAGATTTTGTCGATTCGCTTAAATATAGAATTTCTTTATTTTACAGAAGAGAGCATATGGAATTGGTGTTTATACTCCAAACAGAGTAGAATAGGGCATTGTATACTTTTTCTGACAGATCATATTCAGAGCAATTTTGCTTTTAACATTGGGGAGCCTAGATTATATTTAGATTTTTATCGATTCACGTAAAATTAGAATTTTGGTATTTTACTTGAGAGAGCATACTTAGTTGGTGTATATACTCCAATACAGAGTAGAATAAGGCATTGTATATTTTTTCTAACAGACTATATTCAAAGCCATTTTCATTTAACTTTGAGGAGCCTAGATATTATTTAGATTTTTTTCGATTGGTGTAAAATTAGAATTTCGGTATTTTACATGAGAGAGCATACTGATTTGTTTCATATACTACAAAACAGAGTAGAAAAGGGCATTGTATATTTTTTATGACAGCTTACATTCAGATCAATTTTTCTTTTAAAATTTAGGTGCCTCGATAGTATTTAGATTATTTTCCATTCGCTTCAATATACAATTTCTGTATTTTACATGAGAGAGCATGTGGAGTTGGTGTATATAATCTAAAACAGAGTAGAATAGGACATTGTATATTTTCTCTGAGAGGTTATATTCAGAGAAATTTTGTTTTTAACATTGGGGTACCTAAATAATATTTAGATTTTTTCGATTCGGGTAATATTAGAATTTCTCTATTTTACATGAGAGAGCATACTGAGTTGGTGTATATATTCCAAAACTCAGTAGAATAAGGCATTGTATATTTTCTCTAACAGACGATATTCAGAGCCATTTTCTTTTAACGTTGGGGCGCCTAGATATTATTTAGATTTTTTTCGATACTCGTAAAATTAGAATTTCGGTATTTTACATGAAAGAGCATATGGAGTTGGTGTATATACTCGAAAACAGAGTAGAGTAGGGCATTGTATATTTTCTCGGACAGATTATATTCAGAGCAATTTTGTTTTTATCATTAGGGTGCCTAGATTATATTTAGATTATTTTCGATTCGCTTAAATATAGAATTTTTGTATTTTACATGAGAGAGCATATGGAGTTGGTGTATTTACTCCAAAAAGGAGTAGAAAAGGGCATTGTATATTTTTTCTGACAGATTATATTCAGAGCGATTTTTCTTTCAAACTGGGGTGCCTAGGTAATATTTGGATTTTTTTCGATTCACGTAACATTAGAATTTCTGTATTTTACATGAGAGAGCATATTGAGTAGGTGTATATACTCCAAAACAAAGTAGAAAGGGCATTGTATATTTTTTCGGACAGATTGTATTCAGAGTAATTTTGTTTTTAACATTGGGATGCTTAGGAAATATTTAGATTTTTGTAGATTCGCCTAAATTTAGAATTTCTCTATTTTACATGAGAGAGCATATGGCGTTGGGCTATATACTCCAAAACAGAGTAGAATAGGGCATTGTGTATTTTTTCTGAAAGATTATATTCAGAGAAATTTTACTTTTAACATTGAAGTGCCTAGATAATATTTAGGATTTTTTCGATTTGCTTAAATAGAGAATTTCTGTATTTTACATGAGAGAGTATATGTAGTTGCTGTATATACTCCAAAACAGAGTAGAATAGGGTATTGTATATTTTTTATGAGAAATGATATTCAGTGCAATTTTGTTTTTAACATTGGGGTGCCTAAATAATATTTAGATTATTTTGATTCGCTTAAATATAGAATTTCTTTATTTTACATGAGAGCATATGGAGTTGGTGTATTTACTCCAAAAAAGAGTAGAATAGGGTATTGTATATTTCTTCTGACAGATTATATTCAGAGCAATTTTGTTTTTAACATTGGGATGCCTAGATTATATTTAGATTTTTTCGATTTGGGTAAAATTAGAATTTCTGGATTTTACATGAGAGAGCATACTGAGTGGGTGTATATACTCCGAAACAGTGTAGAATAAGGCATTGTATATTTTTTCGTACAGACTATATTCAGTGCCATTTTATTTTAACTTTGTGGCGCATAAATATTATTTAGATCTATTTCGATTCGCGTAAAATTAGAATTTTGGTATTTTCCATAAGAGCGCATATTGAGTTGGTGCATATAGTACAAAACAGAGTAGAAAAGGGCATTGTATATTTATTCTGACAGAATATATTCAGAGCAATTTTGCTTTTTACATTGGGGTGCCTTGATAATATTTAGATTTTTTCGATTTGCTTAAATATAGAATTTCTGTATTTTACAGGAGAGAGCATATGGAGTTGGTGTATATACTCCAAAACAGAGTAGAATAGGGCATTGTATATTTTTTCTGACAGATTATATTAAGAGCAATTTTGTTTTTAACATTGGGGTGCCTAGATTATATTTAGATTATTTTCGATTCGCTTAAATACAGAATTTTTGTATTTTACATGAGAGAGCATATGGAGTTGGTGTATGTACTCCAAAACAAAGTAGATAAGGGCATTGTATATATTTTGTTACAGATTATATTGAGAGCAATTTTTCTTTTAAACTGGGGTGCCTAGATAATATTTAGATTTTTTTCGATTCGCGTAAGATTAGAATTTCTGTATTTTACATGAGAGAACATAGGGAGTTGGTGTATATACTCCAAAACAGAGTAGAATAAGGCGTTGTATGTTTTTTCTAACAGACTATATTCAGAGCCATTTTCTTTCAACTTCGGGCGCCTAGATATTATTTAGACTTTTTTCGATTCGCGCAAAATTAGAATTTCGGAATTTTACATGAGAGAGCATATTGAGTTGGTGTATATACTACAAAACAGAGTAGAAAAGGGCATTGTATATTTTTTCTGACAGATTATATTCAGAGCAATTTTGCTTTTAACATTCGGGTGCCTAGATTATATTTAAATTTTTTCGATTCACGTATAATTAGAATTTCGGTATTTTACATGAGAGAGCATAATGAGTTGGGGTATATACGCTAAAACAGAGTAGAATAAGGCATTGTGTATTTTTTCTGACAGATTATATTGAGAGCAATTTTGCTTTTAACATTGGGGTGCCTAGATTATATTTAGACTTTTGTCGATTCGCTTAAATATAGAATTTCTGTATTTTACATGAGAGAGCATATGGAGTTGGTTTATTTACTCCAAAACAGAGTAGAATAAGGCAGTGTATATTTTTGCTGACAGATTATATTCAGAGCGATTTTGTTTTTAACATTGGGGTGCCTAGACTATATTTAGATTTTTTGGATTTGGGTAGCACTAGAATCTGTATTTTACATGAGAGAGCATACAGAGTTTGTGTATATATTCCAAAACAGAGTAGAATAAGGCATTGTATATTTTTTCTAACAAACTATATTCAGAGCCATTTTCTTTTCCCTTTGGGGCGCCTAGATATTATTTAGATTTTTTTCGATTCACGTAAATTTCAAATTTCGGTATTTTACATCAGAGAGTATACTGAGTTGGTATATATACTCCAAAACAGCGTATAATAAGGCATTGTATATTTTTTCTGACAGCGTATATTCAGAGCTATTTTGCTTTTAACATTAAGGTGCCTAGATAATATTTAGATTTTTTTCAATTCGCTTAAATATAGAATTTGTGTATTTTACATGAGAGAGCATATGGAGGTGGTGTATATACTCCAACACAGAGTAGAATAAGTCATTGTATATTTTTTCTGACAGATTTTGTTCAGAGTCATTTTGTTTTTAATATTCAGGTGCCTAGATCATATTTAGATTTTTTCAATTCGGGTAAAATTACAATTTCTGTATTTTAAATGAGAGAGCATATGGAGTTGGTGTATATACTCCAATAAAGAGTAGAATAAAGCATTGTATATTTTTTCTGACAGATTATATTCAGAGCAATTTTGTTTTTAACATTGGGGTGCCTAGATAATATTTAGATTTTTTCAATTCGGGTAAAGTTAGAATTTCTGTATTTTACATGAGAGAGCATACTTTGTTGGTTTATATACTCCAAAACAGAGTAGAATAAGGCACTGTGTATTTTTTCTAACAGATTATAATCAGAACCATATTCTTTTATCTTCCGGGCGCCTAGATATTACTTAGATTTTTTTCGATTTGCGAAAAATTATAATTTCGTTATTTAAAATGAGAGAGCATACTGAGATGGTGTATATACTCCAAAACAGAGTAGAATAAGGCAATGTATATTTCTTTAACAGACTATATTCCGAGAAATTTTCTTATAACGTTGGGGCGCCTAGATATTATTTAGATTTTTTTCGATTCGTGTAAAATTAGAATATTGGTATTTTACATAAGAGAGCATATTGAGTTGGTGTATATACTCCAAGACAGAGTAGAATAGGGCATTGTATATTTCTGTGACAGATTATATTCAGAGCAATTTGGTTTTTAACATTGGGTTGCCTAGATTATATTTAGATTATTTTCGATTCTCTTAAATATAAAATATCTGTATTTTACATGAGAGAGCATATGGAGTTGGTGTATGTACTCCAAAACAGAGTAGAAAACGGCATTGTATATTTTTTCTGACAGACTATATTCAGAGCAAATTTGCTTTTAACACTGGGTTGCCTAGATAATATTTAGATTTTTTTCGATTCACGTAAAATAAGAATTTCGTTATTTTACATGAGAGAGCATATGGAGTTGGTGTATGTAATCCAAAACAGAGTAGAATAAGGCATTGTATATTTTTTCTAACAGGCTATATTCAGAGCCATTTTTGTTTAACTTTGGGGTGCCTAGGTATTACTTAGATTTCTTTCGATCCACGTAAAATTAGAATTTCGATACTTTACATGAGAGAGCATTTTGAGTTGGTGTATATACTACAAAACATAGTAGAAAAGGGCATTGTATATTTTTTCTGACAGATTATATTCAGAGTTATTTTGCTTTTAACGTTGGGGTGCCTAGATAATATTTAGATTTTTTTCGATTCGCTTAAATATAGAGTTTTTGTATATTACATGAGAGAACATATCAAGTTGGTGTATATACTCCAAAACAGAGTAGAATAGGGCATGGTATAATTTTTCTTACAGACTATAAACAGAGCAATATTGTTTTTATCATTGGGGTGCCTAGATAATATTTAGATTTTTTTCGACTCGGGTAAAATTAGAATTTCTGCATTTTACATGAGAGAGCACACTGAGTTGGTGTATATACTCCAAAACAGAGTAGAATAAGGCAGTGTATATTTTTTCTAACAGACTATATTCAGAGCCATTTTCTTTTTACTTTGGGTGCCTAGATATTATTTAGATTTTTTTCAGTTCGCGTAAAATTAGAATTTCGGTATTTTACATCAGAGAGTATACTGAGTTGGTATATATACTCCAAAACAGCGTATAATAAGGCATTGTATATTTTTTCTGACAGCGTATATTCAGAGCTATTTTTCTTTTAACATTAAGGTGCCTAGATAATATTTAGATTTTTTTCGATTTGCTTAAATATAGAACTTCAGTATTTTACATGAGAGAGCATATGGAGTTGGTGTATATAGTCCAAAGCAGAGTAGAATAGCGTATTGTATATCTTTTCTGACAGATTATATTCAGAGCAATTTTGTTTTTAACATTGGGGTGCCTAGATCATATTTAGATTTTTTAGATTCGGGTAAAATTAGAATTTCGGTATTTTCCCTGAGAGAGCATACTGAGTTGGTATATATAATCCAAAACTAAGTAGAATAAGGCATTGTATATTTTTACTAACAGTCTACATACAGAGTCATTTTTTTTTAACTTTGGGACACCTAGATATTATTTAGATTTTTTTCAATTTCCGTTAAAATAGAATTTCGGTATTTTACATGAGAGGGCATACTGATTTGGTGTATATACTCCAAAACGGAGTAGAATAGGGCATTGTATATTTTCTCTAACAGACTATACTCAGAGCCATTTTCTTTTAACTTTGGGGTGCCTAGATATTATTTAGATTTTTTTCGATTCACGTAAAATTAGAATTTCGGTATTTTATGTGAGAGAGCATATTTAGTTGGTGTATATGCTCCAACACAGAGTAGAATAGGGCACTGTATATTTTTTCTGACAGCGTATATTCAGAGCAATTTTGCTTTTAACATTGGGGTGCCTAGAGTATATTTAGATTTTTTCGATTTGGGTAGCATTAGAATCTGTATTTTGCATGAGAGAGCATACTGAGTTGGTGTATATACACCAAAACAGAGTAGAATAAGACATTTTATATTTTTTCTAACAGACTATATTCAGAGCCATTTTCTTTTAACTTTTGGGCGCCTAGATATTATTTAGATCTTTTTCGATTCATGTAAATTTCGAATTTCGGTATTTTACATCAGAGAGCATACTGAGTTGTTATATATACTCCAAAACAGAGTAGAATAAGGCATTGTATATTTTTTCTGACAGCGTATATTCAGAGCAATTTTGCTTTTAACATTAAGGTGCCTAGATAATATTTAGATTTTTTTCGATTCGCTTAAATATAGAATTTGAGTATTTTACATGAGAGAGCATATGGAGTTGGTGTATATAGTCCAAAGCAGAGTACAATAGCGTATTGTATATTTTTTCTGACAGATTATATTCACAGCAATTTTGTTTTTAACATTGGGGTGCCTAGATCGTATTTAGATTTTTTCGATTCGGGTAAAATTAAAATTTCGGTATTTTACATGAGAGAGCATACTGAGTTGGGGCATATACTCCAAAAAAGAGTAGAAATAGGCATTGTATATTTTTTCTTACAGACTATATTCAGAGACGGTTTCTTTTAATTTTGGGGCACCTAGATAATACTTAGATTTTTTCGATTCACGTAAAATTAGAATTTTCCTATTTTACACTAGAGAACATATTGAGTTGGTGTATATACTCCAAAACAGAGTAGAAAAGGACATTGTATATTTTTTCTGACAGATTATATTCAGAGCAATTTTACTTTTATTATTCGGTTGCCTAGATAATATTTAGATTTTTTTCGATTCACGTAAAATTAGAATTTCTGTATTTTATGTGAGAGAGTATACTGAGTTGGTGTATATACTTTAAAACAGAGTAGAATAAGGCATTGTATATTTTTTCTAAGAGACTATATTCAGAGCCATTTTCTTTTAATTTTGGGGCGCCTAGATATTATTTAGTTATTTTTCGATTCACGTAAATGTGAAATTCCGTTATTTTTCATGAGAGAGCATATAGAGTTGGTGTATATACTCCAAACCAGAGTAAAAAGGGACGTTGTATATTATTTCTGACAGATCATATTCCGAGCAATTTTGCTTCTAACATTGGGGTGCCTAGATAGTATTTAGATTTTTTTCGATTTGCCTCATTATAGAATTTTTTTTATTTTACATGAGAGAGAACATGGAGTTGGTGTATATAATCCAAAATAGATTAGATTAGGGCATTGTATATTTCTTCTGACAGATTATATTCAGAGCAATTTTGTTTTTAACATTGGGGTGCCTAGATAATATTTAGATTTTTTCGATTCGGGTAAATGTAGAATTTTTGTATTTTACATGAGACAGCAAAGTGTGTTGCTGTATATACCCCAAAACAAAGTAGAATAAGGCATTGTAAATTTTGTCTAACAGACTATATTCCGAGCCATTTTCTTTTAACTTTGGGGCGGCTAGATATTATTTAGATTTTTTTCGATTCGCGTAAAATTAGAATTTTGGTAGTTTTCATGAGAGAGCATACTGAGTTGGGGTATATACTCCAAAAAAGAGTAGAAATAGGTATTGTGTATTTTTTCTTAGAGACTATATTCAGAGACGGTTTCTTTTAATTTTGGGGCACCTAGATAATACTTAGATATTTTCGATTCACGTAAAATTAGAATTTCCGTATTTTACATGAGAGAACATATTGAGTTGGTGTATATACCCCAAAACAGAGTACAAAAACACATTGTATATTTTTTCTGACAGATTATATTCAGAGCAATTTTACTTTTATTATTCGGTTGCCTAGATAATATTTAGATTTTTTTGATTCACGTAAAATTAGAATTTCAGTATTTTACATGAGAGAGCATATTGAGTTGGTGTATATACTCCAAAACAGAGTAGAGTAAGGCATTGTATATTTATTCTGACAGATTATATTCAGAATAATTTTGCTATTAACATTAAGGTGCCTAGATAAAATGTAGATTTTTTCGATTCGCTTAAATATAGAATTTCTGTATTTTACATGAGAGAGCATATGGAGGTGGTGTATATACTCCAACACAGAGTAGAATAGGGCATTGTATATTTTTTCTGACAGATTTGGTTCAGAGCAATTTTGTTTTTAATATTGGGTTGCCTAGATCATATTTAGATTTTTTTGATTCGGGTAAAATTAGAATTTCTGTATTTTACATGAGAGAGCATACGGAGTTGTTGTATATACTTCAAAACAGAGTAGAATAAGGTATTGTATATTTTATCTAACAGACTATATTCAGAGCCATTTTCTTTTAGCTGTGGGACGCCTAGATATTATTTAGATTTTTTTCGATTCGCGTAAAATTAGAATTTCGGTATTTTACATGAGAGAGCATATTTAGTTGGTGTATATAATGCAAAACAGAGTAGAAAAGGGCATTGTATGTTTTTTATGACAGATTATATTCAGAGCAATTTTCCTTTTTACATTGGGGTGCCTAGATAATATTTAGATTTTTTTCGATTCGCATAAAATTAGAATTTTGGTAGTTGACATGAGAGAGCATATTGAATTGGTGTATATTCTCCAAAACAGAGTAGAAAAGGGCATCGTATATTTTTTCTGACAGATTATATTCACAGCAATTTTGCTTTTATCATTGCGGTGCCTAGATAATATTTAGATTTTTTCCATTTGCATAAAATTAGAATTTCCGTATTTTCTCTGAGAGAGCATACTGAGTTGGTGTATATAATCCAAAACTAAGTAGAATAAGGCATTGTATATTTTTTCTAACAGTCTACATACGGAGCCATTTTCTTTTAACTTTGTTGCACCTAGATATTATTTAGATTTTTTTCGATTCACGTTAAAATAGAATTTCGGTATTTTACATGAGAGAGCATACTGAGTTGGTGTATATACTCCAAAACGGAGTAGAATAAGGCATTGTATATTTTTTCTAACAGACTATACTCAGAGCCATTTTCTTTTAACTTTGGGGCGCCTAGATATTATTTAGATTTTTTTCGATTCACATAAAATTAGAATTTCAGTATTTTACATGAGAGAGCATATTGAGTTGGTGTATATACAACAAAACAAAGTAGAAAAGAGCATTATATATTTTTGCTGACAGATTATATTCAGAGCAGTTTTGCTTTTAACATTGGGGTGTCTAGATATTATTTAGATTTTTTTCGATTCGCTTAAATATAGAATATCTCTGTTTTACCTGAGAGAGCATAAAGAGTTGGTGTATATACTCCAAAACAGAGTAGAATAAGGCATTGTATATTTTTTCTTACAGACTATATTCATAGCCATTTTCTTTTAACTTTGGGGCGCCTAGACATTTTTTAGATTTTTTTCGATTCGCATAAAATTAGAATCTCGGTATTTTACATGAGAGAGCATATTGAGTTGGTGTATATACACTAAAACAGAGTAGAAAAGGGCGTTGTAAATTTTTTTTTCACAGATTATATTCAGAGAAATTTTGCTTTTAACATTGGAGTACCTGGATAATATTTAGATGTTTTCCATTCGCTTAAATATAGAATTTTTGTATTTTATATGAGAGAGCATATTGTGTTCTTTTATATACTCTAAGAAAGAGTAGAATGGGCCATTGTATATTTTTTCAGACAGATTATATTCAGAGCAATTTTATTTTTAACATTGGGGTGGCTAGATAATATTTAGATTTTTAAAATTTGGGTAAAATAAGAATTTCTGTATTTTACATGAGAGAGCATACTGAGTTGGTGTATATACTCCAAAACAGAGTAGAATAAGGCATTGTATATTTTTTCTAAGAGACTATATTCAGAGCCATTTTATTTTAATTTTGGGGCGCCTAGATATTATTTAGTTATTTTTCGATTCACATAAATGTAGAATTCCGTTATTTTTCATGAAAGAGCATATTGAGTTGGTGTATATACTCCAAACCAGAGTAAAAAAGGGCATTGTATATTTTTTTCTGACAGATTATATTCAGAGCAATTTTGCTTTTAACATTGGGGTGCCTAGATAGTTTTTAGATTTTTTTCCATTTGCTTCATTATAGAATTTTTTTATTTTACATGAGAGAGCACATGGAGTTGGTGTATATACTGCAAAACAGAATAGAATAGGGCATTGAATATTTTCTCTGACAGATTATATTCAGAGCAATTTTGCTTTTAACATTGAGGTGCCTATATAATATTTAATTTTTTTTCGATTTGCGTAAATTTAGAATTTTTGTATTTTACATGAGGGAGCATATTAAGGTGGTGTCTATACTTTACAACAGAGTAGAAAGAGCATTGTAGATTTTTTCTGAGAGATTATATTCAGAGCAATTTTGCTTTTAATATTCGGGTGCCTAGATAATATTTAGATTATTTTCGATTCGCGTAAAATTAGAATTTCTGTATTTTACATCAAAGAGCATATTGAGTTGGTGTATATACTCCAAACAGAGTAGAAAAAGGCATTGTATATTTTTTCTGACAGATGCTATTCAGTGCAATTTTGCTTTTAAGATTGGGGTGCCTAGATAATATTTAGATTCTTTTATATTGGCGTAAATTTATAATTTCGTTACTTTGCATGAGAGAGCCTAATTATTTGGTGGATATACTCCAAGAAAGAGTAAAAAAGGGCATTGTATATTTTCTCTTACACACTATATTATGTGCAATTTTGCTTTTAACGGTGGTGTACATAGGAAATATTTATATTTTTTGTAACCGCGTAAATTGAGAATTTAAATATTTTACATGAGAGAGCTTATTGATATGGTGTATATACTCCCAAACAGTGTAGAAAAGGGCATTGTATATTTTTTATGACAGACTATATTCTGAGAAATTTTGCTTTTTTCCTTGGTTTACCTATATTATATTTAGATTTCTTTCGATTTGCGTAAAGTTAGAATTTCGGCTTTTTACATGAGAGAGCCTATTGAGTTGGTGTATATACTCCAAACAGAGTAGAAAAGGGCATTGTATATTTTTTCTGACAGATTATATTCAGAACAATTTTGCTTTTTTCAATGGGGTGCCTAGATTATATTTACATTTTTTTCGATTTACGTAAATTTAGATTTTCTGTATTTTACATGAGAGAGCATATTGAGTTGGTGTATATACTCTAAAACAGAGTAGAAGAAGGCATTGTATATTTTTTCTGACAGATTTTATTCAGAGCAATTTTGATTTTAACATTGGGGTGCCTAGATAAAATTTATATTTTTTTGATTCTCGTAGTATTAGAATTTCGGTATTTTACATGAGACAGCATATTGATTTGGTGTATATACTCCAAAACAGAGTAGAAAAGGGCATTGTGTATTTTTTCTGACAGATGATATTCAGTGCATTTGTTCTTTTAACATTGGGTTGCCTAGATAATATTTAGATTTTTTTCTATTTGCGTAAATTTAGAATTTCGGTATTTTGCATGAGAGAGCCTATTGATTTGGTGTATATACTCCAAGAAAGAGTAAAAAAAGGGCATTGTATATTTTCTCTTACACATGATATTATGTGCAATTTTGCTTTTAACGTTGGTGTACATAGAAAATATTTATGTTTTTTGTAACCACGTAAATTGAGAATTTATATATTTTACATGATTGAGCTTATTGATATGGTGTATATACTCCAAAACAGAGTAGAAAAGGGCATTGTATATTTTTTGGAACAGATTTTCTTTAGAGCAATTTTGCTTTTAACATTGTGGTACATAGATAATATTTATATATTTTTTTATCCGGTAAATTTAGAATTTTAATATTTTACATGAGAGAGCGTATTGATTTGGTGTATATACTCCAAAAGAGTGTAGAAAAGGGCATTGTATATTTTTTCATACAGATTATTATTACAGCAATTTTGCTTTCAGAATTTGGGTAAATATATAAGATTTATATGTTTTTCTATTCACGTAAATTTAGAGTTTTTGTATTTTACATGACAAAGAATATTGAGTTAGTGTATATACTCCAAAAGAATGTAGGAGAGGGCATTGTATATTTTTTCTAACAGATTATTTTTCGGGAAATTTTGCTTATATCATTCGGGGACATAGAGGATATTTATATTTATTTCTAACAGCGTAAATTTAGATTTTCAGTATTTTACATGAGAGAGAATATTGAGATGGTATATATACACCATAAGAGAGTAGAAAAGAGCATTGTATTTTTTTCTAACAGAGTATCTTCCACGCAATTTTGTTTTTTACATTGGGGTGCATAGAGAATATTTATATTTTTGTCTAACCACGTAAATTTAGAATTTTTGTATTTTACATGTGAGAGAATATTGAGATTTTGTATATACTAAGAAAGATAGTAAAAAAAAGCATTGTGTATTTTTTCTAACAGAGTGTCTTTAGAGTAATTTGGTTTTTAACATTGAAGTCAAAGGAAATACTTACATTTTCTCTATCCACGTAATAATAGAATTTCCATGTTTTACAAGAGGGAATATGGAGATGGTGTATATACCTTAAAACAGAATAGAAAATGGCATTGTATATTTTTTCTAACAGAGTATTGTCAGAACAATTTTGTTTTTAACGTTGGGGTAAAAAGAGAATATTTATATTTTTAGTAATTTTGTGTTTAACATTTGTGTTAAAATGAGTATGTATATATTCTGTAACCACATAAAATTAGAATTTTTATATTTTACAAGATAGAGAATATTGAGTCGGTGCATATACTTTAAAACATAGTAGAAAATTGCATTGTATATTTTTTCTATCAGAGTGTCTTCAGAGTAATTTTTTTAAGGTTAAATTAGAGTATTTATATTTTCTGTAACTGCATAAAAATAGAATTTTTGTATTTTACAAGACAGCCAATATTGAGACGGTGTATATACTTTAAAATAGTGTAGAAAAGGGCTTTGTGTATTTTTTCTAACACAGTATTTTCATCGTAATTTACATTGTGTGGGGGGAGCAAATTTCTCAAATCCCTTTGAACATATTCTCCCTCTCCCCTGTTTTTCTCTTTGCTCACTATTGAATCATTTTCAGGTTTCTTGATTTCTTATCGTTTCCCTATGAGCATTTTAGCTTCTGTCCACTTCTACTTTCAGAATTCTTCAGCTACCAAGACCCACCTCCTCAGGGAGTTGCTGGAGATTTTAGTAACAATAATTTTCTTTGTCACATTTAGGAGACGTGCTTCCTTATCTTTATTCTATCAAGCTGGGTGAATTTACACAAAACACTTTATATCTTAGAACCAGTTTCCTCTCTGTAGAATGTAGCTAACCTCTATTCTGTGGTCACAAGGATCATCAAAATAAAAAATAATCATAGTTAATATGTGTGGCTTACTAACCATGTTCTAGAAACCATGTCAAGTGCTTTCTGCAGATGGTTCCACTTTTATTATACTATTGGAACTATCGTCAACCCTACTTCGCAGACTACTAAATTGAGTGTCTGAGCTGCGAAGCCACTTGTCCAACGATATACAGCCAGTAAGTAACAGAATGAGGATCAGCATTTGAGATAGAAATATTCTACACAAAATGTACTGTTAGAGTGAAACTAGAGTGGTATCATCTCAGATAAGCGTTCATGCCTGTTCGCTTATCCAATCGGCCGAATACATTCAATGCATTCAGGAGATTGGGAGACATTGTTTAAATTTTCCCCAAAACCCAGAAGAACTCAAAAGTACTCATTGTCTTGGCCTTATTGGTATTTGACTATGAATACAATAGATCCCACAGAAGCAAGTCTAGTAGAGTGGCCTTGGCAAAAGGCTAGGATTTAGGAGCAGGTTTAGGCAACTCAAGCCTTCTCGGCTTCCATTTTCTCATCTGTACTTTCATAATTCTGATTTTTAAGAGCACCTTTGTTGAGAGTAAAGGTTCAGTGAAACAGCACAGATGAAGTCCTTCCTATTTGGTCTGGCAGGTAGTAGTTGCTCAACACGTCTTGTCTATTAATGACGACCACAATGATAATAGTGGACTAATAATGAATTGATAAAATATGATTATGTAAGTTCAAATGAGTTTTGATCTCGCCCCTCTCCTCTGTTTCATATGGTTTTTATGTTCTACATTGTATGGCTTAACGTTGGCAGGTGGGGGATTTTGATAGACACATGATAAAATCAGAAGCCCCAAGACTTATATTTTCATCACAGAAATGTATTACTTCCTTGAGTTGTGACCTGGAGAGAGTTACTTTGTCTAAGTTAACCTTACTTGTAAAAATAATCGTAAATATACCTGCCCTTTCTCGTCATCTCAGCCTCTCCACAGTCAGTGTGAGGTACCATTGGTATAGTGTATATGAAGGGGTTTGCAAGCTCTGGAGTGCTGTATGTATGCTATTTTGCCTCTTCAATTGTTAGTGGTGTTTTCCCATTCTCCTTAAATGACCCAACACTACGCTCTTGGTAAAATAAATGCATTTGTGCATGAACATTTGGCAAATAATAAGAGCTGCATTTGCAAGAATTTTTCCCTTGAACAGCCAAGTGAGCCACTATGAGCTGCACTGTAGCAGTGACATTTACAATAATTTGTTCAGAAGAGCAATTGCCAACTTGCTTATTTGACTAGGATGGAGTACTATACGTTGTTTAGGGTGATGAGATCAGTAAACCAGCAATTTGGTAGAGCCATCAGAGAAGAGGATGAAAAGAAATGAATATCTGAGATCCTGAGTTTCCAATCAGATCAAGAAAAAGAAGCCTATAAGAATAGGTCCCATTTATTTGGGGGAGAAACATACACCGCTTTGTATGAAGGCTTCATTTTCTAGGAATATTTTCTAATGCTTTCAAAAACATTGTGATATATGTAGGACTATTCCCATTTTACAGATGAGAAAACTGAGGCTATGAGGTTTAAGTCACTAGTCTGCTCCTTCTTCCATTCTGGTTTTTAGAAAATGGTGCCACCACCTATCCAGTCACACAAGCCAAAGTCCTATGAGTGAGCTCTGGTTTATCCCTTTCTCTCTCACTTCTCATATCCAACTTACCATTCAGGCCTGCTGATTTTAGTTCTTAAATATCCCTTAGCTTCTGTTTTTTCTTTCCATTAAAATTCTCATTGCAGCCCTTCTGTGGATTACCTCCTGGCCTTCCACCTGTGTGTCTGTGTCCATGTTGTCTCCAGTGTGTCCTCCACATAAGTCAGACCATGCCCCATACCTCCCAGTCTTCTTAGAATGAGGACAAACCTCCTCACCATGGCCACAGTCTTCTTTCCATTTCTCTGTCCTCATGGCGTGCCCCTCCTCTCTGCTCTGCACTGCAAAGACTCAGCATCTTGTACTGGCCAAGATCCAGGTCCCCCTGCACCACATATTTGCCAGGAATGCCAGATCGTCCTTACTTTGCCCACTTACTGCCCACTCATGCTTCTGATCTCGGTCCTTCCCTAGGGGAAACCTTTCCTGAACTTTGTAACTAAAGCAAAGCCTTCTCCTGGGTGCTCTCATTGTTCCAGAGACCTGCCTGCACAGCACTTGTACCAGTTAAACCTTTACATTAACTGGAGTGACAGATATGTTAGTGTCCACTGCTGCCTCGCAGGAATAAAGCCAGAAAAGATAAGGCCCTATCTGTGTGCATTTCTACAGTCTAGTGTGCTTAGTGAGATATTGTTTAAGAAGAATGAGTTGGACATGACAGCATGGCTGGAAAGTGATGGATTGAGGATTTAAACATACTTCTTTCTGGTTCTAGAGAGTTGGCTGCTAACACTATTCACTTTGGGACAGTGTCATTTTAGGACTGATAAGGGTACTTTTTGCTACGATCAAATATATTTTGGGTCCATCAGATGAAGTTTGATAAAAGTGGGTTATTCAGAACCCACTGATAAGCAGAGCTGCCTGACCAAGATTTTCAGATTTTGCATCAAAGAGAAAAGTAATGAAAGTGGGCTGATGGGAGGGGAAGGAGGGTTGAAAAGTGAAGCAGGAACAGCTATTTCTATAGTGCCCTTGACCTTACCTTTCTCTGTTCTTCACTCTGGCTGAAATTGACCACCCTGAGTGCATTCAGATAATGATAAATTATCTCTGTCACACTGTGTGTGTGTGTGTGTGTGTGTGTGTGTGTGTGTGTGTGTGTGTGTGTTTGGCTATGTACAAAAGAGGCAGCTTCTGTGAATAAATGAAGCCTTGTAATTAAGGAATTTGTTGTAAATGGCAAGATGCATTGGTGCTTGGTCCTTAGTACTCCTCGCTGAGGCCACATTTCCTTGAACTGGCTTGTATTTGCCACTGACACTACTAGCAGCAGGATGGAGGGGAGGAAGGAAGACACCAGGTGTCGCAATGCTTAGCGCCTGCTTTCAGCTTTGCTGCAAACTAAAACACTGACTGACTTTGGTTAACCCCCTAACCTCTTTGAGCCTCAGTTTTTTCATCTGAAAAAAATCAATGATGGTTTGAATTTCTTCCGAATATGACATTCAGTTATCTCTCTCTCCATTGTGGAAGCACTGGTAGCTATTGTTCTCCTGTGTCTGGTGGCCGTTATGACTTCTGCATTATCAAGGGGCCCTCTCTAACCTAAATAACCCCCCAAAGAAATTAAGTTTGTAATCATTTCTGCCTGGTAAGTGAAATGACAAGAAAAAAGAGCTAGTTGTCAATAGCCCTGTGGATGGCGAATTAATGGGATCTGTGCAAACAGTTGCTTATAGAGCCATAATTTGCCTTTCGTTTTCCTTTGCAACTCAGAAAAAAGTGAATAATTTTCAAAGAGCCTCTCATTGAACATATTTTTTAAAAACATGTCATTGGCAAAAGGGGCACTTGGTTGCTTGATTGCCATATATCTCTGAGTATGTGGAACAGTTATTTTTAGCTGGGGGTAACTAGCTGACAAGAAAGCTGCAGCATCTTGAAGGCAGAAGAATCTTTGTATGTCTTATGTTGGCGTGGAGAAAGCAAAGCGAAAGGGCAGAGTATAAAAGGTTGTTAACTAGATAAGGGGTCAGCTGCATTTCCTCTGGCTGCTCAGAGGTGAGGCCCTAAAGCAATGGAGACAACATTGTGGGTGGGAATGTGTTTGCAGGGTCTAATTAGTTTACCCAAGAAAAGCAAAAAAGAGAAAGGGCTAAAAATATGTAGATTGTAAAATTCATGGCTTCATTTGCTCTTCTTTGCCTTTGAAACCTTTTTAAAACCTTATAGTAGAACAATTTGTAATCCTTGAAGCATTTTTGCTACCACTCTTGTCAGCTTGTCTAAGGCCATCGTAACTTATCAGCTACTGGGGAAAGTTGTTTAAACTCTCTAAGCCTCCTTTTTTCCCACTGGTTCACTTAGGGGCACTAATTCCTAATGTTTCTGCCTGAGTTATTGTTTTTCAGATCCCATAATTGTTTGCATATGTGCTCTATAAGATGCGTCACCTAGCACATGTTGTGGGCAACCTCAGGTGTAAAAGTTAGGACATCTTTGTGCCTGGATTTGGCTGTTACTAACAAGACGGAACGGGGAGGAAGGGCAGAGTAGACTACTGTAGAATTTTTCTGGATTCTTTTGGTTTCTCCAGAAAATGATACTGTTCTTATATTTAAAGATAACTATCGGCCTAGGCGTATTGAAATTCTAAGGTTGACACCACTTTGCATTGATCCTAGGGCAGGGTTTCAGGATTGCTGGAACAGCATCATCCTTTTACAGTATAGATTTCAGTCAGCAGGCTGGTCATGGCCTCCTCAGTGTGCAATCTTCTTACTGATGGTGGGCGTCAGTGGGCTGGACTCACAGTTTCCATCTCTTAGGCTGGGCAGGCCCATGGTGGCAATGGAAAAATTTCATGGGAACATACATCAGAAGTAATAAGAAATCCATCTTCTTAAAGCCTTCATAGGAGATTTCCTGAAGATTTATAAAAGGCACTTCATTGATCAAATGACTCTGATGTTTCCCCTCACTGGAAGAAATTCAGGTCACCAGCCCACTTAAAATCATTGTGTTCTCCTTTTGCAGTAACCTCTGCTCATATAATTTCTTTATGGCATATTATATACTATTAACTTAATATCCTGATTAGTGGAGCTAGCAAACACTCAGTATCACTATAAACTGCAGTATCATAACTGACTTCCTTTAAAAATCATCTAATGTTTCTTTAAAATCACTGGTGCTTTTGTAAAGTAGTTCATATTTAGGAATATGAACATTTTATCATGCTGGAAAATTATTTGAATTCCTTTTCATTTAAAACCTATAGCTTTCTATTTAATCTAGCTTTCACAAATATTTTATTTGCCCACTATAGAAAAATCGAGTTTAGAGATAAATGTAAAGTCACTCATAGCTCCATCCAAAAGTCAACAACTCTTAATATCATTATTTTTGTTCTTGTTCTCAGTATTTTTGCTGAATCTATGTTTCGTAGAGTTTCATCATATGTCAGATAAAACTGCATATATATGAGTTTTTAAACAATACATTTTTATTGTCATAAATGAAATACACATTTAATATGATATGACTAGGAAATATAGAGAGATATAACAAAGAAAATTAAAGTCATTTAAAATCTTACCAAATCTAATAACCATAAACCTTTCGATGTATTTTCTCAGAATACTTTTTCCTATGCCTTTTATATTTTCTTGATTATCAAGTACTTCAAGCGTATAGAAAAGACAGAAACTAATATAAGCAGCAATGGAAAATTTTAAAATATGGGTATTTTTCTGCATGTGTTTCAGATTGTTTAGTTTTTGTTGTCCTTTGCCCTCCCCACGTGTCCCTTTATTTTCCTGGCAAAACAAAGCATTACAGATATAGTTGCAGCTTCCTATACTCAATTTTATTTTTCTAAAACTTATTGATATTGAAATGTCTACCTCTGGCCTACTTACTTTCCCTGCTGAATAATACTTTACCATATGGAAATACCACGATGTACAATTACATGCATAGTGCCATATACATTTGTTTACAGGTTTCTTGGGAAGAATCTCTCTTACTGTGTTCCCAGAAGAGGGATTGGTAAGTTGTAGGGGAGGCTTGTCTTCATTTTTACTATGAATTTCCAATTGTTTAAAGTCGTTGTAACAATTTGTATTCCCACAAGAAATGTGGGGAAACTTGTTTTGTGTTTGGCTTCACTTGATATTCCTAGGCTTTTACTTTTTGTTTGTCAATCTTATGAATGTAAAATGGTATGTTTTAACTTATATTGTGCGCAGACTTTATTATTCGGGACACATGTAACCTTTCTCATGCACCACTGTCATGGATTTGTTTTCAATTTAACTCATTTATTACGCACGGAAAATTGTGAGGTTTCTCAAAGATGGCGATGAGAACTGCTGATGGATTTGCTGCATTAGATCCACCCTCTCCAGCTCTGGCCCTCTAGTGTCAGTATTTCTGCCTTCCATTTCTAGTGCTTCCTCTTTTCAGGTTCTGCGAACATTCTGGCTGTAGAAATCAGTTGCAGTAATTGGAAGAACTTTTACTAAAGTGACTTACTTGTCTTCTTACCTAGTAATTATGCAGACTGTAAAATATATTTATGAAAAATTCAAGTTATATACAAAACCAGACACTACCAAAGCATATACAAGTTCATAATCCCTTTTATTTTTCTCTTCTTCCTCTTCCAATATATAACCACTTGTAGAGAGCCCCTACTATTTCCTTTGTATTTATGTTTATGTCCAAATGCAATAAATATTCTCTAACATATCTCCTTGGATCCATGAGAAGAAGGTGAATGTAATTTTTAAAAATGAATATGATATCTCTACATCAGCACAGTATTGCATTATACGGAAATAAGAGAAAGAATCTAACTCTTCCATGGACATTTAGGTTGCTTGTAGTTTTCTATTATTTTAAACAGTGTTGTGGAAAACGGTCTTGTAAATGTCTTTGGACATCGATGTTAAAATTGTCTTAGGAGATATTTGTAGAAATGCTATTTACATGGTCTTTTTTGCCTACTTTGTTCATTTTTATTTAGAACATTTTATAGAACTTTAGGAATTGGTGACTTCTAAGTAGGTGTAAAACAGTACCGGGCCAGGCATGGTGGCTCACACCTGTAATCCCAGCACTTCGGGAGGCCGAGGCAGGTGGATCACGAGGTCAAGAGATCGAGACCATCCTGGTCAACATGGTGAAACCCCATCTCTACTAAAGATACAAAAAATTAGCTGGGCATGGTGGTGCGTTCCTGTAGTCCCAGCTACTTGGGAGGCTGAGGCACGAGAATTGCCTGAACCCAGAAGGCGGAGCTTGCAGTGAGCCGAGATCACGCCATTGCACTTCAGCCTGGGTAGCATGAGCAAAACTCCATCTCAAAAAAAAAAACAACACAGTACCTGGATTCTCTGAGCTTTATGTTCTGTTTGAAGCAGGGGAAGTGACAGTAACTACCTGTTAGGGTGATTTTGAGGATTAAATGAGATACTGTGTACAAAGTTTATAGCATGGGTTTTGGATCACAGCAGACACTAGAAAGTTCAGTTTTGCCTCCTCTTAGTCGGTCCCGAACCCAAATATACTTTTAAATATTCTTTCAGAACAGATTTTAAAGTTTGATAGAAATAGAATTATATTTTGATCACTCCATATGTAAGGTTTCTTTTAGTCAAGAAAATGTTTTTGATATTCAGCCATGTTGTTGCACATGTCGATAGTTCTTTCCTTTTTTATCCTCCTATCTCAGGTCTTAAAAAAGGAATACTGCAAAAAAAAAATGAAACAATATTTCCACTTGTATTCGGTTTTGGTCTACAGTTGACATTGTTCTCAAGTATCACTAACAGGTTCCCATGGAGAGAAAAATTTATTTTCTGTCCACAACATAACAGGAATTATAACAGATGCAGAAGGCCTACTAGCCCTGTGTGAAAATCATCATGTTGACTATATTTCTCAAAAGTTAAACTCAGGTGTAGGGGCAGCTGTCAGTCTGTTTCCTCACTATCAATCCCACCACTTTTATTTTTTCATTTGGGGAAAAATAATAATGACTGTAAGAACAATGAAAAAATAATAAAAGGACAGTAAAAAGGTTGAATGCACTGGCTGTGGCAGGGAGCAATCAGAAATGGTTTTTTTTTTTTTTTTTTTTTTAATTTTTTATTGGATTATAGGTTTTGGGTTACATGAGCAGAGCATGCAAGACAGTTGCGTAGGTACACACATGGCAGTGTGCTTTGCTTTTCTTCTCCCCTTCACCCACATTTGGCATTTCTCCCCAGGCTATCCCTCCCCACCTCCCCCTCCCACTGGCCCTCCCCTTTTCCCCCCAATAGACCCCAGTGTTTAGTACTCCCCTTTCTGTGTCCATGTGTTCTCATTTTTCATCACCCACCTATGAGTGAGAATATGCGGTGTTTCATTTTCTGTTCTTGTGTCAGTTTGCTGAGGATGATGTTTTCCAGATTCATCCATGTCCCTACAAACGACACGAACTCATCATTTCTGATTGCTGCATAATATTCCATGGTGTATATGTGCCACATTTTTCCAATCCAGTCTATTATCAATGGGCATTTGGGTTGATTCCAGGTCTTTGCTATTGTAAACAGTGCTGCAATGAACATTCGTGTACATGTGTCCTTATAGTAGAACGATTTATAGTCTTTTGGATATATACCCAGTAATGGGATTGCTGGGTCAAATGGAATTTCTATTTCTAAGGCCTTGAGGAATCGCCACACTGTCTTCCACAATGGTTGAACTAATTTACACTCCCACCAACAGTGTAAAAGTGTTCCTTTTTCTCCACATCCTCTCCAGCATCTGTTGTCTCCAGATTTTTTAATGATCGCCATTCTAACTGGCGTGAGATGGTATCTCAATGTGGTTTTGATTTGCATCTCTCTGATGACCAGTGACGATGAGCATTTTTTCATATGATTGTTGGCCTCATATATGTCTTCTTTCGTAAAGTATCTGTTCATATCCTTTGCCCACTTTTGAATGGGCTTGTTTGTTTTTTTCCTGTAAATCTGCTTGAGTTGTTTGTAAATTCTGGATATCAGCCCTTTGTCAGATGGGTAGACTGCGAAAATTTTTTCCCATTCTGTTGGTTGCCGATCCACTCTAGTGACTGTTTCTTTTGCCGTGCAGAAGCTGTGGAGTTTCATTAGGTCCCACTTGTCTATTTTGGCTTTTGTTGCCAATGCTCTTGGTGTTTTGTTCATGAAGTCCTTGCCTACTCCTATGTCCTGGATAGTTTTGCCTAGATTTCCTTCTAGGGTTTTTATGGTGCCAGGTCTTATGTTTAAGTCTTTAATCCATCTGGAGTTAATTTTAGTGTAAGGTGTCAGGAAGGGGTCCAGTTTCTGCTTTCTGCACATGGCTAGCCAGTTTTCCCAACACCATTTGTTAAACATGGAATCCTTGCACCATTGCTTGTTTTTGTCAGGTTTATCAAAGATTGTATAGTTGTATGTATGTTGTGTTGCCTCCGGTGCCTCTGTTTTGTTCCATTGGTCTATATCTCTGTTTTGGTACCAGTACCATGCTGTTTTGATTACTGTAGCCTTGTAGTATAGTTTGAAATCCGGTAGTGTGATGCCCCCCGCTGTGTTCTTTTTGCTTAGAATTGACTTGGCTATGCGGGCTCTCTTTTGGTTCCATATGAAGTTCATGGTGGTTTTTTCCAGTTCTGTGAAGAAAGTCAATGGTAGCTTGATGGGGATAGCGTTGATTCTGTAAATTACTTTGGGCAGTATAGCCATTTTCACGATATTAATTCTTCCTAACCATGAACATGGAATGTTTCTCCATCTGTTTGTGTCCTCTCTGATTTCGTTGAGCAGTGGTTTGTAGTTCTCCTTGAAGAGGTCCCTTACGTTCCTTGTGAGTTGTATTCCAAGGTATTTTATTCTTTTTGTAGCAATTGCGAATGGCAGTTCGCTCTTGATTTGGCTTTCTTTAAGTCTGTTATTGGTGTAGACGAATGCTTGTGATTTTTGCACATTGATTTTATATCCTGAGACTTTGCTGAAGTTGTTTATCAGTTTCAGGAGTTTTTGGGCTGAGGCGATGGGGTCTTCTAGGTATACTATCATGTCGTCTGCAAATAGAGACAATTTGGCTTCCACCTTTCCTATTTGAATACCCTTTATTTCTTTTTCTTGCCTGATTGCTCTGGCTAGAACTTCCAGTACTATATTGAATAGGAGTGGTGAGAGAGGGCATCCTTGTCTAGTACCAGATTTCAAAGGGAATGCTTCCAGTTTTTGCCCATTCAGTATGATATTGGCTGTTGGTTTGTCATAAATAGCTTTTATTACTTTGAGATACGTTCCATCGATACCGAGTTTATTGAGGGTTTTTAGCATAAAGGGCTGTTGAATTTTGTCAAATGCCTTCTCTGCGTCAATTGAGATAATCATGTGGTTTTTGTTTTTGGTTCTGTTTATGTGGTGAATTACGTTGATAGACTTGCGTATGTTGAACCAGCCTTGCATCCCTGGGATGAATCCTAGTTGATCATGATGAATAAGTTTTTTGATTTGCTGTTGCAATCGGCTTGCCAATATTTTATTGAAGATTTTTGCATCTATGTTCATCATGGATATTGGCCTGAAGTTTTCTTTTCTCGTTGGGTCTCTGCCGGGTTTTGGTATCAGGATGATGTTGGTCTCATAAAATGATTTGGGAAGGATTCCCTCTTTTTGGATTGTTTGAAATAGTTTTAGAAGGAATGGTACCAGCTCCTCCTTGTGTGTCTGGTAGAATTCGGCTGTGAACCCATCTGGACCTGGGCTTTTTTTGTGAGGTAGGCTCTTAATTGCTGCCTCAACTTCAGACCTTGTTATTGGTCTATTCATAGTTTCAGCTTCCTCCTGGTTT
This sequence comes from Callithrix jacchus, assembly GCF_049354715.1. Taxonomy (NCBI): domain Eukaryota; kingdom Metazoa; phylum Chordata; class Mammalia; order Primates; family Cebidae; genus Callithrix; species Callithrix jacchus. The sequence continues at coordinate 814,940 of NC_133522.1, read as the reverse complement.
AGGCTTGGGAGGACACAGGAGTCCAGGAATTTATCCATTTCTTCCAGGTTTACTAGTTTATGTGCATAGAGTTGTTTGTAATATTCTCTGATGATGGTTTGAATTTCTGTGGAATCTGTGGTGATTTCCCCTTTATCATTTTTAATTGCATCTATTTGATTGTTCTCTCTTTTATTTTTAATCAATCTGGCTAGTGGTCTGTCTATTTTGTTGATCTTTTCAAAAAACCAGCTCTTGGATTTATTGATTTTTTGAAGGGTTTTTCGTGTCTCAATCTCCTTCAGCTCAGCTCTGATCTTAGTAATTTCTTGTCTTCTGCTGGGTTTTGAGTTTTTTTGATCTTGCTCCTCTAGCTCTTTCAATTTTGACGATAGGGTGTCAATTTTGGATCTCTCCATTCTCCTCATATGGGCACTTATTGCTATATATTTTCCTCTAGAGACTGCTTTAAATGTGTCCCAGAGGTTCTGGCACGTTGTGTCTTCATTCTCATTGGTTTCGAAGAACTTCTTTATTTCTGCCTTCATTTCGTTGTTTACCCAGTCAACATTCAAGAGCCAGTTGTTCAGTTTCCATGAAGCTGTGCGGTTCTGGGTCGGTTTCTGAATTCTGAGTTCTAACTTGATTGCACTATGGTCTGAGAGGCTGTTTGTTATGATTTCAGTTGTTTTGCATTTGTTGAGCAGTGCTTTACTTCCAATTATGTGGTCAATTTTAGAGTAGGTGTGATGTGGTGCTGAGAAGAATGTGTATTCTGTGGATTTGGGGTGGAGAGTTCTGTAAATGTCTATCAGGTTTGCTTGCTCCAGGTCTGAGTTCAAGCCCTGGGTATCCTTGTTGCTTTTCTGTCTGGTTGATCTGTCTAGTATTGACAGTGGAGTGTTAAAGTCTCCCACTATTATTGTGTGGGAGTCTAAGTCCTTTTGTAGGTCATTAAGAACTTGCCTTATGTATCTGGGTGCTCCTGTATTGGGTCCATATATGTTTAGGATCGTTAGCTCTTCTTGTTGTATCGATCCTTTTACCATTATGTAATGGCCTTCTTTGTCTCTTTTGATCTTTGTTGCTTTAAAGTCTATTTTATCAGAGATGAGAATTGCAACTCCTGCTTTTTTTTGCTTTCCATTAGCTTTGTGTGTCCTTGCATGTGAGATGGGTTTCCTGGATACAGCACACTGATGGGTTTTGGATTTTTATCCAATTTGCCAGTCTGTGTCTTTTGATTGGTGCATTTAGTCCATTTACATTTAGGGTTAATATTGTTATGTGTGAATTTGATACTGCCATTTTGATTCTAAGTGGCTGTTTTGCCTGTTAGTTGTTGTAGATTCTTCAATATGTTGAAGCTCTTTAGCATTCAGTGTGATTTTGGAATGGCTGGTACTGATTGATCCTTTCTATGTGTAGTGCCTCTTTTAGGAGCTCTTGTAAAGCAGGCCTGGTGGTGACAAAATCTCTGAGTACTTGCTTGTTCGCAAAGGATTTTATTCTTCCTTCACTTCTGAAGCTCAGTTTGGCTGGATATGAAATTCTGGGTTGAAAGTTCTTTTCTTTAAGAATGTTGAATATTGGCCCCCACTCTCTTCTGGCTTGTAGTGTTTCTGCTGAGAGATCTGCTGTGAGTCTGATGGGCTTCCCTTTGTGGGTGACCTGACCTTTCTCTCTGGCTGCCCTTAGTATTCTCTCCTTTATTTCAACCCTGTTGAATCTGACAATTATGTGCCTTGGGGTTGCTCTTCTTGCGGAATATCTTTGTGGTGTTCTCTGTATTTCCTGCAATTGAGTGTTGGCTTGTCTTGCTAGGTGGGGGAAATTTTCCTGGATGATGTCCTGAAGAGTATTTTCCAGCTGGGATTCATTCTCTTCGTCCCCTTCTGGTACACCTATCAAACGTAGGTTAGGTCTTTTCACATAGTCCCACATTTCTTGGAGGCTTTGTTCGTGTCTTTTTGCGCTTTTTTCTCTGATCTTGGTTTCTCGTTTTATTTCATTGAGTTGGTCTTCGACTTCAGATATTCTTTCTTCTGCTTGGTCAATTCGGCTATTGAAACTTGCGTTTGCTTCGCGAAGTTCTCGTATTGTGTTTTTCAGCTCCTTTAATTCATTCATATTCCTCTCTAAGGTATCCATTCTTGTTATCATTTCCTCGAATCTTTTTTCAAATCTTTTTTCAAGGTTCTTAGTTTCTTTGCATTGATTTAATACATGATCTTTTAGCTCACAAAAGTTTCTCATTATCCATCTTCTGAAGTCTAATTCCGTCATTTCGTCACAGTCATTCTCCGTCCAGCTTTGTTCCCTTGCTGGTGAGGAGTTTTGGTCCTTTCTAGAAGGCGATGTGTTCTGGTTTCGGGTGTTTTCCTCCTTTTTGCGCTGGTTTCTTCCCATCTTTGTGGATTTGTCCGCTGGTCGTCTGCGTAGTTGCTGACTTTTCGTTTGGGTCTCTGAGTGGACACCCAGAATGTTGATGATGAAGTATTTCTGTTGCTTGGTTTTCCTTCTACCAGTCTAGCCCCTTCGCTGTACGACTGTTGAGGTCTGCTCCAGACCCTGCTTGTCTGGGGTGCACCTCTAGTAGCCGTGGCACAGCGAGGGATGCTACCAGTTTCTTTTTCTTCTCTCTTTGTCCCAGGATGATGCCTGCCTAATGACAGTCTTTTGGATATAGAGGGGTCAGGGAGCTGCTTGAGGAGACAGTTTGTACTTTATAGGGGTTTAATTGCTGAGCTGTGCACTCTGTTGTTCATTCAGGGCTGTTAGGCTGCTATGTTTGATTCTGCTGCAACACAGCTCATTAAACAACCCTTTTTTTTTTCTCAAATGCTCTGTGTTGAGGGGTTTGGGCTTTATTTTTGGATGTCCGATCAGGTGTCCTGCCCAGCTCAAAGGCAGACTAGCCACTGTTTGGCTGCGGAGGCTCCGCCCTGCTGTTGTGTGATTCACGCTGTTCCTGCCGGCTCTGCTGTGGTCTCCGCCACACCCTGCGGCGGAGTCTCTTCGTTGTAGCGTGTTGCCTCAGCAACGGCAGGCTGCATCAGCAGTGGGCGTGTATCTCAGTAGGGACGGGTTGCCTCGGCAACGGCTGGCTGCGTCAGCAGTGGGCGTGTATCTCAGTTGGGGCGGGTTGCCTCGGCAACGGCTGGCTGCCTGCCTCAGCAGTGGGCGTGTATATCAGTTGCCTCCGTAGTGGAGGACGCCCCTCCCCCACAGAGCGTCTCGGACCGTCTGCCCGGGATAGTTTGAAATCGCGGTTTTGTTCGTCCCACTGGGTATCCCAAGCGATCTGTCCCTGCAATCCCCTGGGCTGGGCTACTGTGCAAGTCTCGTTCAGTCTTAAGTCCAGCCCTCTCAAGTCTCAGGTTGCCGGTTCAACAAGGCACCCGGACAAGCGCGCCCTGTGGGGATTGCTGGGTAGGGCCGGCCGCCGCCGCCCCGGCTGCCGGCTTCGCCAGGCAGACCTACTGCCTGGCGTCCTGTGTCTTTTTATACTTGGGAGTTTCCCCGTTCTGTGGGCAACTAAGATCAGTCTGGAAATGCAGCACTGACTCACCGTTTGCGAATTCAACGCGGGCTCCAATCCTGGGTTGTTCTCACAGCGCCATCTTGAGTCCCCTCCTCTGCTCAGAAATGGTTTGTTATTTCTCTTCACTTTATCAAAGTTGCTACGTGGACTCATTCTTACCCAATTCTTGAGTAGAATCTTTGATATTTTCTATTTCACTGAGCAATTTAAGATATTAAGAAATTCTGTCTAGTTCAAAACAGGAGCAGAAAACCAAGCACCACACTTTCTCACTCATAATTGGGAGTCGAACAGTGAGAACACATGGACACAGGGAGGGAACAACACACATTGGGGCCAGTTGGGGGTCAGAGGAGGGTTAGACGGGGAGACCATTAGGACAAATAGCTAGTGCATGTGAAGCTTAAAACCTAGATGAACGGTTGATAGGTGCAGCAAAGCACCATGGTACACATATACCTATATAATAAACCTACACATTCTGCACCTGTATCCTGGAACTTAAGAAAAATCCTGTTTAGTTTAATTTCCAAACTCAAAAATCTCATTCAGCTGAAAACTTAACCCTTTTTTACATATTTTAACACATAAAATAATCAACAATGAAAACAGGTAGAGGTTGAGCATCTCTGATCCATAAACCCCAAAATCCAAAATATTCCAAGATCTGAAATTCATCCACATCGATGGCTGAGATAGCGATATGTGTGCTTTCTGATGGTTCAATGTATACAAACTTTGATTCGTGCACAAAATTGCTAAAAATATGTAAAATTTTATTTGCGTTATGTGTATGAGGTGTACGTAAACATAGGTGAATTTTGTGTTTAGACTTCAGTTATATCTTTAAGAGATCTCTTTATGTATATGTAAATGTTCCAAAATATGAAAAAAGTTTAAAATCCAAAACACTTCTAGTCCCAAGGAATTCAGATAAGGAATATTCAACCACTACATCTAATAAGTCATGGATACTTTAAAATGAAATTTTAAAAGTATTTAAAGAGTCCAAAAGACATCAGGAGAAAAGGAACAGGACAAAAAGTGGGGAAGGGGATGCAAACAAAAACAAACAAAATAATGAAACAAACCATTAAATTGTAAGCTTGAATCCAATTACATCATTCAACCACTAATAAATCTATATTTAATAACGTTAAATGTTAATGAATCATACCACATACTCCAATTCAAGTGCAGAGATTGCCAGAATTGATTTAAAAAGCCCACAAGACCCAGTGCTGTATATGAAATACACGCTTTGGATAGAAAAAAAATGACAAATATACGTAGGTCTAAATAAGTACATTTGAATTTTTTTAAGACAGTGTCCTACTCTATCTCCCAGGCTGGAGTACAGTGGTGCGATCTCTGCTCACTGTAAACTCCGCCTCCTGGGTTCGAGCAATTCTCCTGCCTCAGCCTTTTCAGTAGCCGGGAATACAGAAACCTGCCACCACGCCTAGCTAAATGTTGGGGTATTTTTAATAAAGCTGGGGTTTCACTGCATTGGATAGGCTTGTCCTAAACTTTTGACCTCAAGTGATCTACCTGCCTCAGCCTCCCAAAGTGCTGGGATTGCAGGTGTGAGCCACTGTACCTGACCCTAAATGAGTACATTTAAAATGATATACTATGCAAACAGTCAGTAATGGAAGTGTGAAGAAGCTATATTAATACCAAATAAAATATGCTTAAGTCAAAACAGTATTTCCAAAGATAAAGAGGGATAGTTCATGATTACAGAAGAGTCATTTCATCAAAAAATGGATTAAAAATAATTTGTGCGTCAATTTACATAAAACAAAATTGAACTAAAGGAATAAACAAACAATCCACAATTTTTATTAGTGATTTTAATACCCACCTCCCAAGCAATTGATAGATAAACTAGACAAAATCTTAGTCAAGATGCAGATGACCTGAACAACACTCTCCACCATCTTAAACAAACCATTGGAAGACGACACGCAATAACCACAGAATACTGTATGTTTCAAGTACATGTAGTGTTCACTAGGATAGGTCACATGCTAGGTCGTAAAACAAGACTGAATAGATCAAATCAAATTGAATTCATGCAGTGTATGTTACCTGACCACAATAGGATTAAAACAGAAATTAACAATAAGAGAACTAGGAAAGTTCCAAGTACTTGGAGATTAAATATAATACACAAGCCCAAGAAGAAATCAAAAGATAGAATATAAAATATTTTATTCTAAGGGATAATCAAAATACAACATGCCAACACTTATGAATTACAGCTATGGGAGTTCCCAGAGGGAAGTATAGCCGTACATGCTTATACTGCAATAGAAGAAAAAGAGAAAGGTCTAAAATCAATGACATAAATGTTCACCTAAAGAAGATTGAAAACACACACACACACACACACACACACACACAGAGCAAAGAAAACTCCAACGAAGTAGTAAAAAGGAAACAATAAAGGTAAAAGTGCAGAGATAAACCAAATTGAAGACAAACAAAATAATAGAGAAAACTAACAAAGCAAAGAAGCTGGTTGTTTTAAAATATCAACATTAATAAACCTTAAGCTACTCTGATCATGAAAAAAAGAAAGGAAACACAAATGGTCAGTATCAATATCAGAAGTGAAAGCGAAGTGAAACTATCACTACAGATCCTGCAGACGTGAAAAGGATAATAAGAGACTATCATAAACAACGTCATGGTGACAAATTCTGCAACTTAGATGAAATGAACAAAGTATCTGAAAAATACAACAAAAACTAACACAAATTTTGCAGAAAAATGTGTCTGGGAAAATTAAAAGATACATTAAACAAAAGAATATGCAAGCCACAGCCTGACAGAAAATGGTCATAAATCTATTTTCAGTAAAGAGCCTGATTTCCAGAATATAGAAAGCAGTTTTATAACCTGAAAATAAGGCTGGGCACAGTGGCTCACACCTGTAGTGCCAGTACTTTGGGAGGCCGAGGAGGATGAATGGCTTAAGGCCAGGAGTTTGAGACTAGTCTGGGCAACATGGTGAGACCCTGACACCTAGTATAAGTACAAAAAATTAGCCTTGTATGTTGGCTAATATCAATACAAAAAGTTAGCCTGGTATCAGCTAATTGGGAGACTGAGGTGGGAGGATCGCTTGAGCCCAGGAAGTAGAGGCTGTAGTGAGCCAAGATTGCACCATTGCCTTCCAGCCTGGATGACAGAACAACTAAAAGAAAAAAAGATAACAATTACTGTTTAGAAGGGGAAAAAATTTGAGGAGCCACTTTGCAAAGATAATATACAAGTGGGACAAAATGGTTAACATCAAGGAAATGCAGATTAAAACCACAGTGAGATACTACTACACACCCCACAAAATAACTAGGTTGGGAAAGACTAAACACCAAATGTTGGAAAGAATACAGCACAACTATAACTATTGCTAATGGGACTATAAAACAGTACAACTACTTTGTCAAATTTCTGGAATTTTCTTACAGAACGAATATACATCTCATCTATAATAAATGTCCGAGTTAGGAATCTACCGCAATTAGTGAAAATACATGTTAATAAAAATACTTATAGAAGACCACAATAGCTTTACTCATAATAATCAAAAGTTGAAAATATTTCTGGTGACCACAAATAGAGGATCAGGTAGCGAACTACGTTATTTCATAGCATGAAATACTACTCAGCAATAAAAATGAAAGAGATACTGATATGTGTAACCTGACTGATAAATATAAAAATTATTTTGTGGACTGAAGGGAGCCTTATATATAGGGTTATCACAACATGATTCAAGTTACGTGGAATTTCTAAAGTTGGCAAACAGTCTACAATGAAAAAAATCCAAGGGTACAGAGCTGGAGACTGAGACAAGTCATGAGGAAACTTTCTGGGATTGTATTAGTCCGTTTTTTCACTGCTGATAAAGACATACGTGATACTGGGTACTTTATTCAAAAAAGGTTTAAGGGACTCACAGTTGCACCTGGCTGGGGAGGCCTCATCATCACGGCAGAAAGTCAAAGGGACATCTCACATGGTGGCAGACAAGAGAGAAAGGAGAAACAAGCAAAAGGGCTTTCCTCTTATAGAAGCATCAGCTCTTGTGAGACTTATTCACTATCACAAGAACAGTATGGGGGAAACTGTCACCATGATTAAATTCTCTCCCACCAGGTCCCTCCCACAACACGTGGGAATTCTGGGAGCTACAATTCAAGAAGAGATTTGGGTGAGGACACAGCCAAACCATATCAGAGATTATAGTAATGTTCTTTATTTATAGAGTTTTGGGTTACACATATGTATACTTTTGTCAAAATTCGGTAAATACATACTTTAAATTTTTGCATTTCATCATTTGTAAACTTTACACCAAAAGGAAAAAAAAAGGTACAAAATTCTAGTTAATGCACGTTGAGTTACTGATGTCTGCAATTTACTTTAAAATGCCTAAAAACTATAATGGATTACTGGATGGATAGAAAGATGGATCTATGGATGGACATGAGATAAAACAAGACTCCAAGTTGGTGAAGATACAGTTAAAGTGTTCACTGTAAAGTTTTTTCAACTTTGTTGTACGTTCATAAATGTTCATGATAAAATATCAATGAAAACAATTTTCATCCCTCCTCCTCTGTGACAGCCTCAGCCTGAGAAACCCACAGTGGGAAGGGAAAGGAGGGCAGTGTGTTTGTTTATGACCACCCACCCTCACTTCTTAGCAGTGCTTTCTGGCTCTTCTAGGGTTGGATAGGGGCAGGGAGAAAGGAGAGACAGAGGAACAGATAGGGCCTTATTGAATAGTTCAGCTGTATTATGGTGTCACATTTTAGGAGCAGGCATGCAGTTTTGGGCCCTTTCTCATGCGTTCCTGAGAAATTCTCCTGGTAGGGATCTCTGACAGCAGTTCAGTACCTCAGGTAATACAGTTTCTAGGAAGCCACTAAGAGCCCTCCTACCACCTGCCTCTGGGGGTCCTGGGCAGCCTCTTCCTTACCCCTGGCAGGAAGCTTTTCAGGGCAGCGTCCTCCTTAAAATCAATGGTTTTCTCTATTATGGAATTCCTATTTGGCCCATATAAAACATGCAAACACCTTTGTTTGGCTTAACTTGAAGTACAGGCCACTCCCAGCTCCAGTCTTGATCGCTTCTATCTGCCCCATTATTTCAACTTGGCCACAGCCTTTTGCCTTTGGATTGTATTCAGATGGGATAGCAGTTCCCGTGTTCTCCAGCCTTCAGGGACGTGAGCTAATCGGTTTGAATGGTTAATTAGAAGTTCCTGTTCAGGCAGCTCATTAGCTTTAAAATGAAGCAGCAGCCTTTTCCCATCCATGAGAATTGGGTGAGGAGGGAGTTCATACAACACACAACCCTTTCAAAAGTCTTCAGTGTAATTAAAAAAAAAATGCCCAGCGTGGTGGCTCACATCTGTAATCCCAGTACTTTGGGCAGCTCAGGTAGGCAGATCATAAGGTCAGGCTTTGGAGACTACCCTGGCAAACATGGGGAGACCCTGTCTCTACTAAAAATTAAAAAATTAGCTGAGTGTAGTGGTGGCCCCTGTAATTCCAGCTACTCAGGAGGCTTAGGCAGGAAAATCACTTCATCCTGAGAGGCAGAAGTTGTAGTGAGCCGAGATCATGCCACTGCACTCCAGCCTCGGGAACAGAGCAAGACTCTCTCTTAAAAAAGAGAATTTTTAGTCCTGTCCTATAAAGGTAAGAGGTAGATAATAACCTATTCTGGCAAACTGGTTCTTGCCCACACCATTTGAAAAGTCTAGAACCTGATTGTAAATGAAAGGAGTCTTGACAACTACTGTTTGGCGCTTGATCTTTGACTCCAATGCCAAACTTGGAGAAGACAGCATGTTTCCACTGTTCTGAAAACAGTAGCTAATCTGTGCTTCCCTTTGCTGTCTCGAGTATAGTAAAACATTTATGAGGTACAGAGGCTTGCAGGAAAGTATTTTAGAAGTGGAGTCAGAACTCTACTGTGGAAAGGGGGCTGAGAGAATCATGAATCCGATTCCTTCTCTTGCCAGAGGAGACTCAGATTTGTGATGTGGTTTCTCTGGGTAAACATGAGTCAGTAACAGAAGAGATCAGTAAAACTCTGGTCCACTGCTTAGAAATTAGTGTTTTATGACCTCCCCTCTGCCAGGGAAATAAGCATGAAGACAGCGCTTTTCCTCCCACTATTTTTAAAACTCAGATGAGCAGGTGTTCTATTGCTCCACGTGGTGCGCTTTTGAACTGAGAGGGACTGAGCACGGAGAAGCCCGAGTAGCACTGCCCCCACCCCGGGCCACCTGAAACTCATCATGCTGCTTTCTTTGGAGCGGCTGCCAATTTAAAAGAAGACTTAAGGGGATTCATTTGGCTCTGTGATTCTGCTGGAAGGAGGCCTGAGTAAGGTTGAGCTGAGGTTGCAGAGGAAAGGAGCCGTTTGTCCCACAACCTGAACAAAACAGAACTATGATGAAGCAGCATTGTCCATCTGAGGTAATACCCAAGGTACATTGCCTCATGTCAAGAAAATCAAGGACGTGAATACACATGGAGTGAGGTTAAGAATGGAGGTTTTACAGGCAAAAGAAGAAAAGAGAACATCTCTCTCTTCTGCAGAGAGAGAGAGGGGCTTCTGAGTGTGTTTTCTGGTGAACTGCACAAGGTTTTATAGACTTGTTGAGGAGGTGGTGTTTGATTTACATAGGGTCCAAATATGGGTTGGACCAGGTGAGAGCTTTACATAGCTCGTGAAGAAGCTGGCTATCCACCCGAATCTTCTTATGCATATAGGTTTTCTACTTGGCCAGTGCATGTTGTCTGTCCCTTACTGCACTTGTGGTTGATAAAGAAAAAGGAAGATAAAGCCGTCAGGTTGAGCATGCCTGGCACCCAAGTAGCCTCCTATTGTTACAGCTGCTGGCATTCGCCTGTGCAAGCTTCCAGCTTGCTTGTCTATATCTGCAGCTCGATTTTACAGGCCGCTCTTTGTTAGAAATGGTTTTGGGGCTGCTTTTTATTCAAAGGGAAACCTTACCAAAGACTTCCTTACTTTCAATCTCTGACGAAATAATTTCCTTAGAACTCCTGTATCAATGGGACTTCTGGATTACAGTTGAAGTAGTTTTGGCTGATCATCAACTCTGCCTCCACTTAATAGTGAATGCTTTTATTTTCTATGTTTCAAGGAGGGTCTCTTTGCTTCTTGCCCTTCTTCAGAATAGCAGTGTGGAAATTGCACTTAAGAACACCTGTTGGACACAGTGGCTCACACCTGTAATCCTAGAAATTTAGGAGGCTAATATGGGAAAATTGCTTCAGGCCAGGAATTTGAGAGCAGTCTGGGCAACATAGTGGTACCCCATCTCTCAAAAAAAAAATTACTGGGTGTGGGGATGCATACCTGCTGCCCTGTTGGCCCAGCTTCTGTCAGGAGGCCATGGCAGAAAGGTCACTTTAGCTCAGGAGTTTGGGGCTGCAGTGAGCTATGGTCATGCCACTGTACTCCAGCCTGGGTGACTCCATCTCTTGAAAAACACAACAAAAACCAACAAAAGCCCACTTTCTATATGGAATGGGAACTGGTAGAGCCTTATGACAGTGAGTGACTCAGAGGCAGAGCAAACGTTTGGCCACAGTTTTAATGGTGCAATTTGAACCCTGTGTTTGTCCTACTGACCAAGGCTGTGGCTGTCTTAGGGTCCTCCATATGGTCTGGCCTTGGAGGAGAAGAAACTGTTCTTGTTCAACACTTTCTGTTTGTGGAGCCCAAGATAAGAACTTTATGTTTGTTTCACAGATGAGAGGGTGCTAAATAGCTTGCTTAGAATCACACAAGTCAGAGGTAGGAGGTCCACGTTCCTTAACCAGTTTGTGAGTAGATGTCTTCCCAAGAACGTACAGCTGATGGCATAATGCGGACCTTAAGCCTAAGTTAATCAAATTGATGTTTAATGAAAAGCAATAGATTTCGTCCTGTAGCCCAAGAAAGAGCCATTTGACTACAGCTAATCGGTGAGAGAAATACCTCTATCAAAGGAATAGGTGATCAGAATTCATGGGCAGCAATGGGACATAGGAATGTGGAAATGAGAGGTGTGGGCTCCAGGGATGCTGGAGAAAACTCCTCCTCCAGTATTCCATAACTCTTGAATGCTGCTGTCTTTTCAATACAAATACAAACCCACTCTGTTGTTTTGCACTGCCCCGTGCCCTGAATCTCTTGTTTGTGGACTGTATCCTCCAGTAACTTATTCAAGCAAGGATACACTGAAGCCAATTGTTCTGAAATATGACTTTATTTCTTCTTACACTTACATGACTGGTGGGGCATAGAATTTTTGATTGAAAATAATTTCCCATTCAAGTTTTAAAGATACTACTCAATTATTTCCCGGCTTCTGGTAATGCTGTTGAGAAGCCTGAAATCATTCTGATTTCTGATTCTTTGTAAATACTGTTTTTTAAAAAACTTTTCTGAAAACTTAGGAGAGCTATTTTCCTTTGTCATATATTGCAGATTTTCAAGACAATGTTCCTTGGTGTGAGTTTGTGTTCATGTGTTTAAACCTAGGAGGTTATGTTATTCAACTTGAGAAGTTGCCTTTTTTTTTTTAACTTTTATTTAAGTCCAAAGGTTCAAGCACATGTTTGTTATTTAGGTAAAGTCTGTCATGAGGTTTGTTGTACAGATCATTTCATTACTCCGGTATTAAGCCTAGTCCCATTTAGTTGTTTTTCCTGATCTTCTTCCTTCTCTCATTCTCCACTCTCTGAAAGGCTCTAGTGTGTGTTGTTCTTCCGCCTGTTGTATGTTCCTGTGTTCTCATCATTTAGCTCCCACTTGCAAGTGAAAATATCTGGTATTTGGATTTTGTGTTCCTACGTTAGTTTGCTAAGAATAATAGTCTCCAGCTTCATCTATGTCCCGAAGAGAACACGATCGCATTCTTTTGTGGCTGCCTAGTGTTTTTTGTTGTATATGTACCACATTTTCTTTATCCAGTCTACCATTGATGGGCATTTAGCTTGATTCCATATTTTTGCTATTGTGAACAGTGCTGCCATGGACATATGCGTGCACATGTCTCTATAACAGAAGGATTTATATTCCTTTGGGTACATACCTAGTAACCCATTACTAGGTTTGCTGAATCAAATGGTATTTCACTCTTTAGGTCTTTGAGGAATCATGACACTTTTTCACAATGGCAGAACTAATTTGCATTCCCGAATACAGTGTGTAAGTGTTGTTTTTCTCTCTAACCTTGCCAGTATGTGGTTTTTTTTTTTTTTTGCTTTAATAATTGCCATTATGACTGGTGTGAGATGGTATCTTATTATAATTTTCATTTGCATTTCTCTAATAATCAGTGACGTTGCGCTTTTTTAATATGATTGCTTGTTGCATATATGTCTTGTTTTAAAAGTGTCTGTTTATGTTCTTTGCCCACCATTTTATGAGTTGTTTGTTTTCCTCTTGTAAATTGAATTTCCCTACCGATGTTTGATATTAGATTTTTGTGGAATGCATAGTTTACAAACATTTTCTCACATTCTGTAGGTTGTCAGTTTTCTCTGGTGATAGTTTATTTTGCTGTGTGAAAGTTTCTCATTTTAATTTGACCCCAGTTTTCAATTTTGCTTTTGTTACCTTTTCTTTTGGCATGTTCATGATGAAATCTTTGCCTGTGCTTACGTTTTGAATGGCATTGTCTCGTGTCTTGCAGAGCTTTTATAGTTTTTGGTTTTACATATCAGTGTTTAATCTATCTTGAGCAAATTTTTGTATGTAATGTAAAGAAGGGGTCTAGTTTCAGTCTTTTGCATATGGCTATCCAGTTATCCTGGCATCGTTTATTGAATAGGGAGAATCTTTTCCCCCTTGCTTGTTTTTGTTAAGTTTGCCAAAGATCAGATAGTGGTAGAAGCTTGGTTTTGTTTCTGGATTCTCTATTCTGTTCCATTAGTCTATGTGTTTGTTTTTGTACCAGTACTATGCTGCTGTTTCCTGTAGCCCTGTAATGCAATTTGAAGTCTGGTAGCGTGTCGCTTCCAGCTTTGCTCTTCTTGCTTAGGGTTGCCTTGGCTGTTTTTGGTTCCACATAAATTTTTCAAAAGCTGGTTTTCTGAAAAAAATAATAAAACTCAACCTACTTCTTAACATTTTTCAAGAACCCAAATGAAATCATGACTGCTCTTGGAGATGGCACTCTGTATGTTTCAATTTACTACCCAGTAACTGGTCTATTAAAATCATACTGGTTAAAAAATAATAAACTTGAAGCTAGACCAATGAAGGAGAAAGGGAAGAGATTCAAATAACCACCATCAAAAACAATAAGGGCAATATTACCACTGACCCCACAGAAATACACACCACCCTCACAGAATATGATGTACAACTGTAGGCACTTTTTTTTCTTTAATTTTGAGATGAAGTTTTGTGCTTGTTGCTCAGGCTGGAGGACAATGGTGAGATCTCGGCTTAGTGCAACCTCTGCCTCCTGAGTTCAAGCTATTCTCCTGCCTCAGCTTCCTGAGTAGCTGGGATTACATGCATGTGCCACCATGTCTGGTTAATTGTGTATTTTTAGTAGACATGGGGTTTCTCCATGTTGATCCATCTTGTCTTGAACTCCCAATCTCAGGTGATCAATCCACCTTGACCTCCCAAAGTTCTGAGATTGCAGATGTGAGCCACTGAACCTGAAAAAATTGAGAAATCTAGAAGAAACTGATCAATTCCTGGTCACAACCACCCTCCCTGAGATGCAAGTTTGGTTTAACATATGCAAATTGATCAATGTCATCGTCACATAAACAGAACTAAAGAAAAAAATTACCCACATGATTATCTCAATGGATGCAAAAACAGCTTTTGATAAAATTCAACTTTCATGTGTGTTAAAAACTCTCAATAAACCAGGTATTGAAGGAACATACCTCAAAATAATAAGAGCCACATGTGACAAAACCACAGCCAGCATCATACTGAATGGACAAAATCTAAAATCATTCCCCTTAAAAATTGGCACAAGATAAAGATGCCCTCTCTCCCCACTCCCATTCAGCATAGCTTTGAGGGTGTTCTTTGCTCTTGGGTTTCTAATTCTTTTAATTGTGATGTTGGGTAGTTAACTTGAGATCTCAATTTTGTTTTTGAGATGGAGTGTTGTTCTCTCAACCAGGCTGGAGTGCAGTGGTGTGATATGGGCTCACTGCAACATTTATCTCCTGGGTTCAAGCAGTTCTCCTGCCTCAGCCTCCTGAGTACCTGGGATTACAGGTATGTGCCACAACACCAGCTAATTTTTGTATTTTTAGTAGAATGGGGTTTCACCATGTTGGTCAGGCTGGTCTCAAACTCCTGACCTTGTAATCTGCCCGCCTTGGCCTCCAAAAGTGCTGAGATTACAAGAGTGAGTCACCGCAGCTGTCCCGAGTTCTCACTTCTCGATGTGAGCATTTAGTACTATAAATTTCTCTCAACACTACTTGACTAGCTGCATCCCAGAAACTCTGGTAAGTTGTACCTTTGTTCTCATTACTTTCAAAGAACTTCTTAAACTTCTTGATTTCTGCCTTAATGTCATGATTTACCCAGGAGTCATTCAGGAGCAAGTTACTCAGTTTCCATGTAAGTGTATGGTTTTGAATGAATTTCTTAGTCCTGATTTCAAATGTGATTGCATTTGCTTTGTGACCTAAGGTAACTTCTATACTTATGAATGATCTATGTGTTGAGTTGAAAAAATGTGTATTCTGCAGTCATTGGATGAAATGTTCCTTGAATATCAGTTCCATTTGGTCTGTAGTAAAGATTAAATTTCATGTTGATTGGTTGGTTTTCTGTCTGGAAGATCTGTCCAGTGCTGAAAGTTGGGTGTTGTAGTCTCCAGCAATTACTGTGTTAGGGTTTATCTCTCTCTTTCTTATTTGCTGCGTGTGTCTGTTCTTTTTTCTCTCTTTCTGTCTGTCTCTATTTCTGTCTTTGGAATTCTGATCATTTTAGTGTTGAACCTGTTCAAATTTTCTTCCGGATTTCAACTTTTTTCTTATCGCTATTTCTGGAAGACATAAGGTTCATCTATTCAACTTTGTTGTCTTACTATTCTAACAAGATTTTTTCACAAGTTCTGCTGTCATATTTTTAATTTCTAAGCGTTTACTTTTTCTTTAAATTTGGTTCTTGTTTCATGAAAATGGTAACACTTTTATCTCTTCGAGAACATTCATATGGGTTTCAGAAGGTCTTATCTCCTAGCACAGTCCTCATTCAGGCTGCATTTATGTGTCTTGTTGCTCTGGTCTCGGCCATTCATGTTAGAAGCTTTGCTCAGATGCCTGGTGACCCTTAGCTGTCTGTGTCTGTTAGAAAAAAATGGAGCACTGAAAAGCTAAAAGCTGATGGAAGTTCTGTGATTGTAACATTTTGTGGGGGGTGGTCTTGCTGGGTCAGACCTTTTCTTCTTGAGCAAGAGAGATTCTCTCTAGAGAAAAATCATCTTAACTTCTGACCAAGTGTATCTGCCACCCTCATTGGAACTCAGTGGTAGGAAAACCTGGAGGATCTCAGTGTTCAGTGTGTACATTTAAGCACTTGTGTCTAGAGAGCTCCTGCCTAGAGACACCAAATTTTACTGTACAGAGAGGAAACCTCCACCCTGCCACCACCGTGGGATGCAGGCACCGATTCTAGGGAGAGGATCTGGGATCTACCTACTACTGAAACATAAATTCCCTAGGTAGATTTAGCTGCCAACTCTTGAACCGTTGGGGATCCTGGTTGCCTTCCTGCCACTGGCTTGGGATTTAGCATCTCTGGGTCTACTGTCAGGTGTCACTGACAGCTTCTGCTTGCCAGTTTTCTATATGCTGAAGGGATTGTCTTTATTTTCTTTTTATCTTTGTTGGTTTATTTATTTTTAATCATCCCGTGTTAATGTGGTTTAATGATGGAGTGAAGGCATATGCAGGTATTCAACCAAACATCTTAGCTGAAGTCTGTGTATTCCTCTTGTAGTAAAATCTTGATCATTCTATGTTTCAGTTAATCAAATTTTTATATATGCATTCTGATTTGGGGATGATGTGAGGGAAGAGAGAGAGAAAGAAAGAGAGACTCAGACGGACAGAGACAGGGTGAGAGAGAGAGGCTACTGTGACAAATCTGTGGGTCTGTGTATTTGGAAGTCAATAGGAATTTAGCCCTGTTTTCTGTCTAAAAGGCAGGAGTGTCCAGACAATGGATCTGGAACTAGGCTAAGAATCTTTGAGGCAATGGCGCAGATCCAGTTGTGTTCAATTTTTAGTCCTTAGGCTGAAAGGGAAAATAATGTAAAACACATTTTAAAAAATTTCTGGCTGGGCGCGGTGGCTCAAGCCTGTAATCCCAGCACTTTGGGAGGCCGAGGTGGGCGGATCACAAGATCAAGAGATCGAGACCATCCTGGTCAACATTGTGAAACCCTGTCTCTGCTAAAAATACAAAAAATTAGCTGGGCATGGTGGTGCGTGCCTGTAATCCCAGCTACTCGGGAGGCTGAGGAAGGAGAATTGCCTGAACCCAAAAGGCGGAGGCT
This sequence comes from Callithrix jacchus, assembly GCF_049354715.1. NCBI lineage: Eukaryota > Metazoa > Chordata > Mammalia > Primates > Cebidae > Callithrix > Callithrix jacchus. The sequence goes on along the minus strand of NC_133522.1, from coordinate 797,823 downwards.
GCGGTGAGCCGAGATTGTGCCATTGCACTCCAGCTTGGGCACCAAGAGCGAAACTTCATTTCTAAAAAAAAAAAAAATTTTCTGAAAGTGGTGTTTTCTGATTTGCCCTCAGATAATTAGATATAGAAGGTAGCCATACATTTTTGGCTAACTCAGCATTCGTTGCTCCATTCAGCGAATTCATCTTTATATTCATGTTCTTTCTCTCCAGCTTAATATCCAAAATTTAAAAATGAGGAATGCAGAATAGTTGAACTAAAAGAAACAGATCAACCACAACCTGACTCTTCTTCCTCTCACCCAAAGAAAACCATTGTTAACATTTTGCTATATTCTCTTTATGTACTTTTCTCAGGTACTTTTATTCGAATATATTTTTGATCATAAAATTGTCTTAGACAATAAGTTGTCAGAGAAGAACACCCACTCTTTTTACACTCCAGGCTTCCAGCTTGAAGGTGACTGACTTGGGAATCCTGTATTTTAACAAGATATGATGTTGATATGGAATCTTTTATTTGACTGTTCTGAGGTGTTCTCTTTTTAGCATACTCTCCTTCATCCCCTTCTTCCCTGCTATGCACACACATACACATTCACACATACATGCATTCTTTCTTTCTCTCTCACATGCACATTCTCATACGCAAATACAAGCATGCTCATGCACATGTGCACACACACAGGCACGTTCATGCACACACTCACACTCATATGAACCAACATGCACATACACACTCTCCTTCATTTCTTTCCTCCCTGCTACACACACACACTCTAACACTCATATGCACATGTGCACACACACATATGTACAACATGCAATGTGTCAGAAGGCCATGTAGAAAATGATTGTTACTCTCCAAAAGGAAGGACACCCACACTTTTGCAATGGAAAAAACAGCTCTGTTTTTGTAAAAAAAAAAAAAAAAAAGAATTTTCTATTAGGCCTAGAAAGAAACTTAAAAAGTGTTTCTTCTTTATCTAATCGGAACTTGTGTATGTGCACACACCCGTGTGACAGAAAGAGCCAGGGAGAGAGGGAGGGAGAGGAGGTGAAGGCAAGAAGAGAGAGGGCGATTAAAAAGCAAGTGCACTATGGCAAGCTCGTCTGGACTAAGTGAGAAGCAGGCGGTTGTGGTGATGAGATAGGAGCTCAGAATGCTTCCTGGTACCAAGACTGTCATAAGTGGAATTGGGGTCTGAAAAAGTGACAGCAAAATTCAGCGTTCCTTTGACAACCACTCAGAAAATAGAATGTGAGGAAGCAGGAGGAAGGGAAGGTGTGGGCCCAGACATAAGAATGCACCCCGCTGCTCCACGAATGCCTAGAAATGCTGGTCACTTATAGGGCACAGGTGAGGGGAAGTCTGGACTGGTGGCAGTAGTGCTGCCAAGCCATGTAGCCTGCTCTCTCAAGGGTGAATGTTCTTGCATAAGTAGTGGGGAAGATTATTCCCTAGTTTTTATAGGCCCCATTTGTCCTAGACACAGATTTTAATGTTCTCAGGTGATCGCTTGCTTGATTGTGTAACAGATCAGCAATCCTTTTTTTTTTCTGGAAAGGTCTAGGCAGTAAATATTTTAGGCTTGGCAGCCCATATGGTCTCTGTCACAGCTACTTATCTCTGTGGTTGTGGTGTGAAAGCAGCCATAGAAATGGGTAATAAAGGAGTGGGGCTGAGTTCCAAAGTACTTTTATGAGAACTGAAAATTGCATTTTATATAATTGTTGACATGTCCCAAGATATTGTTACTTTTTTGAATTCTTTCACATTCGTGGCTCATGAGCTGTCTGACAAGAGACGACAGGCAGGAATTGGTGGATGGGCCATGGTTGCCCAAACCCTGTGTCCAAATCGTGGCATTGTACAAGCAGGAGGGATCTCTGACCCTCTCTTTTTTTCCTCTTTCCTTCTTTTCAGTTTCTCATTGTGCTGATTTGGAAACCAGTTATTCTGTTTAACACAACTGAGATATAGACATAAGCAAAGTTCCTACCCTTTAGGAACTCACTTCTTCAGGGCCTGGTTTTGATAATCCAGACAAAGCTACTTAAATGTAGTTTTATCCTTAAAAGAAAAATCGGCTGCACTTATGTAAGTTACAATAATAATTAGAATTTAGGAAAAATCCATTCTTAAAACAAGAAGGCAAAGAGAATAAAAAATAAACATCCAAGTCACCCTCTGACTGTGCGTTGGTTTTAAAACAACAGGACTATTATTTTAAGTGAACACAAGGAAAATTTTGCTACCAAGCGAGTACAATTTCTAACAGGTGATACATCGACTCCTCTAATTCCAGACATTTCCGAAAGTGCCCTTACTACCTACATTACTTCCTTCTGTAAAGCTCAACTGATTAAGACTTTATCTTTTGTGGTTGGATTTTTGCTTTTGGAATTACAACCTGCTTTTCAAGTCACATTTTGTAAATTAGTTGAGGTATCTTGCTGAGTGATAAAGTCTGAGTCAAAAACTTCCTGAAAAGCGCCTCGTGAACTCGTGAGGCATCATGGCAAAGATCCCAATTGTTGGACTGAGGCAGAGAGGTAGAAAGAAGAACACAGACTTTAAGGTCTGACAGATGTAAGTATAGGTCCCACCTCCACCACGTATTGGATGTGTAATGTTAAATGAGCTACTATACCTCTTTGAGCCTCAGCTTTCCTCTCTGTAAAAAGAAGATGTTAAACCTTTCCTTGCACTATTGTTGTAGGGATTAGAGATGATGTAAATAAAAATGTTTCCAGCATGCTCGGTATTCAACGTACCTTGGATAGACTTATTTGGCCAGTTCACTGCAAAGGGTAATATACACGAGTAAGATTTTTTTTTTCTTCAAAATAGACTTTTTGGGATTAAACTCTAAAAAAGTGTTAAATAAATGAATCAAGATATTTTTCATTTCTGTTGTTGAAGTATTTGCCTTCTTACGTTTGGTAATGTTAGGATTTTCCACAGAAGAAGTTGACACTTTCCTTCTTAATCATACTGGCGATACCATGTTTCAACACTAGTTACTATTTTCTTTTCGAAAAGTGTCATTTGTCTAGCTTCCCTTGAAAGATCAGCTAAATGTCACATTATCCCTGCTTCTGCTAATCTTTCAAAATGCTCACCACCATAGTCATAACATTTTCTTCATGCTCAAGTTGATTTAAAAAATGTTCTAAAGACAGTGTTGCTGAATATTTATTTGTTTAATAAAAATTAGGCTTTTAAATATAAAAATATAGATTTATTATAAATCCTCTAGAAAGCAAAGAAAAATAGATTTGAAAAATACCTTGTTTAATCACATAAAGCTAGGCAGAGTTAAATCACTGTTTCCATTTTGGTACATTTTATTTTAATCTTTTCACTATTTTAATGTCCTTCTTTATATCCATAATGGTGATAACATGATGTATATATGAACATGTATATATTATATAAATATATAAAATACATAAATATATCTTTTAAAAATGGTATCTGTAGGCCGGGCGTGGTGGCTCAAGCCTGTAATCCCAGCACTTTGGGAGGCCGAGGCGGGTGGATCACGAGGTCAAGAGATCGAGACCTTCCTGGTCAACATGGTGAAACCCCGTCTCTACTAAAAATACAAAAAATTAGCTGGGCTTGGTGGCGCGTGCCTGTAATCCCAGCTACTCAGGAGGCTGAGGCAGGAGAATTGCCTGAACCCAGGAGGTGGAGGTTGTGGTGAGCCAAGATTGCGCCATTGCACTCCAGCCTAAGAAACAAGAGCGAAACTCCGTCTCAAAAAATAAATAAATAATAAAAAATAAAAACGGTATCTGTTTGTTTATTATATATAAATATATATCTAATGAGTATATATCTACATATCTCCTTCTATATTTATATATCTCCATGATAGAAGTTGGAAAATACTGAAAACTCTAGAGGAGTTCGGAGAAACAACCTATAATCTCATTATACAGAAATAATTTTCTTCCCTTTTGCTTCTCCACATTTTGGCTTAGATCAAATTTAGAAATGATTTTCTTAACGTTCTTGGTATTGTGTTTTTAGAGTATCAAGATGTTGCTGCATATTCTGATTTTTATGTATAGTTGTGACAGGAACACCCACAAAAATAATTGTTCTAGAAAAGAATTTGTTAACAAATATTTTCTTCCAGGAAGTGGTGTATTAGCGTTTTAAAAGAAACATTTCTGGACGTCAAAGTAGACATTGGGCTTATATCAACAGCTCAATCTTTTTTAAAATACGCTTTATTTTTAGAGCAGTGTAAAGTGAATAGTGAGGCATAGTGGAAAGTACAGAGAGTTCCTACATTCCCACCTCCCCAAATGCACAGCCTCCTCTACTATCAGCCTTCGTCACTAGAGAGGTACATTTGTTACAATGGATGAACCAACATTGACTTATCACTGTCACCCATAGTTTATAATTGACATTAGGGACCATTCTTGCTGTCGTATATTCAGTGAGTTTTGACAAGGGTGTAATGGCATGTGTCTACCATTATAGTAACACACAGAGTAGTTTCATTGCCCTAAACATCCTCTATGCTCTGCCCATTTATCCTTCCCCACTTTTCAACCCCCAGCAATCACTGAACGTTTTGATGTCTCTATAGTTTTGCCTTTTCCAGAATGTCATATAGTTGGATTCATATAGTAAGTGGTCATTTGAGATTGGTTTCTTTCACTTAGTAGTATGTATTTGAGTTTCCTCTATGTCTTTTAATGGCTTCATAGCTCACGTGCTTTTTTTCTGCAACAAAAGCCACATTCAAAGATGATTGCTTTCATTGCTGAATAATATTCCACTGTGTCGATGTAGAGGTTTGTTTATCCAGGCACTTACGAGTCTATAGTAACCAGTGTGGAGCCGGGGAAGCCAAAAATGGCCTGGTTGTGGCGAAGGCCTGGAGCCTATGTCGATAGGAGCCATGGAGGTTGGAGGCATTAGATATTAGAGCCATAGGGGAAGGCCTGGAGCTTGGGTTGACAGGGTCTGTACCATAGCCTGTGGCTATAGAAACCTGCCTGGTGTTGAGTTCACTGAATTGTGCCTGGCATTGGAGTTGATGTTGAAGTCAGGTGTTACATTTACTCTCCTCTCTGCACATACATGGTATCTCTTTCCATGCTGCACTACCCAGGTTTAGGGGCGGGGTAATGCAGATAATATAAAACTCTCTTTTATACTCTATTTTATGCCGTTTTTCTTACTTTTCTACTCCACAAACGTGCTATAACCTCTCACCTGGATTCCTTGTCTCTTTTGAAGACACTTTGATGCACGGATGGCTGTTCAAATTGATGTTTCTGTGAAGGAATAAGTGCTGAAAAGTTCTGTTTTGCCATTTTGTCCATGGCATTCTTCTCTGTTAACTGAAAAAATATTTTTACTGAATAACATATTGTTAACAATTGTCAGACCCTTGGTTTAGCTCTGGAAGTTTCTCCTTTAGAGCAAGTTCCTTTCATAGTTCTCTATAGAAAGACTATAGTTGTAAAATGTTGGTAGAGATGATATTTTGTGTGTAGAATTAAGGACTGATTACACATAAATGTTTAGCGGACAGTAAACATTTGTGAGTAATCTGTTCTTACACACAAAAAGAAGGTCTATAGCTTTAGGAAAGGGAAAATTATCAAGGTTATTCAGACAATATAAAATGAGTTGAGAAAATTGAAGGGAATGTTTATACTTGAATGAGACCTCATGGAGAAAGACAAAATAAGGAAGCCATGGGAGAATATTTGCATTCTCGGAACCACAAAACTGAGGAAAGCCAAGAGCACAGCTGGAGTTGCACCAGATCAAGTAGACATTCCATCAGAGCCTGAACTGAGAATGCACCATTCCTAGTCACCTTGATAACAGCCCCATTTTCTGTTAATAATCCTCTATGAGAAAAATCTTGCAAAAATAGTCAGAAAAGGCAGAGTCACATGCGGTTCAGTGTGTTCCACCTTGGCAGACGGTCTTAGGAGGAGTTTTGGAAGGATCGTGCTGCAGGCAATGGATGAGATAATGATGAGAACTTTTCCAGCTCTGTATAAAAAGGCAAGCGAAATATATGCTTGTGAATTTTTGGCTGCTTTTTTATGCTGTATTTTCAGATCAATTTTATCCCAGTTAATGTGAATATAAACTCTGATTGTTATGGTTATCTCTCGTGGGGTGTCTATTATTTTGTCAGAAATTGTATCAGGAACTTTATATCAATCACTAAATTACACATTTCCAAGCTGCATATGAATTAGGTATTACTATGATCATTTTACAGATGAAGAAGATGAGACTCAGAGCAATACATAAGTTGCCCAAGGTCAGAGAGCAAGTAAGTACCAGAAATAAAAGCCAGATAAATCTAATTCCCATATCCTTGCTCTTTCAATGATGTTTCAGAGTTGATTACAAAAAGAATTGTTCTGTGTGCTCAGGATAATTTACTAGCTACTAAATTTAACCATAGGGCAGTCTTATAAACAGGGTAGAGTATGCAGTTAAGATAAAATTTGAGAGGAAAAAATTAAATTAAAATAGTATATAACCAATGATCAGAATATTCTCTCAGTATTTTAGAAATTTATGTAAGAATAAACTAGATACTGATAAAAAGTCACATTCTTTATGCACAAATCTTGTAAGTAGCTACTGTTAAAGAGAGGATATTATTTACCTAGAAGAAAGTGGGGTTGTCAACCACTATATAACCATTCGTGGGGTGAATGTCTTTTTTATTTTAGGCCTCTGGCTGATGGATCCAAGAGGTAGATGCGTGATGTCAAAATATTCTCTTTTATAGGTAATTACAATTTACAATGGAAGATACAGAGGCCACAAGGTAGTAGAGTTGAGTTATATTAACAGAAAACCTTGTTAGAGAAAAGAACCACCTCTCACTATCATGTTCAATGGCAAAGATTAATAGAAGGTACAGCAAAATGGACACACATGCGAGTATACCCACATTGATATTGGAAGAAACTTTTTTCTTATATACTATAAATCATATCCCAGAATATACTCATAATGTGTACACTTATTGGGATATTACAATCAACGTACAAAATATGTACCTTATGTACATTGACTGTGATGTACATATGTGTACACAATACAGATGTACAAAAAATGTACATAATTTGTACAATATTACATTTATATGTACATAATGTGTACACAGTAGGTATGTACATAATGTGTACAATATGTAAATATATTGTAATACAATGATTTCATATAATCACAACAGCATATATAATCACAATACACATATAATACATGATATCAATATAAATGTACATATTGCACACATTATATACATTTACATTTATTGTGATATTACGATATGTACACATGTACATCATGCACACGTGCAGATTTGCGGTATATACACGTGTACGTAAGTGCACAGTATGTACATATGTACACTACACATATGTTCATATAATGAAGATATGTACCTTCTGTACAGGAGTACACAGTATGTACAATATGTACACGTATATACTAGGTACACATATAGGTGTATACCCACTTTGGTAACCGGAGAGATTTCTATCTAAAATACTAAATATAAAATCCCAGAATGTAGTCATAGTGTGTACATTTATTGTCGTATTGTGATAAATGTATTAAATAGGCACAATCTGTACATGTACTCTGCTGTACATAGGTGTACACAATGCACATGTACAAAAAATGTACATAATCTGTAAAATATGTACCTATATATTTCTATAATGTGTACACAATGCATAGGTACATAATGTGTGCACTATGCACATTCCTTAAAATATCAGTGATAAAATATATATAATCACAGTAAGATATATAATCACACTAATACATATATGTCGTGTAATATCACCAAAAGGTACGTATTGTACACATTAGGTATGTATTAGGTACATATGTATAGTGCACATATTATGAAAATATATATGTATCATGATAACACCGTATGTACACGTATACAAATATGTGCCTACTATTTAAACCATGTACACATGCAGAAATAGGTGCAAACTACATGCCTATGCACAGCAGGCTATCACCACAGTTCTGCTCGTAGCAGCCTCAATGCCCACCCTGGCTGCTTAAAGACCCCCTGGCTAGGGGGCTGTGGGTACAGCTGCTGGGGCCCGGCTATTTTGAAAATGTGGTGTAATATGATACTGGCAACCTATCACACAGAAATGATAATGTTATTGTGGTTCTTTACATATTAGGCAATAGTTCTAGTTACACATTTGGCATATTGACAAAAATGTCATCCTCACCCCATTGACATTAGAATTGAAAGCATAGGAGGGTTTCACCCCTTGCAATGTTTAATTCAATATAATTATTTTCTTGTTTACATTAGTGACCATGTCAGAGCACGGTGTACATCTCTTGCACTATTCAGAATATTTCTCTATGGGCAGCAACATTTTTCTCTCCTTATCTGGATATTAGGAAGAATATCACAGGACCGGCTTACAGCGCCAGTCACATGGTGAGCAATGTCATCTGTAATCCCCTAGTTATTAAGAACAATGTAACGGGGGTCTCGTGTGCTTTTGGAGATATTTGAAGTAATATCCTTTTAGTTTCTGGATATTAGAAACAATACTACAGTGGTGGTGTACACTTCCTGCGATATTAAGAGTATACTCATCCTCTGTCCCTGGGATATTAGGAACTACATCGCAGAAGCGTTGCACTTTGCCTATAATATTGGAACAATCACAGAGTGTACACCTTCTTTCATTGTGAGAGAAATACCTACTTAGGATATGATGGATAATATCACAAAATAGAAACACATGGGTATATACCCACTGTGATATTGGAGGTCATTTTTATCTAATATACTAAAAGTCATAACCCGGAAAAAACTCATAATGTGTAGACTTATTGGGATATTACACTCAATGTACAGAGTATGTAACATATGTACATTGACTGTGATGTACACACATGTACACAATACAGATGTACAATAAATGTACATAAACTGTATCATTTGTACGAATATATGTACAAAATGTGCACACAATAGGTATGCACATAATGTGTACAATATGTACATTTATCGTAATATCACAATGTTATATAATCACAACTGCATATAAAATCACAATACACATGTAATATGTAATATCAATATAAATGTACATGTTGCAAACAAGATGTACATTTACATTTATTGTGATATGTAAACATGTACATCATGTACCCATTATGTACAGATGCACAATATATGCAAGTGTACATATGTGGGTACAGTATGTACATATGTACACTACACATGTGTACATATAATGTAGATATGTACCTTCTGTACCCGAGTACATTCTATACACAATATGTACACATATAAACGATGTACACACCTGGGTGTACAACCACTTTGGTAACCGGAGAAATTTCTATCTAATATACAAAATATAATAATTCAGAATGTAGTAATAGTGTGTACATTTATTGGCATATTGCAATAAATGTATAAAATAGGTACAATCTGTACATTTACCCTGCTGTACATATGTGTACACAATGCACATGTACAAAAAATGTACATACTCTGTAAAATATGTACCTACATATTTCTATAATGTGTAAACAATGTATAGGTACATAATGTGTACACTATGCACATTCCTTAAAATACCAGTGATAAAATATATATAATCAAAATAACGCATATAATCACAGTAATATATATATATCATGTAATATCACAAAAAAGTACATATTGTACACAGTAGATACTCATTAGGTCTATATGTATTGTGCACATATGTACATATATATTTATCATAACACCATGTGTACACTTATACCAATATGTGTTCATTATTAAAACTATGTACCTAGGCCGGGTGCGGTGGCTCAAGCCTGTAATCCCAGCACTTTGGGAGGCCGAGGCGGGTGGATCACGAGGTCAGGAGATCGAGACCATCCTGGTCAACATGGTGAAACCCCGTCTCTACTAAAGATACAAAAAATTAGCTGAGCATGGTGGCGCGTGCCTGTAATCCCAGCTACTCGGGAGGCTGAGGCAGGAGAATTGCCTGAACCCAGGAGGCGGAGGTTGCGGTGAGCCGAGATCGCGCCATTGCACTCCAGCCTGGGTAACAAGAGTGAAACTCCGTCTCAAAAAAAAATAAAAATAAATAAATAAAATAAAACTATGTACCTGTGCAGAAGAGGCTATTACCACAGCCCCCCTCGTAGCAGCCCCAAGGCCCACCCTGGCTGCTTAAAGACCCCCTGGCTAGGGAGCTGTAACCACATTCCCCGACAGAGGGCCCGTAACAGCTCCCAGGCTGACGCTGGCTGCTTAGGGACCCCCCGGCTAGGGCGCTGTGCCCGGCTATTTTGAAAATGTGGTGTAATATGATGCTGTCGACCATATCATATGGAAATAATGTTATTCTGGTTTTTGATATACTAGGCAATAGTTCTAGTTACACCTCTGCCATATTGACAAAAATGTCATCCTCACACCCCTGGACATTAGAATTGAAATCATAAGGGGGTTTCACCCCTTGCAATGTTAAATTCAATAAAATTGTTTTCTTGTTTACATTAGTGACCATATCAGAGCACAGTGTACTCCTCTTGCCGTATTCAGAGGATTTGCCTATGGGCAGCAACATTATTCTCTCGTTCTCTGGATATTAGGAACAATAACACAGGACCGGCGGACAGCCCCAGTCATATCGTGAGTAATGTCATCTGTAATCCCTTAGTTATTAGAAAAAATATCACGGGGGTCTTGTGTGCTTTATCAGATACTTGGAGTAATATCTTTTCTGTTTTTGGATATTAGACACGATACTACAGTGGTGGTGTACACTTCCTGCGATATTCAGGGTATAATAATCTTTTGTCCCCAGGATATTAGGTAGTACATTAAAGAAGCCTTGTACTTTGCCTGTGATATTGGAACAATCACAGAGTGAACACTTGCTTTCAAAATGAGAGTAATACCTACTTAAAATATGATGGATAATATAAAAAAATGGACACACATGGGTGTATACCCACTTTGCTATAGAAAGAAATTTTTATCTAATATACTAAAAATCATATATCACAATATACTCATAATGTGTACACTTATTGAGATGTTACAATCAATGTGCAGAATACATACCATATGTACATAGAGTGTTATGTACATATGTGTACACAATACAGATGTACCAAAAACGTACATAATCTGTACAATATGTGCAATTACAGATACATAATGTGTACACAATAGGTATGTACGAAATGTGTGCAATATGTACATTTATTGTAATATTACAATGATATCATATAATCACAACAGCATATAAAATCACAATACACAAGTAATACATAATATAAATGTATATATTGCACACATCGTGTACATTTACATTTATTGTGGTATCACAGTGTGTACACATGCACATCATGTACCTATTATGTACACATGTACAAAATATGCACATGTACATATGTGTGAACAGTATGTGCATGTGCACACTATGTACACATAAATACATATAATGTTGACATGTACATTTTGTACATGAGTACCTAATATGCACAATATGTACACGTATAAACTATGTACACACCTGGGTGTACACCCACTTTTGTCAATGGAGTAATTTCTAATATGGTAAAAATTATATTTTAGAATGTACTCATAATGTGTACATTTATTGGCATATCACAAGAAATGTATAAAATAGGTACAGTCTGTACATTGCTGTGCATAGGTGTACACAATACACATGTAGAAAAAATGTACATAATCTGTAAAATATGTACCTATATATTTCTATATTGTGTACACAATACATAGGTATATAATGTGTACACTATGCACATTCCTTAAAATATTAGTGATAAAACATATTTAATCACAATAAGATATATAATCACAGTAATATATATTGTCTAATATTACAAAAAAGTACATATTGTACACATTAGGTATGCATTAGGTACATATGTATTTTGCACATATTATGTAAATATAAATTTATCGTGATAACACCATATGTATGCATGTACATATATATATACCCGATATTAAAACTATTTACACATGTAGTAATAGGTGCAAACTACGTACCGATGCACAGCACGCTATTACCAAAGCCCCCCTTATAGCAGCCCCCAGGCCCAGCCTGGCTGCTTAGAGACCCCCTGGCAATTGGGCTGTGCCCACAAACACTGCTCGAATGCCTGTAGCAGCCCCCATGCCCACCCTGGCTGCTTAGGGACCCCCTGACTAGGTGTCTGTGCCCACAGCCCATGCCAGAGTGCCCGTAGCAGCCCCCAGGCCAACCATGGCTGCTCAGGGACCCCTGGCTGGGTCGATGTGCTCACAGACCCCACCAAAAAGCCCAGAGCAGCCCCCAGGCCCACCCTGGCTGCTTAGGGGTCCCCTCGCTTGTGGTCTCTGCCCACAGCTGCTGAGGCCCAGCTATTTTGCAAATCCGGTGTAATATGATACTGGCAACCATATTATATAAAAATGATAATCTTATTCTGTTTTTTTGTATATTAGGCAATAGCTCCAGTTACACCTCTGCCATATTGACAAAAATGTCATCCTCACCCCCATTGACATTAGAATGAAAATCATAGGGGAGTTTCATTCTTTGCAATGCTTAATTCAATGTAATTGTTTTCTCGCTTACATTAGTGACCATATCAAAGCATGGTGTACACCTCTTGCCGTATTAAGAGTATTTCCCTATGGGCAGTAACATTTTCCTCTCCTTCTCTGGATATTAGGAACAATATTCCAGGACCAGAGTACAGCCCCAGTCACGTCGTGGGTAATGTCATCTGTAATTCTCTACTTATTAGAAACAATATCACGGGGGGCTTGTGTGCTTTCTGAGATATTTGGAGTAATATCCTTTCCGTTTTTGAACATTAGAAACAATACTACAGTGGTGGTGTACACTTCCTGCGATATTCAGGGTATGGTCATCCTTTGTCCTCAGGATATTATTAACTACATCACAGACGAGTTTTAGTTTGCCTTGATATTGGAGCAATCCGAGAGTGTAAACCTGCTTTCACAATGAGAGAACTACCTACTCAGGATATGATGGATAATATCACAAAATGGACACACATAAGTGTATACCCACTTTGATATTGAAAGTAATTTTTATCTAACATACTAAAAATCATATCCCAGAATATACTTATAATGTGTACTCTTACTGAAATATTACAAACAATGCACAGAATATGTACCATATGTACGTTGACTGTGATGTACATATGTGTGCACCATACAGATGTACAATAAATATACATAACTGTACAATATGTACATTTATGTGTACATAATATGTACACAATAGGTATGTCCATAATGTGTACAATATGTACATTTGTAATATCACAATGATATCAGAACAGCATATACAATCACAATACACATGTAATACATAATATAAATGTACGTATTTCACACATTATGTACATTTCCATTTATTGTGGTATGATGATGTGTTTACATGTACAGCATGGACCCATTATGTACGGATGTACAATAAATTCAGGTGTAGATATATGTACATAGTACGTACATATGTACGCTCTGTACCCATACATACATATAATGTAGATATTTACCTTCTGTACACAAGTACGTAATATGCACAGTATGCACATGTACAAAGTATGTGCACACATAAGTTTACACCCACTTTGGTAACCAGAGTAATTTCTATCTTATATTCTAAATGTAATATCACAGAATGTACTCATAATGTGTACATTTATTGGCATATATCACAATAAATGTATAAAGTAAGATCTGTACATTTACTCTGTGTACCCAATACACAAGTAAATAAAATGTACATAACCTGTAAAATATGTTTCTTTCTATTTCTATAATCTGTGCACAATGCATAGGTACATAATGTGTATAATATGTACATTTGTAATGTCACAATGATATCATATCACAACAGCATATATAATCACAATAAACGTAATACATAATATAAACGTACATATTGCAAACATTATGTATATTTACATTTATTGTGATATGATGTGTACACATGTACATCATGTACCCATTATGTACAGATGTACAATATATGCACGTGTACAAATGTGTGCACAGTATGTACCTATGTATGCAGCGTACACCTATGTATATATAATGTAGACATGTACATTCTGTACATGAGTACATAATATGCACAACATGTATATGTATAAACTATGTCCGCACCTGGGTGTAAACCCACTTTGGTCACCGGTTTAATTCCTGTCTAATATGCTAAAAATTATATCCCAGAATGTACTCATGTGTACATTTATTGACATATCACAATAAATGTATAAAATAGGTATAGTCTGTACATTTACTCTGCTGTACATATGTGTACAAAATACACATGTAGAAAAAATGTACCTAATCTGTAAAATATGTACCTATTTATTTCTATAATGTGTACACAATGCATAGGTACATAAAGTGTACTCTATGTACATTTCTAAAAATTTCAGTGGTAACATACATATTATCACAATAAGATATATAATCAATAATATGTAGATATCACATAATATCACCAAAAAGTACATATTGTCTATATTAGGTACGTATAAAGTACATATTTATTGTACACATATTATGTACATATATGTTTATTGTGATAGTAACATATGTACATGTGTACAAATATGTGCCCATTATGTAAACCATCTACACATGTAGAAATAGGTGCAAACTGTGTACCTGTGAAGAGCAGGGTATCCCCACACCTCCCGCCAAAGGGCCTATAGCAGCTTCCAGCTCCACCCTGGCTACGTAGGGACCCCTGGTTAGGTGGCTGTGCCCATAGCCCCTGCCAGAGTGTCAGTAGCAGCCGCCAGGCCCTCCCTGGATGCTGAGAGACCCTCTGGCTATGTGGCTGTTACCACAGCCACCGCCAGAGGGCCCGTAGCAGCCCCCAGACAAACCACAAAGGGCCCGTAGCAGCCGCAAAGCCCAACATGGTTGCATAGAAACACCGTCGCTTGGCTCGCAGGCCCACAGCCGCTGGGGCCCAGATATTTTGAAAATGTGGTGTAATATGATACTGGCAATCATAT
Organism: Callithrix jacchus; assembly: GCF_049354715.1. NCBI lineage: Eukaryota > Metazoa > Chordata > Mammalia > Primates > Cebidae > Callithrix > Callithrix jacchus. Next base: position 782,719 of record NC_133522.1, on the reverse strand, counting down.
CATATGTAAATAATAATTTTATCATTTTTTATTATATAGTAGGCAATAGCTGTAGTTACACCTCCGCCATTTTGACAAAAATGTCCTCCTCACCCACTTGAAATTAGAAAAATAATTATAGGGGGGGTTAACACCTTGCAATATTTAATTCAATATAATTGTTTTCTTGTTTACATTAGTGACCATACCACAGCATTGTGTACTCCTCTTGCCGTATTCAGAGGATTTGCCTATGGGCAGAAACATTCTCCTCTACTTCTCTGGATATTAGAAACATTATCACAGGACCAGCAAACAGCTGCAGTCATATCGTGAGTAATGTCATCTGTAATCCCCTAGTTATTAAAAACAACATCGCGGGGGTCTTGTGCAATTAATGAGATACTTAGAGTAATGTTTGGATTGCGGTATTTTACATGAGAGAGTATACTGAGTTGGTGTATATACACCAAAACCAAGTAGAAAAGGGCATTGTATATTTTTTCTGACAGATTATATTCAGAGCAATATTGCTTTAAACTTTAAGGCGTCTAGATATTATTTAGATTTATTTTGATTCTCATAAAATTACAATTTCGGTATTTTACATGAGAGAGCATATTGAGTTGGTGTATATACGCCAAAACAGAGTAGAAAAGGGCATTGTATATTTTTTCTGACAGATTATATTCAGAGAAATTTGCTTTTAATATTCGGGTGCCTAGATAATATTTAGATTTTTTTCGATTCACGTAAAAATAGAATTTCAGAAATTTACAGGAGAGAGCATACTGAGTTGGTGTATATACTCGAAAACAGAGTAGAATAAGGCATTGTATATTTTGTCTAACAGACTATATTCAGAGCCATTTCCATTTAACTTTGAAGCGCCTAGATATTATTTAGATTTTTTTCGATTCCCGTAAAATTAGAATTTCGGTATTTTGCATGAGAGAGCATATTGAGTTTGTGTACATACTCCAAAACAGAGTAGAAAAGGGCATTGTATGTTTTTTCTGACAGATTTCATTCAGAGCAATTTTGCTTTTAACAATGGGGAGCCTAGATAATATTTAGATTTTTTTCGATTCACATTAATTTAGAATTTCGGTATTTTACATGAGAGAGCATACTGAGATGGTGGATATACTCCAAAACAGAGTGGAATAGGGCATTGTATATTTTTTCGGACAGATTATATTCGGAGCAATTTTGTTTTTAACATTGGGGTGCCTAGATAATATTTAGAATTTTTCGATTCGGGTAAAATTAGAATTTCTGTATTTTACATGAGAGAGCATACTGAGTTGGTGTATATACTCCAAAACAGAGTAGAATAAGGCATTGTATATTTTTCCTAAGAGAATATATTCAGAGCCATTTTCTTTTAACTTTGGGGCGCCTACATATTATTTAGATTTTTTTCGATTCGTGTAAAATAAGAATTTCGGTATTTTACATGAGAGAGCATATTGAGTTGGTGTATATTCTACAAAACAAAGTAGTAAAGGGCATTGTACATTTTTTCTGACATTATATTCAGAGCAATTTTGGTTTTAACATTGGGGTGCCTAGATAATATTTAGATTTTTTTCTATTCGCTTAAATATACAATTTCTGTATTTTACATGAGAGAGCTTATGGAGTTGTTGTATATACTCCAAAACAGAGTAGAATAGGGCACTGTATATTTTTTCTGACAGATTATATTCAGAGCAGTTTTTCTTTTAACATTAGGGTGCCTAGATAATATTTAGATTTTAATCGATTCTCTGAAATATAGAATTTCTGTATTTTACATGAGAGAGCAGATTGAGTTTGAGTATATACTACAAAGCAGAGTAAAATAGGGCATTGTATATTTTTTCTGACAGATTATATTCAGAGCAATTTTGTTTTTAACATTAAGGTGCCTAGATAATATTTAGATTTTTTCGATTCAGGTAAAGTTAGAATTTCTGTATTTTACATGAGAGAGCAAACTGACTTGGTGTATATGCTAAAAAACAGAGTAGAATAAGGTATTGTATATTTTTTCTAACAGACTATATTCAGCGCCATTTTCTTTTAACTTTGGGGCACCTAGATATTATTTAAATTTTTTTCAATTTGCGTAAAATTAGAATTTCGGTATTTTACATGAGAGAGCATACTGAGTTGGTGTATATACTCCAAAACAGAGTAGAATAGGGCATTGTATATTTTTTCTAATACAACATATTCAGAGCCATTTTCTTTTAATTTTGGGGTGCCTGGATATTATTTAGATTTTTTTCGATACATGTAAAATTAGAATTTCGGTATATTACATGAGAGAGCATACTGAGTTGGTGTATATACTCCAAAATAGAGCAGAATAGGGCATTTTATATTTTTTCTGACAGATTACATTCAGAGCAATTTTGTTTTTAACATTGGGTTGCCTCGATAATATTTAGATTTTTTTCGCTTCAGGTAAAATTAGAATTTCTGTATTTTACATGAGAGAGCATATTGAGTTCGTGTATATACTCCAAAACAGAGTAGAATAAGGCATTGTATATTTTTTCCAACAGACTATATTCAGAGCCATTTTCTTTAAAATTTGCGGAGCCTAGATATTATTTAGATTTTTTTCGTTTTGCGTAAAATTAGAATTTCGGTATTTTACATGAGAGAGTATATTGAGTTGGTGTATATACAAGAAAATAAAGTAGAAAAGGGCATTGTATATTTTTTCTGACAGATTATATTCAGAGCAATTTTGCCTTTAACATTGGGGTGCCTAGATAATATTTAGATTTTTTTCGTTTTGCTACATATAGAATTTCTGTATTTTACTTTAGAGAGCATATGGAGTTGGTTTATATACTCCAAAACAGAGTAGAATAGGGCATTGTATATTTTTTCTGACAGATTATATTCAGAGCAATTTTGTTTATAACATTGGGGTGCCTAGATAATATTTAGAATTTTTTCGATTCGCGGAAAATTAGAATTTCGGTATTTTACATGATTGAGCATACTGAATTGGTGTATATACTCTAAAACAGAGTAGATTACGTCATTGTATATTTTCTCTGACTGATTATATTCAGAGCAATTTTGGTTTTAACATTGGGGTGCCTAGATAATATTTAGATTTTTTTTGATTCGCTTAAATATAGAATTTCTGTATTTTACATGAGAGAGCTTATGGAGTTGTTGTATATACTCCAAAACAGAGTAGAATAGGGCACTGTATATTTTTTCTAATACAATATATTCAGAGCCATTTTATTTTAATTTTGGGGTGCCTGGATATTATTTAGATTTTTCTCGATTCGCTTAAATATAGAATTTTTGTATTTTACATGAGAGAGCATATTGAGTTCGTGTATATACTCCAAAACAGAGTAGAATAAGGCATTGTATATCTTTTTCAACAGACTATATTAAGAGCCATTTTCTTTTAACTTTGCGAAGCCTAGATATTATTTAGATTTATTTCGATTTGCGTAAAATTAGGATTTCGGTATTTTATATGAGAGAGCATATTGAGTTGGTGTATATACTACAAAACAGAGTAGAAAAGGGCATTGTATATTTTTTCTGACAGATTATATTAAGAGCCATTCTGCTTTTAACATTGGGGTGCCTAGATAATATTTAGGTTTTTTTTGATTCGCTTAAATATAGAATTTTTGTATTTTACATGAGAGAGCATATGGAGTTGGTGTATATACTCGAAAACAGAATAGATTAGGCCATTGTATATTTTATCTGACAGATTCAATTCAGAGCAATTTTGTTTTTAACATTGGGGTGCCTACATGATATTTAGATTTTATCGATTCGGGTAAAATTAGAATTTCTGTATTTTACACGATAAAGAATACTGAGTTGGTGTATATATTCAAAAACAGTAGAATAAGACATCGTATATTTTTTCTAACAGAGTATATTCAGAGCCATTTTCTTTTAACTTTGGGGCACCTAGATATTATTTAGATTTCTTTAGATTCGCGTAAAATTAGAATTTTGGTATTTTAAATGAGAGAGCATATTGAGTTGGTGTATATACTCCAAAACAGGGTAGAATAGGGCATTGTATATTTTTTCTGACAGATAATATTCAGAGAAATTTTGCTTTTAACATGGGGGTGCCTAGATAATATTTAGATTTTTTTCAATTCACATAAAATTAGAATTTCTGTATTTTACATGAGAGAGCATACTGAGTTGGTGTATATACTACAAAACAGAGTAGAATAAGGCATTGTATATTTTTTCTAACAGACTATATTCAGTGCCATTTTCTGTTAACTTTGGGGCGTCTAGATATTATTTAAATTTTTTTCGATTCGCGTTAAATTTGAATTTCGTTATTTAAAATGAGAGAGCATATTGAGTTGGTGTATATTCTAAAAAACAGAGTAGAAAAGGGAATTGTATATTTTTTCTGACAGAATATATTCAGAGAAATTTTTCCTTTAACATTGGGGTGCCTAGATAATATTTAGATTTTTTTCGATTTGCTTAAATATAGAATTTCTGTATTTACTTTAGAGAGCATATGGAGTTGGTTTATATACTCCAAAACAGAGTAGAAAAGGGCATTGTAAATTTTTTCTGACAGATTATATTCAGAGCAATTCTTCTTTTAACATTGGGGTGCCTAGATAATATTTAGACTTTTTTCGATTCGCGTAAAATTAGAATTTCGGTATTTTACATGATTGAGCATACTGAGTTGGTGTATATACTCTAAAACAGAGTATATTACGGCATTGTGTATTTTTTCTGACTGGTTATATTCAGAGAAATTTTGTTTTTAACATTGGGGTGCCTAGATAATATTTAGATTTTTTTCGATAAGTGTAAAATTTGAATTTTGTTATTTAACATGAGAGAGCATATTGAGTTTGTGTATATTCTACAAAACAGAGTAGGAAATGGCATTGTATATTCTTTCTGACAGATTATATTCAGAGAAATTTTGTTTTTAACATTGGGATGCCTAGATAATATTTAGATTTTTTTTGATTCGCTTAAATATAGAATTTCTGTATTTTACATGAGGGAGCATACTGAGTTGGTGTATAAACTCCAAAACACAGTAAAATATGGCATTGTATATTTTTTCTGATAGATGATATTCAGAGCAATTTTGTTTTTCACATTGGGGTGCCTAGATAATATTTAGATTTTTTTCGATCCTCTGAAATATAGAATTGCTGTATTTTACAAGAGAGAGCATATGGAGTTGGTGTATATACTCCAAAACACAGTTGAATAGGGCATTGTATATTTTTTCTGACAGATTATATTCAGAGAAATTTTTTTTTTAACATTGGGGTGCCTAGATAATATTTAGATTTTTTCGATTCGGGTAAGATTAGAATTTTGGTATTTTAAAAGAGAGAGCATATTCAGTTGGTTCATATACTCCAAAACAGAGTAGAATAGGACATTGTATATTTTCTCTGACAGATTATATTCAGAGCAATTTTGTTATTAACATTTGAGTGCCAAGATAATATTTAGATTTTTTCGATTCGGGTAAAAGTAGAATTTCCGTATTTTACATGAGAGAGCATACTGAGTTGGTGTATAAACTCCAAAACAGAGTAGAATAAGGCATTGTATATTTTTTTCTAACACACTATATTCACAGCCATTTTCTTTTAACTTTGGGGCGTCTATATATGATTTAGATTTTTTTCGATTCGCGTAAAATTAGAATTTCGGTATTTTACATGACAGAGCATATTGAGTTTGTGTATATAATCCAAAAAAGAGTAGAAAAAAGCATTATATATTTTCTTTGACAGAGTATATTTACAGCAATTTTACTATTATCATTGCGGTGCCTAGATAATATTTAGATTTTTTTGGATTCACGTAAAATTAGGATTTCGGTATTTTACATGAGAGCATACTGAGTTGGTGTATATACTCCAAAAAAGAGTAAAATAGGGCATTGTATATTTTTTCGGATAGATTATATTCAGAGCAATTTTGCTTTGAACATTGGCGTGCCTAGATATTATTTAGATTTTTTTCGATTTGCGTAAATTTAGAATTTGGGTATTTTACATGAGAGAGCATATTGAGTTTGTGTATATACTACAAAACAAAGTAAAAAAGGGCATTGTATATTTTTTCTGACAGATAATATTCAGAGCAATTTTGCTTTTAACATTGGGGTGTATAGATAATATTTAGATTTTTCCGATTCGCTAAAATATTGAATTTCTGTATTTTACATGAGAGAGCATATGGAGTTGGGGTATATACTCCAAAACAGAGTAGAATAAGGCATTGTATATTTTCTCTGACAGACTATATTCAGAGCTATTTGGTTTTTAACATTGGGGTGCCTAGATAATATTTAGATTTTTTCGATTCGGGTAAATTAGAATTTCGGTATTTTACATGAGAGAGCATACTGAGTTGGTGTATATACTCCAAAACATAGTAGAAAACGTTGTTGTATATTTTTTCTGACAGATTATATTCAGAGAAATTTTGCTATTATCATTGGGGTGCCTAGATAATATTTAGATTTATTTCGATTCGATTAAATATAGAACTACTGTATTTTACAAGAGAGAGCATTCTGAGTTGGTGTATATATTCCAAAACAGAGTAGAATAAGTCATTGTATATTTTTTTCTAACACACTATATTCATAGCCACTGTCTTTTAAATTTGGGGCGCCTAGATATTATTTAGATTTTTTTCGATTTGCATAAAATTAGAATTTCCGTATTTTACATGAGAGAGCGTATTGAGTTTTTGTATATACTTTAAAAAAGAGTAGAAAAGGGAATTATCTATTTTTTCTTTCAGAGTATATTTAGAGCAATTTTACTTTTAACATTGCGGTGCCTAGATTATATTTAGATTTTTTTCGATTCACGTAAAATTAGGATTTCGTTATTTCACATGAGAGAGCATACTGAGTTGGTGTATATACTCCAAAACAGAGTAGAATAGGGCATTGTATATTTTTTGTGATAGATTATATTCAGAGCAATTTTGCTTTGAACAGTGGGGTGCCCAGATATTATTTAGATTTTTTTGGATTTGAGTAAAATTAGAATTTGGGTATTTTACATGAGAGAGCATATTGAGTTTGTGTATATACTACAAAACAGAGTAAAAATGGGCATTGTATATTTTACCTGACAGATTATATTCAGATCAATTTTGCTTTTAACATTGGGGTGCCTAGATAATATTTAGATTTTTTCTGATTCGCTAAAATATTGAATTTCTAAATTTTACATGAGAGAGCATATGGAGTTAGTGTATATACTCCAAAGCAGAGTAGAATAGGTCATTGTATATTTTTTCTGACAGATTATATTCAGAGAAATTTTGTTTTTAACATTGGGTGCCTAGATAATATTTAGATTTTTTCGATTCGGGTAAAATTATAATTTCTGTATTTTACATGAGAGAGCGTACTGAGTTGGTGTATATACTTCAAAATGGAGTAGAATAAGGCATTGTATATTTTCTCTAACAGACTATATTCAGACCAAATTTCTTTTAACTATGGGGTGCCTAGATATTATTTAGATTTTTTTCGATTCACATAAAATCAGAATTTCTGTATTTTACATGAGAGAGCATACTGAGTTTGTGTATATAATCGAAAACAGTAGAAAAGGCATTGTATATTTTTTCTGACAGATTATATTCACAGCAATTTTTTTTTAACATTGTGGTGCCTAGGTAATATTTAGATATTTTCAATTCGGGTAAAATTAGAATTTCTGTATTTTACATGAGAGAGCATATTGAGTTGGTGTATATACTACAAAACAGAGTAGAAAAGGGCATTGTATATTTTTTTGACAGATAATATTCAGAGCAAATTTGCTTTTAACATCGGGGTGCCTAGAGAATATTTAGATTATTTTCGATTCACGTAAAATTAGAAGTTCGGTATTTTACATGAGAGAGCATATTGATTTGGTGTATATACTCCAAAACATAGTAGAAAAGGTCGTTGTATATTATTTCCTGACAGATTATATTCAGAGAAATTTTGCTATTAACATTGGGGTGCCTAGATAATATTTAGATTTTTTTTTATTCACTGAAATATAGAATTTCTGTATTGTACATGAGAGAGCAGGTAGAGTTGGTGTATATACTCAAAAACAGAGTAGAATAGGGCATTGTATATTTTTTCTGATAGTTTATATTCAGAGCAATTTTGTTTTTAACATTGGGGTTCGTAGATAATATTTAGATTCTTTCGATTCTGGTAAAATTAGAATTTCTGTATTTTACATGAGAGAGCATACTGAGTTGGTGTATTTACTCCAAAACAGAGTAGAAAAGGGCATTGTATATTTTTTCTGACAGATTATATTCAGAGCAATTTTGATTTAACCTTCTGGTGCCTAGGTAGTATTTAGATTTTTTTTCGATTCGCTTAAATATAGAATTTCTGTATTTTACATGAGAGAGCATATGGATTTGGTTTATATACTCCAAAACAGAGTAGAATAGGGCAGTGTATATTTTTTCTGACAGATTATATTCAGAGAAATTTTGCTTTTAACATTCGGGTGCCTAGACAGTATTTAGATTTTTTTCGATTCGCTTAAATATAGAATTTCGGTATTTTACATGAGAGAGCATATGGAGTTGGTTTGTGTACTCCAAAAAAAGTAGAATAAGGCATTGTATATTTTTTCTAACAGACTATATTCAGACCCATTTTTTTTTAACTTTGGGGTGCTTTGATATTATTCAGCTTTTTTTCGATTCACATAAATTAGAATTTTGGTATTTTACATGAGAGAGCATATTGAGTTGGTGTACACACTCCAAAACAGAGTAGAATAGGGCATTGTATATTTTTTCTGACTGATTATATTCAGAGAATATTTGTTGTTAACATTGGGGTGCCTAGATAATATTTAGATTTTTTCGATTCTGCTAAAGTAAGAATTTCTGTATTTTACATAAGAGAGCATATGGAGTTGGTGTATATATTACAAAATAGAGTAGAATAGGGCATTGTATATTTTTCTTACAGATTATTTTCAGAGAAATTTTGCTTTCGACATTAGGGTGCCTAGATAATATTGAGATTTTTTTCGATTCGATTAAATATAGATTTTCTGTATTTTATATGAGAGAGCATATGGAGTTGTATTTTATACCCGAAAACAGAGTAGAATACGGCATTGTATATTTTTTCTGACAGATTATATTCAGAGCAATATTGTTTTTATCATTGGGGTGCCTAGATATTATTTAGATTTTTTTCGATTCGCATAAAATAAGAATTTCGGTATTTTACATGAGAGAGCATATTGAGTTGGTGTATACACTCCAAAACAGAGTAGACAAGTACATTGTATATTTTGTCAGTCAGATTATATTCAGAGCAATTTTGCGTTAAACATTGGGGTGCCTAGATAATATTTACATTTATTTCGATTCACGTAAAATTAGAATTTCGGTATTTTACATGAGAGAGCATATTTAGTTGGTGTATATTCTCCAATACAAAGCAGAAACGGGCATTGTATATTTTTAATTACAGATTATATTCAGAGCAATTTTGTTTTTAACATTGGGGTGCCTAGATAATATTTTTTTTTTCGATTCGCTTAAATATAGAATTTCTGTATTTTACATGAGAGAGCATACTGAGTTGGTGTATATACTCAAAAACAGAGTAGAATAGCGCATTGTATATTTTTTCTGAGAGTTTATATTCAGAGCAATTTTGTTCTTAACATTGGGGTGCCTTGATAATTTTCAAATTTTTTTCGATTCGGGTAAAATTAGAATATCTGTATTTTACACGAGAGAGCATACTGAGTTGGTGTATATACTCCAAAACATAGTAGAATAAGGCATTGTATATATTTTCTAACATACTATATTCAGAGCCATTTTCTTTTAACCTTGGTGCGCCTTGATATTATTTAGAATTTTTTCGATTCGCTTAAATATAGAATTTCTGTATTTTACATGAGAGAGCATATGGAGTTGGTGTATATACTCCAAAACAGAGTAGAAAAGGGCATGGTATATTTTTTTCTGACAGATAATATTCAGAGCAATTTTTCTTTTAACACAGGGGTGTCTAGATAATATTTAGATTATATTCGATTCACGTAAATTTAGAATTTCGGTATTTTATATGAGAGAGCATATTGATTTGGTGTATATACAAAAAAACAGAGTAAAAAAGGGTATTGTATATTTTTTCTGACATATTTTATTCAGAGTAATTTTGTTTTTAACATTGGGGTGCCTAGATAATATTTAGATTATTTTCGATTCGCTTTAATATAGAATTTCTGTATTTTACATGAGAGAGCAAATGGAGTTGGTGTATATACTCCAAAACAGAGTAGAATAAGGCATTGTGTATTTTTTCTGACAGATTATATTCAGAGCAATTTTGTTTTTAACATTGGGGTGCCTAGATAATATTTAGATTTTTTTCGATTCGCTTAAATATAGAATTTCTGTATTTTACATGAAAGAGCATATTGAGTTGGTGTATATAATACAAAATAGAGTAGAATAGGGCATTGTATATTTTTTCTTTCAGATTATATTCAGAGCAATATTGTTTTTAACATTGAAGTGCCTAGATAATGTATAGATTTTTTTCGATTCACATAAAATTAGAATTGTGGTATTTTACATTAGAGAGCATACTGAGTTTGTGTATATACTCCAAAACAGAGTAGAATAGGGGATTGAATATTTTTTGTGACAGTTTATATTCAGAGCAATTTTGTTTTTAACATTCAGATGCCTAGACAATATGTATATATTTTCAATTAGGGTAGAATTAGAATTTCTGTATTTTACATGAGAGAACATATGGAGTTGTGTATATACTCCAAAACAAAGTAGAATAAGGCATTGTGTATTTTTTCTAACAGACTTTATTCAGAGCCATTTTTGTTGATCGTTGGGGCGCCTAGATATTATTTAGATTTTTTTCGATTCGCGTACAATTAGAAATTCTGTATTTTACATGAGAGAGCATATAGAGTTGCTGTATATACTCCAAAACAGAGTAGAAGAGGGCATTGTATTTTTTTTCTGAAAGATTATATTCAGAGCAATTTTGTTTTTATCATTGGGGTGCCTAGATAATATTTAGATTTTTTCGATTCGGGTAAAATTAGAATTTCTATATTTTACATGAGAGAGCACCCTGAGTTGCTGTATATACTCCAAAACGAATTAGAATAAGGCATTGTATATTTTTTATAACAGACTATATTCAGAGCCATTTTCTTTTAACTTTGGGGCGCCTAGATATTATTTAGATCTTTTCTGATTCGCCTAAAATTAGACTTTCGGTATTTTACATGAGACAGCATATTGAGTTGGTGTATATACTTCAAAACAGAGTAGAAAAGGGCATTGTATATTTTTTCTGACAAATTTTATTTAGAGCAATTTTGCTTCTAACATTGGGGTGCCTAGATAATATTTAAATTTTTTTCGATTCCCTTAAATATAGAATTTCTGTGTTTTACATGAGAGTGCATATGAAGTTGGTGTATATACTTTAAAACAGAATAGAGAAGGGCATTGTATATTTTTTCTGCCAGATTATATTCAGAGCAATTTTGTTTTTAACATTGGGGTGCCTAGATAATATTTAGATTTTTTCAATTCGCTTAAATATAGAATTTCTGTATTTTACCTGAGAGAGCATATAAAGTTGGTGTATATACTCCAAAACAGAGTAGAATAGGGCATTACATATTTTTTCTGACAAAGTATATTCAGAGCAATTTTTTTTAACACTGGAGTGCCGAGATAATATTTAGATTATTTTCGATTCGGGTAAAATAAGAATTTCGGTATTTGACATGAGAGAGCATCCTGAGTTGGTGTATATACTCCTAAACAGAGTGGAATAAGGTATTGTAAATTTTTTCTAAAAGACTATATTCAGAGCCATTTTCTTTTAACTTTGGGGATCCTAGATATTATTTAGATTTTTTTTGATTCACCTAAAACTAGAATTTCCTTATTTTACATGAGAGACCATGTTGAGTTGGTGTATATACGCCAAAACAGAGTAGAAAAGAGCATTGTATATTTTTCCTCACAGATTATATTTAGAGCAATTTTGCTTTTAACATTGGGGTGCCTAGATAATATTTATATTTTATCGATTCAGGTAGAATTAGAATTTCTCTATTTTACATGACAGAGCATATTGAGTTGGTGTTTATACTACAAAACACAATAGAAGAGGGCATTGTATATTTCTTCTGACAGATTATATTCAGAGCAATTTTGCTTTTAACATTGGGGTGCCTAGATAATATTTAGATTTTTTCGGTTCGGGTAAAATTAGAATTTCTGTATTTTACATGAGAGAGCATATTTAGTTGGTGTATACACTACAAAACAGCGTAGAAAAGGGCATTGTATATTTTTTCTGACCGATTATATTGAGAGCAATTTTGCTTTTAACATTGGGGTGCATAGATAATATTTAGATTTTTTTCGATTTGCTTAAATATAGAATTTGTGTATTTTACTTGAGAGAGCATACTGAGTTGGTGTATATACCTCAAAACCGAGTAGAATAGGGCATTGTATAATTATTGTGACAGACTATATTAAGAGCAATTTTGCTTTTAACATTGGGGTGCCTAGATAATATTTAGATATTTTTCGACTCGAGTCAAATTAAAATTTCCGTATTTTACATGAGAGAGCATATTGAGTTGTTGTATATACGCCAAAACAGAGTAGAAAAAGGCATTGTATATTTTTTATGACAGAAAATACTCAGAACAATTTTGCTTTTAACATTGTGGTGCCTCAATAATATTTAGATTGTTTTCGATTCGCATAAATTTAGAATTTCGGTATTTCACATGAGAGAGCATATTGAGTTGGTTTATATACTCCAAAATAGAGTAGAAAAGGGCATTGTTGATTTTTTCTGAGGGATTATATTCAGAGCAATTTTGCTTTTAACATTGGTTTGCCTAGATAATTAGATCTTTTTCGATTCGCATAAAACTAGAATTTCCTTATTTTACATGAGAGAGCATATTGAGTTGTTGTATATACTCAAAAACAGAGTGAAAAGGGCATTGTGTATTTTTTCTGACGGATTATATTCAGAGCAATTTTTCTTTTAACCTTGGGGTGCCTAGATAATATTGAGATTATTTTCAATTCGCATAAATTTAGAATTTTGGTATTTTAAATGAGAGAGCATATTGAGATGGTGTATATACTCCAAAACTGAGTAGAAAAAGCATTGTATATATTTTATGAAAGATTATATTCATAGCAATTTTGCTACTACCATTGTGGTGCCTCGATAATATTTATATTTCATTTGATTAGCGTTAATTTAAAATTTCGGTATTTTACATGAGAGAGTATATTGGGTTGGTGTACATATTCCAAAACATAGTAGAATATGGCATTGTATATTTTTTCTGGAAGATTATATTCAGAGAAATTTTGCTTTTAACAATGGGTGCCTAGATAATATTTAGATATTTTTTGATTCACGTAAAATTAGAATTTCTGTATTTTACATGAGAGAGCATATGGAGTTGGTGTATATACTCCAAAACAGAGTAGGAAACTGCATTGTATATTTTTTCTGACAGATTATATTCAGAGAAATTTTGTTTTTAACATTGGGGTTCCTAGATAATATTTAGATTTTTCAATACGGGTAAAATTAGAATTTCTGTATTTTACATGAGAGAGAATATGGAGTTGCTGTATATACTCCAAAACAGAGTAGAATAAGGCATTGTATATTTTTTCTGACAGATTATATTCAGAGCAATTTTGCTTTTACATTTGGGTGCCTAGATAATATTTAGATTTTTTTCGATTCACGTAAAATTAGAATTTCGGTATTTTACATGAGCATATTGAGGTGGTGTATATACTCCAAAACAGAGTAGAATAAGGCATTGTATATTTTTTCTAACAGACTATATTCAGAGCCATTTTCTTTTAACTTTGGGGCGCATAGATATTATTTAGATTATTTTCAATTCGCGTAAAATTAGAATTTCGGTATTTTACATGAGAGAACATACTGATTTGGTGTATATACTCCGAAACAGAGTAGAAAAGAAAATTGTATATTTTTTCTGACAGATTATATTCACCACAATTTTGCTTTTAACATTGAAGTGCCTAGATAATATTTAGATTTTTTTTGGTTTGCTGAAATATAGAATTTTTTTATTTTACATGAGATAACAGGTTGAGTTGGTGTATATACTCAAAAACAGAGTAGAATAGGGCATTGTATATTTTTTCTGACAGTTTATATTCAGAGCAATTTTGTTTTTATCATTGGGGTGCATAGATAATATTTAGATTATTTCGATTCGGGTAAAATTAGAATTTCTGTATTTTACACAAGAGAGCATACTGAGTTGGTGTATATACTCCAAAACATAGTAGAATAAGGCATTGTATATTTTCTCTAACAGACTATATTCAGAGCAATTTTCTTTTAACATTGGGGCGCCTAGATATTATTTAGATTTTTTTTGATTCGTGTAAAATTAGAATTTCGGTATTTTACATGAGAGAGCATATTGAGTTGGTGTATATACTTCAAAACAGTGTAGACAAGGGCATTTTATATTTTGTGAGACAGACTATATTCATAGCAATTTTCCTATTAACATTGGGGTGCCTAGATAATATTTAGAATTTTTTCGATTCACTTAAATATTGAATTCCTGTATTTTAAATGAGAGAGCATATGGAGTTGGTGTATGTACTTCAAAACAGAGTAGAATAGGGCATTGTATATTTTTTCTGACAGATTACATTCAGAGCAATTTTGTTTTTAACATTGGGGTACCTAGATAATATTTAGATTTGTTTGGATTCGCTTAAATATAGAATTTCTGTATTTTACATGAGAGAGCTTATGGAGTTGGTGTATATACTCCAAAACAGAGTAGAAAAGGGCATTGTATATTTTTTCTGACAAATTATATTCAGAGCAATTTTGTTTTTAACATTGGGGTGTCTAGATAATATTTAGATTTTTTCGATTCGCTTAAATATTGAATTTCTGTAGTTTACATGAGAGAGCATATGGAGTTGGTGTATATTCTCCAAAAGAGAGTAGAATAGGGCATTGTATATGTTTTCTGACAGATGATATTCACAGCAATTTTGTTTTTAACATTGGGGTGCCTAGATAATATTTAGATTTTTTCGATTTGGGTAAGTTAGAATTTCGGTATTTTACATGAGAGAGCATAATGAGTTGGTGGATATACTCCAAAATAGAGTAGAATAAAGCATTCTATATTTCTTCTGACTGACTATATTCAGAGACATTTTCGTTTAACTTTGAAATGCCGAGATATTATTTAGATTTATTTCGATTCGTGTAAAATTAGAATTTCGGTATTTTACATGAGAGAGCATATTGATTTGGTGTATATACTCCAAAACAGAGTAGAAAAGGGCATTGTATATTTTTTCTGACAGATTATATTCAGAGCAATTTTGGTTTTAACATTGGGGTGCCTAGATAATATTTAGATTTTTTCGATTCTGCTAAAATTAGATTTCTGTATTTTACATGAGGGAGAATACGGAGTTGTTGTATTTACTCCAAAACAGGGTAGAATAAGGTATTGTATATTTTTTCTAACAGACTATATACATACCCATTTTTGTTTAGCTATGGGGCGCCTAGATATTATTTAGATTTTTTTCGATTCGTGTAAAATTTGAATTTCGATATTTTACATGAGAGAGCATATTGATTTGGTGTATATACTTTAAAACAGAGTAGAAAAGGGCATTGTATATTTTTTCTGACAGATTATATTCAGAGCAATTTTGTTTTAAACATTGGGGTGCCTTGATAATATTTAGATTTTTTTCGATTCGCTTAAATATAGAATTTCTGTATTTTACATTAGAGAGCAGGTAGAGTTGGTGTATATACTCAAAAACAGTGTAGAATAGGGGACTGTGTATTTTTTCTGACAATTTATATTCAGAGCAATTTTGCTTTTAACATTGTGGTGCCTATATAATATTTAGATTTTTTCGATTAGGGTAAAATTAGAATTTCTGTATTTTACACGAGAGAGCATACTGAGTTGGTGTATATACTCCAAAACAAAGTAGAATAGGGCATTGTATATTTTTTCTAACAAACTATATTCAGAGCCATTTTCTTTTAACAATGGGGCGCCTAGATATTATTTAGATTTTTTTCGATTCACGTAAAATTAGAATTTCAGTATTTTACATGAGAAAGCATATGGAGTTGGTGTATATACACCAAAACAGAGTAGAAAACCACATTGTATATTTTTTATGACAGATTATATTCAGAGCAATTTTGCTTTTACCATTGGGGTGCCTAGATAATATTAAGATTTTTTTCCATTCGCTTACATGTAGAATTTCTCTATTTTACATGAGAGAGCTTATAAAGTTGGTGTATATACTCCAAAACAGAGTAGAATATGGCATTGTGTATTTTTTATGACAGATAGTATTTAGTGCAGTTTTGTTTTGAACATTGGGGTGCATATATAATATTTAGATATTTTTCGATTTGCTTAAATATTGAATTTCTGTATTTTACATGGGAGAGCATATGGAGTTCGTGTATATACTCCTAAACGTAGTAGAAAAGGGCATTGTATATTTTTTGTGACAGATTATATTCAGAGCAATTTTGCTTTTACATTTGGGTGCCTAGATAATATTTAGAATTTTTTCGATTCACGTAAAATTAGGATTTCGGTGTTTTACACGAGAGAGCATATTGAGTTGGTGTATATACTCCAAAGAAGAGTAGAATAAGGCATTGTATATTTTTTCTAACAGACTATACTCAGAGAAATTTCTTATAACATTGGGGCACCTAGATATTATTTAGATTTTTTCGATTCACGTAAAGTTAGAATTTCGGTATTTTACAAGAGAGAGCATATTGAGTTGCTGTATATACTCCAAAACAAGGTAGACAAGGGCATTTTATATTTTGTCAGACAGATTATGTTCATAGCAATTTTGCTTTTATCATTGGGATGCCTAGATAATATTTAGATTTTTTTCGATTCGCTTAAATATAGAATTCCTGTATTATAAGGAGAGAGCATATGGAGTTGGTGTATATACTCCAAAACAGAGTAGAAAAGGGCATTGTATATTTTTTCTGACAAATTATATTCAGAGAAATTTTGTTTTTAACATTGGGGTGTCTAGATAATATTTAGACTTTTTCGATTCTCTTAAATATAGAATTTTTGTATTTTACATGAGAGAGCATATTGAGTTGGTGTATATACACCAAAACAGAGTAGAAAAGGGCATTTTATATTTTTTCTGACAGACTATATTCAGAGCAATTTTGCTTTTACCATTGGGGTGCCTTGATATTATTTAGATTTATTCGATTCGCTTAAATATAGAATTTCTGAATTTTACATGAGAGAGTGTATTAAGTTGGTGTATATACTCCAAAACATAGTAGAATAAGGCATTGTATATTTTTTCTAACAGACTATATTTAGAGCAATTTTCTTTTAACATTGGGGCGCCTAGATATTATTTAGATATTTTTGGTTCGCATAAAATTAGGATTTCGGTATTTTACATTAGAGAGCATATTGAGTTGGTGTATATACTCCAAAATAGAGTAGACAAGGGCATTTTATATTTTGTGAGTCAGACTATATTCATAGCAATTTTGCTATTATCATTGAGGTGCCTAGATAATATTTAGATTTTTTTCGATTCGCTTAAATATATAATTTCTGTATTTTAAATGAGAGAGCATATGGAGTTAGTGTATATACTCCAAAACAGAGTAGAATAGGGCCTTTTATATTTTTTTGTGACAGATTATATTCCGAGCAATTTTGTTTTCAACATTGGGGGTGCCTAGATAATATTTAGATTTTTTTCAATTCGCTTAAATATAGAATTTCTGAATTTTACATGAGAGAGCTTATGGAGTTGATGTATATACTCCAAAATAGAGTAGAATAAAGCATTCTATATTTTTTCTAACTGACTATATTCAGAGCCATTTTCGTTTAACTTTGGGATGCCTAGATATTAGTCAGATTTATTTCGATTCATGTAAAATTAGAATTTCTGTATTTCACATTAGAGACCGTATGTAGTTGGTATATATACTCCAACACAGAGTAGAATATTGCATTGTATATTTGTTCTGACAGATTATATTCAGAGCAATTTTGTTTTTAACATTGGGGTGCCTAGATGATATTTAGATTTTTTTCAATATGCTTAAATATAGAATTTCTGTATTTTACATGAGGGAGCATATGGAGTTGGTGTATATACTTTAAAACAGAGTAGAATAGGGTATTGTATATTTTTTCTGACAGATTATATTCAGAGAAATTTTGTTTTTAACATTGAAGTGCCTAGATAATATTTAGATTTTTTTGATTCGGGTAAAATTAGAATTTCTGTATTTTATATGAGAGAGCATATTGAGTTGGTGTACATACTACAAAACAGAGTAGAAAAGGGCATTTTATATCTATTCTGACAGATTATATTCATAGCAGTTTTGATTTTAACATTTGGATGCCTAGATTATATTTAGATTTTTTTCGATTTGGTTAAATATCTAATTTCTGTATTTTACATGAGAGAGCATACTGAGTTGGTGTATATACTCCAAAACAGAGTAGAATAAGGCATTGTATATTTTTTCTAATAGACTATATTCAGAGCCATTTTCTTTAAACTTTGGTGCGCCTAGTTATTATTCAGATTTTTTTCGATTCGCATAAAATTAGAATTTCGGTATTTTACATGAGAGAGCATATTGAGTTGGTGTATATTCTACAAAGCAAAGTAGAAAAGGGCATTGTATATTTTCTCTGACAGATTATATTTGGAGCAATTTTGCTTCTAACATTGGTGTGCCTAGATAATATTTAGATTATTTTCGATTTGCTTAAATATAGAATTTCTGTATTTTACATAAGGGAGCATATGGAGTTGGTGTATATACTTTAAAACAAAGTAGAATAGGGCATTGTATATTTGTTCTGACAGATTATATTACGAGCAATTTTGTTTTTAACATTGGGCTGCCTAGATAATATTTAGATTTTTTCGATTCTGGTAAAATTAGAATTTCTGTATTTTACATGAGAGAGAGAGCATACTGTGTTGGTGTGTATACTACAGAACAGAGTAGAATATGGCATTGTATATTTTTTCTAACAGACTGTATTCAGAGCCATTTTCTTTTAACTTTGGGGCGCCTAGATATTATTTAGATTTTTGTCAATTTGCGTAAAATTAGAATTTCAGTATTTTACATGAGAGAGCATACCGAGTTGGTGTATATACTTGAAATCAGAGTAGAATAAGGCATTGTATATTTTTTCTAACAGAGTATATTCAGAGACATTTTCTTTTACCTTTGGGGAGCCTAGATAATATTTAGAATTTTTCGATTCACTTAAAAAAAAATTTCTGTATTTTACATGAGAGAGCATATGGAGTTTGTGTATATATTCCAAAACAGAGTAGAATAGGGCATTGTATATTTTATCTGAGAGATTATATTCAGACCAGTTTTGTTTTTAACATTGTGGTGCCTAGATAATATTTAGATATTTTCGATTCGGGTAAAATAAGAAATTCTGTATTTTGCATGAGAGAGCATATGGAGTTGGTGTATATACTCCAAAAAAGAGTAGAATAGGGCATTGTATATTTTTTCTGAGAGATTATTTTCAGAGCAATTTTGTTTTTAACATTTAGGTGCCTAGATAATATTTAGATTTTTTCGATTTTGTTAAAATTAGAATTTCGGTATTTCACATGAGAGAGCATACGGACTTTGTTTATATACTTTAAGAGAGAGTAGAATAATGCATTGTATATTTTTTCTAACACACTATATTCAGAGCCATTTTCTTTTAACGTTAGGGCGCCTAGATATTATTTAGAATTTTTTCGATTCACGTAAAATTTGAATTTCGGTATTTTACATGACAGAGCATTTTGAGTTGGTGTATATACTCCGATAAAAAGTAGAAAAGGACATTGTATATTTTTTCTGACAGATTATATTCAGAGAAGTTTTGTTTTTAACGTTGGGGTGCCTAGATAATATTTAGATGTTTTCGATTCGGGTAAAATTAGAATTTTTGTATTTTACATGACAGAGCATACTGATTTGGTGTATACACTCCAAAACAGAGTAGAATAAGGCATTGTATATTTTTTCTGACAGAATATATTCAGAGCAATTTTCCTTTATCTTTTGGGAACCTAGATATTATTTCGATTTTTTTCGATTCGCGTAAAATTTGAATTACGGTATTTTACATGAGAGAGCATATTGAGTTGGTGTATATATTCCAAAATAGAGTAGAAAATGACATTGTATATTTTTTCTGAGAGATTATATTCAGAGCAATTTTGCTTTTAACATTGGGTTGCCTAGATAATTTTTAGATTTTTTTCCATTCGCTTAAATACAGAATTTTTGTATTTTACATGAGAGAGCATATAAAGTTGGTGTATATACTCCAAAACAGAGTAGAATAGGGCATTCTGTATTTTTTCTGACAGATTATATTCAACGCAATTTTGTTTTTCACATAGTGGTGCCTAGATTATATTTAGATTTTTTCGCTTCGGGTAAAATTAGAATTTCTTTATTTTACATTGGAGAGCATATTGAGTTGATGTATATACTACAATACAGAGTGGAAAATGGCATTGTATATTTTTTTCTGACAGACTATATTCAGAGCAATTTTGCTTCTAACATTGGGGTGCCTAGATAATATTTAGATTTTTTTCGATTCTCTTAAATATAGAATTTTTGTATTTTACATGAGAGAGAATAGTGAACTGGTGTATATACTTTAAAACAGAGTAGAATAAGGCATTGTATATTTTTTCTAACAGACTATATTCAGACCCATTTTCTTTTAACTTTGGGGCGCCTTGATATTATTCAGATTTGTTTCGATTTGCGTAAAATTAGTATTTCATTATTTTACATAAGAGAGCATATTGAGTTGGTGTATATACTCCAAAACAGAGTAGAATAGGGCATTGTATATTTTTTCTGACTGATTATATTCAGAGCATTTTTGTTTTTAACATTGGTGTGCCTAGATAATATTTAGAATTTTCTCGATTCGCTTAAATATAGAATTTCTGTATTTTATATGAGAGAGCATATGGAATTGGTGTATATACTCCAAAACGGAGTAGAAAAGGGCATTGTATATTTTTTCTGGCAGATTATATTCAGAGCAATTTTGTTTTAAACATTGTGGTGCCTAGATAATATTTAGATTTTTTTCGATTCGCTTAAATATAGAATTTCTGTATTTTACATTAGAGAGCAGGTAGAGTTGGTGTATATACTCAAAAACAGAGTAGAATAGGGCATTGTATATTTTTTCTGACAGTTGATATTCCGAGCAACTTTGCTTTTAACATTGGGGTGCCTAGATAATATTTAGATTTCTTCAATTCGGATGGAATTAGAATTTCTGTATTTTACACGAGAGAGCATATGGAGTTGGTGTATATACTCCAAAACACAGTAGAATAAGGCATTGTATATTCTTTCTAACAGACTATATTCACAGCCATTTTCTTTTAACATTGGGACGCCTAGATATTATTTAGATTTTTTTCGATTCACGTAAAATTAGAATTTAGGTATTTTACAGGAGAGAGCCTATGGATTTGGTGTATATACTCCAAAACAGAGTAGAAAACGACATTGTATGTTTTTTATGACAGATTATATTCAGAGCAATTTTGCTTTTAACATTGGGGTGCCTAGATAATATTTAGATTTTTTTTTATTCGCTTACATATAGAATTTCTGTATTTTACATGAGAGAGCATATGGAGTTGGTGTATATACTCCAAAACAGAGTTGAATAGGGCATTGTATAATTTTTATGAAAGATTATATTCCGATGAAATTTGTTTTTAACATTGGGTTGCCAAGATAATATTTAGATTTTTTTGATTCTGGTAAAATTAAGGTTTCTGTTTTTTACATGAGAGAGCATATTGAGTTGCTGTATATACTACGAAACAGACTAGAAAAGGGCATTGAATATTTTCTCTGACAGACTATATTCAGAGCAATTTTGCTTTTAACGTTGGGTTGCCTAGATAATATTTAGATTTTATTTGATACTCTTAAATATAGAATTTCTGTATTTTACATTAGAGAGCATATGGAATTGGTGTAGATACTCGAAAACAGTGTATAATAGGGCATTGTATATTTTATTATAACAGACTATATTCAGAGCTATTTGGTTTTTAACATTGGGGTGCCTAGATAATATTTAAATTTTTTCAATTCGGGTAAATTAGAATTTTGGTATTTTACATGAGAGAGCATACTGAGTTGGTGTATATACTCCAAAACAGAGTAGAATAAAGCATTGTGTATTTTTATTAACAGACTATATTCAGAGCCATTTTCTTTTAACTTAGGGGTGCCTAGATATTATTTAGATTTTTTCAATTCACGTAATATTAAAATTTCGGTATTTTACATGAGAGAGCATATTGAGTTGGTGTATATACTTCAAAAGAGAGTAGTAAACTGCACTGTACATTTTTTCTGAGAGATTATATTCAGATCAATTTTGCTTTTAACGTGGGGTGCCTAGATAATATTTAGATTTTTTTCGATACACGTAAAATTAGAATTTCTGTATTTTACATGAGAGAGCATACTGAGTTGGTGTATATACTCCAAAACAGGGTAGAATAGGGCATTGTATATTTTTTCTAACAGATTATTTCCAGAGCAATTGTGTTTTTAACATTGGGGTGCCTAGATTATATTTAGAATTATTTGATTCACGTAAAATAAGAATTTCTGTATTTTACATGAGAGAGCATATTGAGTTGGTGTATATACTACAAAACAGAATAGAAAAGGGCATTGTATATTTTTTCTGACAGATTATATTCCAAGCAATTTTTCTTTTTACATTGGGTTGCCTAGATAATATTTAGATTTTTTTCGATTCACGTAAAATTAGAATTTCGTTATTTTACATGAGAGAGCATATTGTGTTGGTGTATATACTCCAAAACAGAGTAGAATAAAGCATTGTATATTTTTCTAACAGACTATATTCATAGCTATTTTCTTTTAAATTTGGGGTGCCTAGATATTATTTAGATTTTTTTCGATTCGCGTAAAATTAGAGTTTCAGTACTTTACATGAGAGAGCGTATTGAGTTGGTGTATATGCTACAAAACAGAGTAGAAAATGGCATTGTATATTCTTTTTGACAGATTATATTCAGAGCAATTTTGGTTTTATCATTGGGGTGCGTAGATAATATTTAGATTTTTTTCGATTCGCTTAAATATAGAATTTCTGCATTTTACATGAGAGAGCATATTGAGTTGGTGTATATACTCCAAAACAGAGTAGAATAGGGCATTGTATATTTTTTCTGACAGAGTATATTCAGAGCAATTTTTTTTTAACATTGAAGTGCCTAGATTATATTTAGATTTTTTCGATTCAATGAAAATTAGAATTTCTATATTTTACCTGAGAGAGCATACTGAGTTGGTGTATATACTTTGAAACATAGTAGAATAAGGAATTGTATATTTGTTCCAACAGATTATATTCAGAGCCATTTTGCTTTTAACGTTGGGGTGCCAAGATAATATTTAGATTTTTTTTGATTCACGTAAAATTAGCATTTCAGTATTTTCCATGAGAGAGCATACTGAGTTGGTGTATATACTCCAAAACTGTGTACAATACGGCACTGTATATTTTTCTGACAGATTATATTCAGAGCAATTTTGTTTTCAACATTGACGTGCTTAGATAATATTTCGATTTTTTTTGATTCACGTAAAATTATTTTTTCGGTATTTTACCTCAGAGAGCATTCTCAGTTGGGGTATATACTCCAAAATAAAGTAGAATAAGGCATTGTATATTTTGTCTAACAGACTATATTCAGAGCCATTTTCTTTTACTTTTGAGGCACCTAGATCTTATTTAGATTTTTTCGATTCTGGTAAAATTAGAATTTGTGTATTTTACATGAGAGACCATATTAATTTGGTGTATATACTACAAAATAAAGTAGAAAAGGGCATTGTATATTTTTTCTGACAGATTATATTCAGAGAAAATTTACTGTTAACATGGTGATGCCTAGATGATATTTAGATTTTCTTCAATTTGCTTCAATATAGAATTTCTGCATTTTACATGAGAGAGCATATGGAGTTGGTGTATATACTCCAGAAAAAAGGAAAATAGGGCATTGTATATATTTTCTGACAGATTATACTCAGAGCAATTTTGTTTTTAACATTGGGGTGCCTAGATAATATTTAGATTTTTTTGATTCGGGTAAAATTAGAATTTCTGTTATTTACATGGGAGAGCCTACTGAGTTGGTGTATATACTCCAAAACAGAGTAGAATAAGGCATTTTATATATTTTTTAACAGACAATAGTCAGAGCCATTTTCTTTTAACTTTGGAGAGCCTAGATATTAAATAGATTTTCTTGGATTCACATAAAATTAGAAATTCGGTATTTTACATGAGATAGCATATTGAGTTGGTGTATATACTCCAAAACAGAGTTGAAAAGGGCATTGTTTATTTTTTATAACAGATTATATTCAGAGCAATTTTGCTTTTATTATTGGGGTGCCTAGATGATATTAAATTTTTTTCACTTCGCTTAAATATAGAATATTTGTATTTTACATGAGAGAGCAAATGGAGTTGGTTTATATACTCCAAATAGGGTTAGACTAGGGCATTGTATATTTTTTTTGACAGACTATATTCAGAGCAATTTTGCTTTTAACATTGGGGTGCCTAGATATTATTTAGATTTTTTTCTATTTGCTTAAATATAGTATTTCTATATTTTACATGAGAGAGCATATGGAGTTGGTGTATATACTCCAAAACAGAGTAGAATAGGGCATTGTATATTTTTTCTGACAAACTATATTCATAGCTATTTTCTTTTAACTTTGGGGCGCCTATATATTATTTAGATTTTTTTTGATTGGCGTAAAATTAGAATTTTGGTATTTTACATGAGAGAGCATATTGAGTTGTTGTATATACTAAAAAACAGAGTAGAAAAGGGCATTGTGTATTTTTTATGGCAGATTATATTGAGAGAAATTTTGGTTTTAACATAGGGGTGCCTAGATAATATTTAGATTTTTTTCAATTCACGTAAAATTAGAATTTCGGTATTTTACATGAGAGAGCATACTGAGTAGGTGTATATACTCCAAAACAGAGTATAAAAAGGCATTGTATATTTTTTCTAACAGACTGTATTCAGAGCCATTTTCTTTTAACTTTGGGGTGCATAGATATTATTTAGATTTTTTCAATTCGCGTATAATTAGAATTTCGGTATTTTACATGAGAGAACATACTGTGTTGGTGTATGTACTCCAAAACAGAGTAGAATAAGGCATTGTTTATTTTTTGTAACAGACTATAGTCAGAGCCATTTTCTTTTAACTTTGGGGTGCATAAATATTATTTAGATTTTTTTTGATTCACGTAAATTTAGAATTTCGATATTTTACATGAGAGAGCGTATTGAGTTGGTGTATATACTCCAGAATAGAGTAGAATAGGGCATTGTATAGTTTTTATGACTGATTACATTCAGAGCAATTTTGCTTTTAACATTGGGGTGCCTAGATAATATTTAGGGTTTTTTTCGATTCACCTAAATATAGAATTTCTGTATTTTACATGACAGAGCATATGGAGTTGGTGTATATACTTCAAAAAAGAGTAGAATAGGGCATTGTATATTTATTCTGACAGATTATATTCAGAGCAATTTTGTTTTTAGCATTGGTGTGCCTACATAATATTTAGATATTTTCAATTTGGGTAAAATTTGAATTTCTGTATTTTATATAAGAGAGCAAACTGTGTTGGTGTATATACTCCAAAACAGAGTAGAATAGGGCATTGTATATTTTTTCTAACAGACTATATTCAGCGCCATTTTATTTTATTTTTGGGGCGCCTAGATATTATTTAGATTTTGTTTGATTTGCGTTAAATTAGAATTTCGTTATTTTACATGAGAAATCATATAGAGTTGAGTTGGTGTATATAATGGAAAACAGAAAATAGGGCATTGTATATTTTTTCTGACAGATTATATTCAGAGAAATTTTGTTTTTAACATTGGGGTGCCTAGATAATATTTAGATTTTTTCAATTTGGGTAAAATTACAATTTCTGTATTTTACATGAGGGAGCATACTGAGTTGGTGTATACACTTCATAACAGAGTGGAATAAGGCATTGTATATTTTTTCTAACAGACTATATTCAGAGCCATTTTCTTTTATCATTGGGGTGCCTAGATAATATTTAGATTATTTTTGAATCACGTAAAATTTGAATTTCGGTATTTTACATGAGAGAGCATACTGAGTTGGTGTATATACTCCAAAACAGAGTAGAAAACGGCATTGTATATTTTTTCTGACAGAGTATATTCAGAGCAATTTTGATTTTAACATTGGGGTGCCTAGATGATATTTAGATTTTTTTCAATTTGCTTAAATATAGAATTTCTGTATTTTACATGAGAGAGCTCATGGAGTTTTGTATATACTCCAAAACAGAGTAGAATAAGGCATTGTATATTTTTTTTGACAAATTATATTCAGAGAAATTTTGTTTCTAACATTGTAGTGCCTAGATAATATTTAGGTTTTTTTTCGATTCACTTAAATATAGAATTTCTTTATTTTACATAAGAGAGCGTATTGAGTTGGTGTTTATACTTCAAAAATGAGTAGAATAGGGCATTGTATACTTTTTGTGACAGATTATACTCAGAGCAATTTTGTTTTTAACATTGGGGTGCCTAGATAATATTTAGATTTTTTCGATTCAGGTAAAATTTGAATTTCTGTATTTTACATGAGAGAGGATACTGAGTTATTGTATATACTCCAAAACAAAACAGAATAAGGCATTGTATATTTTTCCTAACAGACTATATTTAGAGTCATTTTATTTTATCTTTGGTGCGCCTAGATATTAATTATATTTTCTTCGATTCGCGTAAACTTAGAATTTCGGTATTTTACATGAGAGAACATATTGAGTTGGTGTATATACTCCAAAACAGAGTAGAATACGGCATTTTATATTTTCTCTGACAGAATATATTAAGAGCAATCCTTTTTTTTAACATTGGGAAGCCTAGATAATATTTAGATTTTTTCGATTAGGGTAAAATTAGAATTTCTGTATTTGACATGAGAGAACATATTGAGTTGAGTTGGTGTATATACTACAAAGCAGAGAATAGGGCATTGTATATTTTCTCTGACAGATTATATTCAGAGAAATTTTGTTTTTAACATTCGGGTGCTGAGATAATATTTAGATTTTTTTGATTCGGGTAAAAGTAGAAATTCTGTATTTTACATGAGAGATCATTCTGAGTTGGTGTATTTACCAAATAACAGAGTAGAATAAGGCATTGTATATTTTTTCTAACAGATTATATTAAGAGCCGTTTTCTTTTAGCTTTTGGGCGCCTAGATATTATTTAGATTATTTTTGGATTCGCGTAAAATTAGAATTTCAGTATTTTACATGACAGAGCATATTGAGTTTCTGTATATACTCCAAAAAAAAAAAAGTAGAAAAGGGCACTGTATATTTTTTCTGGCCGATTATATTCAGAGCAATTTTGCTTTTAACATTGGGGTGCCTAGATAATATTTAGATTTTTTTCAATTTGCTTAAATATAGAATTTCTGTATTTTACATGAGAGAGCATATGGAGTTGGTGTATATACTCCAGAAAAAAGTAGAATAGGGCATTGTATATTTATTCTGACAGATTATACTCAGAGCAATTTTGTTTTTAACATTGGAGTGCCTAGATAATATTTAGATTTTTTCGATTTGGGTAAAATTAGAATTTCTGTATTTTACATGAGAGAGCATACTGAGTTGGTGTATATACTCCAAAACAGAGTAGAATTAGGCATTGTATATTTTTTCTAACAGACTATATTTATAGCCATTTTCTTTTACATTTCAAGCGCCTAGATATTATTTAGATTTTCTTTGATTCGTGTAAACTTAGAATTTCGGTATTTTACATGAGAGAGCATATTTAGTTGGTGTATATACTCCAAAACAGAGTAGAATACGGCATTGTATATTTTCTCAGAGAGACTATATTAAGAGCAATCTTGTTTTTAACATTGGGGAGCCTAGATAATATTTAGATTTTTTCGATTTGGTTAAAATTAGAATTTCTGTATTTTACATGAGAGAGCATATTCAGTTGAGATTGTGTATATACTACAAAACAGAGAGTAGGGCATTGCATATTTTTTCTGACAGATTATACTCAGAGCAATTTTCTTTTTAACATTGGGATGCCTAGATTATATTTAAGTTTTTTCGATTTGGGTAAAATTTGAATATCTGTATTTTAAATGAGAGAGGATACTGAGTTAGTGTATATACTCCAAAACAAAGTAGAATAAGGCATTGTGTATGTTTTCTAACAGACTATATTCAGAGCCATTTTCTTTTAAATTTGGGGCACCAAGATATTATTTACATTTTTTTGGATTCACGTAAAATTAGAATTTCCGTATTTTACATGAGAGAGCATAGTGAGTTGGTGTATATACTCCAAAACAGAGTAGAATAAGGCATTGTATATTTTTTCTAACAGACAATATTCAGAGACTTTTTTTAAACTTTGGGTGGCCTAGATATTATTTAGATTTCTTTTGATTTGTGTAAAATTTGAATTTCTGTATTTTACATGAGAGAGCGAATTGAGTTGGTGTATATAGTACAAAAGAGAGTAGAAAAGGTCATTGTATATTTTTTCTCACAGATTATATTCAGAGCAATTTTTTTTTAACTTTGGAGAGCCTAGATAATATTTATATTTTTTCGATTCGGGTAAAATTATAATTTCTGTATTTTACATGAGAGAGCATACTGAGTTGATATATATAATCCAAAACAGAGTAGAATAAGGCATTGTATATGTTTTCTAACAGACTATATTCAGAGGCATTTTCTTTTAACTTTGATGCACCTTGATATTATTTAGATTTATTTCGATTCATGTAAAATTAGAATTTCGTTATTTTACATGAGAGAGCATATTCAGTTCCTGTATATACTAAAAAAGAGAGTAGAAAAGGGCATTGTATATTTTTTCTCACAGATTCTATTAAGAGCAATTTTGCTTTTAACATTGGGGAGCTTAGATAATATTTATATTTTTCGATTCGGGTAAAGTTTGAATTTCTGTATTTTACATGAGAGAGCATATTGAGTTGGTGTATATACTCCAAAACAGAGAAGAACAGGGCCTTGTATATTTTTTCTGAAAGACTATATTCAGGGCCAATTTGCTTTTAACATTGGGGTGCATAGATAATATTTAGATTTTTTTCGATTCACGTAAAATTAGAATTTCTGTATTTTACATGAGAGAGCATACTGAGTTGATGTATATACTCCCAAACAGAGTAGAATAAGGCATTGTATATTTTTTCTAACAGACTATATTCAGAGCCATTTTTTTTTTACTTTTGGGCACCTAGATAATATTTAGAATTTTTTCGATTCACGTAAATTTAGAATTTCGGTATTTTACATGAGAGAGCGTATTGAGTGGGTGTATATATTTTAAAACAGAGTAGAAAAGGGCATTGTATATTCTTTCTGACAGATTATATTCAGACCAATTTTGTTTTTAGCATTGGGGTGCCTAGATAATATTTAGATATTGTCGATTCGGGTAAAATTAGAATTTCTGTATTTTATATGAGAGAGCATGCTGAGTTGGTGTATATACTCCAAAACAGCGGAGAATAAGGCATTGTATATTTTTTTCTATCAGACTATATTCAGAGCCATTTTCTTTTACCTTTGGGTCTCCTAGATATTATTTAGATTTTTTTTGATTCGCGTAAAATTTGAATTTCGGTATTTTACATGAGAGAGCATACAGAGTTTGTGTATATACTCCAAAACAGAGTAGAATAAGTCATTGTATATTTATCATAACAAACTACATTCAGAACTATTGTCTTTTAACTTTGGGGCGACTAGATATTATTTCGATTTTCTTCGATTTCCGTAAAATTAAAATTTCTTTATTTTACATGAGAGAGCATATTGAGTTGGTGTATATACTACAAAACACAGTAGAAAACGGCATTGTATATATTTTCTGACAGATTATATTCAGAGCAATTATGTTTTTAACATTTTGGTGCCTAGATAATATTAAAATTTTTTCGATTCACGTAAAATTTGAATTTCGGTATTTTACATGATAGAGCATACTGAGTTGGTGTATATACTTTAAAACGAAGTAGAATAACGCATTGCATATTTTTTCTAACAGACTATATTCACAGCCATTTTCTTTTAACTGTCAGGAGCCTAGATATTATTTAGATTTTTTCGATTCGGGTAAAATTAGAATTCTGTATTTTACATGAGAGAGCATACTGAGTTGATGTATATAGTCCAAAACAGAGTAGAATAAGGCATTGTATATGTTTTCTAACAGACTATATTCAGAGGCATTTTCTTTTAACTTTGGTGCACCTTGATATTATTTAGATTTATTATGATTCGTGTAAAATTAGAATTTCGTTATTTTACAAGAGAGAGCATATTCAGTTTGTGTATATACTAAAAAAGAGAGTAGAAAAGGGCATTTTATATTTTTTCTCACAGGTTATATTAAGAGCAATTTTACTTTTAACATTGGGGAGCCTAGATGATATTTAGATTTCTTCGATTCGGTTAAAATTAGAATTTCTGTATTTTACATGAGAGAGCATATTGAGTTGAATTGGTGTATATACTACAAAACACAGAATAGGGCATTGTATATTTTCTCTGTCAGAATATATTAAGAGCAATCTGGTTTTTAACATTGGGAAGCCTAGATAATATTTAGATTTTTTTCGATTCGGGTAAAATTAGAGTTTCTGTATTTTACATGAGAGAGCATATTGAGTTGAGTTTGTGTATATACTACAAAACAGAGAATAGGGCATTGTATATTTTTTCTAACAGACTATATTCAGAGCCATTTCTATTAAGTTTGGGGTGCATAGATATTATTTAGATTTTTTTCTATTTGCTTAAATATAGAATTTCTGTATTTTACATGAGAAACCATACTGAGTTGGTGTATATACTCCAAAACAGGGTAGAATAAGGCATTGTATATTTTCTCTAAGAGACTATATTTAGATCTATTTTCTTTTAACTTTGGTGCGCCTAGATATTATTTAGATTTTTTTTAATTCACGTAGAATTAAAATTTCGGTATTTTACATGAGAGAGAATATTGAGTTATTGTATATACTACAAAACAGAGTAGAATAAAACATTGTATATTTTTTCTGACAGATTATATTCAGGGCAATTTTGCTTATAACATTGGGGTGCCTAGATAATATTTAGACTATTTTCGATTCGCGTAAATATAGAATTTCCGTATTTTACATAATAGAGCATATGGTGTTGGTGTATATAATCCAAAACAGAGTAGAATAGGGCATTGTATATTTTTTCTGACATATTATATTCAGAGTAATTTTGTTTTTAACATTGGGGTTCCTAGATAATATTTAGATTTTTTTGATTCGAGTAAAATTTGAATTTCTGTATTTCACATGAGAGAGCATATTGAGTTGGTGTATATACTACAAAACAGAATAGAAAAGGGCATTGTATATTTTTTCTGACAGATTATATTCAGAGCAATTTTGCTTTTAACACTGGGGTGCCTAGATAATATTTAGATTTTTTTCAATGCGCTTAAATATAAAATTTCTGTATTTTACATGAGAGAGCATATGGAGTTGGTGTATATATCCCAAAACAGAGTAGAATAGGTCATTGTATATTTTCTCTGACAGATTATATCCAGAGCAATTTTGTTTTTAACATTGGGGTGCCTAGATAATATTTAGATTTTTTTCGATTCACGTAAAACTAGAAATTTTGTATTTTACATGAGAGAGCATACTGAGTGGGTGTATATACTCCAAAACAGAGTAGAATAAGGCATTGTATAGTTTTTCTAACAGACTATATTCAGAGCCATTTTCTTTTAACTTTGTGGTGCCTAGATATCATTTAGATTTTTTTCGATTCACTTAAATATAGAATTTCTGTATTTTACATAAGAGAACATATGAAGTTGGTGTATATACTCCAATAAAAAGTAGAATAGGGCATTGAATATTTTTTCTGACAGATTATTTTTAGCAGAATTTTGTTATTAACATTGTGGTGCCTAGATAATATTTACATTTTTCTCGATTCGCTTAAATATAGAATTTCTGTATTTTACATGAGAGAGCATATGGAGTTGATGTATAAACTCCAAAACAGAGTAGAATATTGCATTGTATATTTTTTCTAACAGACTATATTCAGAGCCATTTTCTTTGAACTTTGGGGCGCCTAGATATTATTTAGATATTTTTCAATTCGCGTAAAATTAGAATTCAGGTATTTTACATGAGAGAGCATATTGAGTTGGTGTATATACTCCAAAACAAGATAGAAGAGGGCATTGTATATTCTTTCTGACAGACCATATTAAGAGCAAATTTGCTTTTAACTTTGGGGTGCCTAGATAATATTTAGAGTTTCTTTGATTCACGTAAATTTATAATTTCAGTATTGTACATGAGAGAGCATACTGAGTTGGTGTATTTACTCCAAAACAGAGGAGAATAAGGCATTGTATATTTTTTCTAACAGACTATATTTAGAGCCATTTTCTTTTAACTTTGGGGTGCCTAGATATTATTTAGATTTTTTTGGATTCGCCTAAAATTTGAATTTCGGTATTTTACATGAGAGAGCATATTGAGTAGGTGTATATACTCCAAAACAGAGTAGAAAAGGGCATTGTATATTTTCTCTGAAAGATTATATTCAGAGCTATTTTACTTTTAACACTGGGGAGCCTAGATAATATTTAGATGTTTTTCGATTCGCTTAAATATAGAATTTCTGTATTTTACAATAGAGAGCAGAGTCAGATGGTGTATATACTCCAAAACGGCGTAGAATAGGGCATTGTATATTTTTACTGAAAGATTATATTAAGAGTAATTTTGTTATTAACATTGTGGTGCCTAGATAATATTTAGATTTCTTTAGATTCACGTAAAATTAGAATTTCGGTATTTTACATGAGAGAGCATACTGAATTGGTATATATATTCCAAAACAAAGTAAAATAAGGAATTGTATATTTTTCAAACAGACTATATTCAGAGCAATTTTCTTTTAAATTTGGGGTGCCTAGATATTATTTAGATTATTTTCGATTCGCGTAAAATTAGAATTTTGGTATTTTACATGAGAGAGAATATTGAGTTGGTGTATATACTACAAAAGAGTAGAAAAATGAATTGTACATGTTTTCTGACAGATTGTATTAAGAGCAATTTTGCTATTAACATTTAAGTGCCTAAATAATATTTAGATTATTTTTCATTCACTTAAAATTAGAATTTCGGTATTTTACATGAGAGAGCATACTGAGTTGGTGTATATACTACAAAACAGAGTAGAATAAGGCATTGTATATTTTCTCACACAGACTATATTCAGAGCTAATTTCTTTTAACTTTGGGGCGCCTAGATATTATTTAAATTTTTTTCGATTCGTGAAAAATTAAAATTTCGTTATTTTACTTGAGAGAGCATATTGAGTTCGCGTATATACTACAAAACAGAGTAGAAAAGGGCATTGTATATTTTTTCTGACTGATTATATTCAGAGCAATTTTGCTATTAACATTCGGGTGCTAGATAATATTTAGATTTTTTTTGATTCACGTAAAATTAGAATTTCTGTATTTTACATTAGAGTGCATACTGAGTTGGAGTATATACTCCAAAACAGAGTAGAATATGGCATTGTATATTTTTTCTAACAGACAATATTCAGAGCCATTTTTATTTAACTTTGGGGCGCCTAGATATTACTTTGATTTATTTCGATTCGTATAAATTAGAATTTCCCTATTTTACGTGAGAGAGCATATTAAGTTGGTGTATATACTACAAAACAGAATAGAAAAGTGCATTGGATTTTTTTTCTGACAGATTATATTCAGAGCAATTTTGGTTTTAGCATTGGGGTCCCTAGATAATATTTAGATTTTTTTCGATTCGCTTAAACATAGAATTGCTGTATTTTACATGAGAGAGCATATGGAGTTGGTGTAGATACTAAAAAATAGAGTAGAATATGTAATTGTATATTTTTTCTGACAGATTATATTCAGAGCAAATTTGTTTTTAACATTACGGTGCCTAGATAATATTTAGATTTTTTCGATTCACGTAAAATTAGAATTTCGATATTTTACATGAGAGAGGATACTGAGTTTGTGTATATACTCCAAAACCTAGTAGAAAAAGGCATTGTATATTTTCTCTAACTGACTATATTCAGAGCCATTTTCATTTAGCATTGGTGGACGTAGATATTATTTAGATTATTTTCGATTCACGTAAAATTAGAATCTCGATATTTTACATGAGTCAGCATATTGAGTTGGTGTATATACTCCGAAACAGAGTAGAAAAGGGCATTGTATATTTTTTCTGACAGATCATATTCAGAGCAATTTTGCTTTTAACGTTGGGTTGCCTAGATAATATTTAGAATTTTTTCGATTTACCTAAAATTAAAATTTCGGTATTTTACATGAGAGAGCATACTGAGTTGGTGTATATACTCCAAAACAGAGTAGAATAAGGCATTGTATATTTTTTTGACAGATTATATTTAGAGCAATTTTATTTTAACATTGGGGTGCATAGATAATATTTATATTTTTTTCGTTTCACGTAGAGTTAGAATTTCAGTATTTTACATGAGAGAGCATACTGAGTTCGTATATATACTCCAAAACACAGTAGAATAAGGCAGGGTATATTTTCTCTAACAGAGTATATTCAGAACCATTTTCTTTTAACTTTGGGGCGCCTAGATAATATTTAGATTTTTTTCGATTCGTGTAAAATTAGAATTTCGGTATTTTATATGAGAGAGCATATTGAGTTGGTGTATATAGAAGAAAACAGAGTAGAAAACAACGTAGTATATTTTTTATGACAGATTCTATTCAGAGCAATTTTTCTGTTAACATTGGGGTGCCTAGATAATATTTAGATTTATTTCAATTCGTTTAATTATAGAATTTCTGTATTTTACATGAGAGAGCATATGGAGTTGGTGTATATATTCAAAAACAGAGTAGAATACGTCATTGTATATTTTTTCGACAGATTATGTTCCGAGCAATTTTGTTTTTAACATTGGGGTGCCTAGATAATATTTAGATTTTATTCGATTCACGTAAAATTAGAATTTCTGTATTTTACATGAGTGAGCATATTGAGTTGGTGAATATACTCCAAAACAGAGTAGAATAGGGGATTGTATATTTTTTCTGACAGATTATATTCAGAGCAATTCTGTTTTTAACATTGTGGTTTGTAGATTATATTTAGATTTTTTCAATTCAGGTAAAATTAGAATTTCTGTATTTTAAATGAGCGAGCATATTGTGTTGGTGTATATACTACAAAACAGAGTCGAAAAAGGCATTGTGTATTTTTTCTGACAGATTATATTCAGAGCAATTTTGCTTTTAACATTGGGGTGCCTAGATAATATTTAGATTTTTTTCAATTCACGTAAAATTAGAATTTTGGTATTTTACATGAGAGAGCATATGGAGTTGGTGTATATGCTCCAAAACAGAGTAGACTAAGGCATTGTATATTTTTTCTATCAGACTATATTCAGAGCTATTTTCTTTTAACTTTGGGGTGCCTAGATATTATTTAGATTTTTTTCGATTCGCATAAATTAGAATTTCGGTATTTTACATGAGAGAGCATAGTGAGTTGGTGTACATAATCCAAAACAAAGTAGAATTAGGCATTGTATATGTTTTCTAAAACACTATATTCAGAGCCATTTTCGATTAGCTATCGGGTGCCTAGATATTAGTTTGGTTTTTTTCGATTCCCGTAAAATTAGAATTTCGGTATTTTACATGAGAGAGCATGCTGAGTTGGTGTATATACTCCAAAACAGAGTAGAAAAGGGCATTGTATATATTTTCTGACACATTATATTCAGAGCGATTTATCTTTTAACATTGGCGTGCCTAGATAATATTTAGATGTTTTTCAATTCACTTAAATATAGAATTTCTGTATTTTACATGAGAGAGCATATGGAGTTAGGGTATATACTCCAAAACAGAGTAGAATAGGGCATTGTATTTTTTTTCTGAGAGATTATATTCAGAGCAATATTGTTTTTAACATTGGGGTGCCTAGATAATATTTAAATATTTCTATTCACGTAAATATCGAATTTCTGTATTTTACATGAGAGAGCATACTGAGTGGGTGTATATACTCCAAAACAGAGTAGAATTAGGCATTGTATATTTTTCTAAAAAACTATATTCACAGCCATATTCTTTTAACTTTGGGGCGCTCAGATATTTTTTAGATTTCTTCGATTTGCGTAAAATTAGAATTTCGGTACTTTACATGAGAGAGCATATTTAGTTGTAGTACATACTACAAAACAGAATAGAAAAGGGCATTGTATATTTTTTCTGACAGATTGTATTCAGAGCAATTTTGCTTTTAACATTGAGATGCCTAGATAATATTTAGATTTTTTTCAAATCACGTAAAATTTGAATTTCGGTATTTTACATGAGAGAGCATACTGAGTTGGTGTATATACTCCAAAAAAGAGTAGAGTAAGGAATTGTATATTTTTTCTAACAGACTATATTCAAAGCCATTTTCTGTTAACTTGGGGGCTCCTAGATATTTTTTAGATTTTTATCGATTCGCGTAAGATTAGAATTTCGGTATGTTACATGAGAGAGCATATGGAGTTGGTGTATATACTCCAAAACAGAGTAGAATAGGGCATTGTATATTTTTTCTGGCAGATTATATTCAGAGCAATTTTTCTTTTAACATTGGGGTGCCTAGATAATATTTAGATTTTTTTTCAATTCGCTCAAATATAGAATTTCTGTATTTTACTTGAGAGAGCATATGGAGTTCGTGTGTATACTTCAAAACACAGCAGTATCAGGCATTGTATCTTTTTTCTGAAAGATAATATTCAGAGCAATTTGGTTTTTAACATTGGCGTGCATAGATAATATTTAGTGTTTTTTCGTTTCATGTAAAATTTGAATTTAAGTAGTTTACATGAGAGAGCATACTGAGTTGGTTTATATACTCCAAAACAGATTAGAAGAAGGCATTGTATCTTTTTTCTAACAGACTATATTCAGAGCCATTTTCTGTTCAGTTTTGGGTGCCTGGATATTATTTAGATTTTTTCGATTCACATAATATTAAAATTTCGGTATTTTACATGAGAGAGCATATTTAGTTGGTGTATATACTACAAAACAGAGTAGAAAAGGGCATTGTATATATTTTCTGACATATTATATTCAGAGCAATTATTCTTTTAACATTGGGGTGCCTAGATAATATTTAGATGTTTTTCGATTTGCTTAAATATTGAATTTCTATATTTTACATGAGAGAGCATATGGAGTTGGTGTATATGTTCCAAAACAAAGTAGAATAGGGCATTGTATATTTTGTCTGACAGATTATATTTAGAACAATTTTTTTTTACATTGGGATGCCTAGATAATATTTAGATTTTTTTTGATTCACGTAAAATTAAAATTTCTGTATTTTACATGAGAGAGCATACTGAGTTGGTGTATATACTCCAAAACAGAACAGAAAAAGGCTGTGTAAATTTTTTCTAACAGACTATATTCAGAGCCATTTTCTTATAACTTTGGGGAGCCTAGATATTATTTAGATGTTTTTCGATTCGCGTAAAATTAGAATTTCATTATTTGACATGCGAGAGCATACTGAGTCGGTGTATATACTACAAAAGAGAGTAGAAAAGGGCATTGTATATTTTTTCTGACAGATTATTTGAGAGCAATTTTATTTTTACATTGGGGTGCCTTGATAATATTTAGATTTTTTTCGATTCACGTAAAATTAGAATTTCGGTATTTTACATGAGAGAGAATACTGAGTTCGTACATATACTCCAAAACAGAGTAGAATACGGCATTGTATATTTTTTCTGACAGGTTATACTCAGAGCAATTTTATTTTTAACATTGAGGTGCCTAGATAATTTAGATTTTTTTCGATTCACGTAAAATTAGAATTTCGGTATTTTACATGAGAGAGCATATTGAGTTGGTGTCTATACTACAAAACAGAGTAGAAAAGGTCATTGTATATTTTATCTGACCGATTATATTTAGAGTAATTTTGCTTTATCATTGGGGAGCCTAGATAATATTTACATTTTTTTCGATTCGCTTAAATATAGAATTTCTGTATTTTACATGAGAGAGCATATGGAGTTGGTGTATATACTCAAAAACAAAGTAGAATAAGGCATTGTATAGTTTGACTAACAGACTATATTCAGAGCCATTTTCTTTTAACTTTGGGGCTCTAAATATAATTCAGATTCTTTTGGATTCACGTCAAATTAGAATTTCGGTATTTTACATGAGAGAGCATATTGAGTTGGTGTATATACTCCAAAACAGAGTAGAAAAGGGCATTGTATATTTTTTCTGACAGATTATATTCAGAGCAATTTTTCCTTTAACATTGGAATGCCTAGACATTTTTAGATTTTTTTCAATTCACGAAAAATTTTAATTTCGGTATTTTACATGAGAGAGCATACTGAGTTGGTTTATATACTCCTAAAGAGAGTAGAATAGGGCATTGTATAATTTTTCTGACACATTATATTCAGAGCAATTTTGTCTTTAACTTTGGGTTGCCTAGATAATATTTAGATTTTTTCGATTCAGGTAAAATTATAATTTCTTTACTTTAAATGAGAGAGCATATTGAGTTGGTGTATATACTTCAAAACAGAGTACAAAGGGGCATTGTATATTTTTTCTGACAGATAATATTCAGAGCAATTTTGCTTTTAACATTGGGGTTCCCAGATAATATTAAGATTTTTTTTGATTCGCTTAAATATAGAATTTCGGTACTTTACTCGAAAGAGCATATGGAGATGGTGTATACTCTTCAAAACCGAGTAGAATAAGACATTGTATATTTTTTCTAAGACAGTATATTCAGAGCCATTTTCTTTTGACTTTGGGGCACCTAGATATTATTTAGATTTTTTTCGATTCGGATAAAAGTATAATTTCGGTATTCTACATGAGAGACCATAGTGAGTTGGTGTATATACTCCAACACAGAGTAGAATAAGGCATTGTATATTTTCTCTAACAGACTATATTCAGAGCCAGTTTCTTTTATCTTTGGGGCACCTAGGTATTATTTAGATTTTTTTGATTCGCGTCAAAATAGAATTTCGTCATTTTACATGAGAGAGCATATTGAGTTGGTGTATATACTACAAAACAGTGATGAAAAGGGCATTGTATATTTTTTCTGACAGATTATATTCAGAGCAATTTTGCTTTTAACATTGGGGTGCCTAGATAATATTTGGATTTTTTCTGATTCAAGTAAAATTAGAATTTCGGTATTTTACATGAGAGAGCACACTGAGTTGGTGTATATACTCCAAAACAGAGTAGAATAAGACGTTGTGTATTTGTTCTAACAGACTATATTCAGAGCCATTTTCTGTTAACTTTGGGGCGCTATATATTATTTAGATTTTTTTCGATTCGCGTAAAATTATAATTTCAGTATTTTACACGAGAGAGCATATTGCGTTTGTGTATATAGTACAAAACGGTAGAAAAAGACGTTGTATATTTTTGCTGACGGATTATATTTAGAGCAATTTTCCTTTTAACATTGGGTTGTCTAGATAATATTTAGATTTTTTTCGACTCGCTTAAATATAGAATTTCTGTATTTTACATGAGAGAGCATATGGAATTGTTGTATATACTAGAAAACAGAGTACAATAAAGCTTTGTATATTTTCTCTGAGAGATTATATTCAGAGAAATTTTGTTTTTAACAATGGGGTGCCTAGATAATATTTATATTTTTATCGATTGACGTAAAATTAGAATTTCAATATTTTACATGAGGGAGCATATTGAGTTGGTGTATATATTCCAAAATAGAGTAGAATAAGGCATTGTATATTTTTTATAACAGATTATATTCAGAGCAATTTTGATTTTAAAATTGGGGCGCCTAGTTAATATTTAGATTTTTTTCGATTCACATATATTTAGGATTTCGGTATTTTACATGACAGAGCATACTGAGTTGGTGTATATACTCCAAAACAGAGTAGAATAAGGCATTGTATATATTTTTTAAAAGACTATATTCAGAGCCCTTTTGTTTTAACTTTGGGGCGCCTAGATAATATTTAAATTATTTTTGATTCACGTAAAATTTCGATTTCTGTTTTTTTCATGAGAGAGCATACTGAGTTGGTGTATATACTCCAAAACAGAGTAGAATAAGGCATTGTATATATTTTTTAAAAGACTATATTCAGAGCCCTTTTGTTTTAACTTTGGGGCGCCTAGATAATATTTAAATTATTTTTGATTCACGTAAAATTTCGATTTCTGTTTTTTTCATGAGAGAGCATACTGAGTTGGTGTATATACTCCAAAACATATTAGAATAAGGCATTGTATATTTTTTCTAACAGAATATATTCAGAGCCATTTTCTTTTAATTTTGGGGCGCCTAGATATTATTTAGATTATTTTCGATACACGTAAAATTTGAATTTCGGTATTTTACATGAGAGAGCATATTGAGTTGGTGTATATATTCCAAAACAGAGTAAAAATGGGCATTGTATATTTTTTCTGAAAGATTATATTCAGAGCAATTTTGCTTTTAATATTGGTGTGCTTAGATAATATTTAGATTTTTTTCAATTCACGTAAATTTAGAATTTCGGTATTTTACATGAGAGAGCATACTAAGTTGGTGTATATACTCCAAAACAGAGTAGAATAGGGCATTGTATACTTTTCTGACAGATTATATTCAGAGAAATTTTGTTCTTACCATTGGTGTGCCTGGATAATATTCAGATTTTTATCGATTAGCTTAAATATAAAATTTCTGTGTTTTAAATGAGAGAGCATATGGAGTTGGTGTATATACTGAAATACAGAGAAGAATAGGGCATTGTATATTTTTTCTGACAGATTATATTTAGAGCAATTTTGTTTTAACATTGGGTTGCCTAGATATAATTTAGATTTTTTTTGATTCACGTAAAATTAGAATTTCTGTATTTTACATGAGAGAGCTTACTGAGTTGTTGTGTATACTCCAAAACAGAGTAGAATAAGACATTGTATATTTTTTTCTAACACACTATATTCAGAGCCATTTTCTTTTAACTTTGGGGTGCCTAGATTATATTTAGATTTTTTCGATTCATGTAAAATTAGAATTATTGTATTTTACATGAGAGAGCATACTGAGTTGGTGTACATACTTCAAAACAGAGTAGAAAAGGGCATTGTATTTTATTCTGACAGATTATATTCAGCGCAATTTTGCTTTTAAAATTGGGGTGCCTAGATAATATTTACATTTTTTTCGATTCACGTAATATTAGTATTTCAGTATTTTATATGAGATAGCATACTCAGTTGGTGTATATACTCCAAAAAATTAGATTAGGGCATTGTATATATTTTCTGACAGATTATATTCAGAGAAATTCTGTTTTTAACATTGGGGTGCCTAGATAATATTTAAATTTTTTCGATTTTGGTAAAATTAGAATTTCTGTATTTTATATGAGAGAGCATATTGAGTTGGATTTTATACTACAAAACAGAGTAGAATAAGGCATTTTATATTTTTACTGACAGATTATATTCACTGCAATTTTGCTTTTAACATTGGGGTGCCTAAATATTATTTAGATTTTTTTCGATTCGCGTAAAATCAGAATTTCGGTATTTGACATGAGAGATCATATTGAGTTGGTGTATATACATCAAAACAGAGTAGAAAATGGCATTGTATATTGTTTTGACAAATTATATTAACAGAAATTCTGCTTTTAACATTGGGGAGCCTAGATAATATTTAGAATTTTTTTGATTCGCTTAAATAGAGAATTTCTGTATTTTACATGAGAGAGCATATGGAGTTGGTGTATATACTCCAAAACAGAGTAGAATAGGGCATTGTATATTTTTTCTGACAGATTATATTCAGAGCAATTTTCTTTTTAACATTGGGGTGGCTAGATAATATTTAGAATTTTTCGATTCGGGTAAAATTTGAATTTCTGTATTTTACATGAGAGAGTATATTGAGTTGGTTTATATACTACAAAACAGAGTAAAAAAGGGCATTGTATATTTTTCCTGACAGATAATATGCAGAGAAATTTTGCTTTTAACATTCGTGTGCCTAGAAAATATTTAGATTTGTTCGATTCTCTTAAATAAAGAATTTCTGTATTTTACATTGTAGAGCATTTCGAGTTGGTGTATATACTCCAAAATAGAGTAGAATAGGGCATTGTATATTTTCTCTAACAGATTATATTCAGAGCAATTTTGTTTTTAACATTGGGCTGCCTAGATAATATTTAGTTTTTTTTGATTCACGTAAAATTAGAATTATGGTATTTTACATGAGAGAGCATATTGAGTTGGTGTATATACTCCAAAACAGAGTAGAAGAGGGAATTGTATATTTTATCTGACAGATTATATTCAGAGCAATGTTGCTCTTAACGTTGGAATGCCTAGATAATATTTCGATTTTTTTCGATTCGCTTAAATATAGAAATTCTGTATTTTACATAAGAGAGCGTATGGAGTTTCTGTATATACTCCGAAACAAACAAGAATAGAGCATTACATATTTTTTTTGACAGATTGTATTCAGAACAATTTTGTTTTTAACACTGGGGTGCCTAGATAATACTTAGATTTTTTTCGATTCACGTAAAATTAGAATTTTGGTATTTTACATAAGACAGCATATTGAGTTGGTGTATATACTCCAAAACAAAGTAGAAAAGGGCATGGTAACTTATTTCTGACAGATTATATTCAGAGCAATTTTGCTTTTAACATTTGGGTGCCTAGATAATATTTAGATTTTTTTGGTTCGGGTAAAATTAGAATTTCAGTATTTTACATGAGAGAGCATACTGAGTTGGTGTATATACTCCAAAACGAAGTAGAATAAGGCATTGTATATTTTTTCTAACAGACTATATTCAGAGCCACTTTCTTTTAACTTTTTGGCGCCTAGATATTATTTAGTTTTTTTTTGATTCACGTAAAATTAGAATTTCGGTATTTTATATGAGAGAGCATATTGAGTTGGTGTATATAATTCAAAACAGAGTAGAAAAGGCCATTGTATATTTTTTCTGACAGATTATATTCAGAGAAATTTTGCTTTTAACATTCAAGTGCCTAGATAATATTTAGATTTTTTTCAATTCACGTAAGTTTACAATTTTTGTATTTTACATGAG
Source organism: Callithrix jacchus (assembly GCF_049354715.1). Taxonomy (NCBI): domain Eukaryota; kingdom Metazoa; phylum Chordata; class Mammalia; order Primates; family Cebidae; genus Callithrix; species Callithrix jacchus. Next base: position 739,063 of record NC_133522.1, on the reverse strand, counting down.
AGAGCATACGGAATTGGTTTATATACTCCAAAACAGAGTAGAATAAGGCATTGTATATTTTTTCTAACAGACTATATTCAGAGACATTTTCTTTTAACTTTGGGGCGTCTAGATATTATTTAGATTTTTTACAATTTGCGTAAAATTAGAATTTCTGTATATTACATGAAAGAGCATATTGAGTTGGTGTATATACTTCAAAACAGAGTAGAAAAGGGCATGGTATATTTTTTCTGACAGATTATATTCAGAGAAATTTTGTTTTTAACATTGGGGTTCCTAGATATAATTTAGATTTATTTCGATTCGCTTAAATATAGAATTTCTGTATTTTAAATGAGAGACCATATGGAGTTGGTGTATATACTCAAAATCAAAGTAGAATAGAGCATTGTATATTTTTTCTGACTGATTATATTCTGAGCAGTTTTTTTTTAACATTGGGTTGCCTAGATATAATTTAGATTTTTTTCTATTCGCGTAAAATTATAATTTCGGTATTTTACATGAGAGAGCATATTGAGTTGGTGTATATACTCCAAAACAGAGTAGAAAATGGCATTGTTTATTTTTTCTGACAGATTATATTCAGAGCAATTTTGCTTTTAACATTGAAGTGCCTAGATAATTAGATTTCTTTCCATTCATGTAAAATAAAAATTTCGGTGTTTTACATGAGAGAGCATACTGAGTTGGTGTATATACTCCAAAAACGAGGAGAATAAGGCATTGTATATTTTTTCAAACAGACTATATTCACATCCATTTTCTTTTAACCTCGGGGCGCCTAGATATTATTTAGATTTTTTTCGATACCCGTATATTTACAATTTCGGTATTTTATATAAGAGAGCATATTGAGGTGGTGTATATACTACAAAACAGAGTAGAAAAGGGCATTGTATATTTTTTCTGACAGATTATATTCAGAGCAATTTTGCTTTTAAAATTGAGTGCCTAGATAATATTCAGATTTTTTCTATTCGGGTAATATTAGAATTTCTGTATTTTACATGAGAGAGCATACTGAGTTGGTGTATATACTCCAAAACAGAGTAGAATAAGGCATTCTATATTTTCCCTAACAGACTATATTCAGAGCTATTTTCTATTAACTTTGGGGCACCTAGATATTATTTAGATATATTTCGATTCGCGTAAAATTAGAATTTCGCTGTTTTACATGAGAGAGCATATTGCTTTGGTGTACATACTCCAAAACAGAGTAGAATAGGGCATTGTATATTTTTTCTGACAGATTATATTCAGAGCAATTTTGCTTTTAACATTGGAGTGCCTAGATAATATTTATATTTTTTCGATTTGGCTAGAATTAGAATTTCTGTATTTTACATGACAGGGCATATTGAATTGGTGTTTATACTACAAAACAGAATAGAAGAGGTCATTGTATATGTTTTTTTGACAGATTATATTCAGAGAAATTTTGCTTTTTACATTGGGGTGCCTAGATAATATTTAGATTTTTTCGGTTCGGGTAAAATTAGAATTTCGGTATTTTACATGAGAGAGCATTTTGAGTTGTTGTATATACTCCCAGACAAAGTAGAATATCGCATTGTATATTTTTTCTGACACATTATATTCAGAGAAATTTTGCTTTTAACATTGCAGAGCGTAGATAATGTTTATATTCTTTTCAATTCTCGTAAATTTATAATTTCGGTATTGTACATGAGAGAGCATATTGAGTTGGTGTATATATTCCATAATTGAGTAGAAAAGTGCATTGTATATTTTCTTTGACAGATTATTGTCAGAGAAATTTTGCTTTTAACATTGGGTTGCCTAGATGACATTTAGATTTTTTTCGATTCACGTAAAATTAGAATTTACGTATTTTACATGAGAGAGCATATTGAGTTGGTGTATATACTCCAAAACAGAGTAGAAAAGGGCATTGTATATTTTTCTGACAAATTATATTCAGAGCCATTTTCTTTTAACATTGGGCTGCCTAGATAATATTTAGATTTTTTCGATTCGCGTATAAATAGAACTTCAGTAGACAGAGCATGTTGTGTTGGTTTATATATTCCAAAACAGAGTAGAAGAAGGCATTGTATATTTAACGAACAGATTATATTCAGAGCAATTTTGCTTTTCACATTGGGGTGCCTAGATAATATTTAGATTTTTTATGCTTCGCGTAAATTTAGAATTTCGGTATATTGCATGAGAGAGCATATTGAGTTGCTGTATGTACTCCAAAACGGAGTAGTAAAAAGCATTGTGTATTTTTTGTGACAGATTATATTCAGAGCAATTTTGGTTTTAACATTGGAATGCCTAGATAATATTTAGAATTTTTCGGTTCGTGTAAAATTATAATTTCTGCAATTTACATGGGAGAGCATATTGAGTTGGTGTATATACTACAAAAGAGAGTAGAAAAAGGCATTTTATGTTTCTGCTTACAGATTACATTCAGAACAATTTTGCTTTTAACATTGAGGTGCCTACATAATATTTAGAATTTTTTTAATATGCGTAAATTTATAATTTCTGTATTTTACATGAGAGAGAATATTGAGTTGGTGTATATACTCGAAAACGAAGTAGAAAAAGTCATTCTATATATGTTCTTACAGATTATATTCATAGCCATTTTCTTTTAACATTAGGGTTCCTAGATAATATTTAGATTTTTTTTGATTCACGAAAAATTTGAATTTTGGTATTTTACATGAGAGAGGATATTGAGTAGATGTGTATACTCCAAAACAGAGTAGAAAAGGCCATTATATATTATTTCTGAAAGATTATATTCAGAGCAATTTTGCTTTGAACTTTGGGGTTTCTAAATAATATTTAGATTTTTTTCGATTCCCGTAAATTTAGAATTTTGGTATTTTACATGAGAGAGCATATTGAGTTGGTGTATATACTCCAAAACAGAATAGAATAGGGCATTATGTATTATTTCTGACAGATAATATTCTGAAAAATTTTGCTTTTAACATCGGGATGCCAAATTAATATTTAGATTTTTTTCAATTCGAGTGGATATAGAATTTCTGTATTTTACATGAGAGAGCATATTGAGTTAGTGTATATACTACAAAACAAAGTAGAAAAGGGCATTGTATATTTTTTATGACATTTTATATTCAGAACAATTTTGCTATTAACATTGGGGTGCCTAGATAATGTTTAAATTTCCTTTGATTAACGTGTTTATAATTTTGGTATTTTACATGAGGGAGCATTCTGAGTTGGTATATGTACTCCAAAGCAGAGTAGAAACGGCATTGTATATTTTTTCTGACAGAATATATTCAAAGCCATTTTTTATCAACATTTGGGTGCCTAGATAATATTTAGAATTTTCGATCGAGTATATATAGAATTTCAGTGTTTTACATGAGAGACCATATTGGGTTGGTGTATATACTCCAAAACAGGGTAGAAAAAGGCATTGTATATTTTTTTCTGAATAATAATATTCATAGCAATTTTGTTTTAATATTGGGGTGCCTAGATAATATTTAGACTTTTTTCGATTCGCGTAAGTTTAGAATTTCGGTATTTTACATGAGAGAGCATATTGAGTTGGTGTATATACCCCAAAACAGAGTATAAAAGGGCATTGCATATTTCTTCTGACAGATGATATTCAGAGCAATTTTGCTTTTAATATTGGGGTTCCTAGATAATATGTAGATTTTTTTCAGTTCGTGTAAATGAGAATATCGGTATTTTACATGGAAGAGCATATTGAGTTGATGTATATACTCCAAAACAGAGTAGAAGAGGTCATTGTATATTTTCTCTGACAGATTATATTTAGAGCAATTTTACTTTTACCATTGGGGTGCCAAGATAAAATTAAATTTTTTCGGTTCATGTAAGATTAGAATTTCTATATTTTACATGACAGAGCATGTTAAGTTGGTGTATATACTCCCAAACAGAGTAGAAAAGGCCGTTTTATATTTTTTCTGATAGATTATATTCAGAGCAGTTTTACTTTTAACGTTGGGGTGCCTAGATAATATTTAGATTTCTTTCGATTTGCGTAAAATTAGAATTTCAGTATTTTACATGAGAGAGCATATTGAGTAGGTGCATATACACCAACACAGTGCAGAAAAGAACATTGTGTATTTTCTCTTACAGACTATATTAAGAGCAATTTTGCTTTTAACATTAGGGTGCCTAGATAATATTTAGATATTTTTCGATTCGAGTCAAATTAGAATTTCGGTATTTTACATGAGAGAGCATATTGAGTTGGTATATATACGCCAAAACAGAGTAGAAAAGGGCATTGTATATTTTTTCTGACAGATTATACTCAGAGCAATTTTTCTTTTTACATTGGGGTGCCTAAATAATATTTATATTTTTTTCGATTCACGTAAATTTAGAATTTCGGTATTTCACATGGGAGAGCATTTTGAGTTGGTTTATATACCCCAAAATAGAGTAGAAAAAAACATTATAGATTTTCTCTGAGAGATTATATTCAGAGCAATTTTGCTTTTAACATTGGTTTGCCTAGATAATATTTAGATTTTTTTCGATTCGCGTAAAATTAGAATTTCCGTATTTTACATGAGAGAGCATATTGTGTTGTTGTATATACTCCAAAACAGAGTAAAAAAGGGCATTGTGTATTTTTTCTGATGGATTATATTCAGAGCAATTTTGCTTTTAACCTTGGGGTGACTAGATAATATTGACATTTTTTTCAATTCGCGTAAATTTAGAATTTTGGTATTTTACATGGGAGAGCATATTGAGATGGTGTATATACTCCAAAACTGAGTAGAAAAAGCATTGTATATATTTACTGACAGATTATATTCATAGCAATTTTGCTACTACCATTGGGGTGCCTCGATAATATTTATATTTCATTTGATTAGCATAAATTTAGAATTTCGGTATTTTACATGAGAGAGCATATTGGGTTGGTGTACATACACCAAAACATAGTAGAAAATGGCATTGTATATTTTTTCTGGAAGATTATATTCAGAGCAATTTTGCTTTTAACAATGGGTGCCTAGATAATATTTAGATATTTTTCGATTCACGTAAAATTAGAATTTCTATATTTTACATGAGAGAGCATATGGAGTTGGTGTATATATTCCAATACAGAGTAGAAAACGGCATTGTATATTTTTTCTGACAGATTATATTCAGAGAAATTTTGTTTGTAACATTGGGGTGCCTAGATAATATTTAGATTTTTTGAATTCGGGTAAAATTATAATTTCTGTATTTTACACGAGAGAGCATACTGAGTTCGTGTATGTCCTCCAAAACATAGTAGAGTAAGGCATTGTATATTTCTTCTAACAGACTATATTCAGAGCCATTTTCTTTTAACTTTGGAGCACCTAGATAATATTTAGATATTTCTCGATTCACGTAAAATTAGAATTTCTGTATTTTACATGAGAGAGCATACTGTGTTGGTGTATATACTTCAAAATAGAGTAGCATAAGGCATTGTAGATTTTTTTTGATTCACTTAAATATACAATTTCTGTATCTTATATGATAGAGCATATGGAGTTGGTGTATATACTCAAAAACAGAGTAGAATAGGGCATTGTACATTTTATCTGACACATTATATTCAGAGGAATTTTGCTTTTAACATTGGGGTTTCTAAATAATATGTAGATTTTTTTCAATCCGCTTAAATATTGAATTGCTGTATTTTACATAAGAGAGCATATTTAGTTGGTTTATGTACTCCAAAACAGGGTAGAAAATGTCATTTTATATTTTTTCTGACAGATCATATTCAGAGAAATTTTGCTTTTAACATTGGGGTTCCTAGATCATATTTAGATTATTTTCAATTCGCTTAAATATAGAATTTCTGTATTTTACATGAGAGAGCATATGGACTTGGTTTACATACTCCAAAACAGAGTAGAATAAGGCACTGTATATTTTTTCTGACAGAATATATTCAGAGCAATTTTGTTTTTAACATTTGGGTGTCTAGGTAATATTTAGTTTTTTTGGATTCGCTTAAATATAGAATTTCTTTATTTTACATAAAAGAGCTTATGGAGTTGGTGTATATACTCCAAAACAGAGTAGAATAGGGCATTGTATATTTTTTCTGACAGATTATATTCAGAGAAATTTTGTTTTTAACAGTGGGGTGCCTAGATAATATTTAGATTTTTTCAATTCACTTAAAATTAGAATTTCGGTATTTTACATGAGAGAGCATACTGAGTTGGGGTATGTACTCTAAAACACAGTAGAATAAGGCATTGTATATTTTTACTAACAGAGTATATTCAGAGCAATTTTCTTTTAACTTAGGGGCGCCTAGATATCATTTAGATTTTTTTCGATGCGTGTAAAATTAGAATTTCGGTATTTTACATGAGAGAGCACATTGAGTTGTTGTATATACTCCAAATAAGAGTAGAAAAGGGCATTGTATATTTTTTCTGAACGATTATATTCAGAGCAATTTTGCTTTTAACATTGGGGTGCCTAGATAATATTTAGATTTTTTTCATTCGCTGAAATATAGAATTTCTGTATTTTACATTAGAGAATAGGTATAGTTGGTGTATATACTCAAAAACAAAGTAGAATAAGGCATTGTATATTTTTTCTGACAGTTTATAATCAGAGCAATTTTGTTTTTAACATTGGGGTGCCTAGATTATATTTACATTATTTCGATTCGGGTAAAATTTGAATTTCTCTATTTTACACGAGAGAGCATACTGAGTTGGTGTATATACTCCAAAACATAGTAGAATAAGGCATTCTATATTTTTTCTAACTGACTATATTCAGAGCCATTTTTGTTTAGCTTTGGGGTGCCTAGATATTATTCAGATTTATTTCGATTCTCATAAAATTAAAATTTCTGTATTTTACATTAGGGACCTTATGTAGTTGTTGTATATACTCCAAAACAGAGTAAAATAGGGCATTGTATATTTTTTCTGACAGATTATATTCAGCACAATTTTGTTTTTAACATAGGGGTGCCTGGATAATATTTAGATTTTTTTCAATTCGCTTAAATATAGAATTTCTGTATTTTACATGAGAGCTTATGGAGTTGATGTATATACTCCAAAACAAAGTAGAAAAGGGCATTGTATATTTTTTCTGACAAATTATATTCAGAGCAATTTTGTTTTTAACATTGGGGTGCCTAGATAATATTTAGATTTTTTCGATTCGCTTAAATATAGAGTTTCTGTATTTTACATGAGAGAGCATATGCAGTTGGTGTATATACTCCAAAATAGAGAAGAATAAAGCATTCTATATTATTTCTAACTGACTATATTCAGAGCCATTTTCGTTTAACTTTGGGGTGCCTAGATATTATTCAGATTTATTTTGATTCTCGTAAAATTAGAATTTCTGTATTTTTTATTTGAGACCATATGTAGTTGGTATATATACTCCAAAACAGAGTAGAATAGGGCATTGTATATTTGTTCTGACAGATTATATTCAGAGCAATATTGTTTTTAACATTGGGGTGCCTAGATAATATTTAGATTTATTCGATTCTGGTAAAATTAAATTTCTCTATTTTACATGTGAGAGCATACGGAGTTGGTGTATTTACTCCAAAACAGAGTAGAAGAAGGCCTTGTATATTTTTTCTAACAGACTATATTCATAGGCATTTTCTTTCAAATTTGGGGTGCCTAGATATTATTTAGATTTTTTTCTATTAGCGTAAAATAAGAATTTCGGTATTTTACATGAGAGAGCATATTGAGTTGGTGTATATACTCCAAAACAGTGTAGAATAGGGCATTATATATTTTCTCTGACCGATTATATTAAGAGCAATTTTGCTTTTATTATTGGGGTGCCCTGATAATATTTAGTTATTTTTCGATTCACGTAAAATTAGAATTTCGGTGTTTTACATGAGAGAGCATACTGAGTTGGTGTATGTACTCAAAAACAGAGTAGAAAAGGGCATTGTATATTTCTTGTGACATGTTATATTCAGAGCAATTTTGCTTTTAACATTGGGGTGCCTAGACAATATTCAGATTTTTTTCGATTCACGTAAATTTAGAATTTCTGTATTTTACACGAGAGAGCATATCGAGTTGGTGTATATACTACAAAACAGAGTAGAATAGAGAATTGTATATTTTTTTGACAGATTATTTTCAGAGCAATTTTGCTTTCAACATTGGGGTGCCTAGATAATATTTAGATTTTTTTAATTCCCTTAAATATAGAATTTCTCTGTTTTACATGAGAGAGATATGGAGTTGGTGTATATACTCCAAAAAAGAGTACAATCAGGCACTGTATATTTCTTCTGACAGAATATATTCAGAACAATTTTGTTTTTAACATTGGAGTGCCTAGATAATATTTAGATTTTTTTTCGATTCACGTAAATTTAGAATTTCGGTATTTTACATGAGAGAGCATACTGAGTTGGTGTATTTACTACAAAACAGAGTAGAATACGGCATTGTATATTTTCTCTGACAGAATATATTAAGAGCAATCTTGTTTTTAACATTGGGAAGCCTAGATAATATTTAGATTTTTTCGATTCGAGTAAAATTAGAATTTCTGTATTTTACATGAGAGAGCTTATTGAGTTGAGTTGGTGTATATACTACAAAACAGAGTATAGGGCATTGTATATTTTCTCTGACAGATTATATTCAGATCAATTTTGTTTTTAACATTCGGGTGCCGTGATAATATTTAGATTTTTTTGATTCGGGTAAAAGTAGAATTTCTCTATTTACATGAGAGATCATTCTGAGTTGGTGTATTTACCCAATAACAAAGTAGAATAAGGCATTGTATATTTTTTCTAGCAGATTATATTCAGAGCCCTTTTCTTTTAGCTTTGGGGCGCCTAGATATTATTTAGATTTTTTTTTGATTCACGGAAATTTAGAATTTCGTTATTTTACATGAGAGAGCATATTGAGTTGGTGTATAAATTCCAAAACAGAGTAGAAAAGAACATTGTATATTTTTTCTGACAGATTATATTCAGAGAAATTTTGCTTTTAACATTGGGGTGCCTAGATAATATTTAGATTTTTTTAAATTTGCTTGAATATAGAATTTCTATATTTTACATGAGAGAGCATATGGAGTTGGTGTATATACACCAGAAAAAAGTAGAATAGGGCATTGTATATTTTCTCTAACAGACTATATTCAGAGCCATTTTCTTTTTAACTTTGGCGTGCCTAGATAGTATTTATATTTTTTCGATTCGCGTAAAATTAGAATTTTGGTATTTTACATGAGAGAGCATACTGAGTTGGTGTATATACTCCAAAACAGAGTAGAAAAGGGCATTCTATATTTTTTCTGACTGATTATATTCAGAGCAATTTTGATTTTAACATTGGGGTGCCTAGATAATATTTAGATTTTTTTCGATTCGCTTAAATATAGAATTTCTGTATTTTACATGAGAGAGCAGATAGAGTTGGTGTATATACTCAAAAACAGAGTAGAATAGGGCATTGTATTTTTTTTCTGACACTTTATATTCAGAGAAATTTTGTTATTAACATTGGGGTGCCTAAATAATATTTAGATTTTTTCGATTCGGGTAAAATTAGAATTTCTTTATTTTACACGAGAGCGCATATTGATTTGGTGTATATACTGCAAAACAGAGTAGAAAAGGGCATTGTATATTTTTTCTGACAGGTTATATTCAGAGCAATTTTGCTTTTAACATTGGAATGCCTAGATAATTTTTAGATTTTTTTCGATTCACGTAAATTTAGAATTTCGGTATTTTACGTGAGAGCGCATATCGAGTTGGTGTATATACTACAAAACAAAGTAGAATAAAGAATTGTATATTTTTTTGACAAAATATTCTCAGAGAAATTTTGCTTTCATTATTGGGGTGCCAAGAGAGTTAGATTTTTTTTGATTTGCTTAAATATAGAATTTCTGTGTTTTACATGAGAGAGCATATGCAGTTGGTGTATATACTCCAAAACAGACTAGAATAGGGCATTGTATATTTTTTATGACATTACATTCAGAGAAATTTTGATTTTAACATTGGGGTGCCTAGATAATATTTAGATATTTTCGATTCGGGTAAAATTAGAATTTCAATATTTTACATGAGAGAGTATACTGAGTTGGTGTATATACTCCAAAACAGAGTAAAATAAGGCATTGCATATTTTTCCTAACAGACTACATTCAGAGCCATTTTCTTTTAACTTTTGGGAGCCTAGATATTATTTAGATTTTTTTTTCACGTAAAATTAGAATTTCTGTATTTTACATGAGAGAGCATATTGAGGTGGTCTATATACTCCAAAACAGAGTAGAAAAAAGCATTGTATATTTTTTCTAACAGATTAGATTCAGAGCAAATTTCCTTTTAACATTGGCGTGCCTTGATAATATTTAGATTTTTTTCTATACTCTTTTTTTTTTTTTTTTTTAGAGTTCATATTTTATTTAAACCAAGGAAAAATGGTGTAAGTAAAAGTTCAGTCAGACTGTCAGGAAAAACAGACATTCTTAGACATGGAGATTTCCTTAAAGATGTGAATTTCTTTTTTTTTTTTTTTTTTTTAATTTTTTATTGGATTATAGGTTTTGGGGTACATGAGCATGCAAGACAGTTGCGTAGGTACACACATGGCAGTGTGCTTTGCTTTTCTTCTCCCCTTCACCCACATTTGGCATTTCTCCCCAGGCTATCCCTCCCCACCTCCCCCTCCCACTGGCCCTCCCCTTTTCCCCCAATAGACCCCAGTGTTTAGTACTCCCCTTTCTGTGTCCATGTGTTCTCATTTTTCATCACCCACCTATGAGTGAGAATATGCGGTGTTTCATTTTCTGTTCTTGTGTCAGTTTGCTGAGGATGACGTTCTCCAGATTCATCCATGTCCCTACAAATGACACGAATTCATCATTTCTGATTGCTGCATAATATTCCATGGTGTATATGTGCCACATTTTTCCAATCCAGTCTATTATCAATGGGCATTTGGGTTGATTCCAAGTCTTTGCTATTGTAAACAGTGCTGCAATGAACATTCGTGTACATGTGTCCTTATAGTAGAACGATTTATAGTCTTTTGGATATATACCCAGTAATGGGATTGCTGGGTCAAATGGAATTTCTATTTCTAAGGCCTTAAGGAATCGCCACACCGTCTTCCACAATGGTTGAACTAATTTACACTCCCACCAACAGTGTAAAAGTGTTCCTTTTTCTCCACATCCTCTCCAGCATCTGTCTCCAGATTTTTTAATGATCGCCATTCTAACTGGCGTGAGATGGTATCTCAATGTGGTTTTGATTTGCATCTCTCTGATGACCAGTGACGATGAGCATTTTTTCATATGATTGTTGGCCTCATATTTGTCTTCTTTCGTAAAGTATCTGTTCATATCCTTTGCCCACTTTTGAATGGGCTTGTTTGTTTTTTTCCTGTAAATCTGCTTGAGTTGTTTGTAAATTCTGGATATCAGCCCTTTGTCAGATGGGTAGACTGAGAAAATTTTTTCCCATTCTGTTGGTTGCCGATCCACTCTAGTGACTGTTTCTTTTGCCGTGCAGAAGCTGTGGAGTTTCATTAGGTCCCATTTGTCTCTTTTGGCTTTTGTTGCCAATGCTCTTGGTGTTTTGTTCATGAAGTCCTTGCCTACTCCTATGTCCTGGATAGTTTTGCCTAGATTTCCTTCTAGGGTTTTTATGGTGCCAGGTCTTATGTTTAAGTCTTTAATCCATCTGGAGTTAATTTTAGTGTAAGGTGTCAGGAAGGGGTCCAGTTTCTGCTTTCTGCACATGGCTAGCCAGTTTTCCCAACACCATTTGTTAAACATGGAATCCTTGCCCCATTGCTTGTTTTTGTCAGGTTTATCATAGATTGTACAGTTGTATGTATGTTGTGTTGCCTCCGGTGCCTCTGTTTTGTTCCATTGGTCTATATCTCTGTTTTGGTACCAGTACCATGCTGTTTTGATTACTGTAGCCTTGTAGTATAGTTTGAAATCCGGTAGTGTGATGCCCCCCGCTGTGTTCTTTTTGCTTAGAATTGACTTGGCTATGCGGGCTCTCTTTTGGTTCCATATGAAGTTCATGGTGGTTTTTTCCAGTTCTGTGAAGAAAGTCAATGGTAGCTTGATGGGGATAGCGTTGATTCTGTAAATTACTTTGGGCAGTATAGCCATTTTCACGATATTAATTCTTCCTAACCATGAACATGGAATGTTTCTCCATCTGTTTGTGTCCTCTCTGATTTCGTTGAGCAGTGGTTTGTAGTTCTCCTTGAAGAGGTCCCTTACGTTCCTTGTGAGTTGTATTCCAAGGTATTTTATTCTTTTTGTAGCAATTGCGAATGGCAGTTCGCTCTTGATTTGGCTTTCTTTAAGTCTGTTATTGGTGTAGACGAATGCTTTTGATTTTTGCACATTGATTTTATATCCTGAGACTTTGCTGAAGTTGTTTATCAGTTACAGGAGTTTTTGGGCTGAGGCAATGGGGTCTTCTAGGTATACTATCATGTCGTCTGCAAATAGAGACAATTTGGCTTCCACCTTTCCTATTTGAATACCCTTTATTTCTTTTTCTTGCCTGATTGCTTTGGCTAGAACTTCCAGTACTATATTGAATAGGAGTGGTGAGAGAGGGCATCCTTGTCTAGTGCCAGATTTCAAAGGGAATGCTTCCAGTTTTTGCCCATTCAGTATGATATTGGCTGTTGGTTTGTCATAAATAGCTTTTATTACTTTGAGATACGTTCCATCGATACCGAGTTTATTGAGGGTTTTTAGCATAAAGGGCTGTTGAATTTTGTCAAATGCCTTCTCTGCGTCAATTGAGATAATCATGTGGTTTTTGTTTTTGGTTCTGTTTATGTGGTGAATTACGTTGATAGACTTGCGTATGTTGAACCAGCCTTGCATCCCTGGGATGAATCCTACTTGATCATGATGAATAAGTTTTTTGATTTGCTGTTGCAATCGGCTTGCCAATATTTTATTGAAGATTTTTGCATCTATGTTCATCATGGATATTGGCCTGAAGTTTTCTTTTCTCGTTGGGTCTCTGCCGGGTTTTGGTATCAGGATGATATTGGTCTCATAAAATGATTTGGGAAGGATTCCCTCTTTTTGGATTGTTTGAAATAGTTTTAGAAGGAATGGTACCAGCTCCTCCTTGTGTGTCTGGTAGAATTCGGCTGTGAACCCATCTGGACCTGGGCTTTTTTTTTGAGGTAGGCTCTTAATTGCTGCCTCAACTTCAGACCTTGTTATTGGTCTATTCATAGTTTCAGCTTCCTCCTGGTTTAGGATTGGGAGGACACAGGAGTCCAGGAATTTATCCATTTCTTCCAGGTTTACTAGTTTATGTGCATAGAGTTGTTTGTAATATTCTCTGATGATGGTTTGAATTTCTGTGGAATCTGTGGTGATTTCCCCTTTATCAATTTTTATTGCATCTATTTGGTTGTTCTCTCTTTTATTTTTAATCAATCTGGCTAGTGGTCTGTCTATTTTGTTGATCTTTTCAAAAAACCAGCTCTTGGATTTATTGATTTTTTGAAGGGTTTTTCGTGTCTCAATCTCCTTCAGCTCAGCTCTGATCTTAGTAATTTCTTGTCTTCTGCTGGGTTTTGAGTTTTTTTGATCTTGCTCCTCTAGCTCTTTCAATTTTGACGATAGGGTGTCAATTTTGGATCTCTCCATTCTCCTCATATGGGCACTTATTGCTATATACTTTCCTCTAGAGACTGCTTTAAATGTGTCCCAGAGGTTCTGGCACGTTGTGTCTTCGTTCTCATTGGTTTCGAAGAACTTCTTTATTTCTGCCTTCATTTCATTGTTTACCCAGTCAACATTCAAGAGCCAGTTGTTCAGTTTCCATGAAGCTGTGCGGTTCTGGGTCGGTTTCTGAATTCTGAGTTCGAACTTGATTGCACTATGGTCTGAGAGGCTGTTTGTTATGATTTCAGTTGTTTTGCATTTGTTGAGCAGTGCTTTACTTCCAATTATGTGGTCAATTTTAGAGTAGGTGTGATGTGGTGCTGAGAAGAATGTGTATTCTGTGGATTTGGGGTGGAGAGTTCTGTAAATGTCCACCAGGTTTGGTTTGCTTGCTCCAGGTCTGAGTTCAAGCCCTGGGTATCCTTGTTGATTTTCTGTCTGGTTGATCTGTCTAGTATTGACAGTGGAGTGTTAAAGTCTCCCACTATTATTGTGTGGGAGTCTAAGTCCTTCTGTAAGTCATTAAGAACTTGCCTTATGTATCTGGGTGCTCCTGTGTTGGGTCCATATATGTTTAGGATCGTTAGCTCTTCTTGTTGTATCGATCCTTTTACCATTATGTAATGGCCTTCTTTGTCTCTTTTGATCTTTGTTGCTTTAAAGTCTATTTTATCAGAGATGAGAATTGCAACTCCTGCTTTTTTTTGCTTTCCATTTGCTTGGTAAATCTTCCTCCATCCCTTTATTTTGAGCCTTTGTGTATCCTTGCATGTGAGATGGGTTTCCTGGATACAGCACACTGATGGGTTTTGGATTTTTATCCAATTTGCCAGTCTGTGTCTTTTGATTGGTGCATTTAGTCCATTTACATTTAGGGTTAATATTGTTATGTGTGAATTTGATACTGCCATTCTGATGCTAAGTGGCTGTTTTGCCTGTTAGTTGTTGTAGATTCTTCATTATGTTGAAGCTCTTTAGCATTCATTGTGATTTTGGAATGGATGGTACTGATTGATCCTTTCTATGTGTAGTGCCTCTTTTAGGAGCTCTTGTAAAGCAGGCCTGGTGGTGACAAAATCTCTGAGTACTTGCTTGTTCGCAAAGAATTTTATTCTTCCTTCACTTCTGAAGCTCAGTTTGGCTGGATATGAAATTCTGGGTTGAAAGTTCTTTTCTTTAAGAATGTTGAATATTGGCCCCCACTCTCTTCTGGCTTGTAGTGTTTCTGCCGAGAGATCTGCTGTGAGTCTGATGGGCTTCCCTTTGTGGGTGACCCGACCTTTCTCTCTGGCTGCCCTTAGTATTCTCTCCTTTATTTCAACCCTGTTGAATCTGACGATTATGTGCCTTGGGGTTGCTCTTCTTGCGGAATATCTTTGTGGTGTTCTCTGTATTTCCTGCAATTGAGTGTTGGCCTGTCTTGCTAGGTGGGGGAAATTTTCCTGGATGATGTCCTGAAGAGTATTTTCCAGCTTGGATTCATTCTCTTCATCCCCTTCTGGTACACCTATCAAACGTAGGTTAGGTCTTTTCACATAGTCCCACATTTCTTGGAGACTTTGTTCATTCCTTTTTGCACTTTTTTCTCTGATCTTGGTTTCTCGTTTTATTTCATTGAGTTGGTCTTCGACTTCAGATATTCTTTCTTCTGCTTGGTCAATTCGGCTATTGAAACTTGTGTTTGCTTCGCGAAGTTCTCATATTGTGTTTTTCAGCTCCTTTAATTCATTCATATTCCTCTCTAAGGTATCCATTCTTGTTATCATTTCCTCGAATCTTTTTTCAAATCTTTTTTCAAGGTTCTTAGTTTCTTTGCATTGATTTAATACATGATCTTTTAGCTCACAAAAGTTTCTCATTATCCATCTTCTGAAGTCTAATTCCGTCATTTCGTCACAGTCATTCTCCGTCCAGCTTTGTTCCCTTGCTGGTGAGGAGTTTTGGTCCTTTCTAGGAGGCAATGTGTTCTGGTTTCGGGTGTTTTCCTCCTTTTTGCGCTGGTTTCTTCCCATCTTTGTGGATTTGTCCGCTGGTCGTCTGCGTAGTTGCTGACTTTTCGTTTGGGTCTCTGAGTGGACACCCAGAATGTTGATGATGAAGTATTTCTGTTGCTTGGTTTTCCTTCTACCAGTCTAGCCCCTTCGCTGTACGACTGTTGAGGTCTGCTCCAGACCCTGCTTTTCTGGGGTGCACCTCTAGTAGCCGTGGCACAGCGAGGGATGCTACCAGTTTCTTTTTCTGCTCTCTTTGTCCCAGGATGATGCCTGCCTAATGACAGTCTTTTGGATATAGAGGGGTCAGGGAGCTGCTTGAGGAGACAGTTTGTACTTTATAGGGGTTTAATTGCTGAGCTGTGCACTCTGTTGTTCATTCAGGGCTCTTAGGCTGCTATGTTTGATTCTGCTGCAACACAGCTCATTAAACAAACAACCCTTTTTTTTTCTCAAATGCTCTGTGTTGAGGGGTTTGGGCTTTATTTATGGATGTCCGATCAGGTGTCCTGCCCAGCTCTAAGGCAGACTAGCCACTGTTTGGCTGCCGAGGCTCCGCCCTGCTGTTGTGTGATTCGCGCTGTTCCTGCCGGCTCTGCTGTGGTCTCCGCCACACCCTGCGGCGGAGTCTCTTCGTTGTAGCGTGTTGCCTCAGCAACGGCAGGCTGCATCAGCAGTGGGCGTGTATCTCAGTAGGGACGGGTTGCCTCGGCAACGGCTGGCTGCGTCAGCAGTGGGCGTGTATCTCAGTTGGGGCGGGTTGCCTCGGCAATGGCTGGGTGCCTCAGCAGTGGGCGTGTATATCGGTTGGGGCAAGTTGCCTCCGTAGTGGTGGACGCCCCTCCCCCACAGAGCGTCTCGGACCGTCTGCCCGGGATAGTTTGAAATCGCGGTTTTGTTCGTCCCACTGGGTATCCGAAACGATCTGTCCCTGCAATCCCCTGGGCTGGGCTACTGTGCAAATCTCGTTCAGTCTCAAGTCCAGCCCTCTCAAGTCTCAGGTTGCCGGTTCAACAAGGCACCCGGACAAGCACGCCCTGTGGGGATTGCTGGGTAGGGCTGGCCGCTGCCGCCCCGGCTGCCGGCTTCACCAGGCAGACCTACTGCCTGGCGTCCCGTGTCGTCTTATACTTGGGAGTTTCCCCGTTCTGTGGGCAACAAAGATCAGTCTGGAAATGCAGCACTGACTCACCGTTTGCGGATTCAACGCAGGCTCCAATCCTGGGTTGTTCTCACAGCGCCATCTTGAGTCCCCTCTTGTCTATACTCTTAAATATACAATTTCTGTATTTTACATGAGAGAGCATATGGAGTTGGTGTATATACTCCAACACAGTGTAGAATAGGGCATTGTATATATTTTCTGACAGATTATATTCAGAGCAATTTTGTTTTTAACATTAAGGTGCCTAGATAAAATTTAGATTTTTTTCAATTCACGTAAATATAGAATTTTTGTATTTTATATGAGAGAGAATATGGGGTTGGTGAATACTCCAAAACCGAGTAGAATAGCGCATAGTCTTTTTTTTCTGACAGATTATATTCAGAGCAATTTTGTTTTTAACATTAAGGTGCCTATATAAAATTTAAATTTTTTTCAATTCGCGTAAATATAGAATTTTTGTATTTTACATGAGAGAGAATATGGGGTTGGTGAATACTCCAAAACCGAGTAGAATAGCGCATAGTCTTTTTTTTCTGACAGATTATATTCAGAGCAATTTTGTTTTTAACATTGGGGTGCCTAGATAAAATTTAGATTTGTTTCGATTCGATTAAATATAGTATTTCTGTATTTTACATGAGAGAGCATATGGAGTTGGTGAATACTCCAAAAAAGAGTAGAATAACGCATAGTCTTTTTTCTCTGAAAGATTATATTCAGAGCAATTTTGTTTTTAACATTGCGGTGCCTAGATAATATTTAGATGTGTTTCGATTCGCGTAAAATTAGAATTTCGGTATTTTACATGAGAGAGCATACTGAGCTGTTGTATATACCCCAAAATAGTGTAGAATAAATCATTGTATATTTTTTCTGGCAAATTATATTCACAGCAATTTTGCTTTTAACATTGGGGTGCCCAGATAATATTTAGTTATTTTTAGATTCATGTAAAATTAGAATTTCGGTATTTTACATAGAGAGCAAACTGAGTTGGTGTATATTCTCCAAAACAGCGTAGAATAGGGCATTCTATATTTTTTCCGACAGATTATATTCAGAGCAAATTTGTTTTTAAAATTCGGGTGACTAGATAATATTTAGAATTTATCGATTCGGGTAAAATTAGAATTTCTGTATTTTACATGAGAGAGCACACTGAGTTGGTGTATATAATCCAAAACAGAGTGGAATAAGGCATTGAATATTTTTTTAACAGACTATATACAGAGCCATTTTCTTTTAACTTTGTGGCTCCTAGATATTATTTAGATTGTTTTCAATTTGCGTAAAATTAGAATTTCGGTATTTTACATGACAGAGCATATTGAGTTGGTGTATATACTCTAAAACAGAGTAGAATAGGGCATTGTATATTTTTTCTGACAGATTATCTTCAGCGCAATGTTGCTTTTAACATTGGAATGCCTAGATAATATTTAGATTTTTTTCGATTCACGTAAAATTAGAATTTCTGTATTTTACATGAGAGAGCATACTGAGTTGGTGTATATACTCCAAAACAGAGTAGAATAGGGCATTGTATGTTATCTCTGACAGATTATATTCAGAGCAATTTTTTTTCTAACATTGGAGAGCCTAGATAATATTTAAATTTTTTCGATTCGGGTAAAATTAATATTTCTGTATTTTACATGAGAGAGCATATTGAGTTGTTGTATATACTTCAAAACAGAGTAGAAAATGGCATTGTATATTCTTTCTGATAGATTATATTCAGAGCAATTTTGCTTTTAGGATTGGGGTGCCTAGATAATATTTAGATTTTTTCGATTCATTTAAATATAGAATTTCTGTATTTTACATGAGAGAGCATATGGAGTTGGTGTATATACTCCAAAACAGAGTAGAAAATGGCATTGTATATTTTTTTAGACAGACTATATTCAGAGCAACTTTGTTTTTAACATTGTGTGCCTAGATAATATTTAGATTATTTTCGATTCAGGTAAAATTAGAATTTTGATATTTTACCTGAGAGAGCATACTGAGTTGGTGTATATAGTCCAAAACAGAATAGAATAAGGCATTGGATATTTTTTTAACAGACTATATTCACAGCCATTTTCTTTTAACTTTGGGACGCCCAGATATTATTTAGATTTTTTTAGATTCACGTAAAATTAGAATTTCGGTATTTTACAAGAGAGAGCATATTGAGTTGGTGTATATATTCCAAAACAGTGTAGAATAGGGCATTGTATATTTTTTCTGACAGATTATATTCACAGCAATTTTGTTTTAAGCATTGGGGTGCCTAGATAATATTTAAATTTTTACATTTCGGGTAAAATTAGAATTGTTTTATTTTACGTGAGAGAGCATACTGAGTTGGTGTATATACTCCAAAACAGAGTAGAATAAGGCATTGTATATTTTTTATAACAGACTATATTCAGAGCAATTTTGCTTTTAACATTGGAGTGCCTAGATAATATTTAGATTTTTTGGATTCGGGTAAAATTAGAATTTCTATATTTTACATGAGAGAGCATATTGAGTTGAGTTGGTGTATATACTATAAAACAGAGAATAGGGCATTTTATATTTTTTCTAACAGAGTATATTCAGAGCAATTTTTCTTTTAACATTGGGGTGCCTAGATTATATTTATATTTTTTCGATTCGGGTAAAATTAGAATTTCGGTATTTCACGTAAGAGACCATATTGTGTTGGTGTATATACTCCAAAAAAGAGTAGAAAAGGGTATTGTATATTTTTTCTGACCGATTATATTCAGAGCAATTTTGCTTTTAACATTGGGGTGCCTAGATGATATTTAGATTTTTTTGAAATTGCCTAAATATAGAATTTATGTATTTTACATGAGAGGGCATATTGAGTTGGTGTATATACTCCAAAACTGAGTAGAATAGGGCATTGTATATTTTTTCTGACAGATTATATTCAGAGCAATTTTGTTTTTAACATTGGGGTGCCTAGATAATATTTAGGTTTTTTTTCGATTCACTTAAATTTAGAATTTCTGTATTTTACATGAGAGAGCATGTGGAGTTGGTGTTTATACTCCAAGAAAGAGTAAAATAGGGCATTGTATATTTTTTCTGACAGATTATACTCAGAGCAATTTTATTTTTAACATTTGCGTGCCTAGATGATATTTAGATTTTTTCGATTTGGGTAAAAATAGAATTTCTGTATTTTACATGAGAGAGGATACTGAGTTAGTGTTTATACTCCAAAACAAAATATAATAAGGCATTGTATATTTTTTCTAACAGAGTATATTCAGAGCCATTTTGTTTTAAATTTGGGGCGCCTAGATATTTACATTTTTTTCGATTCGCTTAAAATTAGAAATTCTGTATTTTACATGAGAGAGCATACTGAGTTGGTGTATATACTCCAAAACAGGGTAGAATAAGGCATTGTATATTTTTTCTAACAGACGATATTCAGAGCCATTTCTTTTAACTTTGGAGCACCTAGATATTATTTAGATTTTTTTCGATTCACGTAAAATTAGAATTTTGGTATTTTACATGAGAGAGCATATTGAGTTGGTGTATATACACCAAAATAGAGTAGAAAAGGGCATTGTGTATTTTATCTGACATATTATATTCAGAGAAATTTTTCTTTTAAAATTGGGGTGCCTAGATAATATTTAGAATTTTTTCAGTTCCCTTAAATACAGAATTTCTGTATTTTACATGAGAGGGCATATGGAGATGGTATATGTACTTTAAATCAGGGTAGAATAGGGCATTGTATATTTCTTTTGATTTTTCTAAGAAACTATATTCAGAGCCATTTTCTTTTACCTTTCGTGCGCCTTTATATTATTTAGATTTTTTTCGATTAGCGTAAAATTTGAATTTCGGTTTTTTACATCAGAGAGCATATTGAGTTGGTTTCTATACTACATAACAGAGTAGAAAAAAGCATTGTATATATTTTCTGACAGATTATATTCAGAGTAATTTTGCGTTTAACATTTGGGTGCCTAGATAATATTTCGATTTTTTTTTATTCGCTTAAATATAGAATTTCTGTATTTTACATGACAGAGCATATGGAGATGGTGTATATACTCCAAAACAAAGTAGAATAGGGCTTCGTATATTTTTTTCTGACAGATTATATTCAGAGCAATTTTGTTTTTTACATTGGGGTGCCTAGATAATATTTAGATTTTTTTCGATTCACCTAAAATTAGAATTTCGGTATTTTACATGAGAGAGCACACTGAGTTGGTGTATATACTCCAAAACAGAGTAGAATAGTGCATTGTATATTTTATCTAACAGACTATATTCAGAGCCATTTTCTTTTAACTTTGGGACGCCCAGATATTATTTAGATTTTATTCAATTCACGTAAAATTAGAATTCCGGTATTTTACATGGGAGAGCATATTGAGTTGGTGTATATACTCCAAAACAGTGTAGAATAGGGCATTGTATATTTTTTCTGACAGATTATATTCTCAGCAATTTTGTTTTAAGCATTGGGGTGCCTAGATAATATTTATATTTTTACATTTTGGGTAAAATTAGAATTTCTGTATTTTACGTGAGAGAGTATACTGAGTTAGTGTATATACTCCAAAACAGAGTAGAATAAGGCATTGTATATTTTTTTATAACAGACTATATTCAGAGCCATTTTCTTTTACGTTTAGGGCGCCTAGATATTATTTAGATTTTCTTCGATTCACGTAAAATTATAATTCGTTATTTTACGTTGGAGAGCATGTTGAGTTGGTGTATATACTTCAAAACAGAGTAGAAAAGGGAATTGTATATTTTTTCTGACAGATTATATTAAGAGCAATTTTGCTTTTAACATTGGAGTGCCTAGATAATATTTAGATTTTTTTCGATTCACGTAAAATTAGAATTTTGGTATTTTACATGAGAGAGCACCCTGAGTTGGTGTATAAACTCCAAAACAGAGTAGAATACGGCATTGTATATTTTTTCGGACAGATTATATTCAGAGAAATTTTGTTTTTAACATTGGGGGGCCTAGATAATATTTAGATATTTTCGATTCACATAAAATTAGAATTTCGGTATTTTACATGAGAGAGCATACTGAGTTGGTGTCTATACTACGAAACAGAGTAGAATAAGGCATTGTATGTTTTTTCTGACAGACTATATTCAGAGCCATTTTCTTTTAACTTTGGGGCGCCTACATATTATTTAGATTTTTTTAGATTCGGGTAAAATTAGAATTTCTGTATTTTACATGAGAGAGCATACTGAGTTGATATATATACTCTAAAACAGAGTAGAATCAGGCATTGTATATGTTTTCTAACAGACTATATTGAGAGGAATTTTCTTTCAACTTTGGTGTGCCTTGATATTATTTAGATTTATTTCAATTCGTGTAAAATTTGAATTTCGTTATTATACATGAGAGCATATTTAGTTCGTGTATATACTACAAAAGAGAGTAGAAATGGCATTGTATATTTTTTCTCACAGATTATATTCAGAGCAATTTTACTTTTAACATTGGGGAGCCTAGATAATACATTGGGGAGCCTAGATAATATTTAGATTTTTTCGATTCGGGTAAAATTGTAATTTCTGTATTTTACATGAGAGACCATATTGAGTTAGGGTATATACTCAAAACAAAGTAGAAAAGGGCATTGTATATTTTTTCTGACAGATTATATTCAGAGCAATTTTGTTTTTATCTTTGGGGTGCCTAGATAATATTTAGATATTGTCAATTCAGGTAAAATTAAAATTTCTGTATTTTACATGAGAGAGCATACTGAGTTGGTGTATATACTTCAAAAGAGAGTAGAATAAGGCATTGTATATTTTTTGTAACAGACTATATTCAGAGCCATTTTCTTTTAACTTTGGGGCGCCTCGAAATTATTTAGATTTTTTTCGATTCGTGTAAAATTAAAATTTTTTTATTTTACATGAGAGAGCATATTGAGTTGGTGTATATATTACAAAAGAGAGTAGAGTAGGGCATTGTATATTTTTCTAAAAGATTATATTAAGAGCAATTTTGCTTTTAACATTTGGGAGCCTAGATAATATTTAGATTTTTTCGATTCACGTAAAATTTGTATTTCTGTATTTTACATGAGAGAGCATACTGTGTTGGTGTATATACTCCAAAACAGAATAGAATAAGGCATTGTATATTTTTTCTAACAGACTATATTCAGAGCCATTTTCTTTTAACTTTGGAATGCACAGATATTATTTAGATTTTTTTTCATTCACGTAAAATTAGAATTTCGGTATTTTACATAAGAGAGCATATTGAGTTGGTATATATACTCCAAAACAAAGTAGAAAAGGGCATTGTGTATTTATTCTGACAGATTATAATCAGAGCAATTTTGCTTTTACCATTGGGGTGCCTAGATAATATTTAGATTTTATTTGATTCACTTAAATATAGAATTTCTGTATTTTACAGGAGAGATCATATGGAGATGGTGTATATACGCCAAAACAGAATAGCATAGGGCATTGTATATTTTCTCTGACAGATTATATTCAGAGCAATATTCTTTCTAACATTGGGGTGCCTAGATAATATTTAGATTTTTTTTATTCGGGCAAAATTGGAATTTTTGTATTTTACATGAGAGAGCATAATGAGTTTTTGTATACTCCAAAAAAGAGTAGAATAAGGCATTGTTTATTATTTCTAACAGTCTATATTCATAGCCATTTTCTTTTAACTTTGGGGCACCTAGATATTATTTAGATTTTTTTAGATTCGCGTAAAATTAGAATTTCTGTATTTTACATGAGAGAGCATATTGAGTTGGTGTATATACTCCAAAACAGAGTAGAAAAAAGCATTGTATATTTTTTCTGACAGATTATATTCGGAGCAATTTTGCTTTTAACATTGGGGTGCCTAGATAATATTTAGATTTATTTCGATTCACGTCAATTTAGAATTCCTGTATTTTACAAGACAGAGCATACTGAGTTTGTGTATATACTCCAAAACAGAGTAGAAAAGGGCATTGTATATTTTTTCTGACAGATTATATTCGGAGCAATTTTGCTTTTAACATTCGGGTGCATAGATAATATTTAGATTATTTTTGATTCACGTAAGTTTAGAATTTCTGTATTTTACATGAGACAGCAAATTGAGTTTGTGTATATACTCCAAAACAGAGTAGAAAAAGGCATTGTATATTTTTTATGACAGATAATATTCAGAGAAATTTTAGTTTGAACATTGGGGTGCATAGATAATATTTAGATTTTTTCGATTTGCTTAAATATTGAATTTCTGCATTTTACATGAGAGAGCATATCGAGATGGTGTATATACTCCAAAACGTAGTAGAAAAGGGCATTGTATATTTTTTCTAACAGATTATATTCAGAGCAATTTTGCTTTTACATTGGGGTGCCTAGATAATATTTAGATATTTTTCGATTCACGTAAAATTAGAATTTCGGTATTTTACATGAGAGAGCATATTGAGTTGGTTTATATACTCCAAAACAGAGTAGAATAAGGCATTGTATATTTTCTCTAACAGAATATATTCATAGCCATTTTTTTTTAACTTTGGGGCGCCTAGATATTATTTAGATTTTTTTTGATTCGCCTAAAATTAGAATTTCGGTATTTTACATGAGAATGCATATTGAGTTGGTGTATATACTCCAAAACAGAGTAGAATAGGGCATTGTATATTTTCTCTGACAGATTATATTCAGAGCAATTTTGTTTTCAAGATTGAAGTGCCTCAATAATATTTAGATTCTTTTCGATTTGCTTAAATATAGAATTGCTGTATTTTACATGAGAGAGCATACTGAGTTGGTGTTTATACTGCAAAACCGAGCAGAATAGGGCATTGTATAATTATTGTGACAGATTATATTCAGAGCAATTTTATTTTTAACATTGGGTTGCCTAGGTAATATTTAGATTTCTTTTGATACACGTAAAATTAGAATTTCTGTAATTTACATGAGAGAGCATACTGAGTTGGTGTATATACTCCATAAAAGAGTAGAATAAGGTATTGTAAATTTTATCTAACAGACTATATTCAGAGCCATATTCTTTTAACTTTGGGGCGTCTAGATATTATTTAGATTTTTGTTGATTCACGTAAAATTAGAATTTCGGTATTTTACATGAGAGAGCATACTGAGTTGGTGTATATACTCCATAAAAGAGTAGAATAAGGCATTGTAAATTTTATCTAACAGATTATATTCAGAGCCATTTTCTTTTAACTTTGGGGCGTCTAGATATTATTTAGATTTTTGTTGATTCGCGTAAAATTAGAATTTCGGTATTTTACATGAGAGAGCATATTGAGTTGGTGTATATACTACACAACAGAGTAGAAAAGGGCACTGTATATTTTTTCTGACAGATTACATTCAGAAAACTTTTGCTTTTAACATTGCGGTGCCTAGATAATATTTAGATTTTTTTTGATTCGCTTAAATTTCGAATTTCTGTATTTTACATGAGAGAGCATATGCAGTTGGTTTATATACTCCAAAACAGAGTAGAATAGGGCATTGTATATTTTTTCTGACAGATTATATTCAGAGAGATTTTGATTTTAACTTTGGGGTGCCTAGATAATATTTAGATTATTTTCGATTCGCTTAAATATAGAATTTCTCTGTTTTACAGGAGAGAGCAGGAGGAGTTGGTGTAAATACTCCAAAACAAAGTAGAATAGGGCATTGGATATTTTTTCTGGAAGATTATATTCAGAGCAGTTTTTATTTTACACTCAGGTGCCTAGATATTATTTAGATTTTTTCGATTCCAGTAAAATTAGAATTTTTGTATTTTATATGAGAGTGTGACATGAGATGCTGTATATACTCCGAAACAGAGCAGAATACGGCATTGTATATTTTTTCTTACAGACTATATTCAGAGCCATTTTCCTTTAACTTTGGGGTGCCTAGATATTTTTTAGATTTTTTTCGATTAGCGAAAAATTAGAATTTACGTATTTTACATGAGGGAGCATATTGAGTTGGTTTATATACTACAAAACCGAGTAGAAATGGGCATTGTATATTTTTTCTGACAGATTATATTCAGAGCAATTTCTATTTTAAAATTGGGGTGCCTAGATAATATTTAGATTTTTTTCGATTCGCTTAAATATAGAATTTCTGTATTTTACATGAGAGAGCAAATGGAGTCGGTGTATATACTTTAAAACAGATTAGAATAGGGCATTGTATATTTTTTCTGACAAACTATATTTAGAGCAATTTTGTTTTTAACATCGGGGTGCGTAGATAATATTTAGATTATTTTCGATTCGGGTAAAATTAGAATTTCGGTATTTTACATGAGAGAGCATCCTGAGTTGGTTTATATACACCAAAACAGAGTAAAATAAGGCATTGTATATTTCTTCAAACAGACTATATTCAGAGCCATTTTCTTTTAACTTTGGGGAGCCTAGATATTATTTAGATTATTTTTCATTCACCTAAAATTAGAATTTCCGTATTTTACATGAGAGAGCATGTTGAGTTGCTGTATATACTCCAAAACAGAGTAGAAAAAGGCATTGTATATTTTTTCTGACAGATTATATTCAGAGAAGTTTTGCTTCTAACATTGGTGTGCCTAGATAATATTTAGATTTTTTCGATTCGGGTAGAATTAGAATTTCTGTATTTTACATGACAGAGCATATTGAGTTGGTGTTTATACTACAAAACAAAATCGAAGAGGGCATTGTATATTTTTTCTGACAGACTATATTCAGAGCAATTTTGCTTTTAACATTGGGGTGCCTAGATAATATGTAGATTTTTTTCTGTTCGGGTAAAATTAGAATTTCTGTATTTTGCATGAGAGCATATTGAGTTGGTGTATACACTACAAAACAGAGTAGAAAAGGGCATTGTATATTTTTTATGACAGATTATATTTAGAGCCATTTTGCTTTTAAAATTAGGGTGCCTAAAGAATATTTAGATTCTTTTCGATTTGCTTAAATATAGAATTTCTGTATTTTACATGAGAGAGCATACTGAGTTGATGTATATATTCCAAAACCGAATATAATAGGGCATTGTAAAATTATTGTGACAGATTATATTCAGAGCAATTGTTTTTAATATTGGGTTGCCTACATAATATTTAGATTTTTTTCGATTCACGTAAAATTAGAATTTCTGTATTTTACATGAGAGAGCATACTGAGTTGGTGTATATACTCCAAAACAGAGTAGAATAAGGAATTGTATATTTTTTCTAACAGATTATATTCAGAGCCGTTTTCTTTTAACTTTCGGGTGCCTAGATATTATTTAGATTTTTTTCGATTCGTGTAAAATTAGAATTTGGCTATTTTACATGAGAGAGCATATGGAATTGGTGTATATACTCCAAAACCGAGTAGAATAGGGCATTGTATAATTATTGTGACAGATTTTATTCAGAGCAATTTTGTTTTTAACATTGAGGTGCCTAGATAATATTTAGATTTCTTTTGATACACGTAAAATTCGAATTTCTCTGTTTTACATGAGAGAGCATACTGAGTTGGTTTATATATTCCAAAACAGAGTAGAATAAGGCATTGTATGTTTTTTCTAACAGACTATATTCAGAGCCATTTTATTTTAACTTTGGGGCGCCTAGATATTATTTTGAGTTTTTTTGATTCGCCTAAAATTAGAATTTTGGTATTTTACATGAGAGAGCATATTGAGTTGTTGTATATACTCCAAAACAGAGTAGAAAGCAGCATTGTATATTTTCTTTAACAGATTACATTCAGAGAAATTTTGCTTTTAACATTGGGGTGCCTAGATAATATTTAGATTTTTTCCATTCGGGTAGAATTAGAATTTCTCTACTTTACATGACAGAGCATATTGAGGTGGTGTATATAACAAAACCGAGTAGAAAAGAGCATTGTATATTTTTTCTGACAGATTATATTCAGAGAAATTTTGCTTTTAACATAGGCGTGCCTAGATAATATTTAGATTTTTTTCGATTCGCTTAAATATAAAATTTCTAAATTTTACATGAGAGAGCATATGGAGTCGGTGTATATAGTTTAAAACAGATTAGAATAGGGCTATACAAAAAATTGTATATTTTTTCTGACAGATTATATTCAGAGAAATTTTGTTTTTAACATTAAGTTGACTAAATAATATTTAGATTTTTTCTATTTGGGTAAAATTAGAATTTCTGTATTTTACATGAGAGAGCATACTGAGTTGGTGTACATACTCCAAAACAGAGTAGAATAGGGCATTGTTTATTTTTTCTGACAAATTATATTCAGAGGAATTTTGAATTTAACTTTCGGGTGCCTAGATAATATATAGATTTTTTTCGATTTTCTTAAATATGGAATTTCTGTATTTTACATGAGAGAGCGTATGAAGTTGGTTTATATACTCCAAAACAGAGTAGAATAGGGCATTGTATATTTATTCTGACAGATTATTTTCAGAGCAATTTTGTTTTTAACATTGGGGTGCCTACATAATATTTTGATTTTTTCGATTTGGGTAAAATTAGAATTTCGGTATTTTACAAGATAGTGCATATGGAGTTGGTGTATATACTCCAAAACAGAGTAGAATCCGGCATTGTATATATTTTCTGACAGATAATATTCACAGCAATTTTGCTTTTAACATTGGGGTGCCTACATAATATTTAGATTTTTTTTGATTCACGTAAATTTAGAATTTCTGTATTTTACATGACAGAGCATACTAAGTTGGTGTATATACTCCAAAACTGAGTAGAATATGGCATTGTTTATTTTCTCTGACAAAGTATATTCAGAGCAATTTTTTTTTTAACATTGGGGTGCCTACATAATATTTTCATATTTTCCATTCGGGTAAAATAAGAATTTCTGTATTTTACAGAAGAGAGACTATTGAGTTGGTGTATATACTCCAAAACAAAGTAGAATAAGGCATTGTATATTTTTTCGAACAGACTATATTCAGAGCCATTTTCTTTTAACTTTGGGGCGCCTAGATATTATTCAGATTTTTTTCAATTCGTGAAAAATTAGAATTTCGGTATTTTACATGAGAGAGCATATTCAGTTGGTTTATATACTAAAAAACTTAGTAGAAAAGGGCATTCTATGTTTTTTTATGGCAGATTATATTCAGAGAAATTATGCTTTCAACATTAGGGTCCCTAGATAATATTTAGATTTATTTCGATTCAAGTAAAATTAGAATTTCGGTATACATGAGAGAGCACAGTGAGTTGGTTTATATACTCCAAAACCGAGTAGAATAGGTCATTATATATTTTTTCAACAGATTATATTCACAGCAATTTTGTTTTTAACATTGGGGTGCAGCGATAATATTTATATTTTTTTCGATTTTGGTAAAATTAGAATTACTGTATTGTACATGAGAGAGCATACTGAGTTGGTGTATATACTACAAAAAAGAGTAGAAAAGGGCATTGTATATTTATTCTGACAGATTATATTCAGAGCAATTTTGCTTTTAACATTCGGGTGCCTAGATAATATTTAGATTTTTTTCGAATCACGTAAATTCAGGGCAATTTTGTTTTTAACATTGGGGTGCCTTGATAATATTTAGAGTTTTTAGATTCGTTTTAAATTAAAATTTCTGAATTTTACATGAGAGAGCACACTGAGTTGGTGTATATACTCCAAAACACAGTAGAATAAAGCATTGTATATTTTTTATAACAGACTATATTCAGAGCCATTTTCTTTTAAGTTTGGGGCACCTCGATATTATTTAGATTTTTTTTGATTCGCGTAAAATTAGAATTTTGGTATTTTACATGAGAGAGAATATTGAGTTGATGTATGTACTACAAAACCGAGTAGAAAAGGGCATCTTATATTTTGTCTGACAGATTCTATTCAGAGCAAATTTGCTTTTAACATTGGGGTGCCTAGATAATATTTAGATATTTTTCGGTTCGCTTAAATATAGAATTTCTGTATTTTAGATGAGAGAGCATATGGACTCGGTGTATATACTCCAAAACAGAGTAGAATAGGGCATTCTATATTTCTTCTGACAGATTATATTCAGAGAAATTTTGTTTTTAACATTGGGTTGACTAAATAATATTTAGATTTTTTCGATTCGCGTAAAATTAGAATTTCTGTATTTTACATGAGAGAGCATACTGAGTTGGTGTACATACTCCAAAACAGAGTAGAATAGGGCATTGTTGATTTTCTCTGACAGATTTTATGCAGAGCAATTTTGCTTTAACATTGGGGTGCCTAGATAATATTTAGATTTTTTTCGAATCGCTTAAATATAGAATTTCTGCATTTTAGCTTAAAGAGCATATGGAGTTGGTTTATATACTCCAAAATAATCAAGAATGATGCATTTTATATTTTTTGTACAGATTATATTCAGAGCAATTTTATTTTTAACATTGGGGTGCCAGGATAATATTTAGATTTTTTTCGATTCGCGTAAATTTAGAATTTAAGTATTTTACATGAGAGAGTATACTGAGTTGGTGTATACTCCAAAAGAGAGTAGAATAAGGCATTGTATATTTTTACTAACAGACTATATTCAGAGCCATTTTCTTTTATCTTTGGGACGCCTAGATATTATTTATATTTTTTTCGATTCACGTAAAATTAGAATTTCTCTATTTTACATAAGAGAGCATAGTGAGTTGGTGTATATACTACAAAACAGAGTAAAAAGAGCATTGTATATTTTTTCTGACAGATTATACTCAGAGCAATTTTGTTTATAACATTGGGGTTCCTAGATAATATTTAGATTTTTTTCGATTTGCTTAAATATAGAATTTCTGTATTTTACAAGAGAGAGCATATGGAGTTGGTGTATATACTCCAAAACAGAGTAGAATAGGGCATTGTATATTTTCTCTGACAGATTATATTCAAAGCAATTTTGTTTTTAACATTGGTGTGCCTAGATAAAATTTAGATATTTTTGATTCGGGTAAAATTAGAATTTCTGTATTTTACATGACAGAGCATACTGAGTTGTCGAATATACTCCAAAAAAGAGTAAAGTAAGGCATTGGATATTTTTTCTAACAGACTATATTCAGAGCCATTTTCTTTTAACTTTGTGGCGCCTAGATATTATTTAAGATTCTTTTTGATTTGCGTAAGATTAGAATTTCGGTATTTTACATGAGCGAGCACACTGAGTTGGTGTATATACTCCAAAACAGAGTAGAATAGAACATTTTATATTTTTAATGACAGATTATATTCAGAGCAATTTTGCTTTTAACATTGGGTCGCCTAGATAATATTTAGATTTTTTCGATACACGTAAATATAGAATTTCTGTATTTTACATGGTAGGGCACACTGAGGTGGTGTATATACTCCAAAACAGAGTAGGATAGGCCCTTGTATATTTTTTCTCACAGATTATATTCAGAGCAATTTTGTTTTTAACTTTTGGATGACTACATAATATTTAGATTTTTTCGACTTGGGTAAAATTAGAATTTCTGTATGTTAGATGAGAGAGCATACTAAGTTGCTGTATATACTCCAAAACAGAATAGAATAAGGCATTGTATATTTTTACTAACAAACTCAATTCAGAGCCATTTTCTTTGAACTTTGCGGTGCCTAGATATTATTTGGATTTTTTTCGATTCACCTAAAATTAGAATTTCGGTATTTTACAGAAGAGAGCATATTGAGTTGGTGTATATACTCCAAAACAGAGTCGAAAAGGGCATTGTATATTTTTTCTGACAGATTATAGTAAGAGCAATCTTGCTTATAACATTGGGGTGCCTATATAATATTTAGATTTTTTCGATTCACGTAAAATTAGAATTTTGGTATTTTATATGAGAGAGCATACTCAGTTGGTGTATATACTCCAAAACAGAGTAGAATAAAACATTGTATATGTTTTCTAACATACTGTATTGAGAGCCATATTCCTTTAGCTTTGGGGTGCCTAGATATTATTTAGATTATTTTCGATTGGCGTAAAATTAAAATTTCGGTATTTTACATGAGAGAGCATATTGAGTTGGTATATATACTCCAAAACAGAGTAGAAAAGGTCATTTTATATTTTTTCTGACAGATTATATTCAGAGGAATTTTGCTTTTAACATTGTGATTCCTAGATAATATTAAATTTTTTCAATTCGCTTAAATATAGAATTTCTGTATTTTACATGACAGAGCATACTGAGTTCGTATATATACTCGAGAACAGAGTTGAAAAAAAAGTCATTTTATATTTTTTCTGCCAGATTATATTCAGAGGAATTTTTCTTTTAACATTGGAGTTCTTGGAAAATATTTAGATTTTTTTCGATTCGCTTAAATATAGAATTTCTTTATTTTACATGAGAGAGCATATGGAGTTGGTTTATATACACCAAAACAGAGTAGAATAAGGCACTGTATATTTTTTCTGACAGAATATATTCAGAGCAATTTTGTTTTTAACATTGGGATGTCTTGGGAATATTTAGCTTCTTCTGGATTCGCTTAAATATAGAATTTCTTTGTTTCACATAAGAGAGCATATGGAGTCGGTGTATACACTCCAAAACAGAGTAGAATAGGGCATTGTATATTTTTTCTGACAGATTATATTCAGAGTAATTTTGTTTTTAACATTGGTGTGCCTAGATAATATTTAGATTTATTCGATTCACTTAAAATTAGAATTTTGGTATTTTATATTAGAGAGCATACTGAGTTAAGGTATATACTCTAAAACACAGTAGAATAAGGTATGGTATATTTTTCCTAACAGAGTATATTCAGAGCCATTTTCTTTTTACTTTGGGTCGCCTAGATATCATTTAGACTCTTTTCGATTCGCATGAAATTAGAATTTCGGTATTTTACATAGGAGAGCATATGGAATTGCTGTATATAATCAAAAACAAAGTAGAATAGTTCATTGTATATTTTTTCTGACAGATTATATTCAGAGAAATTTTGCTTTTAACATTGGGGTGCCTAGATAATATTTAGAATTTTTTCGATTCGCTTAAATACAGAATTTTTGTATTTTATATGATAGAGCATATGGAGTTGGTGTATATACTCCAAAAAAGAGTAGAATAGGGCATTGTATATTTTTTCTGACAGATTATATCCAGAGCAATTTTGTTTTTAACATCAGTGTGCCTAGATAATATTTAGATTTTTTTCTATTCACGTAAAATTAGAATTTCTGTATTTTACATGAGAGAGCATACTGAGTTGGTGTATATACACCAAAACAGAGAAGAAAAGGGCATTGTATATTTTTTCTAACAGACTATATTCAGAGCCATTTTCTTTTAAATTTTGAGCGCCTAGATATTTTTTAGATTTTTTCGATTCGCTTAAATATAGAATTTCTGTACTTTACATGAAATAGCTTATGAAGTTTGTGTATATACTCCAAAACAGAGTAGAAAAGGGCATTGTATATTTTTTCTGACAGATTATATTCAGAGCAATTTTCTTTTTAACAGTGGGGTGCCTAGATAATATTTAGATTTATTCGATTCACGTAAAATTAGAATTTCTGTATTTTACATGATAGAGCATATGGAGTTGGTGTATATACTCCAAAACAGAGTAAAATAAGGCATTGTATATTTTCTTTAACAGACTGTATTCACAGCCATTTTCTTTTAACTTTGAAGCGCCTAGTTATTATTTAGATTTTTGTCAATTCGCGTAATATTTGAATTTCTGTGTTTTACATGAGAGAGCATATTGAGTTGGTGTATATACTCCAAAACAGAATAGAAAAGGGCATTGTATATTTTTTCTGACAGATTATATTCAGAGCAATTTTGCTTTTAACATTGGGGTGCATAGATAATATGTAGATTTTTTTCGATTCGCTTAAATGTAGAATTTCTGTATTTGACAAGAGAGAGCATATTGAGTTGGTGTATATACTCCGAAACAGAGTAGAATAGGGAATTGGATATTTTTTCTGACAGATTATATTCAGAGCAATTTTGTTTCTAACTTTGGGGTGCCTAGATAATATTTAGATTTTTTTCGATTCGATTAAATATACAATTTCTGTATTTTACATGAGAGAATATAGAGTTGGTCTATATACACTAATAAAGAGTAGAATAGGGCATTGTATATTTTTTCTGACAGTTTATATTCAGAGCAATTTTGTTTTTAACATTGGTGTGCCTAGGTAATATTTAGATTATTTTGATTCGGGTAAAATTAGAATTTCTGTATATTACATGAGAGAGCATACTGAGTTTGTGTATATACTCCAAAACAGAGTAGAATAAGGCATTGTCTATTTTTTCTAACAGACTATATTCAGAGCCATTTTGTTTTAACTTTGGAGCGCCTACATATTTTTTAGATTTTTTTCGATTCGCTGCAATATAGAATATCTGTACTTTACATGAAAGAGCATATGGAGTTGGTGTATATACTCCAAAACAGAGTAGAACAGGGTATTGTATATTTTGCTCTGACAGATTATGTTCAGAGCAAATTTGTTTTTAACATTGGGGTGCCTAGATAATATTTAGATTTTTTCGAATAGGGTAAAATTAGAATTTCTGTATTTTACATGAGAGAGCATGCTGAGTTGGTGTATATACTCCAAAACAGAGTAGAAAAAGGCATTGTATATTTTTTCTAATAGACTATATTCAGAGTCATTTTCTTTTCACTTTGGTGCGCCTAGATATGATTTAGATTTTTTTCGATTCGCGTAAAATTAGAATTTCGGTGTTCAACATGGGAGAGCATACTGAGTTGGTGTATATACACCAAAACAGAGTGAAATAGGGCATTGTACATTTTTTTCTGACACATTATATTCAGAGAAATTTTGTTTTTAACATTTGGGTGTCTAGGCAATATTTAGATTTTTTCGATTCAGGTAAAATTAGAATTTCGGTATTTTACATGAGACAGCATATTGAGTTGGTGTATATACTACAAAACAGAGTAGAAAAGGTAATTGAATATTTTTACTGACAGATTATATTCAGGGCAATTTTGCTTATAATATTGTGGTGCCTATATAATATTTAGATATTTTTCGATTCGCTTAAATATAGAATTTCTGTATTTTACATGAGAGAGCATATCGAGTTGGTGTATATACTCCAAAACAAAGTAGAATAGGGCATTGTATATTTTTTCTGACAGATTATATTCAGAGCAATTTTGTTTTTAACATTGGGGTGCCTAGATAATATTTAGATTTTATTTTATTCACCTAAAATTAGAATTTCGGTATTTTACATGAGAGAGCATACTGAGTTGCTGTATATACTCCAAAACACAGTAAAATAAAGCATTGCATATTTTTTCTGACAGATTATATTCCGAGAAATTTTGTTTTAACATTGGGGTGCCTAGGTAATATTTAGATTTTTTCGATTCAGGTAAAATTTGAATTTCTGTATTTTACATGATATTGAATATTGAGTTGGTTTGTATACGACAAAACAGAGTAAAATAGGGAATTGTATATTTTTTCTGACAGATTATATTCATAGCAATTTTTCTTGTAACATTGGGGTGCCTATATAATTTTTGGATTTTCTTTGATTCTCTTAAATATAGAATTTATGTATTTTACATGTGAGAGCATATGGAGTTGGTGTATATACTCCAACACACAGTACAATAATGCATTGTATATTTTTGCTAACAGACTATATTCAGAGCCATTTTCTTTTAAATTTGGGGTGTCTAGATATTATTAAATTTTTTTCGATTTGCGTAAAATTATAATTTTGGTATTTTACCTGAGAGAGCATATGGAGTTGGTGTATATACTACAAAACAGAGTAGAATAGGGCATTGTATATTTTTTCTGACAGATTATATTCAGAGCAGTTCTGCTTTTAACATTGGGGTGCTTAGATAATATTTAGATTCCTTTCGATTCGCTTAAATATAGAATTTCTGTATTTTACAAGAGAGCAAATGGAGTTGGTCTATATAATTCAAAACAGAGTAATATAGGGCATTGTATATTTTTTGACAGGTTATATTCAGAGCAATTTTGTTTTTAACATTTGGGTGCCTAGATAATATTTAGATTTTTTCGATTCGAGTGAAATTAGAATTTCTGTATTTTACATGAGAGAGCATACTGAGTTGGTTTATATACTCCAAAAAAGAGTAGAATAAGGCATTGTATAGTTTATCTAACAGACTATATTCAGAGCAATTTTCCTTAACTTTGGGGCGCCTGGATATTATTTAGATTTTTTTCGATTCGCGTAAAATTAGAATTTCAGTATTTTACAAGAGACATATTGAGTTGGTGTATATACTCCAAAACAGAGTAGAAAAGGTCATTGTATATTTTTTCTGACAGATTATATTCAGAGAAATTTTGCTTTTAACATTGGGGTGCCTAGATAATATTTAGATATTTTCGATTCAGGTAAAATTAGAATTTCTGTATTTTACATGAGAGAGCACACTGAGTTGGCGCATATACTCCAAAAATTTAGAATAAGGCATTGTTTATTTTTTCTAACAGACTGTATTCAGAGGAATTTTGCTTTTAACATTGTGGTGCCTGGAAAATATTTAGAATTTATTTTGATTCACGTAATATTAGTATTTCGGTATTTTACATGAGAGATCATACTGAGTTGATGTATATACTTTAAATCAGAGTAGAAGAGGGCAATGTATATTTTCTCTGACAGATTATATTCAGAAGAATTTTGCTTTTAACATTGTGGTGCCTGGAAAATATTTAGATTTCTTTCGATTCACGTAAAATTAGAATTTTGGTATTTTACATGAGAGTGCATATTGAGTTGTTGTATATACGCCAAAAGAGAGTTGAAAAGGGCATTGTATATTTTGTCTGAGAGATTATATTCAGAGCAATTTTGCTTTTAACATAGTGGTGCCTAGATCATATTTATATTTTTTTCAATTCGCTTAAATATAGAAATTTGGTATTTTACATGAGAGAGCATTTGGAGTTGGTGTATATACTCCATAACAGAGGAGAATAGGGCATTGTATATTTTTTCTGACAGATTATATTCAGAGTAATTTTGTTTTTAACATTGGGGTGCCTAGAAAAAATTTAGATTTATTCGAATTGGGTAAAATTAGAGTTTCTGTATTTTACGTGAGAGAGCATACTGAGTTGGTGTATATACTCCAAAACAAAGTAGAATAAGGCATTCTATATTTTTTCTAACAGACTATATTCAGAGGAATTTTCTTCTAACTTTGGTTCGCCTAGATATTATTTAGATTTTTTTCGATTCACGTAAAATTAGAATTTCGGTATTTTACATGAGAGAGCATATGGGGTTGGTGTATATACTCCAAAACAGAGTAGAATAGGGCATTGTATATTTTCTCTGACAGATTATATACAGAGTAATTTTGTTTTTAACATTTGGTTGACTAGGTAATATTTAGATTTTTTCGATTCACGTAAATTTTGAATTTCTGTATCTTACATGAGACAGCATACTGAGTTGGTGTATATACTCCAAAACAGAGTAGAACTAGCCATTGTATATAGTTTCTGACAGATTATATTCAGAGCAATTTTGCTTTTAACATTGGGGTGCCTAGATAATATTAAGATTTTTTTCGATTCGGTTAAATATAGAATTTCTGTATTTTACATAAGAGAGCATATGGAGTTGGTGTATGTACTCCAAAACAGAGTAGAATAAAGCATTGTATATTTTTTCTGACAGACTATATTTAGAGCCATTTTCTTTTAACTTTGTGGTGCCTAGATATTATTTAGATTTTTTTCGATTCACATAAAATTAGAATTTCGGTATTTTACATGAGAGAACATATTGAGTTACTGTATATAGTCCAAAACAGAGTATAAAAGGGCATTGTATATTTCTTCTGACAGATTATATTCAGAGCAATTCTGCTTTTAACATTCGGGTGCCTACATAATATTTAGATTTTTATCGATTCACGTAAAATTAGAATTTCGGTATTTTACATGAGAGAGCATACTGAGTTGGTGCATACACTCCAAAACAGAGTAGAATAACGCATTGTATATTTTCTCTAACAGACTATATTGAGGGCCATTTTCTTTTAACTTTGGGGCACCTAGATATTATTTAAATTTTCTTCGATTCACGTAAATTTAGAATTTCAGTATTTTACATGAGAGAGCATACTGAGTTCGTGTATATACTCCAAAACAGTGTAGAAAAATGCATTGTATATTTTTTCTAACAGACTATATTCAGAGCCATTTTCTTTTCTCTTTGGGCCTCCTGGATATTATTTAGATTTTCTTAGATTCGTGTAAAATTAGAATTTTGTTATTTTACATGAGATAGCATACTGAGTTGGTGTATATACTCCGAAACGAAGTAGAATAAGGCATTGTGTATTTTTTCTGACAGACTATATTCACAGCCATTTTCTTTTAACTGTGGGGAGCCTAGATATTATTTAGATTTTTTTTGATTTGCGTAAAATTAGAATTTCGGTATTTTATATTAGAGAGCATACTGACTTGGTGTATATAATCCAAAACAGAGTAGAATAAGGCATTGTATATTTTCTCTAACAGACTATATTTAGAGCCATTTTCGTTTCACTTGGGGGTGCATAGATATTATTTACATATTTTTTGTTTCGTGTAAATTTAGGATTTCGGTATTTCACATGAGAGAGCATATTGAGTTGGTTTATATACTACAAAACATAGTGGAAAAGGGCATTGTATATTTTTTCTGACAGATTATATTCAGAGCAACTTTGCTTTTAACATTGTGGTGCCTAGATAATATTTAGATTTTTTTCGATTCGCTTAAATATAGAATTTCTGTATTTTACATGAGAGAGCATATGGAGGTGGTGTATATACTCCAAAACAAAGTAGAATGGGGCATTGTATATTTTTTCTGAGAGATTATATTCAGAGCAATTTTGATTTTAACATTGGGGTGCCAGGATAATATTTAGATTTTTTTCAATTCACGTAAAATTTGAATTTCGGTATTTTACATGAGGGAGCATACTGAGTTGGTCTATACTCCAAAACAGAGTAGAATAAGGCATTGTATATTTTTTCTTACCGACTATATTCAGAGCCATTTTCTTTAACTTTGGGGCTCCTAGATATCATTTAGATTTTTTTCAATTCACGTAAAATTAGAATTTCTGTATTTTACATGAGAGTATATTGAGTTGGTGTATATATTAAAAATCAAAGTACAAAAGGGCATTGTATATTTTTTCTGACAGATTATATTCAGAGCAATTTTGCTTTTAACATTGGGGTGCCTAGATAATATTTAGATTTTTTTCGATTCACGTAAAATTAGAATTTCCGTATTTTACATGAGAGAGCATATTGAGCTGGTGTATATACATTATAACAGGGTAGGAAAGGGCATTGTATATTATTTTTGACATATTATATTCAGAACAATTTTGCTTTTAACATTGGAATGCCTAGATAATATTTAGACTTTTTGCTGTTCATTTAAATTTTGAATTTTGGTATTTTACATGAGAGAGCATATTGAGTTGGTGTATATACTCCAAAACAGAGTAGAAAAAAGCATTGTATATTTTTTCTGACAGATTATATTCAGAGCCATTCTCCTTTAACATTGGGGTGCCTAGATAATATTTAGATTTTTGTCGATTTTCGTAAAATTCGAATTTCGGTATTTTACATGAGAGAACATATTGAGTTTGTGTATATACATCAAAACAGAGTAGAATAGGGCATTGTATATTATTTCTGACAGATTATAATAAGAGAAATTTTGTTTTTAACGTTGTGGTACCTCAATAATATTTAGATTTCTTTTGAGTCACGTAAATTTACAATTTTGGTAT
The DNA here is from genome assembly GCF_049354715.1 of Callithrix jacchus. Classification (NCBI taxonomy): domain Eukaryota; kingdom Metazoa; phylum Chordata; class Mammalia; order Primates; family Cebidae; genus Callithrix; species Callithrix jacchus. The sequence continues at coordinate 699,323 of NC_133522.1, read as the reverse complement.
TTTACATGAGAGAGCATATTGAGTTGGTGTATATACTCCAAAACAAAGTAGAAAAGGAAATTGTATATTTTTTCTGACTGATTATATTCAGAGCTATTTTATTTTATCATTCGGGTGCCTAGATAATATTTAGATTTTTTTCAATTCGCGTAAATTTAGAATTTCGATATTTTACATGAGAGAGCATATTGGGTTAGTGTATATGCGCCAAAAGAGAGTACAAAAAAGAATTGTATATTTTTTCTGACAGATTATATTCAGAGAAATTTTGCTTTTAACATTGGTATGCCTAGATAATATTTAGATTTTTTTCTGTTTGTGTAAATTTAGAATTTCGTTACTCTGCATGGCAGAGCATATTGAGTTGGTTTATATACTCCAAAACAAAGTAGAAAAGAGCAATGTATATTTTCTCTGACAGATTTTGTTCCGAGAAATTTGGGTTTTTACATTGTGGTGCCTAGATAATATTCAGATTTTTTTCGATTCACGTAAATTTAGAATTTCTGTATTTTACATGAGAGAGTATATTGGGTTAGTGTATATACTCCAAAACAGAGTAGAAAAAAGCATTGTATATTGTTTCTGACAGATTATATTAAGAGAAATTTTTCTTTTATCATTGGAATGCCGAAATAATATTTAGATTTTTTTCGGTTCATGTAAAATTTGACCTACTGTATTTTACATGGGAGAGCATATTGACTTGGTGTATATATTGGAAAACATAGTAGAAAAAGGCATTGTATATTTTTTCTGACAGATTACATTCAGAACAATTTTGCTTTTAACATTGGGGTGCCTAGATAATATTTAGAATTTTTTAATTTTCATCAATTTATAATTTCTGTATTTTACATGAGAGAGCATATTGAGTTGGTGTATATACTTTATAACAGAGTAGGAAAGGGCATTGTATATTATTTCTGACAGATTATATTCAGAGAAATTTTGCTTTTAACATTGGTTGCCTCGATAATATTTAGATTTTTTCGATTCACGTAAATTTAGAATTTCGGTATTTTACATGAGAGAGCATATTGGGTTGGTATATATTCCCCAAAACAGAATAGAAAAGGGCATTGTATATTTTCTCTGAAAGGTTTTATTCAGAGCAATTTTGCTTTTAACATTGGGGGGCCTAGAAAATATTTAGATTTTTTTCGATTTGCAGAAATTTAGAATTTCGGTATTTTACATGAGAGAGCATATTGAGTTGGTAAATATACTCCAAAACAGAGTAGAAAAGGGCATTGTATATTTTTTTCTGACAGATTATATTGAGAGCAATTTTGCTTTTAACATTCGTGTGCCTAGATACTATTTAGATTTTTTTCGGTACACGTAAAATTAGAATTTCGGTATTTTACATGAGAGAGCATACTGAGTTGGTGTATATACTCCAAAACAAAGTAGAATAAGATATTGTATATTTTCTTTAACAGACTATAATCAGAGCCATTTTCTTTTAACTTTGGGGCGTCTAGATATTACTTAGATTTGTTTGGATTCGCGTAAAATTAGAATTTCAGTATTTTACATGAGAGAGCATATTGAGTTGGTGTATATACCCCAAAACAGAGTAGAAAAGGTCATTGTATATTTTTTCTGAAGGATTATATTCAGAGCAGTTTTGCTTTTCACATTGAAGTGCTTAGATAATATTTAGATTTTTTTTGATTTACGTTAAATTAGAATTTTTGTATTTTACATGAGAGAGCATATTGAGTTGGTGTATATACTCCAAAACAAAGTAGAAAAGGGCATTCTATATTTTTTCTGACAGATTATATTCAGAGCAATTTTGCTTTTAACATTCGTGTGCCTAGATACTATTTAGATTTTTTTTCGGTACACGTAAAATTAGGATTTCGGTATTTTACATGAGAGAGCATACTGACTGGTGTATATACTCTAAAACAGAGTAGAATAAGGCATTGTATATTTTCTCTAACAGACTATATTTAGAGCCATTTCTTTTAACTTTGGGGTGCATAGATATTATTTAGATTTTTTTCGATTCTCGAAAAATATAATTTCGTTATTTTACATGAGAGAGCATATTGAGTTGGAGTATATACTACAAAAAAGAGTAGAAAAGGGCATTGTATAGTTTTTCTGACAGATTATATTCGAAGCAATTTTGCTATTTACATTGGGGTGCCTAGATAATATTTCGATTTTTTTCGATTTACGTAAAATTAGAATTTCGGTATATTTACATGAGAGAGCATACTGAGTTGGTGTATATACTCCAAAACAATGTAGAATAAGGCATTGAATATTTTTTCTAACAGACTATATTCAGAGCCATTTTTTTTAACTTTGGGGCGTCTTGATATTATTTAGATTTTTTTCGATTCACGTAAAATTAGAATTTCGGTATTTTACTTGAGAGAGCATATTTAGCTGGTGTATATACTACAAAACAGATTATAAAAGGGCATTGTATATTTTTTCTGACAGATTATATTCACAGATTTTGCTTTTAACATTGGGGTGCATAAATAATATTTAGATTTTTTTCGATTCATGTAAAATTAGAATTTCTGTATTTTACATGAGTACGCATAGGGAGTTGGTCTCTATATTCCAAAACAGAGTAGAATAGGGCGTTGCATATTTTGTCGGACAAATTATATTGAGAGCAATATTGATTTTAACATTGGGGTGCCTAGATAATATTTAGATTTTTTTTGATTCGGGTAAAATAATAAGTTCTGTATTTTACATGAGAGAGCATATTGAATTGGTGTATATACTAAAAAACAGAGTAGAAAAAGGCATTGTATATTTTTCCAGACAGATGATATTCAGAGCAATTTTGCTTTTAACATTGGAGTGCCTAGATAATATTTAGATTTTTGTCGATTCGCTTAAATATAGAATTTTTGTTTTTTACATGAGAGAGCATATGGAGTTGGTGTGTATACTCCAAAACAGAGTAGAATAGGGCATTTTGTATTTTTTCTGACAGATGATATTCAGAAAAATTTTGTTTTTAACATTCGGGTGCCTAGATAATATTTAGATTTTTTTGATTCACGTAAATATAGAATTACTGTATTTTACATGAGAGAGTATATGGAGTTAGTGTATATACTCCAAAACAGAGTAGAATAGGGCATTGTATATTTTTTCTAACAGATTATATTCAGAGCAATATTGTTTTTAACACTGGCATGCCTAGATAATATTTAGATTTTTCGATTCAGGTAAAATAAGAATTTCTGTATTTTACACGATAGAGAATACTGAGTTGGTGTTTATACTACAAAAAAGAGTAGAAAAGTGCATTCTATACTTTTTCTGACAGATTATATTCAGAGCAATTTTGCTTTTAACATTGGGGTGCCTAGATAATATTTAGATTTTTTTCGATTCGCTTAAATATAACATTTCTGTATTTTAAATGAGAGAGCATATTGAGTGTTGTATATACTCCAAAACCGAGTAGAATAGTTCATTGTATATTCTTTCTGACAGATTATATTCAGAGCCATTTGGTTTTTAACATTGGGGTGCCTATAAAATATTTAGATTTTTTTCAATTCAGATAAATATAAAATTTCTGTATTTTATATATATGAGAGCATATTGTGTTGGTGTATATTTTACAAAACAGAGTAGAATAGGGCATTGTATATTTTTTCTGACAGATTATATTCGGTACAATTTTGTTTTTAACATTCGTGTGCCTAGATAATATTTAGATTTTTTTTGATTCACGTAAATTTAGAATTTCTGAATTTTACATGAGAGAGCATATGGAGTTGGTGTATATACTCCATAACAGACTAGAATAGGGCATTGTACATTTTTTATGACAGATTATACTCAGAGCAATTTTTTTGGTAACATTGCAGTGCCTAGATAATATTTAGATATTTCCGATACGGGTAAAATTAGAATTTCTGTATTTTACATTAGAGAGCATACTTAGTTGGAGCATATACTCCAAAACAGAGTAGAATAAGGCATTGCATATTTTCTCTAACAGACTATATTCAGAGCCATTTTCTTTTAACCTTGGGGCACCTAGATATTATTTAAATTTTTTCCATTTGTGCAAAATTAGAATTTCGATATTTTACATGAGAAAGCATATTGAGTTGGTGTATATACTCCAAAACAGAGTAGAAAAAAGCATTGTTTATTTTTTCTGACAGATTATATTCAGAGCAATTTTGTTTTTAACATTGGGGTGACTAGATACTATTTAGATTTCTTTTGATTCACGTAAAATTAGAATTTGTATATTTTACATGAGAGAGCATACTGACTTGTGTATATAGTCCAAAATAGAGTAGAATAATGCATTGTATATTTTTTCTAACAGACTATATTCAGAGCCATTTTCTTTTAACTTTTAGGCGCCTACATATTATTTAGATTTTTTTCGATTCGCGTAAAATTAGAATTTCGCTATTTTATAGGAGAGAGCATATTGAGTTGGTGTATATACTCCAAAACAGAGTAGAATTAAGCATTGTATATTTTTTCTGACAGATTATATTCAGGCAATTTTGTTTTTAACATTGGGGTGCATAGATAATATTTAGATTTTTTTCCTTTCGCTTACATATAGAATTTCTGTATTTTACATGAGAGAGCATATGGAGTTGGTGTATATACTCCAAAACAGAGTAGAATAGGGCATTGTATATTTTTTCTAACAGATTATATTTAGAGCAATATTGTTTTAAACATTGGCGTTCCTAGATAATATTTAGATTTTTCGATTCGGGTAAAATTATAATTATTTTACATGATAGAGCATACTGAGTTGGTGTTTATACTACAAAAAAGAGTAGAAAAGTGCATTGTGTATTTTTTCTGACAGATTATATTCAGAACAATTTTGTTTTTAACATTGTGGTACCTAGATAATATTTAGATTTTTTTCGATTCACGTAAAATTATCATTTCCGTATTTTACATTAGAGAGCATACTGAGTTGGGGTATATACTCAAAAACAGAGTAGAATATGGCATTGTATATTTATTCTGACAGATTATATTTAGAGAAATTTTGCTTTTAACATTGGCATGCCTAGATAATATTTAGATTTTTTTTGATTCACGTAAAATTAGAATTCCGGTATTTTACATGAGAGAGCATACTGAGTTGGTGTATATACCCCAAAACAGAGTAGAATAGGCATTGTATATTTTTTCTAAAAGACTATATTTAGAGCCATTTTCTTTTAACTTTGGGACGCCTAGATATCATTTAGATTTTTATCGATTTGCGTAAAATTAGAGTTTCGGTATTTTACATAAGAGAGCATATTGAGTTGGTGTATATACTACAAAACTGAGTAGAAAAGGGCATTTTATATTTTTTCTGACAGATTATATTCAGTGCAATTTTGCTTTTAACATTGGGGTGCCTATAAAATATTTAGATTTTTTTCGATTCACTTAAATATAGAATTTCTGTATTTCACATGAGAGAGCATATGGAGTAGGTTTATATACTCCAAAACAGAGTAGAATAAGGCCTTGTATATTTTTTCTGAAAGATTATATTTAAACCAATTTTGTTTTTAACTTTGGAGTGCCTAGATAATATTTAGATTTTTAAGATTTGGGTAAAATAAGAATTTCTCTATTTTACCTGAGAGAGGATATTGAGTTGGTGTATATACTACAAACCAGAGTAGAATAGAAATTGTATATTTTTTCTGACAGATTATATTCAGAGCAATTTTTTTTTTAACATTGGGGTGCCTCGATAATATTTAAATATATTTGGATTTATGTAAACTTAGAATTTCTTTATATTTCATGAGAGAGCATACTGAGTTATTGTATATACTCCAAAACAGAGTAGAATAAGGCATTGCATATTTTCTCCAACAGAGTATATTCTGAGCCATTTTTCTCTAAATGTGAGGCGCCAAGATATCATTTAGATTTTTTTCGATTCGCGTAAAATTAGAATTTCGGAATATTACATGAGAGAGCATATTGAGTTGTGTATATACTCCAAAACAGAGTAGAAAATGACATTGTATATTTTTTCTGACAGACTATATTCAGAGCAATTTTGCTTTTAACATTGCGGTGCCTAGATAATATTTAGATTTTTTTCGATTTGCTTAAATACAGAATTTATGTATTTTATGTGAGAGAGCATATGGAGTTGGTGTATATACTCCAAAACAGAGGAGAATAGGGCATTTTATAGTTTTTCTTACAAATGATATTCAAAGAAATTTTGTTTTTAACATTCGGATGCCTAGATAATATTTAGATTTTTTTGATTCGGGTAACATTAGAATTTCGTTATTTTACATGAGAGAGCACACATAGTTGGTGTATATACTCCAAAAATAGTAGAATAAGTCATGGTATATATTTTCTAACAGACTATATTAAGAGCCATTTTCCTTTTACTTTGGGGCGCCTAGATATTTTTACGATTTTTTTCGGTTCACGTAAAATTAGAATTTCGGTACTTTACACGAGAGAGTATATTAAGTTGGTGTATATACTCCAAAACAGAGTAGAAAAGGGCATTGTATACTTTTTCTGACAGATTATATTCAGAGCAATATTGCTTTCAACATTGGGGTGCCTAGATAATTTTTAGATTTTTTCGATTCTCTTAAATATAGATTTTCTGTATTTTACATGAGAGAGCATATCGAGTTGGTGTATATACTCAAAAACAGAGTAGAATAGGGCACTGTATATTTTTTCTGACTAATTATATTCAGATAAATTTTGTTTTTAAGATTAAGGTGCCTAGATAATATTTAGATTTTTTTCGATTCACGTAAATTTAGAATTTCAGTATTTTACATAAGAGAGCATACTACGTTGTTGTATATACTCCAAAGCAGAGTAGAATAGGGCATTGTATATTTTTTCTAACAGATTATATTCAGAGCCATTTTGTTTTTAACATTGGGGTTCCTAGATAATATTTAGATTTTTTCAATTTGAGTAAAATTAGAATTTCTGTATTTTACATGAGAGAGCATATTTAGTTGGTGTATATACTACAAAACAGAGTAAAAAAGGGCATTGCATATTTTTTCTGACAGATTATATTCAGAGAAATTTTGCTTTTAACATTGCAATGCCTATATAATTTATAGATTTTTTTCGATTCGCTTCAATATAGAATTTCTGTATTTTATATGAGAGAGAATATGGAGTTGGTGTATATACTCCAAAACAGAGTAGAATAGGGCATTGTATATTTTTTTTGACAGACTATATTCAGAGCAATTTTGTTTATAACATTTGGGTGCCTAGATAATATGTAGTTTTTTTCAATTCACATAATGTTATAATTTCTGTATTTTACATGAGAGAGCATACTGAGTTGGTGTATATACTCCAAAAGAGAGTAGAATAAGGCACTGTATATTATTTCTAACAGACTATATTCAGAGCCATTTTCTTTTAACTTTGCGGTGCCTAGATATTATTTAGATTTTTTCGATTCACATAAAATTAAAATTTCGGTATTTTACATGAGACAGCGTATTGAGTTGGTGTATATACTACAAAACAGAGTAGAAAAGGGCATTGTATATTTTTTCTGACAGATTATATTCAGAGCAATTTTGCTTTTAACATTATGGTGCCTAGAACATATATAGATATTTTTTGATTCGCTTAAATAGAATTTCTGTATTTTATATGAGACAGCATATGGAGTTGGTCTATATACTTCAAAACAGAGTAGAATAGGGCATTGTATATTTTTTCAGACAGATTATATTCATCGCAATTTTGTTTTTAACATTCGGGTGCCTAGATAATATTTAGAGTTATTTCGATTCACGTAAAATTAGAATTTCGGTATTTTACATGAGAGAGCATACTGAGTTGGTGTATATACTCCAAAACAGAGTAGAATAAGGCATTGTATATTTTTTCTAACAGACTATATTCAGAGCCATTTTCTTTTAACTTTGGTGCGCCTAGATATTATTTAGATTTTTTTCGATTCGCGCAAAATTTGAATTTCGGTATTTTACATGAGAAAGCATATTCAGTTTGTGTATATACTCAAAAACAGAGTAGAAAAAAGCATTGTATATTTTTTATGACACATTATATTTAGAGCAATTTTGCTTTTAACATTGGGGTGCCTAGATAATATTTCGATTTTTTTCGATTCACATAAATTTAGAAATTCGGTATTTTACATGACAGAGCACACTGAGTTGGTGTATATACTCTAAGACGGAGTAGTAAAAGGCATTGTATAGTTTCTCTAACAGAGTATATTCAGAGCCATTTTCTTTTTACTTTAAGTCACCTAGATATCATTTAGATTTTTATCGATTCGGTAAAATTAGAATTTCGGTATTTTACATGAGAGAGCATATTGAGTTGGTGTATATACTACAAAACAAAGTAGAAAAGGGCATTGTATATTTTTTCTGATAGATTATATTCAGATCAATTTTGATTTTAATATTGGGGTGCCTAGATAATATTTAGATATTTTTCGATTCGCTTAAATATATAATTTCTGTATTTTACATGAGATAGCATATGGAGTTGGTGTATATACTCCAAAACAGAGTATAATAGGGCATTGTATATTTTTTCTGTCAGATTATATTCAGAGCAATTTTGTTTTTACCATTGGGGTGCCTAGATAATATGTAGATTCTTTCGATTCGGATAAAATTACAATTTCGGTATTTTACATGAGAGAGCATGCTGAGTTGTTGTATATACTCCAAAACAGAGTAGAATAAGGCATTGTATATTTTTTCTAACAGAATATATTCAGAGCCATTTTCTTTTAACTTTGTGGCGCCTAGACATTATTTAGAATTTTTGATTCGCCTAAAATTAGAATTTCGGTATTGTACATGAGAGAGCCTATTGAGTTGGTTTATATACTCCAAATCAGAGTAGAAAAAGGCATTGTATATTTGTTCTGACAGATTATATTCAGAGCAATTTTGTTTTTACCCTGGGTGTGCCTAGTTAATATTTAGATTTTTTTTATTTGCTTAAATATAGAATTTCTGTATTTAACATGAGAGAGCATATGGAGTTGGTGTATATCCTCCAAAACAGAGTAGAATAGGGCATTGTATATTTTTTCTGACAGAGTATATTCAGAGCGATTTTTCTTTTAACATTGGGGTGTCTAGATAATATTTAGATTTTTCTCGATTTGCTTAAATATAAAATTTCTGTATTTTACATGAGAGAGCATATGGAGTTGGTGTATATACTCCAAAACAGATGAGAATAGTGCATTGTACATTTTTCTGACAGATTATATTCAGAGTAATTTTGTTGTTAACATTGAGGTGCGTAGATAATATTTAGATTTTTTTCCATTCACTTAAATACAGAATTTCTGTATTTTACCTGAGAGAGCATATGGAGTTGTTGTATATAGTTTAAAACAGAGTAGAGTAAAGCATTGTATATTTTTTCTGTCAGATTATTTTAAGAGCAATTTTGTTTTTAACATTGGGGTGCCGAGATAATATGTAGAATTTTCGATTCGGGTAAAATTAGAATTTCGGTATTTTAAATGAGAGAGCACGCTGAGTTGGTGTATATACTTCAAGACAGAGTAGAATAAGGCATTGTATATTTTTTCTAACAGAATATATTCAGAAACTTTTTTTTAACTTTGTGACGCCTAGATATTATTTAGATTTTTTTCGATCCGCCCAAAATTAGAATTTCGGTATTGTACCCGAGAGAGCCTATTGAGTTGCTGTATAAACTCCAAATCAGAGTAGAAAAGGGCTTTGTATATTTGTTCTGACAGATTATATTCACAGCAATTTTGTTTTTAACATTGGTGTGCCTAGATAATACTTAGATATTTTTCGATTCGCTTAAATATAGAATTTCGGTATTTTACATGAGAGAGCATAAGGAGTTGGTGTATATACTCCAAAACAGAATAGAATAGGCCATTGTATATTTTCTCTGACAGATTATATTCAGACCAATGTTGTTTTTAACATTGAGGTGCCTAGATTATATTTAGATTTTTTCGATTTGGGTATAATTAGAATTTCTATATTTTACATGAGAGAGCATACTGAGTTGGTGTATATAGTCCGAAACAGAGTAGAATAAGGCATTGTATATTATTATTAACAGACTATGTTCAGAGTCATTTTCTTTTAACTTTCGGTCGCCTAGATATTATTTAGATTTTTTTCGATTCATGTAAAATTAGAATTTCGGTATTTTACATAAGAGAGCATATTGAGTTGGTGTATATACTCCAAAACAAAGTAGAAAAGGGCATTGTAGTTTTTTTCTGACAGATTATATTCAGAGAAATTTTGCTTTTAACATTGGGGTGCTTAGATAATACTTAGATCTTTTAGATTCACATAAAATTAGACTTTCGGTATTTTACATGAGAGGGCATACTGAGTTGGTGTATATACTCCCAAACAATGTAGAATAGGGCATTGTATAGTTTTTCTGACACATTAAATTCAGAACAATTTTGTTTTTATTATTGGGGTTCCTAGATAATATTTAGATTTTTTTGATTCACGTAAATTTATTATTTCTGTAATTTACATGAGAGAGCATACTGAGTTGATGTATATACTCCAAAACAGAGTAGAATAAGGCATTTTATATTTTTTCTAACAGACAATATTCAGAGCAATTTTCTTTTAACTTTGGGGCGCCTAGATATTATTTAAATTTTTTCAATTCGTGTAAAATTAGAATTTCGGTATTTTACATAAGAGAGCATATTGAGTTGTTATATATACTACAAAACAGAGTAGTAAAAAGCATTGAATATTTTTTCTGACAGATTATATTCAGAGCAATTTTGCTTTTAACATTGGGGTCCTAGATAATATTTATATTTTTTTCGATTCATGTAAAATTGGAATTTCTGTATTTTACATGAGAGAGCATACTGAGTTGGTGTACATACTCCAAAAGAAAGTAGAATAAGGCATTGTATATTTTTTCTAACATACTATATTCAGAGCCATTTACTTATAACTTTGGGGCACCTACATATTATTTAGATTATTTTCGATTCGCGTAAAATTAGAATTTCGGTATTTTACATGAAAGAGAATATTGAGTTGGTGTATATACTCCAAAACAGTGTAGAAAAGGGCATTGTATATATTTTCTGACAGATTATTTTCAGAGCAATTTTGCTTTTAACATTGGGGTGCCTAGATAATATTAAGATTTTTTTCGATTCGCTTAAATATAGAATTTCTGTATTTTACATAAGAGAGCATACTGAGTTGGTGTATATACTCCAAAACAGAGTAGAATAGGGCATTGTATATTTTTTATGACAGATTATATTATGAGCAGTTTTGTTTTTAACATTGGGATGCCTAGATAATATTTAGATTTTTTTCGATTCACTTCAATATAGAATTTCTGTATTTTACAAAAGAGAGAATATGGAGTTGGTCTATATACCCCAAAACAGAGTAGAATAGGGCATTGTATATTTTTTCTAACATACTATATTCAGAGCCATTTACTTTTAACTTTGGGGCGCCTAGATATTGTTTAGATTTTTTTAAATTCGCGTAAAATTAGAATTTCGGTATTTTACATGAAAAAGAATATTGAGTTGGTGTATATACTCAAAAACAGAGTAGAAAATGGCATTGTATATTTTTGATGACACTTATTATTCAGAGCAATTTTGCTTTTAACATTGGGGTGCCTAGATAATATGTAGATTTTTTGGATTAACGTAAAATTAGAATTTCGGTATTTTACATGTGAGAGCATACTGAGTTTGTGTATATAGTCCAAAACAGAGTAGAATAAGGCATTGCATATTTTTTCTAACAGACTACATTCAGAGTCACTTTCCTTTAACTTTGGGGCGCCTAGATATTATTTAGATCTTTTTCGATTCGTGTGAAATTAGAATTTCGGTATTTTACATGAGAGAGCATATTGATTTGGTGTATATATTACAAAAATGAGTAGAAAAGGGCATTGTACATTTTCTCTGACAGATTATATTCAGAGCAATTTTGCTTTTAACATTGGGGTGCCTAGATAATATTTAGATTTCTTTCTATTCAGGTAAAATTAGAATTTCTGTATTTTACATGTGAGAGCATACTCAGTTGGTGTATACACTCCAAAACAGAGTAGAATAAGGCATTGTATATTTTTTCTAACACACTATATTGAGAGCCATTTTCTTTTAACTTTGGGGCGCCTAGATATTATTTAGATTTTTTTCGATTTGCGTAAAATTAGAATTCCGTTATTTTACATGAGAGAGCATATTGAATTGGTGTATATACTCCAAAACAGAGTAGAAAAGGGCATTGTATATTTTTCTGACAGATTATATTCTGAGAAATTATGCTTTTAACATTGGGGTGCCTAGATAATATTTAGATATTTTTCGATTCACTTAAAATTAGAATTTCGGTGTTTTACATGAGAGAGCATACTGAGTTGATGTATATACTCCAAAACAGAGTAGAATAAGGCATTGTATATTTTGTCTAACAGACTATATTCAGAGCTATTTTCTTTTAACTTTGGGGCCCCTAGATATTATTTAGATTTTTATCGATTCACGTAAAATTAGAATTTCTGTATTTTACATGAGACAGCTTACTGAGTTGTATATACTCCAAAACAGAGTAGAATAGAACATTGTATATTTTTTATGACATATTATATTAAGAGCAATTTTGCTTTTAACATTGGAGTGCCTAGATAATATTTATATATTTTTTTGATTCGCTTAAATATAGAATTTCTGTATTTTACATGAGAGAGCCTATTGAGTTGCTGTATATACTCCAAAAATGAATAGAATACCCATTGTATATTATTTCTGAGAGATGATATTCATAGCAGTATTTTTTTTAACATTGCTGTGCCTAGATAATATATAGATTTTTTTCGATTCACGTGAAATTAGAGTTTCGGTATTTTACATGAGATAGCATACTGAGTTGGTGTATATACTCCAAAACAGAGTAGAACAAGGCATTGTATATTTTTTCGAAAAGACTAGATTCAGAGCCATTTTCTTGTAACTTTGGGGCGCCTAGATATTATTTAGATTTTTTTCGATTCGCGTCAAATTAGAATTTCGGTATTTTAACTGAGAGAGCATACTGAGTTGGTGTATGTACTCCAAAACAGAGTAGAATAGGCCATTGTATATTTTTTCTGACAGATTATATTCAGAGGAATTTTGTTTTAAACATTTGGGGTGCCTATGATAATATTTAGATTTTTCGATATGGGTAAAATTAGAATTTCGGTATTTTACATAAGAGAGCATACTGAGTTTGTGTATATACTCCAAAACAGAGTAGAATAGGGCATTGTATATTTTTTATGACAGATTATATTAACAGCAATTTTCCTTTTAACATTGGGGTGCCTAGATAATACTTAGATTTTTTTCAATTCGCTTAAATATAGAATTTCTATATTTTACATGAGAGCAAATGGAGTTTGTGTATATACTCCAATACAGATTAGAATAAGGAATTGTATATTTTTTATGACAGGTTATATGCAGAAAAATTTTGTTTTTAACATTGGGGTGCTTAAGATAATATTTAGATTTTTTTGATTCGGGTAAAATTAGAATTTAGGTATTTTACATGAGAGAGCATACTGAGTTGGTGTATATACTCCGAAACTGAGTAGAATAAGGCATTGTATATTTTTTCTAACAGACTATATTCAGAGCCATTTTCTTTTAACTTTGGGGCGCCTAGATATTATTTATATTTTTTTCGATTCACGTAAGATTAGAATTTCGGTATGTTACATGAGACAGCATATTGAGTTGGTGTATATACTCCAAAACACAGTAGAAAAGGGCATTGCATATTTTTTTGATGGATTATATTCAGAGCAATTTTGCTTTTAACATTCAGGTGCCTTGATAATACTTAGATTTTTTTTGATTCATGTAAAATTAGAATTTCGGTGTTTTAAATGGGAGAGCATACTGAGTTGGTGTATATAGTCCAAAACAGAGTAGAATAAGGCATTGTATATTTTTTCTAACAGACTATATTCAGAGCCATTTTCTTTTAACTTGGGACTGCCTAGATATTATTTAAATTTTTTTCGATTCACGTAAAATTAGAATTTCGGCATTTTACATGAGAGAGCATATTGAGTTGGTTTATATACTCCACAACAGAGTAGAAAAGGGCATTATATATTTTTTATGACAGATTTTATTCAGAGCAATTTTGCTTTTAACATTGGGGTGCCTAGATTATATTTAGATTTTTTTCAATTCACGTAAATTTAGAATTTTGTTATTTTACATGAGAGAGCATACTGAGTTCGTGGATATACTCCAAAACAAAGTAGAATAAGGCATTGTATATTTTGTCTAACAGACTATGTTCAGAGCCATTTTCATTTAACTTTGCGGCACCTAGATATTATTTAGATTTTTTTTGATTCTCCTCAATTTAGAATTCAGGCATTTTACATGAAAGAGCATATTCAGTTGGTGTATATACTCCAAAACAAAGTAGAGAAGGGCGTTGTATATTTTTTCTGACAGATTATATTCAGAGCAATTTTGCTTTTAACATTGGGGTGCCTAGATAATATTTAGATTTCTTTCGATTCACGTAAAATTGGAATTACGGTATTTTTCATGAGAGAGCATAATAAGTTGGTGTATATACTCCAAAACAGAGTAGAATAGGGCATTGTATATTTTTTCTGACAGAGTACATTCAGAGCAATTTTGTTTTTAACATTCGGGTGCCTAGATAATATTTAGATTTTTTTCGATTCACGTAAAATTACAATTTCGGTATTTTACATGAGAGAGCATACTGAGTTGGTGTATATACTCCAAAACAGAGTAGAAAAAGGCATTGTATATTTTTCCTAACAGACTATATTAAGAGACATTTTCTTTTAAATTTGGGGCGTCTAGATATTATTTAGACTTTTTCGATTCGCGTAAACTTAGAATTTCCTTATTTTACCTGAGAGAGCATATTGAGTTGGTGTATATACTCGAAAATAGAGTAGAAAAGGGCATTGTATATTTTTTTCTGACAGATTATATTCAGAGCAATTTTGCTTTTAACATTCGGGTGCCTAGATAATATTTAGAGTTTTCTCGATTCGCTTAAATATAGAGTTTCTGTATTTAACATGAGAGAGCGTACTGAGTTGGTGTATATACTACAAAAAAGAGTAGAAAACAGCATTGTATATTTTTTGTGACAGATTATATGCAGAGCAACTTTGCATTTAACATTGTGGTGCCTAGATAATATTTAGATTTATTTCAATACGCTTAAATATACAATATCTGTATTTTACATGAGAGAGCCTATGGAGTTGGTGTATATACTCCAAAACAGAGTCGAATAGGGCATTGTATATTTTTTCTGACCGATTATATTCAGAGAAATTTTGTTTTTAACATTCGGGTGCCTAGATAATATTTAGATTTTTTTCGATTCACGTAAAATTACAATTTCGGTATTTTACATGAGAGAGCATACTGAGTTGGTGTATATACTCCAAAACAGAGTAGAAAAAGGCATTGTATATTTTTCCTAACAGACTATATTCAGAGTCATTATCTTTTAACTTTCGGGCGCCTAGATATTATTTCGATTTTTTTCGATTCACGTAAATTTAGAATTTCGATATTTTACATGAGAGAGCATATTGAGTTGGTGTATATACTCCCAAACAGAGTAGAATAAGGCATTGTATATTTTTTCTGACAGATTATATTCAGAGCAATTTTGCTTTTAAACTTTGGGTCCCTAGATAATATTTAGATTTTTGTGTATTCGGGTAAATTTAGTTTTTCGGTATTTTACATGAGAGAGCATACTGAGTTGGTGTATATAATCCAAAACAGAGTACAATAGGGCATTGTATATTTTTTCTGACAGATTATATTCAGAGAAATTTTGCTATTAAAATTGGAGTGCCTAGATAATATTTAGATTTTTCTCTCCTGCCTTATATATAGAATTTCTGTATTTTACATTAAAGAGCATATTGAGTTGGTTTATATACTCCAAAACAGAGTAGAGTAAGGCATTGTATATTTTTTCTGATAGATTATATTCAGAGCAATTTTGCTTTTTACTTTGTGGTGTCTAGATAATATTAAGATTTTTTCAGATACACGTAAAATTAGAATTTCTCTATTTTACAGTAGAGAGCATACTGAGTTTGTATATATACTCCAAAACAGAGTAGAATAAGGCATTCTATATTTTCTCTAACAGACTATATTCAGAGACATTTTCTTTGAACTTTGGGGCGCATAGATATTATTTAGATTTTTTTCGATTCTCGTAAAATTAGATTGTCGGTATTTTACATGAGAGAGCATATTGAGTTGGTTTATATACTCGAAAACAGAGTAGAAAAGGGCATTGTATATTTTTTCTGACAGATTATATTCAGAGCAATTTTGCTTTTAACATTCGGGTGCCTAGATAATATTTAGAGTTTTCTCTATTCGTTTAAATATAGAGTTTCTGTATTTAACATGAGAGTGCATATGGAGTTGGTGTATTTACTTTAAAACAGAGTAGAATAGGGCATTGTATATCTTTTCTGACAGATTATTTTCAGAACAATTTTGTTTTTTACATTGGGGTGCCTAGATAATATTTAGATTTTTTCGATTCGGGTAAAATTATAATTTCTGTATTTTACATGAGAGAGCCTATGGAGTTGGTGTATATACTCTAAAACAGAGTCGAATAGGGAATTGTATATTTTTTCTGACAGAGTACATTCAGAGCAATTTTGTTTTTAACATTCGGGTGCCTAGATAATATTTAGATTTTTTCGATTCGGGTAAAATTAGAATTTCTGTGTTTTACATGAGAGAGCATATTGAGTTGGTGTATATACTCCAAATCGGAGTAGAAAAGGGCATTGTATATTTTATCGTACACATTATTTTAAGAGCAATTTTGCTTATAACCTTCGGGTGCCTAGATCATATTTAGATTTTTTCGATTCAGGTAAAATTAGAATTTCGGAATTTTACATGAGAGAGCATACTGAGTTGGTGTATATACTCCAAAAAAGGGTAGAATAGGGCATTGTATATTTTTTCTTACAGATTATATTCAGAGCAATTTTGTTTTTAACATTGGGGTGCCTAGATAATATTTAGGTTTTTTCGATTTGGGTAAAATTAGAATTTCGGTATTTTACATGAGAGAGCTTACTGAGTTGGTGTATATACTCCAAAAGAGAATAGAGTAAGGCATTGTATATTGTTTCTAACAGACTATATTC
Organism: Callithrix jacchus; assembly: GCF_049354715.1. Lineage (NCBI taxonomy): Eukaryota > Metazoa > Chordata > Mammalia > Primates > Cebidae > Callithrix > Callithrix jacchus. Next base: position 682,049 of record NC_133522.1, on the reverse strand, counting down.
AGAGCCATTTTTTTTAACTTTGGGGCGTCTAGATATTATTTAGGTTTTTTCCATTTGCGTAAAATTAGAATTTCGGTATTTTAAATGAGAGAGAATATGGAGTTGGTGTATATACTCCAAAACAGAGTAGAAAAGGGCATTACATATTTTCTCTGACAGATTATTCAGCGCCATTTTGCTTTTGACATTCGGGTGCCTAGATAATATTTAGATTTTTTTTCGATTCGCTTAAATATAGAATTTCTGTATTTTACATGAGAGAGCATATGCAGTTGGTGTATGTACTCCAAAACAGAGTAGAATAGGGCATTGTATATTTTTTCTGACAGATTATATTCAGAGCAAGTTTGTTTTTAACATTAGGGTGCCTAGATAATATTTAAATTTTTTAGAAACGGGTAAAAGTAGAATTTTTGTATTTTACAGGAGAGAGCATACTGAGTTGGTGTATATACTCCAAAACAGAGTAGAATAAGGCATTGTATATATTTTCTAAGAGAATATATTCATAGCCATTTTCTTTTAACTTTGTGGCACCTAGATATGATTTAGGTTTTTTTCGATTAGCTTGAAATTAGAATTTCGGTATTTTACATGAAAGAGCATATTGAGTTGGTGTGTATAGTCCAAAACAGAGTAGAAATGGTCCTTGTATATTTTTTCTGACACATTGTATTCCAAGCAATTTTCCTTTTATCATTCGGGTTCCTAGATAATATTTAGATTTATTTGGATTCACGTAAAATTAGAATTTTGGTATTTTACCTGAGAGTGCATACTGAGTTGGTTTATATGCTCGAAAACAGAGTAGAATAGGGCATTGCATATGTTTTCTGACAGATTATATTCAGTGCAATTTTGTTTAGAACATTGGGGTGCCTAGCTAACATTTAGATTTTTTTCGATTCACGTAAAATTAGAATTTCAGTATTTTACATGAGAGAGCATACTGAGTTGGTGTATATACTCCAAAACAGAGTAGAATAAGGCATTGTATATATTTTCTAAAAGAATATATTCATAGCCATTTTCTTTTAACTTTGGGGCGCCTAGATAATATTTAGATTTTCTTTGATTCGCTTAAATATAGAATTTCTGTATTTTACACGAGAGAGCATACTGAGTGGGTGTATATACTCCAAAACATAGTAGAATAAGGCATTGTATATTTTATCTAACATACTATATTCAGGGACATTTTCTTTTAACTTTCGGGTGCCTAGATATTATTTAGATTTTCTTTGATTCGCTTAAATATAGAATTTCTGTATTTTACATGAGAGAGCATGTAGAATTGGTGTATATACTTATAAAAAGTGTAGAATAGGGCATTGTATATTTTTTCTGAGAGTTTATATTTAGAGCAACTTTGTTTTTAACATTGGGGTGCCTTGATAATATTTAGATTTTTTGTATTCGGGTAAAATTAGAATTTCTGTATTTCACACGAGAGAGCACACTGAGTTGGTGTATATACTCCAAAACATAATAGAATAAGGCATTGTATTTTTTTTCTAACATACTATATTCAGAGCTATTTTCTTTAAATATTGGGGCGCCTAGATATTATTTAGATATTTTTCGATTCACCTAAATATAGAATTTCTGTATTTTACATCAGAGAGCACATGGAGTTGGTGTATGTACTCCAAAACAGAGTAGAATAGGGCATTGTATATTTTTTCTGACAGATTATATTCAGAGCAAGTTTGTTTTTAACATTGGGTGCCTAGATAATATTTAGATTTTTTCGATTCAGGTAAAATTAGAATTTCGGTATTTTACATGAGATAGCATATTGAGGTAGTTTATATATTACAAAACAGATTAGAAAAGGGCATTGTATATTTTCTCTAACAGATTATACCCAGAACAATTTTGTTTTTAACATTGGTGTGCCTAGATTATATTTAGATTTTTTTCGATTCTCTAAATATAGAATTTCTGAATTTAACATGAGAGAGCATATGAAGTTGGTGTATATAGTCCAAAACAGAGTAGAATAGGGCATTGTATATTTTTCTGACAGATTATTTTCAGAGCAATTTTGTTTTTAACATTGGGGTGCCTAGATAATATTTAGATTTTTTCGATTCGGGTTAAATTAGAATTTCGGTATTTTACAGTAGAGAGCATATTGAGTTGGTGTATATACTCGAAAACAGAGGAAAAAAGGGCATTGTATATTTTTTCTGACAGATTATATTCAGAGCAATTTTACTATTAAAATTCGGGTTCCTAGATAATATTTCGATTTTTTTCGATCCACGTAAAATTAAAATTTCGGTATTCTACATGAGAGAGCATACTGAGTTGGTGTATATACTCCAAAACAGAGTAGAATACGTTATTGTATATTTTCTCTAACAGACTATATTCAGAGCCATTTTCTTTTAACTTTGGGGCACCTAGATATTATTTAGAATTTTTTCGATTCACGTAAAATTAGGATTTTGGTATTTTACATGAGATAGTATATTGAGTTGGTTTATATACCACAAAACAGAGTAGAAAAGAGCATTGTATATTTTTTATGACAGATTGTATTCAGAGCAATTTTACTTTTAACATTGGGGTGCCTAGATATTATTTTTTTTTTTCGATTCGGTTAAATATAGAATTTCTGTATTTTACATGAGAGAGCATATCAAGTTGGTGTATATACTCCAACACAGAGTAGAATAGCGCATTGTATATTTTTTCTGACAGACTATATTCAGAGCAATTTTATTTATAACATTGGGGTGCCTAAATAATATTTAGATATTTTTCGATTCACATAAAATAAGAATTTCTGTATTTTACGTGAGAGAGCATATGGAGTTGGTGTATATACTCCAAAACAGAGTAGAAATAGGCATTGTATATTTTTCCTAACAGACTATATTCAGAGTCTTTATCTTTTAACTTTCGGGCGCCTAGATATTATTTAGATTTTTTTCGATTCGCGTAAAATTAGAATTTCGGTATATTACAAGAGAGAGCATATTGAGTTGGTGTATATACTACAAAAAAGAGTAGAAAAGGGCATTGTATATTTTTTGTGACAGATTATAAGCAGAGCAACTTTGCATTTAACATTGTGTTGCCTAGATAATATTTAGATTTATTTCAATACGCTTAAATATACAATTTCTGTATTTTTCAGGAGAGAGCGTATGGAGTTGGTGTATATACTCCAAAAAAGAGTAGAATACGGCATTGTATATTTTTTCTGACAGATTATAGTCAGAGCAATTTTGTTTTCAAGATTGGGGTGCCGAGATAATATTTACATTTTTTTCAATTAACGTAAATTTAGAATTTCGGTATTTTACATGAGAGAGCATATTGAGTTGGTGTATATACTCCAAAACAGAGTAGAAAAGGGCATTGTATATTTTTTCTGACAGATTATATTCAGAGCAATGTTGCTTTTAACACTGGGGTGCCTAGATATTATTTAGATTTTTTTCGATTCGGTTAAATATAGAATTTTTGTATTTTACATGAGAAAGCATATGGAGTTGGTGTATATACTCCAAAACAGAGTAGAAATAGGCATTGTATATTTTTCCTAACAGACTATATTCAGAGTCATTATCTTTTAACTTTCGGGCGCCTAGATATTATTTAGATTTTTTTCAATTCGTGTAAAATTAGAATTTCGGTATTTTACAAGAGAGAGCATATTGAGTTGGTGTATATACTACAAAAAAGAGTAGAATAGGGCATTGTATATTTTTTTCTGACAGATTATATTCAGAGCAATTTTGCTTTTAAAATTGGAGTGCCTAGAAAATATTTAGATTTTTCTCTCCTCGCTTAAATATAGAATTTTTGTATATTACATTAAAGAGCATATTGAGTTGGTGTATATACTCGAAAACAGAGTAGAATAAGGCATTCTATATTTTTTCTAACAGATTATATTCAGAGATATTTTCTTTGAACGTTGGGACGCATAGATATTATTTAGATGTTTTTCGATCCTCGTAAAATTAGAATTTCGGTATTTTACATGAGAGAGCATATTGACTTGGTGTATATACTCGAAAACAGAGTAGAAAAGGGCATTGTATATTTTTTCTGACAGATTATATTCAGAGCAATTTTGCTTTTAACATTCGGGTGCCTAGATAATATTTAGAGTTTTCTCTATTCGCTAAAATATAGAGTTTCTGTATTTAACATGAGAGAGCATATGGAGTTGGTGTATATACTTTAAAACAGAGTAGAATAGGGCATCATATATCTTTTCTGACAGATTTTATTCAGAGCAATTTTGCTTTTAACTTTGGGGTGCCTAAATAATATTTAGATTTTTTTAGATTCACGTAAAATTAGAATTTCTCTATTTTATATCAGAGAGCATACTGAGTTGGTGTATATACACCAAAACAGAGTATAATAGGGCATTGTATATTTTTTCTGACAGATTATACTCAGAGAAATTTTGTTATTAACATTGGGGTGCCTAGATCATTTTTAGATTTTTTCGATTCGGGTAAAATTAGAATTTCGGTATTTTACATGCGAGAGCATACTGAGTTGGTGTATATACTCCAAAACAGAGTAGAATAAGGCATTGTATATTTTTTCTTACAGGCTATATTCAGAGCCATTTTCTTTTAACTTTGCGGCACCTATATATTCTTTAGGTTTTTTTCCATTCACGTAAAATTAGAATTTCGGTATTTTACATCAGAGAGCATATGGAGTTGGTGTATATACTCCAAAACAGAGTTGAATAGGGCATTTTATATTATTTCTGACAGATTATATTCAGAGCAATTTTGCTTTTATCCTTTGAGTGCCTAGATAATATTTAGATTTTTTTCGATTTGCTTAAATATAGAATTTCGGTATTTTACATGAGAGAGCATATGTAGTTGGTGTATGTACTCCAAAACAGAGTAGAATAGGGCATTGTATGTTTTTTCTGACAGATTATATTCAGAGCAAGTTTGTTTTTAACATTGGGTGCCTAGATAATATTTAGATTTTTTCGATTCAGGTAAAATTAGAATTTTGGTATTTTACATGAGATAGCATATTGAGGTAGTGTATATACTACAAAACAGATTAGAAAAGGGCATTGTATATTTTCTCTGACAGATTATACCCAGAACAATTTTGTTTTTAACATTGGTGTGCCTAGATTATATTTAGATTTTTTTCGATTCGCTAAATATAGAATTTCTGTATTTTACATGAGAGAGCATATGGAGTTGGTGTATATACTCCAAAACAGAGTAGAATAGGGCATTGTATATTTTTCTGACAGATTATTTTCAGAGCAATTTTGTTTTTAACATTGGGGTGCCTAGATAATATTTAGATTTTATCGATTCACGTAAAATTAGAATTTTGGTATTTTACATGAGAGAGCATAATGAGTTGGAGTAAAACAGAGTAGAATAAGGCATTGTATATTTTTTCTAACAGACTATTTTTAGTGCCATTTTCTTTTAACTCTGGGGCGCCTAGATGTTATTTACATTTTTTTCGATTTGCGTAAATTTAGAATTTCGGTATTTTACATGAGGGAGCATACTGAGTTGGTGTATATACTGTAAAACAGGGTAGAATAAGGTATTGTATATTTATTCTTACAAACTATATTCAGAGCCATTTTCTTTTAACTTTGGGGCACGTAGATATTTAGATTTTTTTCGATTCACGTACAATTAGAATTTCGTTATTTTACAGGAGAGATCATATTGAGTTGGTGTATATACTCCAAAACAGAGTAGAAAAGGTCATTGTATATTTTTTCTGACATATTATATTCAGAGAAATTTTGCTTTTAACATAGAGATGCCGAGATACTATTTAGATTTTTTTCGATTCGCTTAAATATATAGTTTCTGTATTTTACATGAGAGAGCATATGGAGTTGGTGTATATACTCCAAAACAGAGTAGAATAGGGCATTGTATATTTTCTCTAACAGACTATATTTAGAGCCGTTTTCTTTAAATTTTCAGGCGCCTATATATTATTTAGAGTTTTTCGATTTGGGTAAAATTTGAATTTCGTTATTTTACATGAGAGAGCTTACTGAGTTGTTGTATATACTCCAAAAGAGAGTAGAAAAGGGCATTGTATATTTCTCTGACGGATTATACCCAGAACAATATTATTTTCAACATTGGGGTGCCTAGATAATATTTAGATTTTTTTCGATTCACTTAAATATAGAATTTCTGTATTTTACATAAGATAGCATATGGAGTTGGTGTATATATGCAAAAATTGATTAGAATAAGGCATTGTATGTTTTATCTGACAGATTCTATTCAGAGTAATTTTGTTTTTAACATTGGGGTGCCGAGATTATATTTAGGTTTTTTTCGATTCGCTAAATATAGAATTTCTGTATTTGACATTAGAGAGCATATGGGTTTGGTGTATATACTCCAAAACAGAGCAGAATTGGGCATTGTATATTTTCTCTGACAGATTATATTCAGAGTAATTTTGTTTTTAACATTGGTGTACCTAGATTATATTTTGATTTTTTCAATTGTGGTAAAATTAGAATTTCTTTATTTTACATGAGAGAGCATACTGAGTTGGTGTATATACTCCAAAACAGAATAGATTAAGTCATTGTATATTTTCTCTAACAGACTATATTCAGAGCCATTTTCTTTTAACTTTGGGGTGCCTAGATATTCTTTAGATTCTTTTCGATTCGCGTAAAATTAGAATTCGGTATTTTACATGACAGAGCATATTGAGTTGGTGTATACACACCAAAATAGACTAGATCAGGGCATTGTATATTTTTTTTGAAAGATTATATTCACAGAAATTTTGCTTTTAACATTCGGGTGCCTAGATAATATTTAGATTATTTTGTATTCACGTAAAATTAGAATTTCGGTATTTTACATGAGAGAGGATACTGAGTTAGTGTATATACTCCAAAACAGAGTAGAATAAGGCATTGTATATTTTTTCTCACAGACTATATTCAGAGCAATTTTCTTTTAACTTTGGGGCACCTAGATGTTATTTACATTTCTTTCGATTCGCGTAAAATTAGAATTTCGGTATTTTACATGAGAGAGCATATTGAGTTGGTGTATATACTCCAAAACAGAGTAGAAAAGGGCATTGTATATTTTTTTCTGACAGATTATATTCAGAGGAATTCTGCTTTTAACATAGGAATGCCTAGATAGTATTTAGATTTTTTTTGATTCGCTTAAATATAGAATTTATGTATTTTCTATTAGAGAGCCTATTGAGTTGGTGTATATACACCAAAACAGAGTAGAATAAGGCATTGTATATTTTTTCTAACAGACTATATTCAGAGCCGTTTTCTTTAAACTTTGGGGCGCCTATATATTATTTAGAGTTTTTGGATTCGGGTAAAATTTGAATTTCGTTATTTTATATGAGAGAGCACACTGAGTTGGTGTATATACTCCAAAACAGAGTAGAATAAGGCATTGTATATTTTTTCTAACAGACTATATTCAGAGCCATTTTCTTTTAACTTTGGGGTGCCTAGATATTATTTAGTTTTTTTCGATTCACGTACAATTAGAATTTTGGTATTTTACATGAGAGAGCATACTGAGTTGGTGTATGTACTGTAAAACAGAGTAGAATAAGGCATTGTATGTTTTGTCTAACAGACTATATTTAGAGCCATTTTTTTTTAACGTCTGGGCACATTGATATTATTTAGTTTTTTTTCGATTCGGTTAAATATAGAATTTCTGTATTTTACATTAGAGAGCATATGAAGTTGGTGTATATACTCCAAAACAGAGTAGAAAAGGGCATTGTATATTTGTTCTGACAGATTATATTCAGGGCAATTTTGTTTTTAACATTTGGGTGCCTAGATAATATTCAGATTTTTTTTTTTTTTGAGTCGGAGTTTCACTCTTGTAACCCAGGCTGGAGTGCAATGGCACGATCTCGGCTCACCGCAACCTCTGCCCCCTGGGTTCAGGCAATTCTCCTGCCTCAGCCTCCTGAGTAGCTGGGATTACAGGCACAGGCCACTGTGCCCAGCTAATTTTTTGTAGTTTTTAGTAGAGACAGGATTTCACCGTGTTGACCAAGATGGTCTCGATCTGCCGACCTCGTGATCCACGCCCCTCAGCGTCCGAAAGTTTTGGGACTACAAGCTTGAGCCACCGCACCCGGCTCAGATTTTTCTCTATTCACTTAAATATAGAATTTTTGTATTTTACATGAGAGAGCATATGGAGTTGATGTCTATATTCCAAAACAGAGTAGAATAAGGCATTGTATATTTTTTCTAACAGACTATATTCAGAGCCATTTTCTTTTAACTTTGGGTCGCCTAGATAATATTTAGATTTTTCTCGATTCGCGTAAAATTAGAATTTCGGTATTTTACAGGAAAGAGCATATTGAATTGGTGTATATACTCCAAAACAAAGTGGAAAAGGGAATTGTATATTTTTTCTGACAGACTATATTCAGAGAAATTTTGCTTTTAACATTGGGGTGACTAGGTAATATTTAGATTTTTTTCGATTCGCTTAAATATAGAATTTCTGTATTTTCCATGAGAGAGCATATTGAGTTGGTTTATATGCTCCAAAAAATAGTTGAAGAGGGCATTGTATATTTTTTCTGACAGTTTATATTCAGAGCAATTTTGATTTTAATATTAGGGTGCCACGATAATATTTAGATTTTTTTCGATTCGCTTAAATATAGAATTTCTGTATTTTACATGAGAGAGCATATGGAGTTGGTGTATATACCCCAAAACAAAGTCGAATAGGGCATTGTACATTTTTTCTGACAGATTATATTCAGAGCAATTTTGATTTTCACACTGGTGTGCCTAGATAATATTTAGATTTTTTTTGATTCGCTTAAATCAAGTATTTTTGTACTTTACTAAAGAGAGCATATGGAGTTGGTGTATATACTCCAAAATAGAGTAGAATACGGCATTGTATATTTTCTCTGACAGTTTATATTCAGAGCAACTTTGATTTTAACACTGGGGTGCCTAGATAATATTTAGATTTTTTTCGATTCGCTTAAATATAGAATTTCCGTATTTTACACTAGAGAGCATATGACGTTGGTGTATATACTCCAAAACAGAGTAGAATAAGGCATTGTATATTTTCTCCGACAGATTATATTCAGAGCAATTTTGTTTATAAGTTTGGGGTGCCTAGATAATATATAGATATTTTTTGATTCGCGTAAAATTAGAATTTCCGTATTTTACATGAGAGAGCCTACTGACTTGGTGTATATACTCCAAAACAGAGTAGAATAAGCCATTGTATATTTTTTCTGACAGATTATATTCAGAGAAATTTTGTTATTAACATTGGGATACCTAGATAATATTTAGATTTTTTTCGATTCGGGAAAAATTAGAATTTCAGTATTTTACATGAGGGAGCAAACTGAGTTGGTGTATATACTCCAAAATAGAGTAGAATAAAACATTGTATATTTTCTCTAAAAGACTATATTCAGAGCCATTTTCTTTTAAGTTTGGTGCGCCTAGATATTATTTCTATTTTTTTCGATTCACGTAAAATTAGAATTTCGGTATTTTACATGAGAGAGCATATTGAGTTGGTGTATTTACTGCAAAACAAAGTGGGAAAGGGCATTGTATATTTTTTTTGACAGAATATATTCAGAGCAATTTTGCTTACAACATTAGGCTGCGTAGATAATATTTAGATTTTTTCGATTCGCTTAAATACAGAATTTCTTTATTTTATACGAGAGAGCATATTGAGTTGTTTTATATACCACAAAACAGAGTAGAATAGGGTATTGTATATTTTTGTCTGACAGATTATGTTCAGAGCAATTTTGTTTTTATCATTGTGGTGCCTAGATATTATTTACCTTTTTTTTGATTCGCATAAAATAAGAATTTTGGTATTTTACATCAGAGAGCATATTGAGTTGGTTTATACACTCCAAAACAGAATAGACAAGGACATTGTACATTTTGTCAGACAGATTATATTCAGAGCAATTTTGCTTTAAACATTGGGGTGCCTAGATAATATTTAGATTTTTTTCGATTCACGTAAAATTAGAATTTCCATATTTTACATGAGAGAGCATACTGAGGTGGTGTATGTACTCCAAAACAAAGTAGAAAAGGGCATTGTATATTTTTTCTGACAGATTATATTTAGAGCAATTTTGTTTTAACATTGGGGTGCCTAGATTATATTTAGATTTTTTTTGATTCGCTTAAATATAGAATTTTTGTATTTTACATGAGAGAGTATGTAGAGTTGGTGTATATACTCAAAAACAGAGTAGAATAGGGCATTGTATATATTTTCTGAGAGTTTATATTCAGAGCAATTTTGTTTTCACCATTGGGGTGCCTTGATAATATTTAGATTTTTTCGATTCGGGTAAAATTAGAATTTCTGTATTTTACACGAGAGAGCATACTGAGTGGGTGTATATACTCCAAAACATAGTAGAATAAGGCATTGTATATTTTTCCTAACATACTATATTCAGAGCCATTTTCTTTAAGCTTCGGGGCGCCTAGATATTATTAAGATTTTTTTCAATTCGCCTAAATATAGAATTTCTGTATTTTACATGAGAGAGCATATGGAGTTCGTGTATATACTGCAAAACAGAGTAGAAAAGGGCATTGTATATTTTTTCTAACATACTATATTCAGAGCCATTTTCTTTAAACTTTGGGGCGCCTAGATATTATTTAGATTCGCCTAAATATAAAATTTCTGTATTTTACATGAGAGAGCATATGGAGTTCTTGTATATATTCCAAAACAGAGTAGAAAAGGGCATTGTATATTTTTTCTGACAGATTATATTCAGAGCAATTTTTCTTTTAACATAGGGGTGACTAGATAATATTTAAATTTTACTGGATTCGCGTAAAATTAGAATTTAGGTATTTTATATGAGAGAGCATATTGATTTCGTGTATATACTAAAAAAAAGAGTAGAAAATGCCATTGTATATTTTTTCTGACACTTTATATTCAGAGCAATTTTGCTTTTAACATTGGATTGCATAGATAACATTTAGATTTTTTTCGATTCACTTAAATATAGAATTTCTCTATTTTATATGAGAGAGCATATGGAGTTGGTGTATATACTCCAAAACAGAGTAGAATAAAGCATTGGATATTTTTTTTGACAGATTATACTCAGAGCAATTTTGTTTTTAACATTGGGGTGCCTAGATAATATACAGATTTTTTTCGATTTGCTTAAATATAGAATTTCTGTATTTTATTGAGAGAGCAAATGGAGTTGGTGTATGTACTCCAAAAAAGAGTAGAATAAGGCGTTGTATATTTTTTCTGACAGATTATATTCAGAGCAATTTGTTTTAACATTGGGGTGCCTAGATAATATTAAGATTTTTTTCGATTTGCTTAAATACAGAATTACTGTATTTTACATGAGAGCACATATGGAGTTGGTGTATATACTCCAAAACAGAGTAGAATAGGGCATTGTATATATTTTCTGACAGACTATATTCAGAGCAATTTGTTTTTCACATTGGGGTGCCTAGATAATATATTTAGATTTTTTTCGATTCTCGTAAAATTAGAATTTTGGTATTTTACATGAGACAACATATTGAGTTGGTGTCTATACTCCAAAAAAGTGTAGAATAGGGCATTGTATATTTTTTCTGACAACTAGTATTCAGAACAATATTGTTTTTCAGATTTGTGTGCCTACATAATATCTAGATTTTTTTGATTCGCTTAAATAGGGAATTTCTCTATTTTACATGAGAGAGCATATGGAGTTGGTGTATATACCCCAAAACAGAGTAAAATAGGGCACTGTATATTTATTCTGACAGACTATATTCAGAGCAATTTTGTTTTTAACATTGGGGTGCCTAGATAATATTTAGATTTTTTTTGATTCACATAAAACTTGAATTTCGCTATTTTGCATGAGAGAGCATACTGAGTTGGTGTATATACTCCAAAAAAGAGTAGAATAAGGCATTGTATATTTCTTCTAACAGACTATATTCAGAGCCATTTTCTTTTAACTTTGGGGTGCCTAGATTTTATTTAGATTTTTTTGGTTTCACGTAAAATTAGAATTGCGGTATTACACATGAGAGAGCATATTGAGTTGGTGTATATACTACAAAACAGAGTAGAATAGGGCATTGTATATTTTTCCTGGCAGGTTATATTCAGAGCAATTTTGTTTTTAACATTAAGGTGCCTAGATAATATTTAGATTTCTTTCGATTCACGTAAAATTAGAATTTCTGTATTTTACATTAGAGAGCATACTGAGTTGGTGTATATTCTCCAAAACGGAGTGAAATAGGGCGTTGTATATTTTTTCTGGCAGATGATATTCAGAGCAATTTTGTTTTAACTTTGGTGTCCCTAGATAATATTAAGATTTTTTTGATTCACGTTAAATTAGAATTTCTGTATTCTACATGAGAGAGCATTCTGAGTTGGTGTATATACTCCAAAACAGAGTAGAATAAGGCATTGTGTATTATTTCTGACAGACGATATTTAGAGCCATTTTCTTTTAACTTTGGGGTGCCTTGATATTATTTAGATTTTTTTCAATATCCGTAAAATTAGAATTTCGGTATTTCACATGAGAGAGCATATGGAGTTGGTTTATATACTCAAAAACAGAGTAGAAAAGGGCATTATATATTTTTTCTGACAGATTATATTCAGTGCAATTTTGCCTTTAACATTGGGGTTCCTAGATAATATTTAGATTATTTTCGATTCACGTAAAATTAGAATTTCGGTATTGTACACGACAGAGCATACGGAGTTGGTGTATATACTCCAAAACAGAGTAGAATAGAGCATTGTATATTTTTTCTGACAGATTATATTCAGGGAAATTTTGTTTAAAACATTGGAGTGCCTAGATCATATGTAGATTTTTTCGATTCGGGTACAATTTGAATTTTTGTATTTTACATGAGAAAGCATACTGAGTTGGTGTATATACTCCAAAACAGAGTAATATCAGGCATTGTATATTTTTTCAAACAGACTATATTCAGAGACATTTTCTTTTAACTTTGGGGCGCCTACATAATATTTAGATTTTTTTCGATTCACGTAAAATTAGAAATTCGGGGTTTTACATGAGAGAGCATATTAAGTTGGTGTATATAATCCAAAACAGGGTTAAAATGGCGTTGTATATTCTTTCTGACATATTATATTCAGAGCAATTTTGCTTTTAACATTCGGGTGCCTAGATAATATTTAGATTTTATTCGATTCATGTAAAATTAGAATTTCTGTATTTTACCTGAGAGAGCATATTGAGTTGGTGTATATACCAGAAAACAGAGTAGAAAAGAACATTTTATATTGTTTCTGACAGATTATATTCAGAGCAATTTTGCTTTTAACATTCGGGTGCCTAGATAATATTTAGATTTCTTTCGATTCACGTAAATTTAGAATTTCAGTATTTTACAAGAGAGAGCATACTGAGTTGGTGTATATACTCCAAAACAGAGTAGAATAGGGCATTGTATATTTTTTTTTACAGATTATATTCAGACCAATTTTGTTTGTAACGTTGGAGTTACAAGATAATATTGAGATTTCTTCGATTCGGGTAAAATAAGAATTTCTGTATTTTACATTTGAGAGCATACTGAGTTGGTGTATATACTCCAAAACAGAGTAGAATAGGGCATTGTATATTTTTTCTGACAGATTATGTTCAGAGTAATTTTGCTTTTAACATTGGGGTGCCTAGATAATATTTAGATTTTTTTCGATTCATGTAAAATTATAGTTTCGGTATTTTACATGAGAGAGTATACTGAGTTGGTGTTTATATTCAAAAACAGAGTAGAATATGGCATTGTATATTTTCTCTGACAGATTATATTCAGGGCTATTTTGCTTTTAACATTGGGGTGCCTAGATAATATTTAGATTTTTTTTCTCTTTGCTTAAATATAGAATTTCTGTATTTTACATGAGAGAGCATATGGAGTTGGTGTATATACTCCAAAACAGAGTAGAATAAAGCGTAGTATATTTTTTCTAACGGACTATACTCAGTGCCATTTTTTTTTACCTTTGGGCGCCTAGATATTATTAGATTCTTTTCGATTCGCGAAAAATTCGAATTTCGGTATTTTACATGAGAGAGCATATTTAGTTGTTGTATATACTCCCAGAGTACAAAAGCGCATTGTATATTTTTTCTAACAGATTATATTCAGAGCAATTTTGCTTTTAACATTCGGTTGCCTAGATTATAATTAGATTTTTTTCGATTCACGTAAAATTAGAATTTTGGTATTTTACATGAGGGAGCATACTGAGTGAGTGTATATACTCCAAAACAGAGTAGAATAAGGCATTGTATATTTTCTCTAACAGACTATATTCAGAGCCATTTTCTTTTACCTTTGGGGCACCTTCATAATATTTAGATTTTTATCGATGCGCATAAAATTAGAATTTCTGTATTTTACATCAGAGAGCATATTGAGTTGGTGTATATACTACAAAGCAGAGTAGAAAAGGGCATTGTATATTTTTTCTGACAGATTATATTCAGAGCAATTTTTCTTTTAACATTCGGTTGCCTAGATAATGTTTAGATTTTTTTCGATTCGCTTAAATATAGAGTTTTTGTATTTTTCATGAGAGAGCATATCGAGTTGGTTTATATACTCCAAAACAGAGTAGAATAGGGCATTGTATATTTTTTTAGACACATTATATTCAGAGCCATTTTTTTTAACATTGTGGTGCCTAAATCATATTTAGATTTTTTCAATTCTGATAAAATTATAATTTTTGTATTTTACATGAGAGAGCATATTGAGTTGGTGTATATACTCCAAAACATAGTAGAATAGGGCATTGTATATTTTTTCCAAGAGAATATATTCATATACATTTTCTTTTAACTTTGGGGCGCCTAGATATGATTTAGATTTTTTCGAATCACGTAAATTTAGCATTTTGGTATTTTACATAAGAGAGCATACTGAGTTGGTGTATATCCTCAAAAACAGAGTAGAATAAGGCATTGTATATTTTTTCTGACAGATTATATTCAGAGCAATTTTGCTTTTAATATTAATTGGCCTAGATAATATTTAGATTTTTTTTGATTCGCTTAAATATAGAATTTCTTTATTTTAGATGAGAGAGCATATGAAGTTGGTGTATATATTCCAAAACAGAGTAGAATAGGGCATTGTATATTTTTCTGACAGATTATATTCAGAGAAATTTTCTTTTTAAGATTGGGGTGCCTAGATAATATTTAGATTTTTTCGATTCGGGTGAAATTAGAATTTCTGTATTTTACATTAGAGAGCATACTGAGTTCGTGTATTTATTCCAAAACAGAGTAGAATAAGGCGTTGTATATTTTTTCTAACAGAATATAATCAGAGCCATTTTCCTTTAACTTTTAGGCACCTAGATATTATTTAAAATTTTCGATTCACATAAAATTAGCATTACGGTATTTTACAAGAGAGAGCATATTGAGTTGGTGTATATACTCCAAAATAGTGTAGAAAAGGGCATTGTATATTGTTTCTGACAAATTATATTCAGATCAATTTTGCTTTTAACATTGTGGAGCCTGGATAATATTTAGATTTTTTTTGATTCACGTAAAATAAGAATTTCGGTATTTTACATGAGAGAGCATACTGAGTTGGTGTATATACTCCAAAAGAGAGTAGAATAGGGCATTTTATATTTTCTCTAACAGACTATATTCAGAACCATTTTCTTTTAATTTTGGGGTGCCTAGATAATATTTAGATATTTTTCGATTCCCTTAAAATTAGAATTTTAGTATTTTACATGAGAGAGCATATTAAATTGGTGTATATACTTTAAAACAGAGTAGAAAAGGGCATTGTATATTTTTTTGACAGATTATATTCAGAGCAATTTTGCTTTTAACATTCGGGTGCCTAGATAATATTTAGATTTTTTTCAATTCACGTAAAATTAGAATTTCGGTATTTTACATGAGAGAGCATATGGAGTTGGTGTATGTACTTCAAAACAGAGTAGAATAGGGAACTGTATATTTTTTTTGACAGATTATATTCAGAGCAATTTTGTTTCAAACATTGGTGTGCCTACGTAATAGTTAGATTTTAAGTATTCCGGTAAAATTAGAATTACTGTATTTTACATGAGAGAGTAAACGAAGTTGGTGTATATTCTCCAAAACAGAGTAGAAAAAAACATTGTATATTTTTTCTAACAGACTATATTCAGAGCTATTTTCTTTTAACTTTGGGGCGCCTAGATATTATTTAGATTTTTTTCGATTCACGTAAAATTAGAATTTCGCTTTTTTACATGAAAGAGCATACTGAGTTTGTGTATATTCTCCAAAACAAAGTAGAATAAGGCATTGTATATTTTTTCTAACAGTCTATATTAAGATCCATTTTCTTTTAACTTTGGGGCCCCCAGATATTATTTAGATTTCTTTCGATTTGCGCATTATTAGAATTTCCGTATTTTACATGAGAGAGCATATTGAGTTGGTGTATATACTCCAAAACAGAGTACAAAAGAACATTGTATATTTTTTCTGACAGATTATATTCAGAGCAATTTTGCTTTTAACTTTGGGGTGCCTAGGTAATATTTAGATTTATTTCGATTCGCTTAAATATAGAATTTCTCTATTTTACATGAGAGAGCATATGGAGTTGGTGTATGTACTCCAAAACAATGTAGAATAGTGCACTGTATATTTTTTTCTGACAGATTATATTTAGAGAAATTTTGTTTTTAACATTGGGTTGCCTAAATAATATTTAGATTTTTTCGATTCGGGTAATATTAGAATTTTTGTATTTTACATGACAGAGCATACTGAGTTGGTGTATATACAAGAAAACAGAGTATAAATGGGCATTGTATATTTTTACTGACAGATTATATTCAGAGCAGTTTTGCTTTTCACATTGGGGTGCAAGGATAATATTTAGATTTTTTTTGATTCTCTTAAATACAGAATTTCTGCATTTTACATAAGAGAGTATATGGAGTTGGTGTATATACTTTAAAACAGAGTAGAATAGGGCGTTTTATATTTTTTCTGACAGATTATATTCAGCGCAATTTTGTTTTTAACATTGGGGTGCCTAGACAATATTTATATTTTTTCGATTCAAGTAGAATTAGAATTTTTGTATTTTACACGAGAGAGCATACTGAGTTGGTGTATATATTCCAAAACAAAGTAGAATAAGGCATTGTATATTTTTTCTAACAGACTATATTCAGAGCTATATTTTTGGAACGTTGGGGCGTGTAGATATAATTTTGATTTTTTTTGATTGGCGTAAAATTAGAATTTCGGTATTTTACATGAGAAAGCATATGGAGTTTCTGTATATACTCCAAAAAAGAGTAGAATAAAGCCTTGTATATTTTTTCTGACAGATTATATTCAGAAAAATTTTGTTTTTAATATTGGGGTGCCTACATCATATTTGGATTTTTTCGATTCGGGTAAAATTAGAATTTCTCTATTTTACAAGAGAGAGTATATTGAGTTGGTTAATATACTAAAAACAAAGTAGAATGGGGCATTGTATATTTTCTCTGACAGATTATATTCAGAGGAATTTTGCTTGTAACATTCGGGCGCCTAGATAATATTTAGATTTGTTTCGATTCGCTTAAATATACAATTTCGGTATTTTACATGAGAGAGCATACTGAGTTTGTGTATATAATCTAAAACAGGTTAGAATGAGGCATTGTAAATTTTTTCTAACAGACTATATTCAGAGTTATTTTCTTTTAACTTTGGGGTGCCTAGATATTATTTATATTATTTTCAATTCGCGTAAAATAAGAATTTCCGTATTTTACATGAGAGCGCATATTGAGTTGCTGCATATACTCCAAAACAGAGTAGAAAAGGGCATTGTATATTTATTTAGACAGATTATATTCAGAGCAATTTTGCTTTTAACTTTGGGGTGCCTAGACAATTAGATTTTTTTAGTTTCATGTAAATTTAGAATTTCTCTATTTTACATGAGAGAGCAAACTGAGTTGGTTTATATACACCAAAAAAAAGTAGAATAGGGCATTGTATATTTTCTCTGACAGATTATATTCAGAGCAATTTTGTTTTTAACATTGGGGTGCCTAGATGATTTTGATTTTTTCGATTCGCTTAAATATAGAATTTCTGTATTTTACATGGGAGAGCATATGGAGTTGGTGTATATGCTCAAAAAAAGAGTAGAATAAGGCATTGTATATTTTTTCTGACAGATGATATTCAGAGCAATTTTGTTTTTAACATTGCTATGCCTAGATAATATTTAGATTTTTTCGATTCAGTTGAAATTAGAATTTCTGTATTTTACATGAGAGAGCATACTGAGTTGGTGTATATGCTCCAAAACAAAGTAGAATAAGGCATTGTGTATTTTTTCTAACAGACTATATTCAGAGCCATTTTCTTCTAACTTTGGGGCGCCTAGATGTTATTTACATTTTTTTCGATTCGTGTTAATTTAGAATTTTGGTATTTTATATGAGGGAGCATACTGAGTTGGTGTATATACTGTAAAACAGAGTAGAAAAGGGCATTGTATTTTTTTTCTGACAGATTATATTCAGAGCAATTTTGCTTTTAACATAGGGGTGTCTAGATAATATTTAGATTTTATTCGGTTCGCATAAAATTAGAATCTCGGTATTTTATATGAGAGCATATTGATTTGGTGTATATACTCCAAAACAGAGTAGAATAAGGCATTGTATATTTTCTCAAACACACTATATTCAGAGCCATTTTCTTTGACCTTTGGGGCGCCTAGATATTATTAAATTTTTTTTGATTCGTGTAAAATCAGAATTTCGGGATTTTACATGAGAGAGCATATTAACTTGGTGTATATAATACAAAACAGAGTCGAAAAAGGGATTGTATATTTTTTCTGACAGATTATATTCAGAGCAATTTTGCTTTTAACATTGGGGTGCCTAGATAATGTTTAGATTTTTTTCGATTCTCTTAAATATATAATTTCTGTATTTTACATGAGAGAGCAAATTGAGTTGGTGTAGATACTCCAAAACAAAGTAGAATAAAACATTGTATATTTTTTCTGACTGAATATATTCAGAGCATTTTTGTTTTTAACATTGGGGTGCCTAGATAATATTTAGATTTTTTTCGATTCGGGAAAAATTAGAATTTCCGTATTTTACATGAGGGAGCACACTGAGTTGGTGTATATACTCCAAAAAAAAGTAGAATAGGGCATTGTATATTTTCTCTAACAGACTATATTCAGAGCCATTTTCTTTTAACTTTGGGGCGCCTAGATAATATTTAGATTTTTTTCGATTCACGTAAAATTAGAATTTCGTTATTTTACATGAGAGAGCATATGGAGTTGTTTTATATACCCCAAAACAGAGTAGAATAGGGCATTGTATATTTTTTCTGAGAGTTTATATTCAGAGCAATTTTGTTTTTAACATTGGGGTGACTTGATAATATTTAGATTTTTTCGATTCGGGTAAAATTAGAATTTCTGTATTTTACACGAGAGAGCATAGTGAGTTGGTGTATATACTCCAAAACATAGTAGAATAAGGCATTGTATATTTTTTTAACATACTATATTCAGAGCCATTTTTCTTTAACTTTGTGGCGCCTAGATATTATTAAGATTGTTTAAGATACGCCTAAATATAGAATTTCTGTATTTTACATGAGAAAGCATATGGAGTTGGTTCATATACTCCAAAACAGAGTAGAAAAAAGCATTGTATATTTTTTCTGACAGATTATATTCAGAGCAATTGTGCTTTTATCATAGGGGTGCCTAGATAATATTTAGATTTTATTCGATTCACATAAAATTAGAATTTCGGTATTATATATGAGAGAGCATATTGATTTGGTGTATATACTAAGAAACGGAGTAGAAAAGGGCGTTGTATATTTTTTCTGACAGTTTACATTCAGAGCAATTTTGCTTTTAACATTGGATTGCCTAGATAATATTTAGATTTTTTTCGATTCACTTAAATATAGAATTTTTCTATTTTATATGAGAGAGCATATGGAGTTGGTGTATATACTACAAAACAGAGTAGATTGGGGCATTTGATATCTTTCCTGACAGATTATACTCAGAGCAATTTTGTTTTTAACATTGGGGGGCCTAGATAATATTTAGATTTTTTTCGATTAGCTTAAGTATAGAATTTCTGTATTTTACATGAGAGAGTAAATTGAGTTGGTGTATATACTTCAAAACAGAGTAGAATAAGGCATTGTATATTTTTTCTGACAGATTATATTCAGA
The DNA here is from genome assembly GCF_049354715.1 of Callithrix jacchus. Lineage (NCBI taxonomy): Eukaryota > Metazoa > Chordata > Mammalia > Primates > Cebidae > Callithrix > Callithrix jacchus. Next base: position 661,690 of record NC_133522.1, on the reverse strand, counting down.
GCAATTTTCTTTTTAACTTTGACGTGCCTACATAATATTTAGATTTTTTCGATTCTTATAAAATTAGAATTTCTGTATTTTACATATCATAGCATATTGAGTTGGTTTATATACTACAAAACAGAGTAAAAAATGATATTGTGTATTTTCTCTGACAGATTATATTCAGAGCCATTTTGCTTTTTACATTGGGGTGCCTAGATAATATTTAGATATTTTTAGATTCGCTTAAATATCGAATTTCTGTATATTAGATGAGAGAGCATTTGGAGTCGGTTTATATACTGCAAAACAGAGTAGAATAGGGAATTGTATATTTACTCTCACAGATGATATTCACAGCAAGTTTGTTTTTAACATTGGGTTGACTAAATAATATTTAGATTTTTTCGATTCGGGTAAAATTAGAATTTCTGTATTTTACATGATAGATCATACTGAGTTGGTGTATATACTCCAAAACAGAGTAGAATAAGGCATTGTATATTTTTTCAAACAGACTATATTCAGAGCCATTTTCTTTTAACTTTGGGGCGCCTAGATATTATTTAGATTTTTTTCGATTCATGTAAAATTAGAATTTTGGTATTTTACATGAGAGAGCATATTGAGTTGGTGTATATACTCGAAAACAGTGTAGAATAAGGCATTGTATATTTTTTCTGACAAATTATATTCAGAGCAATTTTGTTTTTAACATTGGGTGGACTAAATAATATTTAGATTTTTTTGATTCAGGTAGAATTAGAATTTACGTATTTTACATGACAGAGCATATTGTGTTGGTGTATAAACTACAAAACAGAGTAGAAAAGGGCATTGTATATTTTTTCGGACATATTATATTCAGAGCAATTTTTTTTTAACATTGGGGTGCCTAAATACTATTTAGATTTTTCTCGATTCGTGGAAAATTAGAATTTCTGTATTTTACATGACAGAGCATATTGTGTTGGTGTATAAACTACAAAACAGAGTAGAAAAGGGCATTGTACATTTTTTCTGACAGATTTTATTCAGAGCAGTTTTGATTTTAACATTCCGGTGCCTAGATAATATTTAGAAACTTATCGATTCACTTAAAATAAGAATTTCGGTATTTTACATGAGAGAGCATACAGAGTTGTTGTTTATACTCCAAAACAGAGTAGAATAGGGCATTGTATATTTTCTCTGACAGATTATATTCAGAGAAATTTTGTTTTTAACATTGGGGTGCCTAGATAATATTTAGATTTTTTTCGATTCATGTAAAATTATAATTTCGGTATTTTACATGAGAGAGTATACTGAGTTGGTGTTTATATTCAAAAACAGAGTAGAATATGGCATTGTATATTTTCTCTGACAGATTATATTCAGAGCATTTTTGTTTTTAACATTGGGGTGCCTAGATAATATTTAGATTTTTTTCGATTTGCGTAAAATTAGAATTTCTCTATTTTATATGAGAGAGCATACTGAGTTGGTGTATATACTCCAAAACAAAGTAGAATAAGGCATTGTATATTTATTCTAAGAGACTGTATTCAGAGCCATTTTCTTTTAAGTTTGGGGCGCCTAGATGTTATTTAGATTTTTTTCGATTCACGTAAAATTTGAATTTCTGTATTTTACATGAGAGAGCATATTGAGTTGGTGTATATACTGCAAAACGGAGTAGAAAAGGGCATTGTATATTTTTTCTGACTGATTATATTAAGAGCAATTTTGCTTTTCACATTGGGGTGCCTAGATAATATCTAGAATATTTTCGATTCGCTTAAATATAGAATTTCTGTATTTTACTTGAGAGAACATATGGAGTTGGTGTATATACTCCAAAACAGAGAAGAATAAGGCATTGTATATTTTTTTTTATAGACTATGTTTAGAACCATTTTCTTTTAACTTTTGGGCGCCTAGATATTATTTACATTTTTTCCTTTCGCATAAAATTGGAATTTTGGTATTTGACATGAGAGAGCATATGGAATTGCTGTATATACTCCGAAACAGAGTAGAATAGGGCATTGTATATTTTTTCTGACAGCTTATATTCAGAGATACATTTTTAAACATTGAAGTGCCTAGATAATATTTAGATTTTTTTCGATTCACGTAAAATTAAAATTTCTGTATTTTATATGAGAGAGCATACTGAGTTGGTGTATATACTCCAAAACAGAGTAGAATAGGGAATTGAATATTTGTTCTGACTTATTATATTCAGAGTAATTTTGTTTGTAACATTGGGTTGACTACATAATATTTTGGTTTTTTTGTTTCGGGTGAAATTAGAATTTCGGTAGTTTACATGAGAGAGCATACTGAGTTGGTGTATATACTCCAAAACAGAGTAGAATAGGGCATTGTATATTTTTTCTGAAAGATTATATTCAGAGCAATTTTATTTTTAACATTGACGTGCCTACATAATATTTAGATTATTTCGATTCGGATAAAATTATAATTTCTCTATTTTACATGAGCGAGCATACTGAGTTGGTGTATATACTCCAAAACAGAGTAGAATAAGGCATTGTGTATTTTTTTAACAGACTATATTCAGAGACATTCTCTTTTAACCTTTGGGCACCTAGATATTATTTAGATTTCTTTCGATTTGCGTAATATTAGAATATTGTTATTTTACATGAGAGCATATTGAGTTGGTGTATATACTTCAAAACAGAGTAGAAGAGGGCATTGTATATTTTTTCTGACCGATTATATTCACAGCAATTTTTCTTTTAACATTGGAGTGCCTAGATAATATTTAGATTCTTTTCGATTCGCTTAAATATGGAATTTCTGTATTTTACATGAGAGAGCAAATGGAGTTGGTGTATATACTCAAAAACAGAGTAGAATAGGGCTTTGTATATTTTTTCTGACAAATTTTTTTCAAAGCAGTTTTCTTTTTAACATTGGGGTGCCTAGAAAATATTTAGATTTTTTTCGATTCACGTAAAATTAGAATTTGGGTGTTTTACATGTGAGAGCATACTGAGTTGGTGTATATACTCCAAAACAGTAGAATAAGGCATCGTATATTTTTTCTGACAGATTATATTCAGTGCGATTTTGCTTTTAACATTCGGGTGCATAGATAATATTTAGATTTTTTTGGATTCATGTAAGATTAGAATTTCGGTATTTTACATGAGAGAGCATATTGAGTTGGTGTATATACTCCAAAACAGAGTAGAAAAGGGCATTGTATATTTTATTTCACAGATTCTAATGAGAGCAATTTTACTTTTAACATTCGGTTTCCTAGATAATATTTAGATTTTTTTTGATTAACGTAAAATTAGAATTTCGGTATTTTACATGAGAGAGCATACTGATTTGGTGTATATACTCCAATACAGAGTAGAATAAGGCATTGTATATTTTTTCTAACAGACTATATTCAGCGCCATTTTCTTTTAACTTTGGGGCGCCTAGATATTATTTAGATTTTTTTTGATTCACGTAAAATTAGAATTTCAGTATTTTACATGAGAGTGCATAGTGAGTTCGTGTATATACTCCAAAACAGATTAGAATAGGGCATTGTATGTTTTTTCTGACAGATTATATTAAGAGCAATTTTTTGGTAACATTGGGGTGCCTAGATAATATTTAGACTTTTTTCGATTCACGTAAAATTTGAATTTCGGTATTGTACGTGAGAGAGCATACTGAGTTGGTGTATATACTCCAAAACAAAGTAGAATAGGGCATTGTATATTTTTTCTGATAGATAATATTCAAAGCAATTTTGTTTTTAACATTCGGGTGCCTATATAATACTTAGATTTTTCGACTCAGCTGAAATTAGAATTTCTGTATTTTACATGAGAGAGCATATTGAGTTGGTGTATATACTCCAAAACAGAGTAGAAAATGTCATTGTATATTTTTTCTGACATTATATTCAGAGTAATTTTGCTTTTAACATTGTGGTCCCTAGGTAATATTTAGATTTTTTTTGATTCACTTAAATATATAATTTCTGTATTTTACATGAAAGAGCATATGGTGTTGGTGTATATACTTTAAAATAGAGTAGAATAGGGCATAGTATATTTTTTATGACAGATTACATTAGGAGCAATTATGGTTTTAACATTGGGGTGCCTAGATAATATTTGGATTTTATTCAATTTACGTAAAATTAGAATTTCGGTATTTTACATGAGAGAGCATACTGAGTTGGTGTATATACTCCAAAACAAGGTAGAATAAGGCACTGTATATTTTTTCTGACAGACTATATTCAGAGCCATTTTCTTTTAACTTTGGGACGCCTACATATTATTTAGATTTTTTTAGATTCGGGTAAAATTAGAATTTCGGTATTTTACATGAGAGAGCTTATTGAGTTGGTGTATATACTCCAAAAAAAAGTAGCAAAGGGCAGTGTATATTTTTTCTGACAGATTATATTCAGTGCAATTTTGCTTTTGCCATTCGGGTGCCTAAATAATATTTAGAATTTTTCAATTCATGTAAATTTTGAATTTTGGTATTCTACATGAGAGAGTATAATTAGTTGGTGTATATACTCCGAAACAGAGTAGAATAAGGCATTGTATATTTTTTCTAACACACTACATTGAGAGCCATTTTCTTTTAATTTTGGGGCGCCTAGATATTATTTAGATTTTTTTCAATTCGCTTAAATATAGAATTTCTGTATTTTACATGAGAGAGTATATGGAGTTGCTGTATATACTCCAAAACAGAGTAGAGTAGGGCATTGTATATTTTCTCTGACAGATTATATTCAGAGCAATATTATTTTTAAAATTGGGGTGCCTAGATAATATTTAGATTTTTTTCGATTCACGTAAAATTAGAATTTTGGTATTTTACATGAGAGAGCATACTGAGTTGGTGTATATACTCCAAAACAGAGTAGAATAGGGCATTGTATATATTTTCTGACAGATTATATTCAGAGCAATTTTGTTTATAACATTGCCGTGCCTACATAATATTTAGATTTTTTCAATTCGGGTAAAATTAAAGTTTCTGTATTTTACAAGAAAGAGCATATTGAGTTGGTTTATATAATACAAAACAGAGTAGAAAATGGTATTCTGTATTTTATCTGACAGATTGTATTCAGAGCAATTTTGCTTTTAACATTGAAGTGCCTAGATAATATTTAGATATTTTTCGATTCGCTTAAATATAGAATTTCTGTATTTTACATGAGAGACCATATGCAGTTGTTGTATATACCCCAAAACAGAGTAGAATCAAGTATTGTATATTTTCTCTGACAGATTATATTCAGAGCAATTTTGTTTTTAACATGGGGTGCCTAGATAATATTTAGATTTTTTTCAATTCGCTTAAATATAGAATTTCTGTATTTTACATGAGAGAGCAAATTGAGTTGTTGTATATACTCCAAAACCAAGTAGAATGGGGCATTGCATATTTGTTCTGACAGGTTATATTCAGAGCAATTTTATTTTTAACATTGTGTTGCCTAGATAATATTTAGATTTTTTCGAATCGGGTAAAATTAGAATTTCTCTATTTTACATGAGAGAGCATCCTAAGTTGATCTATATACTCCAAAACAGGGTAGAATAAAACATTGTATTATTTTTTAACAGACTATATTCAGAGCCATTTTCTTTGAACTTTGAGGCGCCTAGATATTATTTAGATTTTTTTCGATTCGCATTAAATTAGAATTTCGGTATTTTATATGAGAGAGCATATGGAGTTGGTGTATATACTCCAAAACAGAGTAGAATCGGGCATTGTATATTTTTTCTGACAGATTATATTCAGAGCAATTTTACTTTTAACATTGGGGTGCATAGATAATATTTAGATTTTATTCGATTTACGTAAAATTAGAATTTCCGTATTTACATGACAGAGTATACTGAGTTGGTGTATATACTCCAAAACAGAGCAGAATAGGGCATTGTTTATTTTTTCTGACAAATTATATTCGGATCAATTTTTTTTTAAACATTGGGGTGCCTACATAATATTTTGATTTTTTCGATTCGGGTAAAATTAGAATTTCTGTATTATACATAAGAGAGCATATTGAACTGGTGTATATACTAAAAACAGGGTGAAAGGGCATTGTATTTTTCTGACAGATTATATTCAGAGCAATTTTGCTTTTAACATTCGGGTGTTTAGATAATATTTAAATTTTTTTCGATTCGCTTAAATATATAATTTCTGTATTTTACATGAGACAGCATACTGAGTTGCGTTATATACTCGAAAACACAGTAGAATAGGGCATTGTATATTTTTTCTGACAGATTATATTCAGATAAATTTTGCTTTTAAAATTGAGGTGCCTAGATAATATTTAGATTTTTTTCGATTCGCTTAAATATAGAATTTCTGTATTTTACATGACAGAGCATACTGAGGTGTTGTATATACTCCAAAACAGAGTAGAAAAAGGCATTGTATATTTTTTCTGACAGATTATATTCAGAGAAATTTTTTTTCTAACATTGGGGTGCCTAGATAATATTTTGATTTTTATCGATTCACGTAAAATTAGAATTTCAGTATTTTACATGAGAGAGCATATTGAGTTCGTGCATATACTACAAAACAGAGTAGAAACGGGCAGTGTATATTTATTCTGACAGATTATATTAAGAGCAATTTTGATTTTAACATTGAAGTGCCTAGATAATATTTAGATTTTTTCGTTTCGGGTAAAATTATAATTTCGGTATTTTACATGTGAGAGCATACTGAGTTGGTGTATATACCGCAAAACAAAGTAGAATAAGGCATTCTATGTTTTTTCTAACAGATTATATACAGAGCCATTTTCTTTTAACTTTGGGGCACCTAGATATTATTTAGATCATTTTCGATTCACTTAAAATTCAATTCCAGTATTTTACATGAGAGCGAATATGGAGTTGGTGTTTATACAGCAAAACAGAGTAGAATAGGGCATTGTATATTTTTTCAGACAGATTATGTTCGGAGAAATTTTGCTTTTAACATTGGGGTGCCTAAAAGTATTTAGATTTTTTTCGATTCACGTAAAATTAGAATTTCGCTTTTTTACATGAGAGAGCATACTGAGTTGGTGTATATACTCCAAAATAGGGTAGAATAGGGCATTGTATATTTTTTTCTGACAGATTATATTCAGAGCAATTTTGCTTTTAACATTGGGGTGCCTAGATAATATTTAGATTGTTTTGATTCAGGTAAAATTAGAATTTCGGTATTTTACAAGAAAGAGCATATGGAGTTTGTGTATATACTCCAAAAAAGTGTAGAATACGGCATTGTATATTATTTCTGACAGATTACATTCAGAGCAGTTTTGTTTTTAACACTGGGGGGCCTAGATAATATTTAGATATTTTGGATTCGGGTAAATTTAGAATTTTTGTATTTTACATGAGACAGCATATTGAGTTGAGATTGTGTATATACTACAAAACAGAGAGTAGGGCATTGCCTATTTTTTCTGACAGATTATACTCAGAGCAATTTTGTTTTTAACATTGGGGTGCCTAGATAATATTTACATTTATTCGATTCGGGTAAATATAGAATTTCTGTATTTTACATGAGAGAGGATACTGAGTCAGTGTATATACTCCAATACAGAGTAGAATAAGGCATTGTATATGTTTTCTAACAGACTATATTCAGAGCCATTTTCTTTTAAATTTGGGGTGCCAAGATATTATTTACATTTTTTTCAATTCGCGTAAAATTATAATTTCGATATTTTACATGAGAGAGCATGCTGAGTTGGTGTATATACTCCAAAACAGAGTAGAATAAGGCATTGTTTATTTTTTCGAACAGACTATATTTAGAGACATTTTTTTTAAACTTTGGGTCGCCTAGATATTATTTAGAATTTTTTTGATTCTTGTTAAATAAGAATTTTGTTATTTTACATGAGAGAGCGAATTGAGTTGGTGTATATAGTACAAAAGATAGTAGAAAAGGGCATTGTATATTTTTTCTCACAGATTATATTGAGAGCAATTTTTTTTTAACGTTGGAGAGCCTAAATATAGAATTTCTGTATTTTATATGAGAGAGCATATGGAGTTGGTGTATATATTCCAAAAAAGAGTAGAATAGGGCATTGTATGTTTTTTTTAACAGATTATATACAGAGAAATTTTGTTTTTTACTTTAGGGTGCCTAGATAATATTTAGATTTTTTTTCATTGACATAAATTTAGAATTTCGATATTTTACCTGGGAGAGCATACTGAGTTGGTGTATATACTCCAAAACAGAGTAGCATAAGGAATTGTATATTTTTTCTAACAAACTATATTCAGAGCCATTTTCTTTTAACTTTGGGGCACGTAGATATTATTTAGATTTTTTTGATTCGGATAAAATTAGATTTTCGGTATTTTGCTTGAGAGAGCATATTGAGTTGGTGTATAAACTCCAAAACAAAGTAGAATAGGGCACTGTATATTTTTTCTGACATATTATATTCAGAGCAATTTTGTTTTTAACATTGGGGTGCCTAGATAATATTTAGATTTTTTTCAATTCACGTAAAATTAGAATTACGGTATTTTACATTAGAGAGCATACTGAGTTGGTGTATATACTCCAAAACAGAGTAGAATAGGGCATTGTATATTTTTTCTAACAGACTATATTCAGAGCCATTTTCTTTTAATTTTGGGGCCCCTAGATATTATTTATATTTTTTTCGATTCGCGTAAAATTAGAATTTTGGTATTTTACATGAGAGAATATGGAGTTGGTGTATATATTTTAAAACAGAGTAGAATAGGGCATTATATATTTTTTCTGACAGATTATATTCAGAGCAATTTTATTTTTCAAATTGGGGTTCCTAGATCATATGTAGGTTATTTTCGATTCACTTAAACATAGAATTTTTGTGTTTTACATGAGAGAGCTTTTCGAGTTGGTGTATATACTCCAAAAAAGAGTAGAACAGGGCATTATATATTTTTTCTGACATATTATATTCAGAGCAATTTTGTTTTTAGCATTGGAGTCCCTAGATAATATTTAGATATTTTCGATTCAGGTAAAATTAGAATTTCTGAATTTTACATGATAGAGCATAATGAGTTGGTGTATATACTCCAAAACAGAGTAGAATAAGGCATTGTATATTTTTTCTAACAGACTATATTCAGAGGCATTTTCGTTTAACTTTAGTGCACCTAGATATTATTTAGATTTTTTCGAATCGTGTAAAATTAGAATTTCTTTATTTTACATAAGAGAGCATATTGAGTTGGTTTATATACTATAAAAGAGAGTAGAAAAGGGCATTGTATATTTTTTCTCACAGATTATATTCAGAGCAGTTTTGCTTTTAACATTGCGGAGCCTAGATAATATTTAGATTTTTTTGATTTGGGTAAAATTAAAATTTCTGTATTTTACATGAGAGAGCATATGGAGTTGGTATATATACTCCAAAACCGAGAAGAACAGGGCATTGTATATTATTTCTGACAGATTATATTCAGAGCAATATTGTTTAAATTTTTTGGGTGCCTTGATAATATTGCGATTTTTTTCGACTCACGTAAACTTAGAATTTCTGTATTTTACATGAGAGAGCATAGTGAGTTGCGTTATATACTCCAAAACAGAGTAGAATAGGGCATTGTATATTTTTTCTGACAGATTATATTCAGAGCAATTTTGCTTTTAAAATTGAGGTGCCTAGATAATATTTAGATTTTTGTCGATTCGCTTAAATATAGAATTTCTGTATTTTACATGAGAGAGCATATGGAGTTGGTGTATGTACTCGAAAACCGAGTAGAATAGAACATTGTATAATTTTTCTGACAGATTATATTCAGAGCAATTTTGTTTTTAACATTGCGGTGCCTAGATAATACTAAGATATTTTTCGACTCGAGTCAAATTAGAATTTTGGTATTTTACATGAGAGACCATATGGAGTTGTTGTATATACTCCAAAACAGAGTAGAATAGGGCATTGTATATTTTTTGTTATGGATTATATTCAGAGCAATTTTTTTTTAATACTGGGGTGCCTAGATAATATTTAGATTTTTTCGATTTGGGTAGAATTAGAATTTCTGTATTTTACATTAGAGAGCATATTTAGTTGGTGTATATACTACAAAACAGAGAAGTAAAGGGAATTGTATATTTTATCTGACAGATTACATTAAGAGCGATTTTGGTTGTCAAATTGGGGTGCCTAGATACTATCTAGAATTATTTCGATTCGCTTAAATATAGAATTTCTGTATTTTACCTGAGAGAGCATACGGAGTTGGTGTATATACTTCAAAACACAGAAGAATAAGGCATTGTATATTTTTTCTTACAGACTATATTTAGGACCATTTTCTTTTAACTTTGGGGCGCCTAGATATAATTTAGTTTTATTTCGTTTCGTGTAAAATTTGAATTTCGGTATTTTATATGAGAGAGCATATTGAGTTGGTGTATATACTACAAAAAAGAGTAGAAAAGGGCATTGTATATTTTTTCTCACAGATTTCATTCAGAGCAATTTTTGTTTTTAACATTGGGGTGCCTAGATAATATTTAGATTTTTTTCCATTCGCTTAAATATAGAACTTTGTTTGTTTTACATGTGAGATCATATGGAGTTGGTGTATATACCCCAAAACAGAGTAGAATAGGGCATTGTATATTTTTTCAGACAGATTGTATTCAGAGCAATTTTCTTTTAACTTTGGAACGCCTAGATATTATTTAGATCTTTTTTGATTGGCCTAAAATTAGACTTTCGGTAATTTAAATGAGACAGCATATTGAGTTGGTGTATATACTCCAAAACAGAGTACAAAAGGGCAGTGTATATTTTTTCTGACAAATTTTATTCAGAGTAATTTTGCTTTTAACATTGGGGTGCCTAATTAATATTTATATTTTTTTTGATTCGCTTAAATATAGAATTTCTTTATTTTACATTAGAGTGCATATAATTTAAAACAAAGTAGAATAGGGCATTGTATATTTTTTCTGCCAGATTATATTCAGAGCAATTTTGTTTTTAACATTGGGGTGCCTAATTAATATTTATATTTTTTTCGATTCGCTTAAATATAGAATTTCTTTATTTTACATGAGAGTGCATATAATTTAAAACAAAGTAGAATAGGGCATTGTATATTTTTTCTGACAAATTATATTCAGAGCAATTTTTTTTAACACTGTGGTGCCTAGATAATATTTAGATTATTTTCGCTTCGGGTAAAATTAGAATTTCGGTATTTGACATGAGAGAATCCTGAGTTGGTGTATATACTCCCAAACAGAGTAGAAAAAGCCATTTTATTTTTTTCTGACGGATTATATTCAGAGCAATTTTGCTTTTTACCTTGGGGTGCCTAGATAATATTGAGATTTTTTTCAATGCACGTAAATTTAGAATTTTGATATTTTACATGAGAGAGCATATTGAAATGGAGTATATACTCCAAAACTGAGTAGAAAAAGCATTGTATATATTTTCTGACAGATTATATTCATAGCAATTTTGCTACTACCATTGGGGTGCCTCGATAATATTTATATTTCATTTGATTAGCTTAAATTTAGAATTTTGGTATTTTTCATGAAAGAGCATATTGGGTTGGTGTACATACTCCAAAACATAGTAGAAAATGGCATTGTATATTTTCTCTGGAAGATTATATTCAGAGCAATTTTGATTTTAACAATGCGTGCCTAGATAATATTTAGATATTTTTCGATTCATGTAAAATTAGAATTTATGTATTTTACATGAGAGAGCATATGGAGTTGTGGTATATACTCCAAAAAAGAGTAGAAAAGGGCATTGTATATTTTATCTCACAGATTATATTCAGAGAAATTTTGTTTTTAACATTGGGGTGCCTAGATAATTAGATTTTTTCAATTCGGGTAAAATTAGAATTTCTTTATTTTACACGAGAGAGCATAATGAGTTCGTGTATATCCTCCAAAACATAGTAGAGTAAGGCATTGTATATTTATTCTAACAGGCTATATTCAGAGCCATTTTCTTTTAACTTTGGGGTGAATTGATATTATTTAGATTTTTTTCGATTCTCATAAAATTAGAATTTGAGTATTTTACATGAGAGAGCATATTGAGTTGGTGTATATACTCCAATACAGAGTAGAAAAGGGCACTGTATATTTTTTATGACAGATTATATTCAGAGCAATTTTGATTTTAACATTGTGGTGCCTAGATAACATTTAGATTTATTTCGATTCACGTAAAATTAGAATTTCGGTCTTTTACATGAGAGAGAATACTGAGTTGGTGTATATACTCCAAAACAGAGTAGAATAGGGCATTTTATATTTTATTTTACAGATTATATTCAGAGCAATTTTGTTTTTAACATTGGTGTGCCTAGGTAATATTTAGATATTTTCCGATTGACGTAAAATTATTCCAAAACAGAGGAGAATAGGGCATTGTATATGTTTTTGACAGATTATATTCAGAGCAATTTTGTTTTTAACATTGTGGTGCCAAAAATATATTTAGATTTATTCGATTCGGGTAAAATTAGAATTTCTGTATTTTACATGAGAGAGCGTATCGAGTTGGTGTATATACTCCAAAACTAAGTAGAATAGGACATTGTATATTTTTTCTGAAAGATTATATTCAGAGCAATTTTGCTTTTAACATTGGGGTGCCTAGATAATATTTAGATAATTTTCGATTCACATAAATTTAGAATTTCGGTATTTTAGCTTACGGAGCATGTTGAGTTTGTGTATATACTTAAAAACAGAGTAGAAAAAAACATTGTATATTTTTTCTGACAAACTATATTCAGATCAATGTTGCTTTTAACATTGGGGTGCCTAGTTAATATTTAGATTTATTTCGATTCACGTAAAATTAGAATTTCGGTATTTTACATTAGAGAGCATATTCTGTTGGTGTATATACTGCAAAACACAGTAGAAAAGGGAATACTATATTTTGATTGACAGGTTATATTAAGAGTCATTTTCTTTTAACATTGGGTTCCTAGATAATATTTAGATTTTTTTCGATTAGCGTAAAATTATAATTTCGGTATTGTACATGAGAGTGCATATTGAGTTGGTGTATATACACCAAAACAGAGTAGAAAAAGGCATTGTATACTTTTTCTGACAGATTATATTCAGAGAAATATTGCTTTTAACATTGTGGTGCCTAGATAATATTTAGATTATTTTCGATTCACGTAAATTTAGAATTTCTTTATTTTACTTGAGAGATCATATTGAGTTGGTGTATATACGACAAAATAGAGTAGAAAAGGGCATTGTATATTTTTTCTGACAGATTATATTCAGAGCAATTTTGTTTTTAACATAGGTGTGCCTAGATAATATTTAGATTTTTTTCGAGTAGCTTAAATATAAAATTTTTGTATTTTACATGAGAGAGCATATGGAGTTGGTGTATACTCCAAAACAGAGAAGAATCGCGCATTGTATATTTTTTCTGACAGATTATATTCAGAGCAATTTTGTTTTTAACATTGGGGTGCCTAGATAATATATAGATTTTTTCAATTCAAGTAAAATAAGAATTTCTGTATATTGTATGAGAGAGCATACTGAGTTGGTGTATATACTCCAAAACAGAGTAGAATAAGGCATTGTATATTTTTTGTTGCAGACTATATTCAGAGCCATTTTCTTTTAACTTTGAGGTGCCTAGATATTATTTAGAATTTTCGATTCGCGTAAAATTATAATTACGATATTTTACGTGAGAGAGCATATTGAGTTGGTGTATATACTCCAAAACAGAGTAGAAAAGGGCATTGTATATTTTTTTTGACAAATTATATTCAGAGCAATTTTGCTTTAACATTGTGGTGCCTGGAAAATATTTAGAATTTTTTTGATTCACGTCAAATTAGAATTTTGGTATTTTACATGAGAGAGCATACTCAGTTGGTGTATATACTTTAAAAGAGAGTAGAATAGGGCATTTTATATTTTCTCTAACAGACTCTATTCTGAGCCATTTTCTTTTAACTTTGGGGCGCCTAGATATTATTTAGATTTTTTTCGATTCGCTAAAATATAGAATTTCGGTGTTTTACGTGAGAGAGCATACTGATTTGGTGTATATACTCCAAAACAGAGTAGAAAAGGGCATTGTATTTTTTTTCTGACAGATTATATTCAGAGCAATTTTGTTTTTAACATTGGGGTGCCTAGATAATATTTAGATTTTTTCAATTCGGATAAAATTAGAATATCTTTATTTTACATAAGAGAGCATACTGAGTTCGTATATATACTCCAAAATATAGTAGAATAAGGCATTGTATATTTGTTCTAACAGACTATATTTAGAGCCATTTTCTTTTAACTATGGGGCGCCTAGATATTATTTAGATTTATTTCGATTCACGTAAAATTAGAATTTGGGTATTTTACATTTTACAGCATATTGAGTTGGTGTATATACTGCAATACAGAGTAGAAAAGGGCATTGTATAATTTTTATGACAGATTATATTCAGAGCAAGTTTGCTTTTAACATTGGGGTTCCTAGATTATATTTAGATTTTTTTGATTCGGGTAAAATTAGAATTTCTGTATTTTACATGAGAGAGCATATGGAGTTGTTGTATGTACTCGAAAACAGAGTACAAGAGGGCATTGTATATTTTGTCTGACAGATTATATTCAGAGCAATTTTGTTTTTAGCATTGGGGTGCCTAGATAGTATTTAGATTTTTTTCAATTCGCTTAAATATAGAATTTCTGTATTTTACATGAGAGAGCATATGGAGTTGGTGTATATACTCCAAAACAGAGTAGAATAGAGCATTGTATATTTTTTCTGACAGATTATATTCAGAGCAATTTTGTTTTAAACATTGGGGTGCCAAGGTAATATATAGATTTTAACTATTCTGGTAAAATTAGAATTTCTATATTTTACATGAGAAAGTACACGAAGTTTGTGAATATACTCCAAAACAATGTATAATAAAACATTGTATATTTTTTAACAGACTATATTCAGAGACATTTTCTTTTAACTTTGGGGCACCTAATAATTATTTAGATTTTTTTCGATTTGCGTATAATTAGAATTTCCGTATTTTACATGAGATATCATATTAAGTTGGTGTATATACTACAAAACAGAGTAGAAAAGGGCATTGTATATTTTCTCTGACAGACTATATTCACAGCAATTTTGATTTTAACATTGGGGTGCCTAGATAATATTTAGATTTTCTTCAATTTCCTTAAATGAACAAATTATGTATTTTACAGGAGAAGGCATGTGGAGTTGGTGTATATATTCCAAAACAAAGTAGAATAAGACATTGTATATTTTCTCTAACAGACTATATTTAGAGCCATTTTCTTTATCCTTGGGGCGCCTAGATATTATTTAGATTTTTTCCGATTCACGTATAATTAGAATTTCGGTATTTTACATTGGAGAGCATACAGAGTTGGTGTATATACACCAAAACTGAGTAATATAAGGCATTGTATATTTTATCTAAGAGTCTATGTTAAGGGCCATTTTCTATTAACAACTTTGGGGCGCCTAGATATTATTTAGATTTTTTTCGATTCGCGTATAATTAGAATTTCTGTATTTTACATGAAAGACCATATAGAGTTTGTGTATATACTCCAAAAAAGAGTAGAATAAGGCATTGCATATTTTTTCTGACAGATTATATTCAGAGAAATGTTGCTTTTAACACTGGGGTGCCTAGATAATATTTAGATTTTTTTCGATTCCCATAAATTTAGAATTTCCTTATTTTACATGAGAGTGCATATTGACTTAGTGTATATACTACAAAACAGAGTAGAAAAGGACACTGTATATATTTTCTGACAGATTATATTTAGAGCAACTTTGTTTTTAACAATAGGGGTGCCTAGATAATATTTAGATTTTTTTAGAGTCTCTTAAATATAGAATTTCTGTATTTTACATGAGAGAGGATATGGAGTTGGTGTATACTCCAAAACAGAGAAGAACCGGCGTTGTATATTTTTTCTGAGAGATTATATTCAGAGCAATTTTGTTTTAAACATTGGGGTGCCTAGATAATATTTAGATTTTTTCGATTCGGGTAAAATTAGAATTTCTGTATTTTATAAGAAAGAGCTTACTGAGTTGGTGTATATACTTCAAAACATAGTAGAATATGGCATTGTATATTTGTTCTAACAGACTATATTTAGAGTCATTTACTTTTAACTTTGGGGCGCCAGGTTATTATTTAGATTTTTTTCGATTCGCGTAAAATTAGAATTTCGGTATTTTACATGAGAGAGCATGCGTAGTTGGTGTATATACTCCAAAACAGAGTAGAATAAGGCATTGTATATTTTCTCTAACAGACTATATTCAGAGCCATTTTCTTTTAACTTTGGGCCGCTTAGATATTATTTAGATTATTTTTGATTCACGTAAAATAATAATTTCTGTTTTTTACATGAGAGAGCATATTGATTTGGTGTGCATACTCCAAACAGAGTATAAGAAAGCATTGTATATTTTTTCTAACAAATTATATTCAGAGCAATTTTGCTGTAACATTGCGGTGCCTACATAATATTTACTTTTTTTCAATTCACATAAATTTAGAATTTTGGTATTTTACATGAGAGAGCATACTGAATTGGTGTATATACTCCGAAACAGAGTAGAATAAGGCATTGTATATTAGCTCTAACAGACTATATTCAGAGCCTATTTCTTTTAACTTTGGGGCGCCTAGATATTATGTAGATTTTTTTCAATTCGCGTGAAATTTGAATTTTGTTATTTTACAGGAGAGAGCAAATTGAGTTGGTGTATATACTCCAAAACAAAGTAGAAAAGGGCATTGTATATTTTTTCTGAAAGATTAGATTCAGAACAATTTTGCTTTTAACATTGGGGTACCTAGATAATATTTAGACTTTTTTCGATTTGCTTAAATATAGAATTTCAGTATTTAACATGAGAGAGCATATGAAGTTGGTGTAGATACTTTAAAACAGAGTAGAATAGGGCATTGTATATTTTCTCTGACAGACTATATTCAGAGCAATTTTTTTTAACATTTTGGTGCCTAGATTATATTTAGATTTTTGCGATTCACGTAAAGTAGTAATTTCCGAATTTTACATGAGAGAGCATACTTAATTGGTGTATATACTCCAAAACAAAGTAGAATAGGGCATTGTATATTTTCTCTGACAAATTATATTCACAGCAGTTTCATTTTTAACATTGTGGTGCCTAGATAATATTTAGATTTTTTCGATTCACGTAAAATTAAAATTTCGGAATTTTACATGACAGAGCATACTGAGTTGTTGTATATAATTTAAAACAGAGTAGAATAGGGCATTGTATATTTTTTCTCACAAATTATATACAGAGCAATTTTGCTTTTAACCCAGGGGTGCCTAGATAATATTTGGATTCTTTCGATATGGGTAAAATTAGAATTTCTGTATTTTACATGAGAGAGAATACTGAATTGGTTTATATACTCCAAAAGAGAGTAGAAAAGGGCATTGTATATATTTTCTGACAGATGATATTAGGAGCAATTTTGCTTTTAACATTGGGGTGCCTAGATAATATTTAGATTTTTTTTGATTCGCTAAATATAGAATTTCTGTATTTTACTTGAGAGAGCATATAAAGTTGGTGTATGTACTCCAAAACAAAGTATAATAGGGCATTGTATATTTTCTCTAACAGACTATATTTAGAGCCATTTTATTTAACTTTGTGGCACATAGATATTATTTAGTTTATTTTCAATTCGCATAAATTTAGAATTTTGTTATTTTACATGAGAGCATATTGAGTTCGTGTATATACTACAAAACAGGGTAGAAAAGGGCATTTTATATTTTTTCTGACAGATTATATTCAGAGAAATTTTGCTTTTAACATTGGGGAGCCTAGATAATATTTAGATTTTTTTCATTTCGCTTAAATATAGAATTTTTGTATTTTACATACAAGAGCATATGGAGTTGGTGTATATACTCCAAAACAGAGTAGAAAGTGGCATTTTATATTTTTTCTGACAGATTATATTCAGAGAAATTTTTTTTAACATTGTGGTGCCGAGATTATATTTAGATTTTTTCGATTCACGTAAAATAAGAATTTCCGAATTTTACATGAGAGAGCATATTGAATTGGTGTATATACTCCAAAACAGAATAGAATAAGGCATTGTATATTTTTTCTAACACACTAAATTCAGAGCCATTTTCTTTTAACTTTTGGGCACCTAGATATTATGAAGATTTTTTACCGAATCGCGTAAAATTAGAATTTCGGTATTTGACAGAAGAGAGCATATTGAGTAGGTGTATATACTCGAAAACAGAGTAGAAAAGTGTATTGTATATTTTTTTTGACAGATTATATTCAGAGCAGTTTTCCTATAACATTGGGGTGTCTTGATAATATTTAGTTTTTTTCGATTCACGTAAATTTATAATTTCGGTATTTTACATGAGAGAGCATACTGTGTTGGTGTATATACTCCAAAACAGAGTAGAATAGGGTATTGTATATTATCTCTGACAGATTATATTCAGAGCAATTTTGTTTTTTACACTGGGGTGCGTAGATAATATTTAGATTTTTTTTGATTCGCATAAATATAGAATTTCTGTATTTTACATGAGAGAGCATATGGAGTTGGTGTATATACTCCAAAACAATGTAGAAAAAAGGATTGTATATTTTTTCTGAAAGATTATATTCAGAGCGATTTTGTTTTTAACATTGGAGTGCCTAGATAATATTAGATTTTTTGGATTTGGGTAAAATTAGAATTTCTGTATTTTACATGAGAGAGCATATTGAGTTTGTGTTTATACTACAAAACAAAGTAGAAAAGGTCATTGTATATTTTTTTCTGACAGATTATATTCAGAGCAATTTTGCTTTTAACATTGGGGTGCCTAAATAATATTTAGATTCATTTCGATTCGCTTAAATATAGAATTTCTGTATTTTACCTGAGAGAGCATATGGAATTGGTGTATATACTCCAAAAAAGAGTAGAAAAGGGCATTTTATAGTTTTTCTGATAGAATATATTCACAGCAATTTTGGTTTTAACTTTGGGTTTTCTAGATAATATTTATATTTTTTTCGATTCACGTAAAATTTGAATTTCGGTATTTTACATGAGAGAGCATACTGAGTTAGTGTATATACTCCAAAAGAGAGTAGAATAGAGCATTGTATATTTTTTCTGACAGATTATATTCAGAGAAATTTTGCTTTTAACATTGGGGTGCCTAGATAATATTTAGATATTTTTCGATTAGCTTAAATTTAGAATTTCTGTATTTTACATGAGAGAGCATATGGAGTTGATGTATATAATCGAAAACAAAGTAGAATGTGGCATTGTATATTTTTCCTGACAGATTACATTCAGTGCAATATTGTTTTTAACATTGCGGTGCCTAGATAATATTTACATTTTTTTCGATTCCCGTAAAATTAGAATTTCGGTATTTTACATGAGGGAGCATACTGAGTTGGTTTATATACTCCAAAAGAGAGTAGAATAGGGCATTGTATATTTTTTCTGACAGATTATATTCAGAGCAATTCTGTTTTTATCATTGGGGTGCCTAGATAATATTTAGATTTTTTTCTATTCACGTAAATGTAGAATTTTGGTATTTTACATGACAGAGCATACTGAGTTGGTGTATATACTCCAAAAGAGAGTACAATAAGGCATTGTGTATAGTTTCTAACAGAGTATATTCAGAGCCATTTTCTTTTAACTTTGGAATGCCTAGATATTATTTAGATTTTATTCGATTCACGTAAAATTAGAATATCTATATTTTACCTGAGAGAGCATATTGAGTTGGTGTATATAGTACAAAAAAGAGTAGAAAAGGGCATTGTATATTATTTTTGAATTTCTGTATTATACATGAGAGAGCATATGGAGTTGTTGTATATAATTAAAAACAGGGTTCAATAGGGCATTGTATATTTTTTCTGACAGATAATGTTCAGAGATATTTTGTTTTTAATATTGGGGTACCTAGATAATATTTAGATTTTTTTCGATTCACGTAAAATTAGAATTTCGGTATTTTACATGAGAGAGCATATTGAGTTGAGGTATATACTCCAAAAAGGAGTAGAAAAAAGCATTGTATATTTTTTCTGACAGATTATATTCAGAGCAATTTTGTTTTTAACTTTGGGGTGCCTAGATAGCATTTAGATTATTTCGATTCAAGTAAAATTAGAATTTTTGTATTTTCAATGAGAGAGCATATTGAGTGGGTGTATATACTACAAAACAGAGATGAAAAGGGCATCGTATATTTTTCCTGACAGATTATATTCAGAGAAATTTTGATTTTAACATTGGGGTGCCCAGATATTATTTAGAATTTTTTCGATTCGCTTCAATATAGAATTTCTGTATTTTACATAAGAGAGCATATTTAGTTGGTGTATATAATCCAAAACAGAGTAAAATAGGGCATTGTATAATTTTTCTGACAGATTATATTCAGAGAAATTTTGTTATTAACATTGGGGTGCCTAGATAACATTTATATTTTTTTCAATTCGCTTAAATATAGAATTTCTCTATTTTACATGAGAGAGCATATGGAGTTGGTGTATGTACTTCTAAACAGAGTAGAATAAGGCATTGTATATTTTTTATGACAGATTATATTCAGAGCAATGTTGCTTTTAACATTGGGGTGCCTAAATAATATTTAGATTTTTTCGATAGGGGTAGAATTAGAATTCTTGTATTTTACATGAGAGAGCATATTGAGTTGGTGTATATACTACAAAACAGAGTAGAAACGGCATTGTATATTTTTTCTGACAGATTATATTCGGAGAAATTTTTCTTTTAACATTGGGGTGCCTAGATAATATTTAGATTTTCTTCGATTCATGTAAAAATAGAATTTCTGTATTTTACATGACAGAGCATACTGAGTTGGTGTATATACTCCAAAACAGAGTAGCATAAGGCATTGTATATTTTTTCTAACAGAGTATATTCAAAGCCATTTTCTATTAACTTTGGGGCGCCTAGATATTATTTAGATTTTTTTCGATTCACGTAAAATTAGAATTTTTTTATTTTACATGACAGAGCATATTGAGTTGATGTATATACTCCAAAACAGAGTAGAAAAGGGCATTGTATAATGTTTCGGACAGATTATATTCAGAGCAATTTTGCTTTTAACATTAAGGTGCCTAGATCATATTTAGATTTTTTCGATTTGGGTAAAATTATAATTTCGGTATTTTACATGAGAGAGCATACTGAGTTGGTGTATATACTCCAAAACAGAGTAGAATAAGGCATTGTATATTTTTTCTAACAGACTATATTCAGAGCCATTTTCTTTTATTTTTGGGGCGCCTAGATATTATTTAGATTTATTTTGATTCACATAAAATTAGAGTTTATTTAACATGAGTGAGCGTATTGAGTTGTTGTATATACCCCAAACAGAGTAGATAAGGGCATTGTGTATTTTTTCTGACAGATTATATTCAGAGCAATTTTCCTTTTAACATTGGGGTGCCTAGATAATATTTAGAATATTTTCTATGCACGTAAAATTAGAATTTCTGTATTTTACGTGAGAGAGCATACTAAGTTGGTGTATATTTTCCAAAAGAGAGTAGATTAAGGTATTGTATATTTTTTCTAACAGAATATATTCATAGCCATTTTGTTTTAACTTTGGAACGGCTAGATGTTATTTAGATTTTTTTTGATTTGATAAAATATAGAATTTCTGTATTTTACATAAGAGAGCCTATGGAGGTGGTGTATATACTCCAAAACAGAGTAGAATAGAACATTTTATATTTTCTTTAACAAATTATATTCGGAGGAATTTTGATTTTAACATTGGGTTGCCTAGATAATATTTAGATTTTTTTGATTTGGGTCAAATTAGAATTTCGATATTTTACATGAGAGAGCATACTGAGTTGGAGTATATACTCCAAAAAGAGTAGAATAAGGCATTGTATATTTTTTCTAACAGACTATATTTAGAGCCATTTTCTTTTAACTTTGGGGCGCCTAAATATTATTAAGATTTTTCCCGATGTACGTAAAATTAGAATTTTGGTATTTTACATAAGAGAGCATACTGAGTTGATGTATATACTCCAAAACAGAGTAGAAAAGGGCATTGTATATTTTTTCTGACAGATTATATTCAGAGCAATTTTGCTTTTAACACTTGGGTGCCTAGATAATATTTAGATTTTTTCAATTCTGGTAAAATTAGAATTTCTGTATTTAACATGAGAGAGCATACTGAGTTGGTTTATATACTCGAAAACAGAGTAGAAAAAAGCATTGTATATTTTCTCTGACTGATTATATTCAGAGCAATCTTGTTTTTAACATTGGGGTGCCTATATAATATTTAGATTTTTTGGATTCACGTAAAATTAGAATTTCTGTATTTTACATGAGAGAGCCTACTGAGTTGGTGTATATACTCCAAAACAGAGTAGAATATGGCATTGTATATTTTTTCTAACAGAATATATTCAGAGCCATTTTCCTTTATCTTTGGGGCACCTAGATATTATTTAGATGTTTTTTGATTCACGTAAAATTAGAATCTTGCTATTTTACATGAGAGAGCATACTGATTTGGTGTATATATTACAAAACAGAGTACAAAAGGTCATTGTATATTTTGTCTGACAGATTATATTCAGAGGAATTTTGCTTTTAACATTGGGGTGCCTAGATAATATTTAGATTTTTTCGGTTCACGTATTATTAGAATTTCGGTATTTTACATGAGAGGGAATACTGAGTTGGTGTATATACTCCAAAACAGAGTAGAATAGGGCATTTTATATTTTTTCTGACAGATTTATTCAGAGCAATTTTGCTTTTAACATTGGGGAGCCTAGATCATATTTAGATTTTTGCGATTCGGGTCAAATTAGAATTTCGGTATTTTACATGAGAGAGCATACTGAGTTGATGTGTATACACCAAAATAGAGTAGAATAAGGCATGGTATATATTTTATAACAGACTATATTCAGAGTCATTTTCTTGTAACTTTGGGGCACCTAGATATTATTAAGCTTTATTACCAATTCACGTAAAATTAGAATTTCGGTATTTTACATGAGAGAGCATATTCTGTTGGTGTATATACTGCATAAAAGAGTAGAAAAGGGCATTGTATATTTTTTCTGAGAGATTATATTCCGAGAAATTTTGCTTTTAACATTGGGGTGCCTAGATAATATTTAGAATTTTTTTCGATTCGCTTAAATATAGAATTTCTGTATTTTACACAAGAGAGCATATGGAGTTGGTGTATGTACTCCAAAACAGAGTAGAAAAGGGCATTGTATATATTTTCTTACAGACTATATTCAGAGCCATTTTCTTTTAACTTTGGGGTGCCTCGATATTATTAAGATTTTTTACCGATTCGCGTAGAATTAGAATTTCGGTATTTTACATGAGAGAGCATATTGAGTTTTTGTATATACTCCAAAACAGAGTAGAAAAGAACATTTTATATATTTTCTGACAGATTATATTCAGAGCAAGTTCGCTTTTGACATTGGGGTGCCTAGATAATATATAGATTTTTTTCGATTCACGTAAATTTAGAATTTCGGAATTTTACACGAGAGAGAAAACTGCGTTGGTGTATATACTCCAAAACACAGTAGAACAAGGCCTTGTATATTTTTTCTAACAGACTATATTCAGAGCCATTTTTTTTTAAAAGTTTGGTGCGCCTAGATTTTATTTAGATTTTTTCGATTGCCATAAAATTTGAATTTCGGTATTTTACATGAGAGAGAATATTGAGTTGGTGTATATACACCAAAACAGAGTAGAAAAGTACATTGTATATTTTTTCTGACAGATTATATTTAGAGCAATTTTGCTTTTAACATTGGGGTCCTTAGATAATATTTAGATTTTTTTTGATTCACGTAAAATTAGAATTTCTGTATTTTACATGAGGGAGCACACTGAGTAGGTGTCTATACTCCAAAACACAGTAGAAAAGGGCATTGTATATTTTTTATGACAGGTTATATTCAGAGAAATTTTGCTTTTATCATTGGGGTGCCTAGATAATGTTTAGATTTTTTTCAATTTGCTTAAATATAGAATTTCTGTATATTACATGAGAGAGCATATGGAGTTGGTCTATATACTATAAAACAGAGTAGAATAGGGCATTGTATATTTTTTCTTAAAGATGATATTCAGAGCAATTTTGTTTTTAACATTGGGGTGCCTAGATAATATTTAGATTTATTTCAATTCACGGAAAATTAGAATTTCGGTATTTTACATGAGAGAAAATACTGAGTTGGTGTATATACTCCAAAACAGAATAGAATAGGGCATTGTATATTTTTGCTGACAGATTATATTCAGAGCAATTTTGTTTTCAACATTGGGGTGCCTAAATAATATTTAGATTATTTCGATTCAGGTAAAATTAGAATTTCTGTATTTTACAAGAGAGAACATACAGAGTTGGTGTATATACTCCAAAACAGAGTAGAATAAGGCATTGTATATTTTTTCTAACAGACTATTTTCAGAGACATTTTGTTTTAACTTTGGTTCGCCTAGATATTATTTAGATTTTTTTCGATTCGCGTAAAATTAGAATTTTGTTATTTTACATGAGAGAGCATATTGAGTTGGTGTATATACTCCCAAACAGAGTAGAAAAGGGCATTGTATATTTTTTCTGACGCATGATATTCAGAGCAATTTTGCTTTAAACATTGAAGTGCGTAGATAATATTTATAATTTTTTTGGTACACGTAAAATTTCAATTTCGTTATTTTACATGAGAGAGCATACTGAGTTGGTGTATATAATACAATACTGAGTAGAATAAGGCGTTGTATATTCTTTCTAACAGACTATATTCAGAGCCATTTTCTTTTAACTTTGGGGCACCTAGATATTATTTAGATTTTTTTCGATTCACGAAAAATTAGAATTTCTGTATTATACCTGTGAGAGCATATTGAGTTGGTGTATATACTCCAAAACATAGTAGAATAGGGCATTGTATATTGTTTCTGAAAGATTATATTCAGAGAAATTTTGTTTTTAACATTGGGGAACCTAGATACTATTTAGATTTTTTTCGGTTCACGTATAATTAGAAGTTCGGTATTTTACATGAGAGGGAATACTGAGTTTCTCTATATACTCCAAAACAGAGTAGGATAGGGCATTTTATATTTTCTCTGACAGATTATATCCAGAGTAATTTTGTTTTTAACATTGGGGAGCCTAGATAATGTTTAGATTTTTTCGATTTGGGTGAAATTAGAATTTCGATATTTTACATGAGAGAGCATATTTAGATGGTGTATATACTCCAAAATAGAGTAGAATAAGGCATTGTATATTTTTTCTAACAGCAATTTTGTTTTTAACATTGGGGAACCTAGATACTATTTAGATTTTTTTCGGTTCATGTATAATTAGAAGTTCGGTATTTTACATGAGAGGGAATACTGAGTTTCTCTATATACTCCAAAACAGAGTAGGATAGGGCATTTTATATTTTCTCTGACAGATTATATCCAGAGTAATTTTGTTTTTAACATTGGGGAGCCTAGATAATGTTTAGATTTTTTCGATTTGGGTGAAATTAGAATTTCGATATTTTACATGAGAGAGCATATTTAGATGGTGTATATACTCCAAAATAGAGTAGAATAAGGCATTGTATATTTTTTTTAACAGACTGTATTCAAAGCCATTTCCTTTCATCTTTGGGGCGCCTAGATATTATTTAGATGTTTTTCGATTCACGTAAAATTAGAATTTTTGTATTTTACTTGAGAGAGCATATTGAGTTGGCTTATATACTTCAAAACAGAGTAGAACAGGGCCTTGTATATTTTTTCTGACCGATTATATTCAGAGCAATTTTTTTATTAACATTGGGGTGCCTAGATAATATTTAGATATTTTTCGATTCACTTAAATATAGAATTTCTCTATTTTACATGAGAGAGCATATGAAGTTGGCTTATGTACTCCAAAACAAAGTAAAAAGGGCACTGTATCATTTTTCTGACAGACTATATTCAGAGCCATATTCTTTTAACTTTGGGGCGCCTAGATATTATTAAGATTTTTTCCGATTCGCGTAGAATTAAAATTTCTGTGTTTTACGTGAGAGAGCATATTGAGTTGGTGTATATACTCCAAAACAGAGTAGAAAAGGACATTGTATATTTTTTCTGACAGATTATATTCAGAGCAGTTTTGTTTTTAACATTGTGGTGCCTAGATAATATTTAGATATTTTTCGACTAACATAAAATTTGAATTTCCGTGTTTTACACGAGAGAGCATACTGAGTTGGTGTATATACTCCAAAACAGAGTAGAATAGGGCATTGTATATTTTTTATGACAGATTATATTCAGAGAAATTTTGCTTTTAACATTGGGGTGCCTAGATATTATTTAAATTTTTTCAATTCGGGTAAAATTAGAATTTCTGTATTTTACATGAAAGAGCATATTCAGTCGGTTTATATACTACAAGAAGAGTAGAAAAAAGCATTGTATATTTCTTATGACAGATTATATTTACCAGAATTTTGATTTTAACATTGGGGTGCCTAGAAAATATATAGATTTTTTTTCGATTCGCTTAAATATAGATTTTCTGTATATTTCATGAAAGAAAATATGGAGTTGGTGTATATACTCCAGAACACAGTAGATTAGGGCAATATATATTTCTTCTGACAGATTATATTCAGAGCAATTGTGTTTTTAACATTGGGGTGCCTAGATAATATTTAGATTTATTCGATTGGGGTAAAATTAGAATTTCTGTATTTTACATGAGAGAACACACTGAGCAGGTGTATATACACCAAAACAGAGTAGAATAAGGCATTGTATATTTTTTCTAGCAGACTATATTCAGAGCCATTTTGTTTTAACTTTGGGGAGCCTAGATATTACTTATATTTTTTTCGATTCATGTAAAATTAGAATTTTCGTATTTTACATGAGAGAGCATATTGAGTTGGTGTATATACTCCAAAACAGAGTAGAAAAGGGCATTGTATTTTTTTTCTGACAGATTATATTCAGATAAATTTTGCTTTTAACATTGGGGTGCCTGGATAATATTTAGATTTTTTCGATTCGGGTAAAATTAGAATATCTGCATTTTACATGACACAGCATACTGAGGTGGTGTATATACTAGAAAACAGAGTAGAAAAGGGCATTGTATATTTTTTCTGACAGATTATATTTAGAGCAATTGTGCTTTTAACATTGGGGTACCTAAATAATATTTATTTTCGATTCGCTTAAATATAGAATTTCTGTATTTTACATGAGAGAGCATATTGAGTTGGTGTATATACTCCAAAACAGAGTAGAATAGGTCATTCTATATTTTGTCTGACAGATTATATTCAGAGCAATTTTGTTTTTAAAACTGGGGTGTCTAGATTATATTTAGATTTTTTTCGATTCACGTAAATATAGAATTTCTGTATTTTACATGACAGAGCATACTGAGTTGGTTTATGTACTCCAAAAAGAAGTAGAAAAGGGCATTGTATATTTTCTCTGACAGATAATATTCAGAGCAATTTTGCTTTTAACATTGGGGTGCCTAGATAATATTTAGATTTTTTTGGATTTGCTTACATATATAATTTCTTTATTTAACATGAGAGAGCTTTTGGAGTTGGTGTATATATTCCAACACAGAGTAGAATAGGGCATTGTATATATTTTCTGACAGACTATATTCAGAGCAATTTTGTTTTAACATTGGGGTGCCTAGATAATATTTATATTTTCTTCCATTCACGTAAAATTAGAATTTCGGTATTTTACATGAGTGAGCATACTGAACAGGTGTATATACTCCAAAA
Organism: Callithrix jacchus; assembly: GCF_049354715.1. NCBI lineage: Eukaryota > Metazoa > Chordata > Mammalia > Primates > Cebidae > Callithrix > Callithrix jacchus. The sequence continues at coordinate 633,711 of NC_133522.1, read as the reverse complement.
CAGAGTAGAATAAGGCATTGTATATTTTTTCTAACAGTCTATATTCAGAGCCATTTTCTTTTAACTTTGGTCCGCCTAGATATTATTTAGATATTTTTCGATTCACGTAAAATTAGAATTTCGGTATTTTACATGAGAGAGCATACTGACTGATGTATATACTCCAAAACAGTGTAGAATGAGCAATTGTATATTTTTTCTAACAGACAATATTCAGAGCCATTTTCTTTTAACTTTTGTGCGCGTAGATAATATTTAGATTTTTTCAGTTCGGGTAAAATTAGAATTTCTCTATTTTACATGAGAGAGCATACTGAGTTGGTGTATATACTCCAAAACAGAATTGAATAAGGCATTGTATATTTTTTCTAACAGACTGTATTCAGAGCCATTTTCTTTTAACTTTGGGGCTTCTAGATATTTAGATTTTTTTCGATTCACGTCAATTTAGAATTTTGGTAATTTACATGAGAGACCATATTGAGTTCGTGTATATACCCCAAAGCAGAGTAAAAATGGGCATTGTATATTTCTTCTGACAGATTATATTCAGAGCAATTTTGCTTTTGACATTCGGGTGCCTAGATAATATTTAGATGTTTTTCGATTCACGTAAACTTAGAGTTTCGGTATTTTAAATGAGAGAGCATACTGAGTTGGGGTATATACTCCAAAACAGAGTAGAATAAGGCATTGTATATTTTTTCCAAGAGACTCTATTCAGAGCCATTTTCTTTTAAGTTTGGGACACCTAGATATTATTTAGATTTTCTTCGATTCGCGTAAAATTTGAATTTCAGAATTTTACATGAGAGAGCATATTGCGTTGGTGTATATACTCCAAAACAGAGTAGAAAAGAGCATTGTATATTTATTCTGAGAGATTATATTCAGAGCGGTTTTACTTTTAACATTGGGGTGCCTACATACTATTTAGATTTTTTTCGATTCACGTAAATTTAGAATTTTGGTATTTTACATGAGAGAGGATACTGACTGGTGTATATACTCCAAAAGAGAGTAGAATGAGCAATTGTATATTTTTTCTAACAGACTATATTAAGAGCCATTTTCTTTTAACTTTGGGGCGCCTAGATATTATTTAGATTATTTTCGATTCATGTAAAATTAGAATTTTGGTATTTTACATGAGATTGCACATTGAGTTGGTGTATATAATCCAAAGCACAACAGAAATGGGCATTGTATATTTTTCTGACAGATCATATTCAGAGCAATTTTGCTTTTTACATTGGGGTGCATAGATAATATTTAGATTTTTTTCGATACTCTTAAATATAGAATTTCTGTATTTTACATGAGAGAGCATATGGAGTTGGTGTATATACTCCAAAACAGAGTAGAATAAGGCATTGTATGTTTTTTTGACAGATTATATTCAGAGCAATTTTATTTTTAACATTGGTGTGCCTAGATAATATTTAGATCTTTTTCGATTCACGTAAAATTAGAATTTCGGTATTTTACGTGAGAGAGCATACTGAGTTGGTGTAAAAACTTTAAAACAGAGTAGAATAGGGCATTGTATATTTTTTCTGACAGATTATATTGAGAGCAATTTTGTTTTTAACATTGTGGTGCCTAGATAATATGTAGATTTTTTCAATTGGGGTAAAATTAGAATATTATTATTTTACATGGGAGACCATACTGAGTTGGTGTATATACTCCAAAACAGAGTAGAATAAGGCATTGTATATATTTTCTAAAAGACTATATTCACAGCCATTTTCTATTAACTTTGGGGAGCCTAGATATTATTAAGATATTTTTGATTCACGTAAAATTAGGATTTCGGTATTTTACATGAGAGAGCATATTGAGTTGGGGTATATACATTAAAAATGAGTAAAAAACGGCATTGTATATTTTTTCTGACAGATTATATTCAGAGCAATTTTGCTTTTAACATTGGGCTGCCTAGATACTATTTAGATTTTTTTCGATTCACTCAAAATTAGAATTTCGGTATTTTGCATGAGAGAGCATACTGACTGGTGTATATACTCCAAAAGAGAGTAGAATAAGGCGTTGTATATTTTTTCTAACAAACTATATTCAGAGCCATTTTTTTTTAACTTTGGGGCGTCTAGATATTATTTAGATTTTTTTCGATTAGCATAAAATTAAAATTTCTTTATTTTACATGAGAGAGCATATTGAGTTGGTGTATATACTCCAAAACAGAGTAGAAAAGGGCATTGTGTAATTTCTCTGACTGATTATATTCAGAGTAATTTTGCTTTTAACATTGCGGTGCCTAGATAGTATTTAGATTCTGTTCGATTCACTTAAATATAGAATTTTATTATTTTACATGAGGAAGCATATGGACTTTCTGTATATTCTCCAAAACAGAGTAGAATAGGGCATTGTATATTTTTCTGACAGATTATATTCAGAGGAATTTTGTTTTTAACATTGGGGTTCCTAGATAATATATAGATTATTTTCGATTTACATAAATTTAGAATTCCGGTATATTTTATGAGAGAGCACACTGATTTGGTGTACATACTCCAAAACAGAGTAGAATAGGGCATTGTATATTTTTTCTAACAGACTATATTCAGAGCCATTTTCTTTTAACTTTGGGGCACCTAGATATTATTTATATTTTTTCCGATTTGCGTAAATTTAGAATTTCGGTATTTTACATGAGAGAGCATATTTTGTGGGTGTATATACTTCGAAACAAAGTAGAAATGGGCATTGTATATTTTTTCTGACAGATTATATTCAGAGAAATTTTTCTTTTAACATTGGGTTGCCAAGATAATATTTAGATTTTTTTCGATTCATGTAAATCTAGAATTTCGGTATTTTACATAAGAGAGCCTACTGAGTTGGTGTATATACTCCAAAACAGAATAAAATAAGGGATTGTATATTTTTTCTAACAGACTATATTTAGAGACATTTTCTTTTAACTTTCGGGCGCCTAGATATTATTTAGATTTTTTTCGATTCCCTTAAAATTAGAATTTCGGTATTTTACATGAGAGAGCATATTGAGTTGGTGTATATAATTTAAAAGAAACTATATAAGGGCATTGTATATTTTGTCTGACAGATTATATTTTGAGCAAATTTTCTTTTAACATTCGTGTGTCTAGATAATATTTAGATTTTTTTCGATTCACGTAAAATTAAAACTTCTACATTTTACATAAGAGAGAACACGGAGTTGGTGTATATACTCCAAAACAGAGTAGAATAAGACATTGTATATTTTCTCTAACAGACTATATTCTGATCCATTTTCTTTTATGTTTTGGGCACCTAGATATTATTAAGAATTTTTTCGATTCACGTAATATTATAATTCGGTATTTTACATGAGAGGGCATATTGAGTTTTTGTATATACTCCAAAACAGAGTAGAAAATGTCATTGTATATTTTTTCTGACAGACTATATTCAGAGAAATTTTGCTTTTAACATTGGGGCGCCTAGATAATATTTAGACTTTTTTTGATTCACGTAAAATTAGAATTTCGGTATTTTACATGAGAGAGCATACTGAGTTGGTGTATATACTCCAAAAGAGAGTAGTATAAAGCCTTGTATATTTATTCTAACAGATTATATTAAGAGCCATTTTCTTTTAACTTTCTGGCGCCTGGATATTATTTAGATTTTTTCGATTTGGGTAAAATTTGAATTTCTGTATTTTACATGAGAGGGCATACTGAGTTGGTGTATATACTCCAAAACAGAGTAAAAATGGGCATTGTATATTTTTTCTGACAGATTACAATCAGAGAAATTTTGCTTTTAACATTGGGGTGCCTAGATAAAATTAATTTTTTTCGATTCACTTACGTATAGAATTTCAATATTTTACATGAGAGAGCATACTGAGTTGGTGTATATACTCCAAAGCAGAGTAGAATAAAGCAGTATATATTTTTTCTAACAGACTATATTCAGAGCCATTTTCTTTTAACTTTGGGGCGCCTAGATTTTTTTTTTTTTTTTAATTCACGTAAAATTAGAATATCGAAATTTTACATGATAGAGCCTATTGAGTTGGTGTATATACTCCAAAACAGAGTAGAAAAAAGCATTGTATATTTTTTCTGACAGATTATATTCAGTGCGATTTTGCTTTTAACATTCAGGTGCCTACATACTATTTACATTTTTTTGATTCACGTAAATGTAGAATTTCGATGTTTTATATGAGAGAGCATACTGACTGGTGTATATACTCCAAAACAGAGTAGAATGAGGAATTGTATATTTTTTCTAACAGACTATATTTAGAGCCATTTTCTTTTAACTTCTGTGTGCCTAGATATTATTTAGATTTTTTCGATTCACGTAAAACTTGAATTTCGGTATTTTACTTTAGAGAGCATAGTGTGTTGGTGTATATACTCCAAAACAAAGTAGAAAAGTTCATTGTATATTTTTTCTGAAAGATTATATTCAGAGCAATTTTGCTTTTAACATTGGGGTGCGTTGATAATATTTAGACTTTTTTCGGTTCGCTTAAATATAGAATTTCTGTATTTTACATGAGAGAGCATATGGAGATGGTGTATATACTCCAAAACAGAGTAGAATAGGGCATTGTATATATTTTATTACAGATTATATTCAGAGCAATTTTGTTTTTAACATCGGGGTGCCTAAATAATATTTAGATTTTTTTCGATTCACGTAAAATTAGAATTTCTGTATTTTACATGAGAGAGCATCCTGAGTTTGTGTATAAACTCCAAAACAGAGTAGAATAGCGCATTGTATATTTTTTCTGACAGATTATATTCAGAGCCATTTTGTTTTTAACATTATGGTGCCTAGATAATATTTAGGTTATTTCGATTCGGTAAAATTAGAATTTCTGTATTATACCTGAGAGAGCATATTGAGTTGGTCTATATACTCGAAAACAGAGTAGAAAACGGCATTGTATATTTTGTCCAACAGATTATATTCAGAGCAATTTTGCTTTAACATTGGGGTGCGTAGATAATAATTAGATATTTTCGATTCGGGTAAAATTTGAATTTTGTTATTTTACATGAGAGAGCATACTTAGTTCTTGTATATACTCCAAAACAGAATAGAATAAGGCATTGTATATTTTGTCTAACAGACTATATGCCGAGCCATTTTCTGTTAACTTTGCGGCGTCTAGATATTATTTATAATTTTTTCGAATCGCGTAAAATTAGAATTTCGGTATTTTACATGAGAGAGCATATTGAGTTGCTGTATATACTCTAAAACAGGGTAGAAAAGTTCATTGTATATTTTTTCTGACAGATTATATTAAGAGCAATTTTGCTTTTAACAGTGGGGTGCCTAAATAATATGTAGATTTTTTTCGATTCGCGTAAATATGGAATTTCTGTATTTTACATGAGAGAGCATATGGACTTGGTCTATATACTCCAAAACAGAGTAGAATAGGGCATTGTATATTTTCTCTGACAGATTATATTCAGAAAAATTTTGCTTTTAACATTGCGGTGCCTAGATAATATTTAGATTTTTTTCGATTCACGTAAAATTAGAATTTCTGTATTTTGCATGAGAAAGCATATTGAGTTGGTGTATGTACTCCAAAACAAAGGTGAAATGGGTATTGTATATTTTTTCTGACAGATGATATTCAGAGCAATTTTGTGATTAACATTGGGTGCCTACATAATTTTCAGATTTCTTTCGATTCATGTAAAATTTGAATTTCGGTATTTTACATGAGAGAGAAGACTGAGTTGTTGTATATACTACAAAACAGAGTAGATAAAATCATTGTATATTTTTTCTGACAGATTATACAGAGAGCAATTTTGCTTTTAACATTGGGGTGCCTAGATACTATTTAAATTTTTTTCGATTCACGTAAATTTAGAATTTTGGTATTTTACATGAGAGAGCATACTGACTGGTGTATATACTCCGAAACCGATTAGAATAGGCATTGTATATTTTTCCTAACCGACTATATTCAGAGACATTTTCTTTTAGATTTGGGGCATCTAGATATTATTTAGATATTTTTTGATTCGCGTAAAATTAGAATTTCTGTATTTTACATGACAGAGCATATTGAGGTATTGTATATACTCCAAAAGAGAGTAGAATAGGTCATTGTATATTTTGTCTAAGAGACTATATTTAGAGCCATTTTCTTTTAACTTTGGGGCGCCCAGATATTATTTAGATTTATTTCGATTCCAGTAAAATTAGAATTCTGGTATTTTACATGAGAATGCATACTGAGTTGGTTTATATACTCCAAAAAAGAGTAGAAAATGTGATTGTATATTTTTTCTGACAGATTATATTAAGAGAAATTTTGCTTTTAACATTGGGGTGCCTAGATAAAATTAATTTTTTTCAATTCGCTTACATATAGAATTTCGGTATTTTACATCAGAGAGCATACTGAGTTGGTGTATATGCTCCAAAACAGAGTAGAGTAAAGCCTTGTATCTTTTTTCTAACAGACTATATTCAGAGCCATTTTCTTTTAACTTAGGGGCGCCTAGATTTTATTTTGATTCTTTTCGATTCGCGTAAAATTAGAATTTCGGAATTTTATATGAGAGAGCATATTGAGTTGGTGTATATACTCCAAAAAGAAGTAGAAAAGAGCATTGTATATTTTCTATGACAGATTATATTCAGAGCGATTTTGCTTTTAACCTTCGGGTGCCTACATACTATTTAGATTTTTTTCGTTTCACGTAAAATTAGATTTTCGGTATTTTATATGTGAGAGCATACTGACTGGTGTATATACTCCAAAAAAAAGTAGAATGAGGAATTGTATATTTTTTCTAGCAGACTATATTCGGAGCCATTTTATTTTAACTTTTGGGCGCCTAGATATTATTTTGATTTTTTTCGATTCGTGTAAAATTAGAATTTCGGTATTTTACATGAGAGAGCATATTGAGTTGGTGTATATACCACAAAACAAAGTAGAAAAGGGAATTGTATATTTCTTCTGACAGGTTATATTTAGAGCAATTTTGCTTTTAATACTGGGGTGCGTTGATAATATTTAGATTTTTTTCGATTCGCTTAAATATACTATTTCTGTATTTTAAATGAGAGAGCATATCGTTTTGGTGTATATACACCAAAACAGAGTAGACAAAAGCATTGTATATTTTCTCTGACAGATTATATTCAGAGCAATTTTGTTTTTAACATCGGGGTGCCTAGATAATATTTAGATTTTTTTCAATTCACCTAAAATTATAATTTCGGTATTTTACATGAGAGAGCATACTGAGTTGGTGTATATACTCCAAAAATGAGTAGAATAGGGCATTGTATATTTTTTCAGACAGATTATATTAAGAGCAATTTTGTTTTTAATATTGTGGTGCCTAGGTAATTTTTAGATTTTTTCGATTCGGTTAAAATTAGAATTCCAGTATTTTACGTGAGAGAGCATACTGAGTTGGTGTGTATACTCCAAAACAGAGTAGAATAAAACATTGTATATTTTTTCTAACAGACTATATTCAGAGCCATTTTTTTTAACTTTGTGGCGCCTAGATATTATTAATATTTTTTTCAATTCACGTAAAATTACAATTCGGTATTTTACATGAGAAAGCATATTGAGTTGGTGTATATACACCAAAACAGAGTAGAAAAGGTCATTGTATATATTTTTTGACAGATTATATTCAGAGAAATTTTGCTTTTAACATTGGGGTTCCTAGATAATATTTAGATTATTTTTGATTCACGTAAAATTAGAATTTCTGTGTTTTACATGAGAGAGCATCCTGAGTTGGTGTATATACTTTAAAACAGAGTAGAATAAGGCATTGTATGTTTTTTCTAACAGAGTATATTCAGAGCCTTTTTCTTTTACCTTTGGGGCTCCGAGATATTATTTAGATTTTTTTCAATTCACATAAAATTAGAATTTCGGTATTTTACGTGAGAGAGCATATTGAGTTAGTGTATATAATCCAAAACAGAGTAGAAAAGAGCATTGTATATTTTTTGTGACAGATTATATTCAGAGCAATTTTGCTTTTAACATTGGGGTGCCTTGATAATATTTAGATTTTTTTCGATTCGCTTAAATATAGAATTTCTGTATTTTACATGAGAGAGCATATTTAGGTGTTCTATATACTCCAAAACATTTTATTTTTCTTCTTACAGATTATATTCAGAGCAATTTTGTTTTTAACATTGGGTGTCCTAGATAATATTTAGATTTTTTTCGATTCACCTAAAATTAGGATTTCGTTATTTTACTTGACAGACCATATTGAGTTGGTGTATATACTCCAAAACAGAGTAGAATAAGGAATTGTATACTTTTTCTAACAGACTATATTTAGAGGCATTTTCTTTTTTTTTTATTTTTTATTGGATTATAGGTTTTGGGGTACATGAGCAAAGCATGCAAGACAGTTGTGTAAGTACCCACATGGCAGTGTGCTTTGCTTTTCTCCTCCCCTTCACCCACATTTGGCATTTCTCCCCAGGCTATTTCTTTCCACCTCCCCCTCCCACTGGCCCTCCCCGTTTTCCCCCAATAGACCCCAGTGTTTAGTACTCCCCTTTATATATCCATGTGTTCTCATTTTTCATCACCCACCTATGAGTGAGAATATGCGGTGTTTCATTTTCTGTTCTTGTGTCAGTTTGCTGAGGATGATGTTCTCCAGATTCATCCATGTCCCTACAAATGACACAAACTCATCATTTCTGATTGCTGCATAATATTCCATGGTGTATATGTGCCACATTTTTCCAATCCAGTCTAATATCAATGGGCATTTGGGTTGATTCCAGGTCTTTGCTATTGTGAACAGTGCTGCAATGAACATTCGTGTACATGTGTCCTTATAGTAGAACGATTTATAGTCTTTTTGATATATACCCAGTAATGGGATTGCTGGGTCAAATGGAATTTCTATTTCTAAGGCCTTGAGGAATCGCCACACTGTCTTCCACAATGGTTGAACTACTTTACACTCCCACCAACAGTGTAAAAGTGTTCCTTTTTCTCCACATCCTCTCCAGCATCTGTTGTCTCCAGATTTTTTAATGATCGCCATTCTAACTGGCGTGAGATGGTATCTCAATGTGGTTTTGATTTGCATCTCTGATGACCAGTGACGATGAGCATTTTTTCATATGACTGTTGGCCTCATATATGTCTTCTTTCGTAAAGTGTCTGTTCATATCCTTTGCCCACTTTTGAATGGGCTTGTTTGTTTTTTTCCTGTAAATCTGTTTGAGTTCTTTGTAAATTCTGGATATCAGCCCTTTGTCAGATGGGTAGCCTGCGAAAATTTTTCCCATTCTGTTGGTTGCCGATCCACTCTAGTGACTGTTTCTTTTGCCGTGCAGAAGCTGTGGAGTTTGATTAGGTCCCATTTGTCTATTTTGGCTTTTGTTGCCAATGCTTTTGGTGTTTTGTTCATGAAGTCCTTGCCTACTCCTATGTCCTGGATAGTTTTGCCTAGATTTCCTTCTAGGGTTTTTATGGTGCCAGGTCTTATGTTTAAGTCTTTAATCCATCTGGAGTTAATTTTAGTGTAAGGTGTCAGGAAGGGGTCCAGTTTCTGCTTTCTGCACATGGCTAGCCAGTTTTCCCAACACCATTTGTTAAACATGGAATCCTTGCCCCATTGCTTGTTTTTGTCAGGTTTATCAAAGATTGTATAGTTGTATGTATGTTGTGTTGCCTCCGGTGCCTCTGTTTTGTTCCATTGGTCTATATCTCTGTTTTGGTACCAGTACCATGCTGTTTTGATTACTGTAGCCTTGTAGTATAGTTTAAAATCCGGTAGTGTGATGCCCCCCGCTGTGTTCTTTTTGCTTAGAATTGACTTGGCTATGCGGGCTCTCTTTTGGTTCCATATGAAGTTCATGGTGGTTTTTTCCAGTTCTGTGAAGAAAGTCAATTGGTAGCTTGATAGGGATAGCGTTGATTCTGTAAATTACTTTGGGCAGTATAGCCATTTTCACGATATTTATTCTTTTTAACCATGAACATGGAATGTTTCTCCATCTGTTTGTGTCCTCTCTGATTTCGTTGAGCAGTGGTTTGTAGTTCTCCTTGAAGAGGTCCCTTACGTTCCTTGTGAGTTGTATTCCAAGGTATTTTATTCTTTTTGTAGCAATTGCGAATGGCAGTTCGCTCTTGATTTGGCTTTCTTTAAGTCTGTTATTGGTGTAGACGAATGCTTGTGATTTTTGCACATTGATTTTATATCCTGAGTCTTTGCTGAAGTTGTTTATAAGTTTCAGGAGTTTTTGGGCTGAGGCGATGGGGTCTTCTAGGTATACTATCATGTCGTCTTCAAATAGAGACAATTTGGCTTCCACCGTTCCTATTTGAATACCCTTTATTTCTTTTTCTTGCCTGATTGCTCTGGCTAGAACTTCCAGTACTATATTGAATAGGAGTGGTGAGAGAGGGCATCCTTGTCTAGTGCCAGATTTCAAAGGGAATGCTTCCAGTATTTGCCCATTCAGTATGATATTGGCTGTTGGTTTGTCATAAATAGCTTTTATTACTTTGAGATACGTTCCATCGATACCGAGTTTATTGAGGGTTTTTAGCATAAAGGGCTGTTGAATTTTGTCAAATGCCTTCTCTGCGTCAATTGAGATAATCATGTGGTTTTTGTTTTTGGTTCTGTTTATGTGGTGAATTACGTTGATAGACTTGCGTATGTTGAACCAGCCTTGCATCCCCGGGATGAATCCTACTTGATCATGATGAATAAGTTTTTTGATTTGCTGTTGCAATCGGCTTGCCAATATTTTATTGAAGATTTTTGCATCTATGTTCATCATGGATATTGGCCTGAAGTATTCTTTTCTCGTTGGGTCTCTGCCGGGTTTTGGTATCAGGATGATGTTGGTCTCATAAAATGATTTGGGAAGGATTCCCTCTTTTTGGATTGTTTGAAATAGTTTTAGAAGGAATGGTACCAGCTCCTCCGTGTGTGTCTGGTAGAAGTCGGCTGTGAACCCGTCTGGACCTGGGCTTTTTTTGTGTGGTAGGCTCTTAATTGTTGCCTCAACTTCAGACCTTGTTATTGGTGTATTCATAGTTTCAGCTTCCTCCTGGTTTAGGCTTGGGAGGACACAGGAGTCCAGGAATTTATCCATTTCTTCCAGGTTTACTAGTTTATGCGCATAGGGTTGTTTGTAATATAATCTGATGATGGTTTGAATTTCTGTGGAATCTGTGGTGATTTCCCCTTTATCATTTTTTATTGCATCTATTTGGTTGTTCTCTCTTTTATTTTTAATCAATCTGGCTAGTGGTCTGTCTATTTTGTTGATCTTCTCAAAAAACCAGCTCTTGGATTTATTGATTTTTGAAGAGTTTTTCGTGTCTCAATCTCCTTCAGCTCAGCTCTGATCTTAGTAATTTCTTGTCTTCTGCTGGGTTTTGAGTTTTTTTGATCTTGCTCCTCTAGCTCTTTCAATTTTGAAGATAGGGTGTCAATTTTGGATCTCTCCATTCTCCTCATATGGGCACTTATTGCTATATACTTTCCTCTAGAGACTGCTTTAAATGTGTCCCAGAGGTTCTGGCACGTTGTGTCTTCGTTCTCATTGGTTTCAAAGAACTTCTTTATTTCTGCTTTCATTTCGTTGTTTACCCAGTCAACATTCAAGAGCCAGTTGTTCAGTTTCCATGAAGCTGTGCGTTTCTGGGTCGGTTTCTGAATTCTGAGTTCTAACTTGATTGCACTATGGTCTGAGAGGCTGTTTGTTATGATTTCTGTTGTTTTGCATTTGTTGAGCAGTGCTTTACTTCCAATTATGTGGTCAATATTAGAGTAGGTGTGATGTGGTGCTGAGAAGAATGTGTATTCTGTGGATTTGGGGTGGAGAGTTCTGTAAATGTCCACCAGGTTTGCTTGCTCCAGGTCTGAGTTCAAGCCCTGTGTATCCTTGTTGATTTTCTGTCTGGTTGATCTGTCTAGTATTGACAGTGGAGTGTTAAAGTCTCCCACTATTATTGTGTGGGAGTCTAAGTCCTTTTGTAAGTCATTAAGAACTTGCCTAATGTATCTGGGTGCTCCTGTGTTGGGTCCATATATGTTTAGGATCATTAGCTCTTCTTGTTGTATCGATTCTTTTACTATTATGTAATGGCCTTCTTTGTCTCTTTTGATCTTTGTTACTTTAAAGTCTATTTTATCAGAGATGAGAATTGCAACTCCTGCTTTTTTTTGCTTTCCATTTGCTTGGTAAATCTTCCTCCATCCTTTTATTTTGAGCCTCTGTGTATCCTTGCATGTGAAATGGGTTTCCTGGATACAGCACACTGATGGGTTTTGGATTTTTATCCAATTTGCCAGTCTGTGTCTTTTGATTGGTGCATTTAGTTCATTTACATTTAGGGTTAATATTGTTATGTGTGAATTTGATACTGCCATTTTGATGCTAAGTGGCCGTTTTGCCTGTTAGTTGTTGTAGATTCTTCATTATGTTGAAGCTGTTTAGCATTCAGTGTGATTTTGGAATGGCTGGTACTGGTTGATCCTTTCTTATGTGTAGTGCCTCTTTTAGGAGCTCTTGTAAAGCAGGCCTGGTGGTGACGAAATCTCTGAGTACTTGCTTGTTCGCAAAGGATTTTATTCTTCCTTCACTTCTGAAGCTCAGTTTGGCTGGATATGAAATTCTGGGTTGAAAGTTCTTTTCTTTAAGAATGTTGAATATTGGCCCCAACTCTCTTCTGGCTTGTAGTGTTTCTGCCGAGAGATCTGCTGTGAGTCTGATGGGCTTCCCTTTGTGGGTGACCCGACCTTTCTCTCTGGCTGCCCTTAGTATTCTCTCCTTTATTTCAACCCTGTTGAATCTGACGATTATGTGCCTTGGGGTTGCTCTTCTTGCGGAATATCTTTGTGGTGTTCTCTGTATTTCCTGCAATTGAGTGTTGGCTTGTCTTGCTAGGTGGGGGAAATTTTCCTGGATGATGTCCTGAAGAGTATTTTCCAGCTTGGATTCATTCTCTTCGTCCCCTTCTGGTACACCTATCAAACGTAGGTTAGGTCTTTTCACATAGTCCCACATTTCTTGGAGACTTTGTTCATTTTTTTTTGCGCTTTTTTCTCTGATCTTGGTTTCTCGTTTTATTTCATTGAGTTGGTCTTCGACTTCAGATATTCTTTCTTCTGCTTGGTCAATTCGGCTATTGAAACTTGCGTTTGCTTCGTGAAGTTCTCGTATTGTGTTTTTCAGCTCCTTTAATTCATTCATATTCCTGTCTAAGGTATCCATTCTTGTTATCATTTCCTCGAATCTTTTTTCAAATCTTTTTTCAAGGTTCTTAGTTTCTTTGCATTGATTTAATACATGATCTTTTAGCTCACAAAAGTTTCTCATTATCCATCTTCTGAAATCTAATTCCGTCATTTCATCACAGTCATTCTCCGTCCAGCTTTGCTCCCTTGCTGGTGAGGAGTTTTGGTCCTTTCTAGGAGGCGAGGTGTTCTGGTTTCGGGTGTTTTCCTCCTTTTTGTGCTGGTTTCTTCCCATCTTTGTGGATTTGTCCGCTGGTCGTCTGCGTAGTTGCTGACTTTTCGTTTGGGTCTCTGAGTGGACACCCAGAATGTTGATGATGAAGTATTTCTGTTGCTTTGTTTTCCTTCTAACAGTCTAGCCCCTTCGCTGTATGACTGCTGAGGCCCGCTCCAGACCCTGCTTCTCTGGGGTGCACCTCTAGTAGCTGTGACACAGGGAGGGATGCTACCAGTTTCTTTTTCTGCTATTTTTGTCCCAGGATGATGCCTGCCTAATGTCAGTCTTTTGGATATAGAGGGGTCAGGGAGCTGCTTGAGGCGACAGTTTGTACTTTATAGGGGTTTAATTGCTGAGCTGTGCACTCTGTTGTTCATTCAGGGCTGTTAGGCTGCTATGTTTAATTCTGCTGCAACAGAGCTCATTAAAAAACCCCCCTTTTTTTTTTCTCAAATGCTCTGTGTTGAGGGGTTTGGGCTTTATTTTTGGATGTCTGATAAGGTGTTCTGCCCAGCTAGAAGGCAGACTAGCCACTGTTTGGCTGCCAAGGGTCCGCCCTGCTGTTGTGTGATTCATGCTGTTCCTGCCGGCTCTGCTGTGGTCTCCGCCACGCCCTGCGGCAGAGTCTCTTCATTGTAGCGTGTTGCCTTAGCAACGGCAGGCTGCGTCAGCAGTGGGCGTGTATCTCAGTAGGGACGGGTTGCCTCGGCAACGGCTGGCTGCGTCAGCAGTGGGCGTGTATCTCAGTTGGGGCGGGTTGCCTCGGTAGTGGTGGATGCCCCTCCCCCACAGAGCATCTCGGACCGTCTGCTCGGGATAGTTTGAAATCACGGTTTTGTTCGTCCCACTGCGTATCCCAATCCCTGCAATCCCCTGGGCTGGGCTACTGTCCAAGTCTCATTCAGTCTCAAGTCCAGCCCTCTCAAGTCTCAGGTTGCCGGTTCAACAGGGCACCCGGACAAGGGCGCCCTGTGGGGATTGCTGGGTAGGGCCGGCCACCGCCACCCCGGCTGCCGGCTTCGCCAGGCAGACCTACTGCCTGGCGTCCTGTGTCTTTTTTATACTTGGGAGTTATCCCGTTCTGTGGGCAACAAAGATCAGTCTGGAAATGCCGCTCTGACTCACCGTTTGCAGATTCAACGAGAAGATCTACAATCCTGGGTTGTTCTCACAGCGCCATCTTCGCATGAGATCTGTCGTAATTTTGTTTTTAAAATTTGGGTGCCTAGATATTATTTAGATTTTTGTCGATTCATGTAAAATTACAATTTCGGTATTTTACATGAGAGAGCATACTGAGTTGGTGTATGTACTCCAAAACAGAGTAGAAAAAGGCATTGTATATTTTTTTTAACAGACTATATTCAGAGTCATTATCTTTTTACTTTCGGGTGCCTAGATATTATTTAGATTTTTTTTGATTCGCGTAAAATTAGAATTTCGGTATTTTACAAGAGAGAGCATATTGAGTTGGTGTATATACTACAAAAAAGAGTAGAAAAGGGCATTGTATATTTTTTTTGACCGATTATATGCAAAGCAACTTTGCATTTAACATTGTGGTGCCTAGATAATATTTAGATTTATTTCAATACGCTTAAATATATAATTTCTGTATTTTACATGAGAGATCATATGGAGTTGGTCTATATACTCCAAAAAAGAGTAGAATATGGAATTGTATATTTTTTCTGACAGATTATATTCAGAGCAATTTTGTTTTTAACATTGGGGTGCCTAGATAATATTTAGATTTTTTCGATTCGGGTAAAATTAGAATTTCTGTATTTTACATGAGAGAGCTTATGGAGTTGGTGTATATACACCAAAACAGAGTCGAATAGGCCATTGTATATTTTTTCTGACAGACTACATTAAGAGCAATTTTGTTTTTAATATTCTTGTGCCTAGATAATATTTAGATTTTTTCGATTCACGTAAAATTGCAATTTCGGTATTTTACATGAGAGAGCATACTGAGTTGGTGTATATACTCCAAAACAGAGTAGAAAAAGGCATTGTATATTTTTCCTAACAGACTATATTCAGAGTCATTATCTTTTAACTTTTGGGCGCCTAGATATTATTTAGATTTTTTTTGATTCACGTAAAATTAGAATTTCGGTATTTTACAAGAGAGAGCATATTGAGTTGGTGTATATACTACAAAAAAGAGTAGAAAAGGGCATTGTATATTTTTTTTGACCGATTATATGCAGAGCAACTTTGCATTTGACATTGTGGTGCCTAGATAATATTTAGATTTATTTCAATACGCTTAAATATACAATTTCTGTATTTTACATGAGAGAGCATATGGAGTTGGTCTATATACCCCAAAAAAGAGTGGAATACGGCATTGTATATTTTTTCTGACAGATTATATTCAGAGAAATTTTGTTTTTAACATTGGGGTGACGAGATAATATTTAGATTTTTTTCGATTAACGTAAATTTAGAATTTCGGTATTTTACATGAGAGAGCATATTGAGTTGGTGTATATACTCCAAAACAGAGTTGAAAAGGGCATTGTATATTTTTTCTGACAGACTACATTCAGAGCAATTTTGCTTTTAAACTTCGGGTCCCTAGATAATATTTAGATTTTTTTCAATTCGGGTGAATTTAGAATTTCGGTATTTTACATGAGAGAGCATACTGAGTTGGTGTATATATTCCAAAACAGAGTAGAATAGGGCATTGTATATTTTTTATGACAGATTATATTCAGAGAAATTTTGCTTTTAAAATTGGAGTGCCTAGATAATATTTAGATTTTTCTCTCCTCGCTTATATATAGAATATCTGTATTTTACTTTAAAGAGCATATTGAGTTGGTGTATATACCCCAAAACAGAGTAGAATAAGGCATTGTATATTTTTGCTGACAGATTATATTCAGAGCAATTTTGCTTACAACATTAGGGTGCGTAGATAATTTTTAGATTTTTTTCGATTTGCTTAAATATAGAATTTCTGTATTTTATATGATAGAGCATATGGAGTTGTTTTATATACCCCAAAACAGAGTAGAATAGGGCATTGTATGTTTTTTTCTGACAGATTATATTCAGAGAAATTTTTTTTTATTATTGTGGTGCCTGTATATTATTTAGATTTTTTTGGATTCACATAAAATAAGAATTTCGGTATTTTACATCAGAGAGCATATGGAGTTGGTTTATACACTCCAAGACAGAGTAAACAAGGACATGTACATTTTGTCAGACAGATTATATTCAGAGCAATTTTTCTTTAAACATTGGGGTGCCTAGATAATATATAGATTTTTTTCAATTCACGTAAAATTAGAATTTCGGTATTTTACATGAGAGAGCATACTGAGTTGGTGTATATACTCCAAAACAGAGTAGAAAAGGGCATTGTATATTTTTTCTGACAGATTATATTCAGAGAAATTTTGTTTATAACATTGGGGTGCCTAGATAATATTTACATTTTTTTCGATTCGCTTAAATATAGAATTTCTGTATTTGACATGAGAGAGCATGTGGAGTTGGTGTATATACTCAAAAACAGAGTAGAATAGGGCATGGTATATTTTTTCTCAGAGTTTATATTCAGAGCAATTTTGTTTTTAACATTGCGGTGCCTTGATAATATTTAGAGTTTTTCGATTCGGGTAAAATTCGAATTTCTGTATTTTACACGAGAGAGCATACTGAGTTGGTGCATATACTCCAAAACATAGTAGAATAAGGCATTGTATATTTTATCTAACATACTATATTCACAGCCATTTTCTTTTAACTTTGGGGCGCCTAGATATTATTTGTTTTTTTTTTATTCGGTTAAATATACAATTTCTGTATTTTACATAAGAGAGCATGTAGAGTTGGTGTATATACTTATAAAAAGAGTAGAATAGGGCATTGTATATTTTTTCTGAGAGTTTATATTTAGAGCAATTTTGTTTTTAACATTTGGGTGCCTTGATTATATTTAGATTTTTTCGATTCTGGTAAAATTAGAATTTCTGCATTTTACACGAGAGAGTATACTGAGTCGGTGTATATACTCCAAAACATAGTAGGATAAGGCATTGTATATTTTTTCTAACATACTATATTCAGAGCCATTTTCTTTAAATTTTGGGGCACCTAGATATTATTTAGATATTGTTCGATTCACCTAAATATAGAATTATCTGTATTTTACATGAGAGAGCATATGGAGTTTTTGTATATACTCCAAAACAGAATAGAAAAGGGCATTGTATATTTTTTCTGACAGATTATATTCAGAGAAATTTTGCTTTTAACATAGGGGTGCCTAGATAATATTTAGATTTTACTCGATTCGCGTAAAATTAGAATTTCGGTATTTTATATGAGAGAGCATATTGATTTGGTGTATATATAAAAAACAGAGTAGAAAAGGGCATTGTATATTTTTTCAGACAGTTTATATTCAGAGCAATTTTACTTTTAATATTGGAATGCATAGATAATATTTAGATTTTTTTCGAGTCACTTAAATATAGAATTTCTGTATTTTACATGAGAGAGCATATGGAGTTGGTGTATATACTCCAAAACAGAGTAGAATAGGGCATTGTATATTTTTTCTGACAGATTATATTCAGAGCAATTTTGTTTTTAACATTGGGGTGCCTTGATAATATTTCGATTTTGGTAAAATTAGAATTTCTGTATTTTAAATGAGAGAGCATATGGAGTTGGTGTATTTACTCCAAAACAGAGTACAATAAGGCATTGTATACTTTT
Source organism: Callithrix jacchus (assembly GCF_049354715.1). Classification (NCBI taxonomy): domain Eukaryota; kingdom Metazoa; phylum Chordata; class Mammalia; order Primates; family Cebidae; genus Callithrix; species Callithrix jacchus. The sequence goes on along the minus strand of NC_133522.1, from coordinate 615,447 downwards.
TCTAACAGACTATATTCATAGCCATTTTCTTTTAACTTTGGGGCGCCTAGATATTATTTAGATATTTTTCGATTCACGTAAAATTAGATTTCGGTATTTTCCATGTGAGAGCATATTGAGTTGGTGTGTATACTCCAAAACAGAGTAGAAAAGGGCATTGTATATTATTTCTGACGGATTATTTTCAGAGTAATTTTGCTTTTAACATTGGGGTGCCTAGATAATATTTAGATTTTTTCGATTCGGGTAAGTTTGAATTTCGGTATTTTACATGAGAGAGCATACTGAGTTGGTGTATATACTCCAAAATAGAGTAGAATAAAGCATTCTATATTTCTTCTAACAGACTATATTCAGAGCCGTTTTCTTTTAACTTTGGGGTGCCTAGATATTATTTAGATTTATTTCGATTCACGTAAAATTAGAATTTTGGTATTTTACATGAGAGAGCATATTGAGTTGGTGTATTTACTGCAAAACAGAGTAGAAAAGGGCATTGTATATTTTTTCTGACAGATTATATTCAGAGTAATTTTGCTTTTAACATTCCGGTGCCTAGATAATATGTAGATTTTTTTCGATTTGCTTAAATATAGAATGTTTTTTAAATGAGAGAACATATTGAGTTGGTGTATGTACCCCAAAACAGAGTAGAATACGGCATTGCATATTTTCTCTGACAGATTATATTCACAGCAATTTTGTTTTTAACATTGGTGTGCGTAGATAATATTTAGATTTTTTTCGATTCTCTTAAATATATAATTTGTATATTTTACATGAGAGAGCATATGGATTTGGTGTATATACTCCAAAACAGAGTAGAAAAGAGCATTGTATATTTTTTCGGACAGATTATATTCAGAGCAATTTTGCTTTGAATATTGGGGTGCCTAGATAATATTTAGATTTTTTTCGATTTGCTTAAATAGAGAATTTCTGTATTTTACATTAGAGACCATATGTAGTTTGTGTATATACTCCAAAACAGAGTAGAATAGGGCATTGTATATTTCTTCAGACACTATATATTCAGAGCAATTTTTCTTTTAACATTGGGGTTCCTAGATAATATTTAGATTTTTTTCGATTCGCTTAAATATAGAATTTCTGTATTTTACATGAGAGAGCATATGGAGTTGGTGTATATACTCCCAAATAGAGTACAATAAGGCATTGTATATTTTTTCTGACAGATGATATTCAACGCAATTTTGTTTATCACATAGGCGTGCCTAGATTATATTTAGATTTTTTCGATTCAGGTAAAACTCGAATTTGTGTATTTTACATGAGAGAGCATATTGAGTTGATGTATATACTACAATACAGAGTAGAATAAGGCATTGTATATTTTTTCTAACAGGCATTATTCAGAGCCATTTTCCTTTAACTTTGGGGTGCATAGATATTATTTACGTTTATTTCTATTCGCTTAAAATTAGAATTTCGGTATTTTACATTAGAGAGCATATTGAGTTGGTGTATATACTTCAAAATAGAGTAGAAAAGGGCATTGTATATTTTGTCTGATACATTATATTTAGAGCAACTTTGTTTTTAACATTGGGGTGCCTAAATTATATTTAGATTTTTTTCGATTCGCTGAAATATAGAATTTCTGTATTTTACATGAGAGAGCATATGGAGTTGGTGTATATACTCCAAAAAAGAGTAGAATAGGACATTGTATATTTTTTCTGACAGATTATATTCAGAGCAAATTTGTTTTTGACATTGGGGTAACTTGATAATATTTACATTTTTTGGATTCATGTAAAATTAGAATTTCTGTATTTCACATGAGAGAGCATACTGAGTGGTGTATATACTCCAAAACAGGATAGAATAAGGCATTGTATATTTTCTCTAACAGAGTATATTCAGAGCCATTTTCTTTTAACTTTGGGGCGCCTAGATATTATATAGACTTTTTTCGAGTGGCGTCAAATTAGAATTTCGGTATTTTACCTGAGAGAGCATATTGAGTTGGTGTATATACTCCAAAACAGAGTAGAAAAGGGCATTGTATATTTTTTCTGACAGATTATATTCAGAGCAATTTTGCTTTTAACATTGGGTTGCCTAGATAGTATTTAGGTTTTTTTCGATTTGCGTAAATATATAATTTTTGTATTTTACATGAGAGAGCATACGGAGTTGGTGTATATACTCCAAAACAGAGTAGAATAAGGCATTGTATATTTTTCCTAACAGACTATATTCTGAGCCATTTTCCTTTAACTTTTGGGCGCCTAGATATTATTTAGATTTTTTTCGATTCCCGTAAAAGTTGAATTTCGATATTTTACCTGAGAGAGCATATTTAGTTGGTGTATATAGTCCAAACAGAGTAGAAAAGCGCATTGTATATTTTTTCTCACAGATTTTCTTAGGAGCAATTTTGCTTTTAACATTTGGGTTCCTAGATAATATTTAGATATTTTTCGATTCGCTTTAATATAGAATTACTGTATTTTACATTAGAGAGCATATGGAGTTCGTGTATATTCTCCAAAACAGAGTAGAAAAGGGCATTGTATATTTTTTCTGACAGATTATATTCAGAGCAATTTTGCTTGTAATATTAAGACTCCTAGATAATATTTAGATTTTTTTCGATTAGCTTAAATATAGAATTTCGGTATTTTACATGAGAGAGCATACTGAATTGGTGTATATACTCCAAAACAGAGTAGAATAAGGCATTGTATATTTTTTAACCGACTATATTCAGAGCCGTTTTCTTTTAACTTTAGGGTTTTTAGATACTATTTAGATTTTTTTGATAGATGTAAATTAGAATGTCGGTATTCTATATGAGAGAGCATATTGAGTTGGTATATATACTCCAAAACAGAGTAGAAAAGTGCATTGTATATGTATTCTGACAGATTATATTCAGAGCAGTTTGTTTTTAACACCAAGGTACCTAGATAATATTTAGATTTTTTCGATTTGGGTAAAAATAGAATTTCTGTATGTTACAAGAGAGAGCAGACTGAGTTGGTATATATACTCCAAAGCAGAGTAGTATAAGGCATTGTATTTTTTTTCTAACACACAATATTCAGAGCCATTTTCTTTTAACTTTTTTCAGCCTAGATATTATTTAGATTTTTTTCGATTCGCGTAATATTAGAATTTCTGTATTTTATATGAGACAGCATATTGTGTTGTTGTATATCCTCCAAAACAGTGTAGAAAAGGACATTGTATATTTTTTCTGACAGATTATATTCAGAGCAATTTTTCTTTTAACATTGGGGTGCCTAAATAATATTTAGAATTATTTCGATTCACGTAAAATTATAATTTCGGTATTTTACAGCAGACAGCAAACTGAGTTGGTGTATATACTCCAAAACAGAGTAGAATAAGGCATTGTATATTTTTTTGACAGATAATATTTAGAGCAATTTTGTTTTTAAGATTAGGGTGCCTAGATTATATTTAGATTATTTCGATTTGGGTAAAATTAGAATTTCTGTATTTTACATGAGAGAGCATATTGAGTTGGTGTATATACTCCAAAACGGAGTAGAATAAAGCATTGTATATTTTCTATGACAGACTATGTTCATAGCCATATTCTTTTAACTTTGGCATGCCTAGATATTATTTAGATTTTTTTCAACTAGCGTAAAATATGATTTTCTGTATTTTATATGAGACAGCATATTGAGTTGGTGTGTATAATTTAAAACAAAGTAGCAAAGGGCATTGTATATTTTTTATGACAGATTATATTCATAGAAATTTTCTTTTACCATTGGGGTGCCTAGATAATATTTATATTTTTTTTATTCGGGTAAAATTAGAATTTCTGTATTTTACATGAGAGAGCATATGGAGTTGGTGTATATACTCCAAAACAGAGTAGAATAGTGCATTGTATATTTTTTTGACAAATTACATTCAGAGCAATTTTTCTTTTAACATTGGGGTGCCTAGATAATATTTAGATTTTTTTCTATTCGTTTAAATATAGAAGTTCTGTATTTTCCATGAGAGAGCATATTTAGTTGGTGTATATACTCCAAAACAGAGTAGAATAGGGTATTGTATATTTTTTCTGACAGATTACCTTCAGAGCAACTTTGTTTTTAACATTGGGGTGCCTAGATAATATTTAGATTTTTTCGATTTGGGTAAAATTATAATTTCTGCATTTTACATATGATCATACTGAGTTGGTGTATATACTCCAAAACAGAGTAGAACAAGGCATTGTATATTTTTTCTAAAAGACTAGATTCAGAGCCATTTTCTTTTAACTTTGGGGCGCCTAGATATTATTTAGGTTTTTTTTCAATTCGCGTCAAATTAGAATTTCGGTATTTTAACTGAGAGAGAATACTGAGTTGGTGTATATACTCCAAAACAGAGTAGAAAAGGGCATTGTATATTTTTTCTGACAGATTATATTCAGAGTAATTCCGCTTTTAACATAGGGGTGTCTAGATAATATTTAGATTTTTTCAATTTGGGTAAGTTAGAATTTCGGTATTTTACATGAGAGAGCATACGGAGTTGGTGTATATTCTCCAAAAGAAAGTAGAATAAGGCATTGTATATTTTTTCTAACATACTATATTCAGAGCCATTTTGTTTTAACTTTGGGTGCCTAGATATTATTTAGATTGTTTTTGATTCACCTAAATATAAAATCTCTGTATTTTACATGAGAGAGCATATGGAGTTGGTGTATATACTCCAAAAAAGAGTAGAATAGGGCATTGTATATTTTTTCTGAAAGATTATATTCAGAGCAATTTTGTATTTGACATTGGGGTATCTTGATAATATTTATATATTTTCGATACGGGTAAAATTAGAATTTCTGTATTTTACATGAGAGAGCATACTGAGTTGGTGTATATACTACAAAAAAGAGTAGAAAAGGGCATTGTATATTTTTTCTGACACATTGTATTCAGAGCAAATTTGCTTTTAACATTGGGGTGCCTATATAATATTTAGATTTATTTCGATTCACGTAAAATTAGAATTTCGGTATTTTACATGAGAGATCATACTGAGTTGGTTTATATACTCCAAAACAGAGTAAAATAGGGCAATGCATATGTTTTCTGACAGATTATATTCAGAGAAATTTTGTTTTTAACATTGGGGTGCCTAGATAATATTTAGATTTTTTCAATTCGGGTGAAATTAGAATTTCTGTATTTTACATGAGAGAGCATACTGAGTTGGTGTATATACTCCCAAACAGAGTAGAATAAGGCATTGTATATTTTTTCTAACAGACTATATTCAGAACCATTTTCTTTTAACTTTGGGCCTCCTAGATATTATTTAGATTTTTTTGATTTGGGTAAAATTAGAATTTCGGTATTTTACATTTGAGAGCATATTGAGTTGGTGTATATACTCGAAAACAGAGTACAAAAGGGCATTGTATATTTTCTCTGACACATTATATTCAGAGCAATTTTTCTATTAAAATTCGGGTGCCTAGATAATATTTAGAATTTTTTCGATTCACGTAAAATTAGAATTTTGGTATTCTACATGAGAGAGCATAATGAGTTGGTGTATATACTCCAAAACAGAGTAGAATAAGGCATTGTATATTGTTTCTAACAGACTATATTCAGAGCCATTTTCTTTTAACTTTGGGGTGCCTAGAAATTATTTAGATTTATTTCGATTCATGTAAAATTAGAATTTTGGTATTTTACATGAGATAGTATATTGAGTTGGTGTATATACTACAAAACAGAGTAGAAAAGGGCATTGTATATTTTTTTATGACAGATTATATTCAGAGCAATTTTACTTTTAACATTGGGGTGCCTAGATATTATTTAGATTTTTTTTCAATTCGGTTAAATATAGAATTTCTGTATTTTACATGAGAGAGCATATTGAGTTGGTGTATATACTCCAAAACAGAGTAGAATAGCGCATTGTATATTTTTTCTGACAGACTATATTAAGAGCAATTTTATTTATAACATTGGGGTGCCTAGATAATATTTACATATTTTTCAATTCACGTAAAATTAGAATTTCTGTATTTTACATGAGAGAGCATACTGAGTTGGTGTACATACTCCAAAACTGAGTAGAATAGGGCATTGTTTATTTTTTCTGACAAATTATATTCAGAGGAATTTTGATTTTAACATTCGGGTGCCTAGATAATATATAGATTTTTTTCAATTTGCTTAAATATGGAATTTCTGTATTTTACATGAGAGAGCATATGGAGTCGGTGTATATACCCCAAAACAAAGTAGAATAGGGCATTGTATATTTTTTCTGACAGATTATATTAAGAGCAATTCTGTTTTTACCATTGGGATGCCTAGATAATATTTAGATTTATTTCGATTCGCTTAAATATAGAATTTCAGTATTTTATATGAGAGAGCATACTGAGTTAATGTATATACTCCAAAACAGAGTAGAATAGGGCATTGTATATTTTTTCTGACAGATTATATTCAGAGCAATTTTTTTATTAACATTGGGGTGTCGAGACAATATTTAGATGTTTTTCGATTCACATAAATTTAGAATTTTGTTATTTTACATGAGGGAGCATATTGAGTTTGTGTATTAATCCAAAACAGAGTACAAAAGAACATTGTATATGTTTTCTGACAGATTATATTCAGAGCAATTTTGCTTTTCAACTTCGGGTCCCTAGATAATATTTAGATTTTTTTCGATTCAGGTAAAATTATAATTTCGGTATTTTACATTAGAGAGCATACTGAGTTGGTATATGTACTCCAAAAGAGAGTAGAATAGGGCATTGTATATTTTTTCTGACAGATTATATACAGAGCAATTTTGCTTTTAACATTGGAGTGCCTAGATAATATTTAGATTTTTCTCTCTTCGCTTAAATTTAGAATTTCTGTGTTTTACATGAGAGAGCATATTGAGTTGGTGTATATACTCCAAAACGGAGTAGAAAAGGGCATTGTATATTTTCTCGTACACATTATTTTAAGAGAAATTTTTCTTATAACCTTTGGGTGCCTAGATAATATTTAGATTTTTTTCGATTCACGTAAAATTAGAATTTCGAAATTTTACATGAGAGAGCATACTGAGTTGGTGTATATACTCCAAAACACGGTAGAATAAGGCATTGTATATTTTTTCTTACAGATTATTTTCAGAGCAATTTTGTTTTAAACGTTGGGGTGCCTAGATAATATTTACGTTTTTTCGATTTGGGTAAAATTAGTATTTCGGCATTTTACATGAGAGAGCATACTGAGTTGGTGTATATACTCCAAAACAGAGTAGAATAAGGCATTGTATATTTTTTCTAACAGACTATATTCAGAGCCATTTTTTTTAACTTTCGGGCACCTAGATATTATTTCGTTTATTTCCATTCGCGTAAAATTAGAATTTTGGTATTTTACATAAGAGAGCATATGGAGTTGGTGTATATACTCCAAAACAGAGTAGAAAAGGGCATTATATATTTTGTCTGACAGATTATATTCAGAGCCATTTTGATTTTAACATTCGGGTGCCTAGATAATATATAGATTTTTTTCAATTTGCTTAAATATGGAATTTCTGTATTTTACATGAGAGAGCATATGGAGTCGGTGTATATACCCCAAAACAAAGTAGAATAGGGCATTGTATATTTTTTCTGACAGATTATATTAAGAGCAATTCTGTTTTTACCATTGGGATGCCTAGATAATATTTAGATTTATTTTGATTCGCTTAAATATAGAATTTCAGTATTTTATATGAGAGAGCATACTGAGTTAATGTATATACTCCAAAACAGAGTAGAATAGGGCATTGTATATTTTTTCTGACAGATTATATTCAGAGCAATTTTTTTATTAACATTGGGGTGTCGAGACAATATTTAGATGTTTTTCGATTCACATAAATTTAGAATTTTGTTATTTTACATGAGGGAGCATATTGAGTTTGTGTATTAATCCAAAACAGAGTACAAAAGAACATTGTATATGTTTTCTGACAGATTATATTCAGAGCAATTTTGCTTTTCAACTTCGGGTCCCTAGATAATATTTAGATTTTTTTCGATTCAGGTAAAATTATAATTTCGGTATTTTACATTAGAGAGCATACTGAGTTGGTATATGTACTCCAAAAGAGAGTAGAATAGGGCATTGTATATTTTTTCTGACAGATTATATACAGAGCAATTTTGCTTTTAACATTGGAGTGCCTAGATAATATTTAGATTTTTCTCTCTTCGCTTAAATTTAGAATTTCTGTGTTTTACATGAGAGAGCATATTGAGTTGGTGTATATACTCCAAAACGGAGTAGAAAAGGGCATTGTATATTTTCTCGTACACATTATTTTAAGAGAAATTTTTCTTATAACCTTTGGGTGCCTAGATAATATTTAGATTTTTTTCGATTCACGTAAAATTAGAATTTCGAAATTTTACATGAGAGAGCATACTGAGTTGGTGTATATACTCCAAAACACGGTAGAATAAGGCATTGTATATTTTTTCTTACAGATTATTTTCAGAGCAATTTTGTTTTAAACGTTGGGGTGCCTAGATAATATTTACGTTTTTTCGATTTGGGTAAAATTAGTATTTCGGCATTTTACATGAGAGAGCATACTGAGTTGGTGTATATACTCCAAAACAGAGTAGAATAAGGCATTGTATATTTTTTCTAACAGACTATATTCAGAGCCATTTTTTTTAACTTTCGGGCACCTAGATATTATTTCGTTTATTTCCATTCGCGTAAAATTAGAATTTTGGTATTTTACATAAGAGAGCATATGGAGTTGGTGTATATACTCCAAAACAGAGTAAAAAAGGGCATTATATATTTTGTCTGACAGATTATATTCAGAGCCATTTTAATTTTAACATTCGGGTGCCTAGATAATATTTAGATTTTTTTCGATTCGCTTAAATATAGAATTTCTGTATTTTACATAAGAGAGCATATGGAGTTGGTGTTTGTGCTACAAAACAGAGTAGAATAGGGCATTGTATATATTTTTTGACAGATTATATTCAGAGCAAGTTTGATTTTAACTTTAGGGTGCATAGATAATATTTAAATTTTTTCGAATCAGGTAAAATTTGAATTTTGGTATTTTATATGAGAGAGCATACTGAGTTGGTGTATATACTCCAAAACAGAGTAGAATAAGGCATTGTATATTTTTCTAAGAGAATATATTTATAGCCATTTTCTTTTAACTTTGGGGCGGCTAGATATGATTTAGGTTTTTTTCGATTAGCGTAAAATTAGAATTTCAGTATTTTACATGAGAGAGCATATTGAGTCGGTGTATATACTCCAAAATAGAGTAGAAAACTTCATTGTATATTTTTTATGACACATTGTATTCCGAGCAATTTTCCTTTTAACATTCGGGTTTCTAGATAATATTTAGATTTATTTCGATTCACGTAAAATTAGAATTTCGGTATTTTACCTGAGAGAGCATACTGAGTTGGTTTATATACTCCAAAACAGAGTAGAATAGGGCATTGCATATGTTTTCTGACAGATTATATTCAGAGCAATTTTGTTTTTAACATTTGGGCGCCTAGATAATATTTAGATTTTTTTCAGTCACGTAAATTCTGAATTTCCGTATTCTATATGAGAGAGCGCACTGAGTTGGTGTATATTCTCCAAAACAGAGTAGAATAAGGCATTGTATATTTTTTCTAACAGAGTATATTTATAGCCATTTTCTTTTAACTTTGGGGCACCTAGATATTATTCGGATTTTTTTCAAATTGCGTAAAATTAGAATTTCGGTATTTTACATAAGATAGCATATTGAGGTAGTGTATATACTACAAAACAGAGTAGAAAAGGGCATTGTATATTTTTACTGACAGATTATATTCAGACCAATTTTGCTTTTAACACTGGGGTGCCTAGATATTATTAAGATTATTACGATTCGGTCAAATATAGAATTTTTGTATTTTACATGAGAGAGCATATGGAGTTGGTGTATATACTCCAAAACAGAGTAGAATACGGCATTCTATATTTTTTATGATAGATTATATTCAGAGAAATTTTTTTTATAACATTGGGGTGCCTAGCTACTATTTAGACATTTTTCGATTCGCGTAAAATTAGAATTTCAGTATCTTACATGAGAGAGCATACTGAGTTGGTGTATATACTCCAAAACAGAGTAGAATAAGGCATTGTATATTTTTTATGACAGATTATATTCAGAGCAATTTTGTTTTTAACATTGGGGTGCCTTGATAATATTTTGATTTTTTCAATTCGGGTAAATTTAGAATTTCTGTATTTTACATGAGAGAGCCTATGGAGTTGGTGTATATACTCCAAAAGAGAGTTGAATAGGGCATTTTATATTTTTTCTGACAGACTACATTCAGAGCAATTTTGTTTTTAACATTCGGGTGCCTAGATAATATTTAGATTTTTTTCGATTCACGTCAATTTACAATTTCGGTATTTTACATGAGAGAGCATACTGAGTTGGTGTATATACTCCAAAACAGAGTAGAATAGGGCATTGTATATTTTGTCTGACAGATTATATTGAGAGAAATTTTGTTTTTAACATTGGGGTGCCTAGATAATATTTAGATTTTTTTCGATTCCCTTAAATATATAATTTCTGTATTTTACATGAGAGAGCATATGGAGTTGGTGTATATACTTCAAAACAGAGTAGAAAAGGGCATTGTATATTTTTTTTGACAGATTATATTCAGAGCAATTTTGTTTTTAACATTGGTGTGCCTAGATAATATTTAGATTTTTTCGATTGGGGTAAAATTAGAATTTTGTTATTTTACATCAGAGAGCATACTGAGTTGGTGTATATACTCCAAAACAGATTAGAATAAGGCATTGTATATTTTTTCGAACAGACTATATTCAGAGCAACTGTCTTTTAACTTTGGGGCGCCTAGATATTATTAAGATTTTTTTCGATTCGCGTAAAATTAGAATTTCGGTATTTTACATGAGAAAGCATATTGAGTTGGTGTATATACTCCAAAACAGGGTAGAACAGGGCATTGTATATTTTTTCTGACAGATTATATTCAGAGCAATTTTGCTTTTAACATTGGGGTGCCTAGATAATATTTAGATTTTTTTCAATTCATGTAATATTAAACTTTTGGTATTTTACATGAGAGAACATACTGAGTTGTTGTATATACTCCAAAACAACGTAGAAGAAGACATTGTATATTTTTTCTAACAGACTATATTCAGAGACATTTTCTTTTAACTTTGGGGCGCCTAGATAGTATTTTGATTTTTTTGATTTGCGCAAAATTAGAATTTCGGTATTTTACATGAGAGCATATTGAGTTGGTGTATATACTCCAAAAAAAAGTAGAAAAGGGCATTGTATATTTATTCTGACAGATTATATTAAGAGCAATTTTGTTTTTAACATTGGGGTGCCTAGATAATATTTAGATTTTTTTCGATTCACGTAAAATTAGAATTTGAGTATTTTATATGAGAGAGCAAACTGAGTTGGTGTATATGCTCCCAGAGTAGAAGAGTTCATTGTATGTTTTGTCTGACAGATTATATTCAGAACAATTTAGTTTTTAACATTGGTGTGCCTAGATAATATTTAGATATTTTTGATTCGGGAAAAATTAGAATTAGTGTATTTTATATGAGAGAGCATATTGAGTTGGTGTATATACTACAAAACAGAGTAGAAGAGGGTATTGTATATTTTCTCTGATATATTATATTCAGAGCAATTTTGCTATTAACATTGTGGTGCCTAGATAATATATAGATTTTTTTCGATTTGCTTAAATATAGAATTTCTGTATTTTACATGAGAGAGAATATGGAGTTGGTGTATATACTCCAAAACAGAATAGAATAGGGCATTGTATACTTTTTCTGAAAGATTATATTCAGAGCAATTTTGTTATTGTCATTGGGGTGCCTAGATAATATTGAGATTATTTCGATTCGGGTAAAATTTGAATTTCTGTATTGTACAAGAGAGAGCATACGGAATTGGTGTATATACTCCAAAACAGAGTAGAATAAGGCATTGTATATTATTTTTAACAAACTATTTTCAGAGACATTTTCTTTTAACTTTGGCCACCTAGATATTACTTAGATCTTTTTCGATTCACGTAAAATTAGAATTTCGTTATTTTACATGAGAGAGCATATTGAGTTGGTGTATATACTCCAAAACAAAGTAGAAAAGCGCATTGTATATTTTTTCTGACAAATGATATTCAGAGGAATTTTGCTTTAAACATTGGGGTGCCTATATGATATTTAGATTTTTTTCGATTCATGTAAAATTATAATTTCAGCATTTTACATGAGAGAGCATACTGAGTTGGTGTATATACTACAAAACTGAGTACAATAAGGCATTGTATATTTTTTCTAACAGACTATATTTAGAGCCATTTTCTTTTAAATTTGGGGCACCTAGATATTATTCAGATTCTTTTCGATTTGCGTAAAATTAGAATTTCGGTATTTTAACTGAGAGAGCATATTGAGTTGGTGTATATACTCCAAAACAGAGTAGAATAGGGCATTGTATATTTTTTCTGAAAGATTATATTCAGAGCAATTTTTTTCTTAACGTTGTGGTGCCTAGATAATATTTAGAATTTTTCAATTCAGTTAAAATTAGAATTTCTGTATTTTACATGAGAGAGCATATTGAGTTGGTGTATTTACTATAAAACAAAGTAGAAAGGGGCATTGTATATTTTATCTGACAGTTTATATTCAGAGCAATTTTGCTTTTAACATTGGGGTGCCTAGATAATATTTAGATTATTTTCTATTCGCTTCACTATTGAATTTCTGTATTTTTCATCAGAGAGAATATGGAGTTGGTGTATACATTCCAAAACAGAGTAGAATAGGGCATTGTATATTTTTTTTGGAAGACTATATTCAGAGAAATTTTGTTTTTAACATTGGGGTGCCTAGATAATATATATATTTTTTTCGATTCACGTAAATTTATGCTCTTGGTATTTTAAATGAGAGAGCATACTGAGTTGGTGCATATAATCCAAAACAGAGTAGAAAAGGGCATTGTATATTTTTTCTGACAGATTATATTCAGAGCAATTTTGTTTTTATCATTGGGGTGCCTAGATAATATTTAGATTTTTTTCGATTCACGTAAAATTATACTTTTGGTATTTTACATGAGAGAGCATACTGAGTTGGTGCATATACTCCAAAACAGGGTAGAATAAAGCATTGTATATTTATTCTAACAGACTATATTCAGAGCCATTTTCTATTTACTTTCGGGTGCCTAGATATTATTTAGATTCTTTTCGATTTGGGTAAAATTAGAATTTCGGTATTTTACATGAGAGAGCATACTGCGTTGGTGAATATACTCGAAAACAGAGTAGAATAAGGCATTGTACATTTTTTATAACAGAATATATACAGAGTCATTTCTTTTTACTTTGCGGCGCCTAGATATTATTAAGATTTTTTACCAATTCACGTAAAATTAGAATTTCGGTATTTTACATGAGAGAGCATATTGAGTTGGTGTATATACTCCAAAATAGAGTACAATAGGGCGTTGTATATTTCTTCTGACAGATTATATTAAGAACAATTTTGTTTTTAATATTGGGGTGTCCAGATAATATTTAGATTTTTTTCGGTTCACATATAATTAGAATTTCGGTATTTTACATGAGAGGGAATACTGAGTTGGTGTATATACTCCAAAACAGAGTAGAATAGGGCATTTTTTATTTTTTCTGACAGACTATATTCAGAGCAATTTGGCTTTTAACACTGGGGAACCTAGATAATATTTAGATTTTTTCGATGTTGGTCAAATTAGAATTTCGGTATTTTACATGAGAGAGCATACTGAGTTGGTGTATATACTCCAAAACAGAGTAGAATAAAACATTGTATATTTTTCTAACAGACTATGTTCAGAGCCATTTTCTTTTAACATTGGGGCGCCTAGATATTATTTAGATTTTTTTCAATTCACGTTAAATTAGAATTTTGGTATTTTACATCAGAGAGCATATTGAGATGGTGTATATGCTCCAAAACAGAGTAGAATAAGGCATTGTATATTTTTTCTAACAGACTATATTCAGGGTCATTGTCTTTTAACTTTGGGGCGCCTAGATATTATTTAGATTTTTTTCAATTCACGTAAAATTAGAATTTCTGTATTTTACATGAGAGAGCATATTGACTTGGTGTATATACTCCGAAACAGAGTAGAAAAATCCGTTGTATATTTTTTCTGACAGATGATATTCAGAGCATTATTATTTTTAAAAATGGGGCGCCTAGATATTATTTACATTTTTACGGTTCACGTAAAATTAGAATTTTGTTATTTTACATGAGAGAGCATATTGAGTTGGTGTACATACTCCAAAACAGAGTAGAAAAGGGCATTGTATATTTTTTCTGACAGATGATATTCAGAGCAATTTTGCTTTAAACATTGGGGTGCCTAGATAATATTTAGATTTTTATCGATTCACGTAAATTTGGAATTTCGATATTTTACATGAGAGAGTATACTGAGTTGGTGTATATAATACAAAACTGAGTAGAATAAGGCATTGTATATTTTTTCTAACAGACTACATTCAGAGCCATTTTCTTTTAACTTAGGGGCATGTAGATATTATGTAGATTTTTTTCGATTCGCGTAAAATTCGGATTTCGGTATTTTACCTGAGAGAGCATATTGAGTTGGTGTACATACGCCAAAACAAAGAATAAGGCATTGTATATTTTTTCTGACAGATTATATTCAGAGCAATTTTGCTTTTAACATTGGGGTGCCTAGATAATATTTAGATTTATTTCGATTTACGTAAATTTAGAATTTCGATATTTTACATACACTGAGTTGGTATATATACTCCAAAACAGAGTACAGTAAGGTATCCTATATTTTTTCTAACAGACTATATTGAGAACCATTTTCTTTTAACTTCGGAGCCCCTAGATATTATTTAGATTTTTTTCGATTCCCGTCAAATTAGAATTTTGGTATTTTACATGATAGAGCATATTGAGTTGGTTTATATATTCCAAAACAGAGTAGAAAAGGGCATTGTATATTATTTCTGACAGATTATATTCAGACCATTTTTGCTTTTAACATTGGGGTGCCTAGATAATATTTAGATTTTTTCTATTTGGAGTAAAATTAGAATTCCTGTATTTTACATCAGAGAGCATACTGAGTTGGTGTATATACTTCAAAACAGAGTAGAATAAAAAATTGTATATTTTTTCTGACAGATTATATTCAGAACAATTTCTCTTTTAACATTGGGGTGCCTAGATAATATTTAGAGTTTTTTCAATTCGCTTAAATATGGAATTTCTGTATTTTACATGAGAGAGAGTATGGACTTGGTGTATATATTCCAAAACAGATTAGAATAGGGCATTGTATATTTTTACTGAGAGATTATACTCAAAGCAATTTTGATTTTAAAATTGGGGTGCCTAGATAATATTCAGATTTTTTCGATTCGGGTAAAATTAAAATTTCTGTATTTTACATGAGAAAGCATATGGACTTGGTTTATATACTACAAAGCAGAGTAGAATAGGGCATTGTATATTTTCTCTGACAGATTATATTCCGAGGAATTTTGTTGTTAACATTGTGGTGCCTAGATAATATTTAGATTTTTTCTATTCGGGTAAAATTAGAATTTCTGTATTTTACATGAGAGAGCATAATGAATTGGTGTATATACTACAAAACAAAGTTGAAAAAAGCATTGTATATTTTTTCTGACAGATTATATTCAGGGAAATTTTGCTTTTTACATTGGCGTGCCTAGATAATATTTAGATATTTTTCGATTCGCTTAAATACAGAATTTCTGTATTTTACATGAGAGAGCATATGGAGTTGGTGTATATACTCCAACACAGAGTAGAATAAGGCATTTTATATTTTTTCTGACAGATTATGTTCAGATCAATATTGTTTTTAACATTTGGGTGCCTAGATAATATTTAGATTTAGTTCGATTCGCTTAAATATAGAATTTCTGTATTTTTCATGAGAGAACATATGGAGTTGGTGTATATACTCAAAAACAGAGTAGAATAGGGCATGGTATATTTTTTCTGACTGATTATATTAAGAGCAATTTTGTTTTTAACATTGGGGTGCCTAGGTAATACTTGAATTTTTTCGATTCGGGTAAAATTAGAATTTCTGTATTTTACATGAGAGAGCATACTGATTTGGTGTATATACTCCAAAATAGAGTAGAATAAGGCATTGTGTATTTTTTCTAACAGACTATATTCAGAGACAATTTCTTTTAACTTTGAGGCGCCTAGATATTATTTAGATTTTTTTCCATCCGCCTAAAATTAGAATTTCGTAATTTTACATGAGAGAGCATATTGAGTTGGTGTATATACTACAAAACAGAGTAGAAAAGGGCATTCTATGTTTTTTCTGGCAGATTATATTCAGAGCAATTATGCTTTCAACATTGGGGTACCTAGATAATATTTAGATTTTTTTCGATTCAAGTAAATTTAGAATTTCGGTTTACATGAGAGAGCATAATGAGTTGGTGTATATACTCCAAAACCGAGTACAACAGGTCATTATATATTTTTTTCACAGATTATATTCAGAGCAATTTTGTTTTTAACATTGGTGTGCCTCGATAATATTTAGATTTTTTCGATTTTGGTAAAATTAGAATTACTGTATTGTACATGAGAGAGCATATTGAGATGGTGTATATACTACAAAAAAGAGTAGAAAAGGGCATTGTATATTTATTCTGACAGATTATATTCAGAGCAATTTTGCTTTTAACATTCACGTGCCTAGATAATGTTTAGATTTTTTTCAAATCACGTAAAATTAGAATTTCGGTATTTTACATGAGAGAGCATATGGAGTTGGTGTATATACACCAAAACAGAGTAGAATAGGGCATTGCATATTTTTTCTGACAGATTATATTCAGGGAAATTTTGTTTTTAACATTGGAGTGCCTACATAATATTTAGATTTATTTCGATTCGCATAAATATAGAATTTCTGTATTTTACATGACAGAGCATATGGAGTTGGTTTATATAATACAAAATAGAGTAGAATATGGCATTGTATATTTTTTCTGACAGATTATATTCAGGGAAATTTTGTTTTTAACACTGGGTTGCCTAGATAATATTTAGATTTTTTAGATTCGTTTAAAATTAGAATTTCTTTATTTTACATGAGAGAGCACACTGAGTTGGTGTTTATACTCCAAAACACAGTAGAATAAGGCATTGTATATTTTTTAAAACAGACTATATTCAGAGCCATTTTATTTTAACTTTGGGGCACCTCGATATTATTTAGATTTTATTTCGATTCGCATAAAATTAGAATTTTGTATTTTACATGAGAGAGCATATTTAGTTGGTGTATGTACTACAAAACAGAGTACAAAAGGGCATCTTATATTTTTTATAACAGATTCTATTCAGAGAAAATTTGCTTTTAACATTGGGGTGCCTAGATAATGTTTAGATTTTATTCAATTCGCTTAAATATAGAATTTCTGTATTTTACATGAGAGAGCATATGAAGTTGGTGTATATAGTCCAACACAAAGTAGAAAATGGCATTTTGTATTTTTATGACAGATTATATTCAGAGCAATTTTGCTTTTAACATTGAGGTGCCTAGATAATATTTAGATTTTTTTAGATTCGCTTAAATTTAGAATTTCTGTATTTTACATGAGAGAGCATATGGAGTTGGTGTATATACTCCAAAACAGAGTAGAATATGGTATTGTATATTTTTTCTGACAGATTATATTCAGAGCAATTTTGTTTTTATCAAGGGGTGCCTAGATAATATTTAGATTATTTTCAATATGCTTAAATATAGAATTTCTGTATTTTACATCAGTGAGCATATTGAGTTGGTATATATACTCCAAAACATTGTAGAATGTGGCATTGTATATTTTTTCTGACAGATTATATTCAGAGCAATGTTGCTTTTAACACTGGGTTGCCTAGATAATATTTAGAATTTTTCGATTCTGGTAGAATTAGAATTTCAGTATTTTACATAAGAGCATATTGAGTTGGTTTATATTGTACAAAACAGAGTAGAAAAGGGCATTGTATATTTTTTCTGACAGATTATATTCAGAGCAATGTTGCTTTTAACATCGTGGTCCCTAGATAATATTTAGATTTTTTTCAATTCCCTTAAATATGGAGTTTCTGTATTTTACATGAGAGAGCATATGGAGTTGGTGTATATACTCCAAAACAGAGTAGAATAGGGCATTGTATATTTTTTCTGACAGATTATATTCAGAGCAATTTTGTTCTTAACATTGCGGTTCCTAGATAATATTTAGATTTTTTTTCGATTCACTTAAATAGAGAATCTCTGTATTTTACATGGGAGAGCATATTGAGTTGGTGTATGTACTACAAAACAAAGTAGAAAAGGGCATTTCATATGTTTTCTGACACATTATATGCAGAGAAATTTTCTTTTAACATTCGGGTACGTAGATAATATTTAGATTTTTTTCGATTCACGTGAAATTAGAATTTCGGTATTTTATATGAGAGAGCACACTGAGTTGCTGTATATACTCCAAAACAGAGTAGAATAGGGCATTGTATATTTTCTCTAACATACTATATTCAGAGCCATTTTCTTTTAAGTGTGGGGCACCTAGATATTATTTAGATTTTTTTTGATTCACGTAAAATTACAATTTCGGTATTTTACATGAGAGAGAATACTGATTTGGTGTATATACTCCAATACAGAGGAGAATAGGGCATTGTATTTTTTTCTGACAGATTATATTCGGAGCAATTTTGCTTTTAACATTGGGCTGCCTAGGTAATCTTTAGAGTTTTTTCGATTCGCTTAAATATAGAATTTCTGTATTTTACATGAGAGAGCATAAGGAGTTGGTGTATATATTCCACAAAAGAGTACAATAAAGCGTTGTATATTTTTTCTAACATAGTATATTCAGAGACATTTTCTTTTAACTTTTGGGTGCCTAGATATTATTTAGATTTCTTCCGATTTGCGTAAAATTAGAATTTCGGTATTTTACGTGAGAGCATACTGGGTTGGTGTATATGCTCCAAAACAGAGTAGAATAAGGTATTGTATATTTCTTTTAACAGACTATATTCAGAGCCATTTTTTGTAACTTTTAAGCGCCTACATATTATTTAGATTCTTTTTGATTCGCATAAAATTAGAATTTCGTTATTTTACATGAGAGAGTATATTGAGTTGGTGTATATACTCGAAAACAGAGTACAAAAGGGCATTGTATAATTTTTATGACAGATTATATTGAGAGCAATTTTACTTAAAACATTGGGGTGCCTAGATAATATTTAGATTTTTTTCGATTCACTTAAATACAGAATTTCTGTATTTTACTTGAGAGAGCTTATGGAGTTGGTGTATATACTCCAAAACAGAGTAGAATAAGGCATTCTATATTTTTTTAACAGACTGTATTCACAGCCATTTTCTTCAAACTTTTAAGCGCCTAGATATTATTTAGATTTTTTTTTGATTCGCGTACAATTAGAATTTCGGTATTTTAAATGAGAGATCATACAGAGTTGGTGTATATACTTTAAAACAGCATAGAATTCGGCATTGTATATTTTCTCTGACAGATTATATTCAGAGCAATTTTAGTTTTAACATTGGGGTGCCTAGAATATATTTAGATTTTTTTTTTATTCACGTAATATTAGAATTTCGGTATTTAACCTGAGAGAGCATACTGAGTTTTTGTATATACTTTAAAACAGAGTAGAATAAGGCATTTTATATTTTTTATGACAGATTATATTCAGATGAATATTGTTTTTCACATTTGGGTGCCTAGATAATATTTAGATTTATTTCGATTCACTTAAATATAGAATTTTTGTATTTTTCATGAGAGAACATATGGATTTGGTGTATATACTCCAAAACAGAGTAGAATAGGGAATGGTATATTTTTTCTGACTGATTATATTAAGAGCAATTTTGTTTTTAACATTGGGGTGCCTAGGTAATACTTGGATATTTTTGATTCGGGTAAAATTAGAATTTCTGTATTTTACATGAGAGAGCATACTGATTTGGTGTATATACTCCAAAACAGAGTAGAATAAGGCATTGTATATTTTTTCTAACAGACTATATTCAGAGCCAATTTATTTTAACTTTGAGGCGCCTAGATATTATTTAGATTTTTTTTTGATCCGCCTAAAATTAGAATTTCATAATTTTACATGAGAGAGCATATTGAGTTGGTGTATATACTCCAACCCAGAGTAGAATAGGGCATTGTATATTTTTTCTGACAGATTATATTCAGAGCAATTTTACTGTTAACATTTAGGTTCCTAGATAATATTTAGATTTTTATCAATTCAAGTAAAATTAGAATTTCAGTATTTTACATGAGAGAGCATACTGAGTTGGTGTATATCCTCCAAAACAGAGTAGAAGAAGGCATTGTATATTTTTTCTAACAGACTATATTCAGAGCCATTCTCTTTTAACTTTGTGGCACCTAGATATTATTTAGATTTATTTTGATTCACGTAAAATTTGAATTTCTATATTTTACATGAGAAAGCATACTGAGTTGGTGTATATACTCCAAAACAGAGTAGAAAAGGGCATTGTATATTTTTTCTGACAAATTGTATTCAGAGCAATTTTGCTTTTAACATTGGGGTGAGTCGATAATATTTACATTTTTTTTGATTCGTGTAGAATTAGAATTTAAGTATTTTACCTGAGACAGCATATTGAGTTGGTGTATATACGCCAAAACAGAGTAGAAAAGGGCATTGTATATTTTTTCTGACAGATTATATTCAGAACAATTTTTCTTTTAACATTGGTGTTCCTAGGTAATATTTAGATTTTTTTCGATTCGGATTAATTTAAAATTTCGGTATTTTACATGAGAGAGCATATTGAGTTGTTTTATATACACCAAAACAGATTAGAAGAAAGCATTTTATATTTTTTTGAAATATTATATTCAGAGTAATTTTGCTTTCAACATTGGGGTGCCTAGATTATATTTAGATTTTTATCGGTTCATGTTAATTTATAATTTCGGTATTTTACATGAGAGAGCATATTGAGTTGGTGTATATACTCCAAAACAGATTAGAAGAGAGCATTGTATATATTTTTTGAGAGACTATATTCAGAGCAAGTTTTCTTTTACCATTGGGGTGCCTAGATAATATTTAGATTTTTTTCTATTCGTGAAAAATTAAAATTTCGGTATTTTACATGAGAGAGCATATTGATTTTGTGTATATACTCCAAAACAGAGTAGAAAAGGGCATTGTATATTTTTACTGACAGTTGACATTCGGAGCTATTTTGCTTTTAACATTGGAATACATAGATAATGTTGAGATTTTTCTCTATTTGCATAAAATTTGAATTTCTAGATTTTTCATGAGAGAGCATATTGCGTTGGTGCATATGCTTTAAAACAGAGTAGCAAAGGGCATTGTATATTTTTTCTGACAGACTATATTCAGAGCAATTTTCCTTTTAACATTGGAGTGCGTAGATAATATTTAGAGTTTTTCGATTCGTGTAAATTTAGAATTTCTGTATTTTACATGAGAAAGCATATTGTGTTGGTGTATATACCCCAAACATGGTAGAGAAGAGCATTGTATATTTAAACTGAGAGATTATATTCACAGCAATTTTGCTTTTAACATTGAGGTGCCTAGATAATTTTTAGATTCTATTTGATTCGCATAAATTTCGAATTTCGGTATTTTACATGGGAGAGCATA
Organism: Callithrix jacchus; assembly: GCF_049354715.1. Taxonomy (NCBI): domain Eukaryota; kingdom Metazoa; phylum Chordata; class Mammalia; order Primates; family Cebidae; genus Callithrix; species Callithrix jacchus. Next base: position 593,563 of record NC_133522.1, on the reverse strand, counting down.
TTGAGTATGTGTATATACTCCAAAACAGTGTAGAAAAGGGCATTGTATATTTTTGCTGACAGATTATATTCATAGCAATTTTGCTTTTAACTTTGGCGTGCCAAAATAATATTTAGATTTTTTTCGACTCGCGTAAATTTAGAATTTCGGTATTTTACATCAGAGAGCATATTGAGTTGGTGTATATACTCCAAAACAGAGTAAAATAGGGCATTGTATATTTTTTCTGACAGATAATAGTCAGAGAAATATAGGTTTTACATTGTGGTGCCTAGATAATATTTAGATTTTTTTCGATTTACGTAACATTAGAATTTCGGTATTTTACATGAGCGAGCATATTGAGTTGGTGTATATACTCCGAAACAGAGTAGAAAATGGCGTTGTATATTTTTGCTGAGTGATTGTATTCAGAGAAATTTGGATTATTACATTGGGGTGCCTAGATAATATTTAGATTTTTTTTGATTCGCGGAAATTTAGTATTTCGGTATTTTACACGAGAGAGCATATTGAGTTTGTGTATATACTCCAAACCAGAGTAGAAAAGGTCATTGTATAATTTTTCTGACAGATTATATTCATAGCAATTTTGCTTTTAACTTTGGGGTGCCAAAATAATATTTAGATTTTTTTCGACTCGCGTAAATTTAGAATTTCGGTATTTTACATCAGAGAGCATATTGAGTTGGTGTATATACTCCAAAACAGAGTAAAATAGGGCATTGTATATTTTTTCTGACAGATAATAGTCAGAGAAATATAGGTTTTACATTGTGGTGCCTAGATAATATTTAGATTTTTTTCGATTTACGTAACATTAGAATTTCGGTATTTTACATGAGCGAGCATATTGAGTTGGTGTATATACTCCGAAACAGAGTAGAAAATGGCGTTGTATATTTTTGCTGAGTGATTGTATTCAGAGAAATTTGGATTATTACATTGGGGTGCCTAGATAATATTTAGATTTTTTTCGATTCTCGGAAATTTAGTATTTCGGTATTTTACACGAGAGAGCATATTGAGTTGGTGTATGTACTCCAAAACAGTGTAGAAAGCGGCATTGTATATTTTCTCTGAAATATTATATTCAGAGCAATTTTGCTTTTAACATTGGGGTGCCTAGATAATATTTAGATTTTTTTCGATTCGCGTATAATTGAAATTTCAGTATTTTACATGAGAGAGCATATTGAGTTGGTGTATATACTCCAAAACAGAGTAGAATAGGGCATTGTATATTTTTTCTGACAGATTATATTCAGAGAAATTTTGCTTTTAACATTGAGGTGCCTAAATAATATTTAGATTGTTTTCGATTTTCGTAAATTTAGAATTTCTGTATTTTACATGAGAGAGCATATTGAGTTGGTTTATATACTTTAAAACAGAGTAGAAAAGAGCATTGTAGATTTTTTCTGAGAGTTTATATTCACAGCAATTTTGCTTTTAACATTGGGGTGCCTAGATTATATTTAGATTTTTTTCGATTCACGTAAAATTAGAATTTCGGTATTTTACATGGAGAGCATATTGAGTTGGTGTATATACTCCAAACAGAGTAGAAAAGGGCATTGTAGATTTTTTCTGACAGATGATATTCAGTGCAATTTTGCTTTTAAGATTGGAGTGCCTAGATAATATTTAGATTTTTTTATATTGGCGTAAATTAAAAATTTCGGTATTTTACATGAGAGAGCCTATTTATTTGGTGGATATACTCCAAGAAAGAGTAAAAAAGGGCATTGTATATTTTCTCTTACACACTATATTATATGCAATTTTGCTTTAATCGGTGGTGTACATAGAAAATATTTATATTTTTTGTAACCGCGTAAATTGAGAATTTAAATATTTTACATGAGAGAGCTTATTGATATGGTGTATATACTCCAAAACAGTGTAGAAAAGGGCATTGTATATTTTTTGGAACAGATTTTCTTTAGAGCAATTTTGCTTTTAACATTGTGTTACATAGATAATATTTATATATTTTTTATCCGTGTAAATTTAGAATTTTAATATTTTACATGAGCGAGCATATTGATTTGGTTTATATACTCCAAAAGAGTGTAGAAAAGGGCATTGTATATTTTTTGATACAGATTATCATTAGAGCAATTTTGCTTTCAGCATTTGGGTAATTAGATAATATTTATGTTTTTCTATTCACGTATATTTAGAATTTTGTTATTTTACATGACAAAGAATATTGAGATTGTGTATATACTCCAAAAGAATGTGGAAGAGGGCATTGTATATTTTTTCTAACAGATTATTTTTCGAGCAATTTTGCTTATATCCTTCGGGGACATAGAGGATATTTATATTTATTTCTAACAGCGTAAATTTAGATTTTCAGTATTTTACATGAGAGAGAATATTGAGATGGTATATATACACCATAAGAGAGTAGAAAAGAGCATTGTATTTTTTTTCTAACAGAGTATCTTTCACGCAATTTTGTTTTTTACATTGGGGTGCATAGAGAATATTTATATTTGTGTCTAACCACGTAAATTTAGAATTTTTGTATTTTACATGTGAGAGAATATTGAGATTGTGTATATACTAAAAAAGATAGTAAAAAAAGCATTGTGTATTTTTTCTAACTGAGTGTCTTTAGAGTAATTCGGTTTTTAACATTGAAGTCAAACGGAAATACTTACAATTTCTCTATCCACGTAATAATAGAATTTCCATGTTTTACAAGAGGGAATATGGAGATGGTGTATATACTTTAAAACAGAATAGAAAAGGGCATTGTATATTTTTTCTAACAGAGTATTGTCAGAACAATTTTGTTTTTAACGTTGGGGTAAAAAGAGAATATTTACATTTTTAGTAATTTTGTGTTTAACATTTGTGTTAAAATGAGTATGTATATATTCTGTAACCGCATAAAATTAGAATTTCCATATTTTACAAGATAGAGAATATTGAGTCGGTGCATATACTTTAAAACATAGTAGAAAATTGCATTGTATATTTTTTCTATCAGAGTGTCTTCAGAGTAAATTTTTTAAGGTTAAATTAGAGTATTTATATTTTCTGTAACTGCATAAAAATAGAATTTTTGTATTTTACAAGACAGCCAATATTGAGACGGTGTATATACTTTAAAATAGTGTAGAAAAGGGCCTTGTATATTTTTTCTAACACAGTATTTTCATAGTAATTTACATTGTGTGTGGGGAGCAAATTTCTCAAATCCCTTTAAACATATTCTCCCTCTCCCCTGTTTTTCCCTTTGCTCACTATTGAATCATGTTCAGGTTTCTTGATTTCTTATCTTTTCCCTATGAGCATTTTAGCTTCTGTCCACTTCTACTTTCAGAATTCTTCAGCTACCAAGACCCACCTCCTCAGAGAGTTGCTGGAGATTTTAGTAACAAAAATTTTCTCTGTCACATTTAAGAGATGTGCTTCCTTATCTTAATTCTATCAAGCTGGGTGAATTTACACAAAACACTTTATATCTTAGAACCAGTTTCCTCTCTGTAGAATGTAGCTAACCTCTGTTCTGTGGTCACAAGGATCATCAAAATAAAAAAATAATCATAGTTAATATGTGTGGCTTACTAACCATGTTCTAGAAACCATGTCAAGTGCTTTCTGCAGATGGTTCCACTTTTATTATACTATTGGAACTATCGTCAACCCTACTTCGCAGACTACTAAATTGAGTGTCTGAGCTGCTAAGCCACTTGTCCAACGATATACAGCCAGTAAGTAACAGAATGAGGATCAGCATTTGAGATAGAAATATTCTAGACAAAATGTACTGTTACAATGAAACTAGAGTGGTATCATCTCAGATAAGCCTTCATGCCTGTTCGCTTATCGAATCGGCGGAATATATTAAATGCATTCAGGAGATTGGGAGACATTGTTTAAATTTTCCCCAAAACCCAGAAGAACTCAAAAGTACTCATTGTCTTGGCCTTATTGGTATTTGACTATGAATACAATAGATCCCACAGAAACAAGTCTAGTAGAGTGGCCTTGGAAAAAGGCTGGGATTTAGGAGCAGGTTTAGGCAACTCAAGCCTTCTCGGCTTCCATTTTCTCATCTGTACTTTCATAATTCTGATTTTTAAGAGTACCTTTGTTGAAAGTAAAGGTTCAGTGAAACAGCACAGATGAAGTCCTTCCTATTTGGTCTGGGAGGTAGTAGTTGCTCAACACGTCTTGTCTATTAATGACGACCACAATGATCATAGTGGACTAATAATGAATTGATAAAATATGATTATGTAAGTTCAAATGAGTTTTGATCTCGCCCCTATCCTCTGTTTCAGAGGCTGTATGGTTTTTATGTTCTACATTGTATGGCTTAACGTTGGCAGGTGGGGGATTTTGATAGACACATGATAAAATCAGAAGCCCCAAGACTTGTATTTTCATCACAGAAATGTATTACTTCCTTGAGTTGTGACCTGGAGAGAGTTACTTTGTCTAAGTTAACCTTACTTGTAAAAATAATCATAAATATACCTGCCCTTTCTCATCATCTCAGCCTCTCCGCAGTCAGTGTGAGGTACCATTGGTATAGTGTATATGAAGGTGTTTGCAAGCTCTGGAGTGCTGTATGTATGCTATTTTGCCTCTTCAATTGTGAGTGGTGTTTTTCCATTCTCCTTAAATGACCCAACACTATGCTCTTGGTAAAATAAATGCATTTGTGCATGAACATTTGGCAAATAATAAGACCTGCATTTGCAAGAATTTTTCCCTTGAACAGCCAAGTGAGCCACTATGAGCTGCACTGTAGCAGTGACATTTACAATAATTTGTTCAGAAGAGCAATTGCCAACTTGCCTATTTGACTAGTATGGAGTACCATACGTTGTTTAGGGCGATGAGATCAGTAAACCAGCAATTTGGTAGAGCCATCAGAGAAGAGGATGAAAAGAAATGAATATCTGAGATCCTGAGTTTCCAATCAGATCAAGAAAAAGAAGCCTATAAGAATAGGTCCCACTTATTTGGGGGAGAAACATACACCGCTTTGTATGAAGGCTTCATTTTCTAGGAATATTTTCTAATGCTTTCAAAAACATTGTGATATATGTAGGATTATTCCCATTTTACAGATGAGAAAACTGAGGCTATGAGGTTTAAGTCACCAGTCTGCTCCTTCTTCCATTCTGGTTTTTAGAAAATGGTGCCACCACCTATCCAGTCACACAAGCCAAAGTCCTATGAGTGAGCTCTGGTTTATCCCTTTCTCTCTCACTTCTCATATCCAACTTACCATTCAGGCCTGCTGATTTTAGTTCTTAAATATCCCTTAGCTTCTGTTTTTTCTTTCCATTAAAATTCTCATTGCAGCCCTTCTGTGGATTACCTCCTGGCCTTCCACCTGTGTGTCTGTGTCCATGTTGTCTCCAGTCTGTCCTCCACGTAAGTCAGACCATGCCCCATACCTCCCAGTCCTTCTTAGAATGAGGACAAACCTCCTCACCATGGCCACAGTCTTCTTTCCATTTCTCTGTCCTCATGGCGTGCCCCTCCTCTCTGCTCTGCACTGCAAAGACTCAGCATCTTGTACTGGCCAAGGTCCAGGTCCCCCTGCACCACATATTTGCCAGGAATGCCAGATCGTCCTTACTTTGCCCACTTACTGCCCACTCATGCTTCTGATCTCGGTCCCTCCCTAGGGGAAACCTTTCCTGACCTTTGTAACTAAAGCAAAGCCTTCTCCTGGGTGCTCTCATTGTTCCAGAGACTTGCCTGCACAGCACTTGTACCAGTTAAACCTTTACATTAACTGGAGTGACAGATATGTTAGTGTCCACTGCTGCCTCGCAGGAATAAAGCCAGAAAAGGTAAGGCCCTATCTGTGTGCATTTCTACAGTCTAGTGTGCTTAGTGAGATATTGTTTAAGAAGAATGAGTTGGACATGACAGCATGGCTAGAAAGTGATGGATTGAGGATTTAAACATACTTCTTTCTGGTTCTAGAGAGTTGGCTGCTAACACTATTCACTTTGGGACAGTGTCATTTTAGGACTGATAAGGGTATTTTTTGCTAAGATCAAATATATTTTGGGTCCATCAGATGAAGTTTGATAAAAGTGGGTTATTAAGAACCCACTGATAAGCAGAGCTGCCTGACCAAGATTTTCAGATTTTGCATCAAAGAGAAAAGTAATGAAAGTGGGCTGATGGGAGGGGAAGGAGGGCTGAAAAGTGAAGCAGGAACAGCTATTTCTATAGTGCCCTTGACCCTGCCTTTCTCTGTTCTTCACTCTGGCTGAAATTGACCACCCTGAGTGCGTTCAGATAATGATAAATTATCTCTGTCACACTGTGTGTGTGTGTGTGTGTGTGTGTGTGTGTGTGTTTGGCTATGTACAAAAGAGGCAGCTTCTGTGAATAAATGAAGCCTTGTAATTAAGGAATTTGTTGTAAATGGCAAGATGCATTGGTGCTTGGTCCTTAGTACTCCTCGCTGAGGCCACATTTCCTTGAACTGGCTTGTATTTGCCACTGACACTACTAGCAGCAAATTGGAGGGGAGGAAGGAAGACACCAGGTGTTGCAATGCTTAGCGCCTGCTTTCAGCTTTGCTTCAAACTAAAACACTGACTGACTTTGGTTAACCCCCTAACCTCTTTGAGCCTCAGTTTTTTCATCTGAAACAATCAATGATGGTTTGAATTTCTTCCGAATATGACATTCAGTTATCTCTCTCTCCATTGTGGAAGCACTGGGAGCTATTGTTCTCCTGTCTCTGGTGGCCGTTATGACTTCTGCATTATCAAGGAGCCCTCTCTAACCTAAATAACCCCCCAAAGAAATTAAGTTTGTAATCATTTCTGCCTGGTAAGTGAAATGACAAGAGAAAAGAGCTAGTTGTCAATAGCCCTGTGGATGGCCAATTAATGGGATCTGTGCAAACAGTTGCTTATAGAGCCATAATTTGCCTTTCGTTTTCCTTTGCAACTCAGAAAAAAGTGAATAATTTTCAAAGAGCCTCTCATTGAACATATTTTTTAACAACATGTCATTGGCAAAAGGGGCACTTGGTTGCTTGATTGCCATATATCTCTGAGTATGTGGAACAGTTATTTTTAGATGGGGGTAACTAGCTGAGAAGAAAGCTGCCGCATCTTGGAGGCAGAAGAATCTTTGTATGTCTTATGTTGGCATGGAGAAAGCAAAGCGAAAGGGCAGAGTATAAAAGGTTGTTAACTAGATAAGGGGTCAGCTGCATTTTCTCTGGCTGCTCAGAGGTGAGGCCCTAAAGCAATGGAGACAACATTGTGGGTGGGAATGTGTTTGCAGGGTCTAATTAGTTTACCCAAGAAAAGCAAAAAAGAGAAAGGGCTAAAAATATGTAGATTGTAAAATTCATGGCTTCATTTGCTCTTCTTTGCCTTTGAAACCTATTAAAACCTTATAGTAGAACAATTTGTAATCCTTGAAGCCTTTTTGCTACCACTCTTGTCAGCTTGTGTAAGGCCACCGTAACTTATCAGCTACTGGGGAAAGTTGTTTAAACTCTCTAAGCCTTTTTTTTTCCCACTGGTTCACTTAGGGGCACTAATTCCTAATGTTTCTGCCTGAGTTATTGTTTTTCAGATCCCATAATTGTTTGCATATGTGCTCTATAAGATGCGTCACCTAGCACACGTTGTGGGCAACCTCAGGTTTAGAAGTTAGGACATCTTTGTGCCTGGATTTGGCTGTTATTAACAAGACGGAACGGGGAGGAAGGGCAGAGTAGACTACTGTAGAATTTTTCTGGATTCTTTTGGTTTCTCCAGAAAATGATACTGTTCTTATATTTAAAGATAACTATCTGCCTAGGCATATTGAAATTCTAAGGTTGACACCACTTTGCATTGATCCTAGGGCAGGGTTTCAGGATTGCTGGAGCAGAATCATCGTTTTACAGTATAGATTTCAGTCAGCAGGCTGGTCATGGCCTCCTCAGTGTGCAATCTTCTTACTGATGGTGGGCGTCAGTGGGCTGGACTCACAGTTTCCATCTCTTAGGCTGGGCAGGCCCATGGTGACAATGGTAAAAATTTCATGGGAACATACATCAGAAGTAATAAGAAATCCATCTTCTTAAAGCCTTCATAGGAAATTTCCTGAAGATTTATAAAAGGCACTTCATTGATCAAATGACTCTGATGTTTCCCCTCACTGGAAGAAATTCAGGTCACCAGCCCACTTAAAATCATTGTGTTCTCCTTTTGCAGTAACCTCTGCTCATATAATCTCTTTATGGCATATTATATACTATTAACTTAATATCCTGATTACTGGAGCTAGCAAACACTCAGTATCACTATAAACTGCAGTATCATAACTGACTTCCTTTAAAAATCATCTAATGTTTCTTTAAAATCACTGGTGCTTTTGTAAAGTAGTTCATATTTAGGAATATGAACATTTTATCATGCTGGAAAATTATTTGAATTCCTTTTCATTTAAAACCTATAGCTTTCTATTTAATCTAGCTTTCACAAATATTTTATTTGCCCACTATAGAAAAATCGAGTTTAGAGATAAATGTAAAGTCACTCATAGCTCCATCCAAAAGTCAACAACTCTTAATATCATCATTTTTGTTCTTGTTCTCAGTATTTTTGCTGAATCTATGTTTCGTAGAGTTTCATCATATGTCAGATAAAACTGCATATATATGAGTTTTTAAACAATACATTTTTATTGTCATAAATGAAATACACATTTAATATGATATGACTAGGAAATATAGAGAGATATAACAAAGAAAATTAAAGTCATTTAAAATCTTACCAAATCTAATAACCATAAACTTTTCGATGTATTTTCTCAGAATAGTTTTTCCTATGCCTTTTATATTTTCTTGATTATCAAGTACTTCAAGCGTATAGAAAAGACAGAAACTAATATAAGCAGCAATGGAAAATTTTAAAATATGGGTATTTTTCTGCATGTGTTTCAGATTGTTTAGTTTTTGTTGTCCTTTGCCCTCCCCACGTGTCCCTTTATTTTCCTGGCAAAACAAAGCATTACAGATATAGTTGCAGCTTCCTATACTCCATTTTATTTTTCTAAAACTTATTGATATTGAAATGTCTACCTCTGGCCTACTTACTTTCCCTGCTGAATAATACTTTACCATATGGAAATACCACGATGTACAATTACATGCATAGTGCCATATACATTTGTTTACAGGTTTCTTGGGAAGAATCTCTCTTACTGTGTTCCCAGAAGAGGGATTGGTAAGTTGTAGGGGAGGCTTGTCTTCATTTTTACTATGAATTTCCAATTGTTTAAAGTCGTTGTAACAATTTGTATTCCCACAAGAAATGTGGGGAAACTTGTTTTGTGTTTGGCTTCACTTGATATTCCTAGGCTTTTACTTTTTGTTTGTCAATCTTATGAATGTAAAATGGTATGTTTTAACTTATATTGTGCGCAGACTTTATTATTCGGGACACATGTAACCTTTCTCATGCACCACTGTCATGGATTTGTTTTCAATTTAACTCATTTATTACGCACGGAAAATTGTGAGGTTTCTCAAAGATGGCGATGAGAACTGCTGATGGATTTGCTGCATTAGATCCACCCTCTCCAGCTCTGGCCCTCTAGTGTCAGTATTTCTGCCTTCCATTTCTAGTGCTTCCTCTTTTCAGGTTCTGCGAACATTCTGGCTGTAGAAATCAGTTGCAGTAATTGGAAGAACTTTTACTAAAGTGACTTACTTGTCTTCTTACCTAGTAATTATGCAGACTGTAAAATATATTTATGAAAAATTCAAGTTATATACAAAACCAGACACTACCAAAGCATATACAAGTTCATAATCCCTTTTATTTTTCTCTTCTTCCTCTTCCAATATATAACCACTTGTAGAGAGCCCCTACTATTTCCTTTGTATTTATGTTTATGTCCAAATGCAATAAATATTCTCTAACATATCTCCTTGGATCCATGAGAAGAAGGTGAATGTAATTTTTAAAAATGAATATGATATCTCTACATCAGCACAGTATTGCATTATACGGAAATAAGAGAAAGAATCTAACTCTTCCATGGACATTTAGGTTGCTTGTAGTTTTCTATTATTTTAAACAGTGTTGTGGAAAACGTTCTTGTAAATGTCTTTGGACATCGATGTGAAAATTGTCTTAGGAGATATTTGTAGAAATGCTATTTACATGGTCTTTTTTGCCTACTTTATTCATTTTTATTTAGAAGATTTTATAGAACTTTAGGAATTGGTGACTTCTAAGTAGGTGTAAAACACAGTACCGGGCCAGGCATGGTGGCTCACACCTGTAATCCCAGCACTTCGGGAGGCCGAGGCAGGTGGATCACGAGGTCAAGAGATCGAGACCATCCTGGTCAACATGGTGAAACCCCATCTCTACTAAAGATACAAAAAATTAGCTGGGCATGGTGGTGCGTTCCTGTAGTCCCAGCTACTTGGGAGGCTGAGGCACGAGAATTGTCTGAACCCAGAAGGCGGAGCTTGCAGTGAGCCGAGATCACGCCATTGCACTTCAGCCTGGGTGGCATGAGCGAAACTCCGTCTCAAAAAAAAAAAAAAAAACAGAAAAAACACAGTACCTGGATTCTCTGAGCTTTATGTTCTGTTTGAAGCAGGGGAAGTGACAGTAACTACCTGTTAGGGTGATTTTAAGGATTAAATGAGATACTGTGTACAAAGTTTATAGCATGGGTTTTGGATCACATCAGAGACTAAAAAGTTCAGTTTTGCCTCCTCTTAGTCGGTCCCGAACCCAAATATACTTTTAAATATTCTTTCAGCACAGATTTTAAAGTTTGATAGAAATAGAATTATATTGTGATCACTCCATATGTAAGGTTTCTTTTAGTCAAGAAAATGTTTTTGATATTCAGCCATGTTGTTGCACATGTCAATAGTTCTTTCCTTTTTTATCCTCCTATCTCAGATCTTAAAAAAGGAATACTGCAAAAAAAAATGAAACAATATTTCCACTTGTATTCGGTTTTGGTCTACAGTTGACATTGTTCTCAAGTATCACTAACAGGTTCCCATGGAGAGAAAAATTTATTTTCTCTCCACAACATAACAGGAATTATAACAGATACAGAAGGCCTACTAGCCCTGTGTGAAAATCATCATGTTGACTATATTTCTCAAAAGTTAAACTCAGGTGTAGGGGCAGCTGTCAGTCTTTGTTTCCTCACTATCAATCCCACCACTTCTATTTTTTCATTTGGGGAAAAATAATAATGACTGTAAGAACAATGAAAAAATAATAAAAGGACAGTAAAAAGGTTGAATGCACTGGCTGTGGCAGGGAGCAATCAGAAATGGTTTGTTATTTCCCTTCACTTTATCAAAGTTGCTACATGGACTCATTCTTACCCACCTGTTGGGTAGAATCTTTGATATTTTCTATTTCACTGAGCAATTTAAGATATTAAGAAATTCTGTCTAGTTCAAAACAGGAGCAGAAAACCAAGCACCACACTTTCTCACTCATAATTGGGAGTCGAACAGTGAGAACACATGGACACAGGGAGGGAACAACACACATTGGGGCCACTTGGGGGTCAGAGGAGGGTGAGACAAGGAGACCATTAGGACAAATAGCTAGTGCATGTGAAGCTTAAAACCTAGATGAACGGTTGATAGGTGCAGCAAAGCACCATGGTACACATATACCTATATAATAAACTTACACATTCTTCACCTGTATCCTGGAACTTAAGAAAAATCCTGTTTAGTTTAATTTCCAAACTCAAAAATCTCATTCAGCTGAAAACTTAACCCTTTTTTACATATTTTAACACATAAAATAATCAACAATGAAAACAGGTAGAGGTTGAGCATCTCTGATCCATAAACCCCAAAATCCAAAATATTCCAAGATCTGAAATTCATCCACATCGATGGCTGAGATAGCGATATGTGTGCTTTCTGATGGTTCAATGTATACAAACTTTGATTCGTGCACAAAATTGCTAAAAATATGTAAAATTTTATTTGCGTTATGTGTATGAGGTGTACATAAACATAGGTGAATTTTGTGTTTAGACTTCAGTTATATCTTTAAGAGATCTCTTTATGTATATGTAAATGTTCCAAAATATGAAAAAAGTTTAAAATCCAAAACACTTCTAGTCCCAAGGAATTCAGATAAGGAATATTCAACCACTACATCTAATAAGTCATGGATACTTTAAAATGAAATTTTAAAGTATTTAAACAGTCCAAAAGACATCAGGAGAAAAGGGACAGGACAAAAAGTGGGGAAGGGGATGCAAACAAAAACAAACAAAATAATGAAACAAACCATTAAATTGTAAGCTTGAATCCAATTACATCATTCAACCACTAATAAATCTATATTTAATAACATTAAATATTAATGAATCATACCACATACTCCAATTCAAGTGCAGAGATTGCCAGAATTGATTTAAAAAACCACAAGACCCAGTGCTGTATATGAAATACACGCTTTGAATAGAAAAAAAAAGACAAATATACGTAGGTCTAAATAAGTACATTTGAATTTTTTTAAGACAGTGTCCTACTCTATCTCCCAGGCTGGAGTACAGTGGTGCGATCTCTGCTCACTGTAAACTCCGCCTCCTGGGTTCGAGCAATTCTCCTGCCTCAGTCTTTTGAGTAGCCGGGAATACAGAAACCTGCTACCATGCCTAGCTAAATGTTGGGGTATTTTTAAGAAAGCTGGGGTTTCACTGCATTGGATAGGCTTGTCCTAAACTTTTGACCTCAAGTGATCTACCTGCCTCAGCCTCCCAAAATGCTGGGATTGCCGGTGTGAGCCACTGTACCTGACCCTAAATGAGTACATTTAAAATGATATACTATGCAAACAGTCAGTAATGGAAGTGTGAAGAAGCTATATTAATACCAAATAAAATATGCTTAAGTCAAAACAGTATTTCCAAAGATAAAGAGGGATAGTTCATGATTACAAAAGAGTCATTAAATGGATTAAAAATAATTTGTGCGTCAATTTGCACAAAACAAAATTGAACTAAAGGAATAAATCCACAATTTTTATTAGTGATTTTAATACCCATCTCCCAAGCAATTGACAGATAAACTAGACAAAATCTTAGTCAAGATGCAGATGACCTGAACAACACTCTCCACCATCTTAAACAAACCAATGGAAGACGACACCCAATAACCACAGAATACTGTATGTTTCAAGTACATGTAGTGTTCACTAGGATAGGTCACATGCTAGGTCGTAAAACAAGACTGAATAGATCAAATCAAATTGAATTCATGCAGTGTATGTTACCTGACCACAATAGGATAAAAACAGAAATTAACAATAAGAGAACTAGGAAAGCTCCAAGTACTTGGAGATTAAATATAATACACAAGCCCAAGAAGAAATCAAAAGGTAGAATATAAAATATTTTATTCTAAGGGATAATCAAAATACAACATGCCAACACTTATGAATTACAGCTATGGGAGTTCCCAGAGGGAAGTATAGCCGTACATGCTTATACTGCAATAGAAGAAAAAGAGAAAGGTCTAAAATCAATGACGTAAATGTTCACCTAAAGAAGATTGAAAACACACACACACACACACACACACACACACACACACACACACACAGCAACGAAAACTCCAACGAAGTAGTAAGAAGGAAACAATAAAGGTAAAACTGCAGAGAGAAACCAAATTGAAGACAGACAAAATAATAGAGAAAACTAACAAAGCAAAGAAGCTGGTTGTTTTAAAATATCAACATTAATAAACCTTAAGCTACTCTGATCATGAAAAAAAGAAAGGAAACACAAATGGTCAGTATCAATATCAGAAGTGAAAGCGAAGTGAAACTATCACTACAGATCCTGCAGGCGTGAAAAGGATAATAAGAGACTATTATAAACAACGTCATGGTGACAAATTCTGCAACTTAGATGAAAAGAACAAAGTATCTGAAAAATACAACAAAAACTAACACAAATTTTGCAGAAAAATGTGTCTGGGAAAATTAAAAGATACATTAAACAAAAGAATATGCAAGCCACAGCCTGACAGAAAATGGTCATAAATCATTTTCAGTAAAGAGCCTGATTTCCAGAATATAGAAAGCAGTTTTATAACCTGAAAATAAGGCTGGGCACAGTGGCTCACACCTGTAGTGCCAGTATTTTGGGAGGCCGAGGAGGATGAATGGCTTAAGGCCAGGAGTTTGAGACTAGTCTGGGCAACATGGTGAGACCCTGACACCTAGTATAAGTACAAAAAATTAGCCTTGTATGTTGGCTAATATCAATACAAAAAGTTAGCCTGGTATCAGCTAATTGGGAGACTGAGGTGGGAGGATCGCTTGAGCCCAGGAAGCAGAGGCTGCAGTGAGCCAAGATTGCACCATTGCCTTCCAGCCTGGATGACAGAACAACTAAAAGAAATAAAGATAACAATTACTGTTTAGAAAAAAAAAAAGTTTGAGGAGCCACTTTGCAAAGATAATATACAAGTGGGACAAAATGGTTAACATCAAGGAAATGCAGATTAAAACCACAGTGAGATACTCTACACACCCCACAAAATAACTAGGTTGGGAAAGACTAAACACCAAATGTTGGCAAGAATACAGCACAACTATAACTATTGCTAATGGGACTATAAAACAGTACAACTACTTTGTCAAATTTCTGGAATTTTCTTATAGAACGAATATACATCTCATCTATAATAAATTTCCGAGTTAGGAATCTACCCCAATTAGTGAAAATACATGTTAATAAAAATACTTATAGAAGACCACAATAGCTTTACTCATAATAATCAAAAGTTGAAAATATTTCTGGTGACCACAAATAGAGGATCACGTAGCGAACTACATTATTTCATAGCATGAAATACTACTCAGCAATAAAAATGAAAGAGATACTGATATGTGTAACCTGACTGATAAATATAAAAATTATTTTGTGGACTGAAGGGAGCCTTATATATAGGGTTATCACAACATGATTCAAGTTATGTGGAATTTCTAAAGTTGGCAAACTTAGTCTACAATGAAAAAAATCCAAGGGTACAGAGCTGGAGACTGAGACAAGTCATGAGGAAACTTTCTGGGATTGTATTAGTCCGTTTTTTCACTGCTGATAAAGACATACGTGATACTGGGTACTTTATTCAAAAAAGGTTTAAGGGACTCACAGTTGAACCTGGCTGGGGAGGCCTCATCATCACGGCAGAAAGTCAAAGGGACATCTTACATGGTGGCAGACAAGAGAGAAATGAGAAACAAGCAAAAGGGCTTTCCTCTTATAGAAGCATCAGCTCTTGTGAGACTTATTTACTATTACAAAAACAGTATGGGGGAAACTGTCACCATGATTAAATTCTCTCCCACAAGGTCCCTCCCACAACACGTGGGAATTCTGGGAGCTACAATTCAAGAAGAGATTTGGGTGAGGACACAGCCAAACCATATCAGAGATTATAGTAATGTTCTTTATTTATAGAGTTTTGGGTTACACATATGTATACTTTTGTCAAAATTCGGTAAATACATACTTAAAATTTTTGCATTTCATCATTTGTAAACTTTACACCAAAAGGAAAAAAAAAGGTACCAAATTCTAGTTAATGCACGTTGAGTTCCTGATGTTTGCAATTTACTTTAAAATGCCTAAAAACTACGATGGATTACTGGATGGATAGAAACATGGATCTATGGATGGACATGAGATAAAACAAGACTCCAAGTTGGTGAAGATACAGTTAAAGTGTTCACTGTAAAGTTTTTTCAACTTTGTTGTACGTTCATAAATGTTCATGATAAAATATCAACGAAAACAATTTTCATCCCTCCTCCTCTGTGACAGCCTCAGCCTGAGAAACCCACAGTGGGAAGGGAAAGGAGGGCAGTGTGTTTGTTTATGACCACCCACCCTCACTTCTTAGCAGTGCTTTCTGGCTCTTCTAGGGTTGGATAGGGGCAGGGAGAAAGGAGAGACAGAGGAACAGATAGGGCCTTATTGAATAGTTCAGCTGTATTATGGTGTCACATTTTAGGAGCAGGCATGCAGTTTTGGGCCCTTTCTCATGCGTTCCTGAGAAATTCTCCTGGTAGGGATCTCTGACAGCAGTTCAGTACCTCAGGTAATACAGTTTCTAGGAAGCCACTAAGAGCCCTCCTACCACCTGCCTCTGGGGGTCCTGGGCAGCCTCTTCCTTACCCCTGGCAGGAAGCTTTTCAGGGCAGCGTCCTCCTTAAAATCAATTGTTTTCTCTATTATGGAATTCCTATTTGGCCCATATAAAACATGCAAACACCTTTGTTTGGCTTAACTTGAAGTACGGGCCACTCCCAGCTCCAGTCTTGATCGCTTCTATCTGCCCCATTATTTCAACTTGGCTACAGCCTTTTGCCTTTGGATTGTATTCAGATGGGATAGCAGTTCCCGTGTTCCCAGCCTTCAGGGACGTGAGCTAATCGGTTTGAATGGTTAATTAGAAGTTCCTGTTCAGGCAGCTCATTAGCTTTAAAATGAAGCAGCAGCCTTTTCCCATCCATGAGAATTGGGTGAGGAGGGAGTTCATACAACACACAACCCTTTCAAAAGTCTTCAGTGTAATTAAAAAAAATGCCCATCGTGGTGGCTCACATCTGTAATCCCAGTACTTTGGGCAGCTCAGGTAGGCAGATCATAAGGTCAGGCTTTGGAGACTACCCTGGCAAACATGGGGAGACCCTGTCTCTACTAAAAATTAAAACATTAGCTGAGTGTAGTGGTGGGCCCCTGTAATTCCAGCTACTTAGGAGGCTTAGGCAGGAAAATCACTTCAACCTGAGAGGCAGAAGTTGTAGTGAGCCGAGATCATGCCACTGCACTCCAGCCTCGGGAACAGAGCAAGACTCTCTCTTAAAAAAGAGAATTTTTAGTCCTGTCCTATAAAGGTAAGAGGTAGATAATAACCTATTCTGGCAAACTGGTTCTTGCCCACACCATTTGAAAAGTCTAGAACCTGATTGTAAATGAAAGGATTCTTGACAACTACTGTTTGGCGCTTGATCTTTGACTCCAATGCCAAACTTGGAGAAGACAGCATGTTTCCACTGTTCTGAAAACAGTAGCTAATCTGTGCTTCCCTTTGCTGTCTCGAGGATAGTAAAACATTTATGAGGTACAGAGGCTTGCAGGAAAGTATTTTAGAAGTGGAGTCAGAACTCTACTGTGGAAAGGGGGCTGAGAGAATCATGAATCCGATTCCTTCTCTTGCCAGAGGAGACTCAGATTTGGGATGTGGTTTCTCTGGGTAAACATGAGTCAGTAACAGAAGAGATCAGTAAAACTCTGGTCCACTGCTTAGAAATTAGTGTTTTATGACCTGCCCTCTGCCAGGGAAATAAGCATGAAGACAGCGCTTTTCCTCCCACTATTTTTAAAACTCAGATGAGCAGGTGTTCTATTGCTCCACGTGGTGCGCTTTTGAACTGAGAGGGACTGAGCACGGAGAAGCCCGAGTAGCACTGCCCCCACCCCGTGCCACCTGAAACTCATCATGCTGCTTTCTTTGGAGCGGCTGCCGATTTAAAAGAAGACTTAAGGGGTTTCATTTGGCTCTGTGATTCTGCTGGAAGGAGGCATGTGTAAGGTTGAGCTGAGGTTGCAGAGGAAAGGAGCCGTTTGTCCCACAACCTGAACAAAACAGAACTATGATGAAGCAGCATTGTCCATCTGAGGTAATACCCAAGGTACATTGCCTCATGTCAAGAAAATCAAGGACGTGAATACACATGGAGTGAGGTTAAGAATGGAGGTTTTACAGGCAAAAGAAGAAAAGAGAACATCTCTCTCTTCTGCAGAGAGAGAGGGGCTTCTGAGTGTGTTTTCTGGTGAACTGCACAAGGTTTTATAGACTTGTTGAGGAGGTGGTGTTTGATTTACATACGGTCCAAATATGGGTTGGACCAGGTGAGAGCTTTACATAGCTCGTGAAGAAGCTGGCTATCCACCCGAATCTTCCTATGCATATAGGTTTTCTACTTGGCCAGTGCATGTTGTCTGTCCCTTACTGCACTTGTGGTTGATAAAGAAAAAGGAAGATAAAGCCGTCAGGTTGAGCATGCCTGGCACCCAAGTAGCCTCCTATTGTTACAGCTGCTGGCATTCGCCTGTGCAAGCTTCCAGCTTGCTTGTCTATATCTGCAGCTCGATTTTACAGGCCGCTCTTTGTTAGAAATGGTTTTGGGGCTGCTTTTTATTCAAAGAGAAACCTTACCAAACACTTCCTTACTTTCAATCTCTGACGAAATAATTTCTTTAGAACTCCTGTATCAATGGGACTTCTGGATTACAGTTGAAGTAGTTTTGGCTGATCATCTACTCTGCCTCCACTTAATAGTGAATGCTTTTATTTTCTATGTTTCAAGGAGGGACTCTTTGCTTCTTGCCCTTCTTCAGAATAGCAGTGTGGAAATTGCACTTAAGAACACCTGTTGGGCACAGTGGCTCACACCTGTAATCCTAGAAATTTAGGAGGCTAATATGGGAAAATTGCTTCAGGCCAGGAATTTGAGAGCAGTCTGGGCAACATAGCGGTACCCCATCTCTCAAAAAAAAAATTACTGGGTGTGGGGATGCATACCTGCTGCCCTGTTGGCCCAGCTTCTGTCAGGAGGCCATGGCAGAAAGGTCACTTGAGCTCAGGAGTTTGGGGCTGCAGTGAGCTATGGTCATGCCACTGTACTCCAGCCTGGGTGACTCCATCTCTTGAAAAACACAACAAAAACCAACAAAAGCCCACTTTCTATCTGGAATGGGAACCGGTAGAGCCTTATGACAGTGAGTGACTCAGAGGCAGAGCAAACGTTTGGCCACAGTTTTAATGGTGCAATTTGAACCCTGTGTTTGTCCTACTGACCAAGGCTGTGGCTGTCTTAGGGTCCTTTATATGATCTGGCCTTGGAGGAGAAGAAACTGTTCTTGTTCAACACTTTCTGTTTGTGGAGCCCAAGATAAGAACTTTATGTTTGTTTCACAGATGAGAGGGTGCTAAATAGCTTGCTTAGAATCACACAAGTCAGAGGTAGGAGGGCCACGTTCCTTAATCAGTTTGTGAGTAGATGTCTTAACAAGAACGTACAGCTGATGGCATAATGCTGACCTTAAGCCTAGGTTAATCAAATTGATATTTAATGAAAAGCAATAGATTTCCTCCTGTAGCCCAAGAAAGAGCCACTTGACTACAGCTAATCGGTGAGAGAAATACCTCTCTCAAAGGAATAGGTGATCAGAATTCATGGGCAGCAATGGGACATAGGAATGTGGAAATGAGAGGTGTGGGCTCCAGGGATGCTGGAGAAAACTCCTCCTCCAGTATTCCCTAACTCTCGAATGCTGCTGTCTTTTCAATACAAATACAAACCCACTCTGTTGTTTTGCACTGCCCCATGCCCTGAATCTCTTGTTTGTGGACTGTATCCTCCAGTAACTTATTCAAGCAAGGATACACTGAAGCAAATTGTTCTGAAATATGACTTTATTTCTTCTTACACTTACATGACTGGTGGGGCATAGAATTTTTGATTGAAAATAATTTCCCATTCAAGTTTTAAAGATACTACTCCATTATTTCCTAGCTTCTGGTAGTGCTGTTGAGAAGCCTGAAATCATTCTGATTTTTGATTCTTTGTAAATACTGTTTTTTAAAAAACTTTTCTGAAAACTTAGGAGAGCTGTTTTCCTTTGTCATATATTGCAGATTTTCAAGACAATGTTCCTTGGTGTGAGTTTGTGTTCATGTGTTTAAACCTAGGAGGTTATGTTATTCAACTTGAGAAGTTGCCTTTTTTTTAACTTTTATTTAAGTCCAAAGGTTCAAGCACAGGTTTGTTATTTAGGTAAAATCTGTCATGAGGTTTGTTGTACAGATCATTTCATTACTCCAGTATTAAGCCTAGTCCCATTTAGTTGTTTTTCCTGATCTTCTTCCTTCTCTCATTCTCCACTCTCTGAAAGGCTCTAGTGTGTGTTGTTCTTCCACCTGTTGTATGTTCCTGTGTTCTCCTCATTTAGCTCCCACTTGCAAGTGAAAATATCTGGTATTTGGATTTTGTGTTCCTGCGTTAGTTTGCTAAGAATAATAGTCTCCAGCTTCATCTATGTCCCTGAAGAGAACATGATCGCATTCTTTTGTGGCTGCCTAGTGTTTTTTGTTGTATATGTACCACATTTTCTTTATCCAGTCTACCATTGATGGGCATTTAGCTTGATTCCATATTTTTGCTATTGTAAACAGTGCTGCCATGGACATATGCGTGCACATGTCTCTATAACAGAAGGATTTATATTCCTTTGGGTACATACCTAGTAACCCATTACTAGGTTTGCTGAATCAAATGGTATTTCACTCTTTAGGTCTTTGAGGAATCATGACACTTTTTCACAATGGCAGAACTAATTTGCATTCCCGAATACAGTGTGTAAGTGTTGTTTTTCTCTCTAACCTTGCCAGTATGTGGTTTTTTTTTTTTTTTGCTTTAATAATTGCCATTATGACTGGTGTGAGATGGTATCTTATTATAATTTTCATTTGCATTTCTCTAATAATCAGTGACGTTGAGCTTTTTTAATATGATTGCTTGTTGCATATATGTCTTGTTTTAAAAGGGTCTGTTTATGTTCTTTGCCCACCTTTTTATGGGTTGTTTGTTTTCCTCTTGTAAATTGAATTTCCCTACCGATGTTTGATATTAGATTTTTGTGGAATGCATAGTTTACAAACATTTTCTCACATTCTGTAGGTTGTCAGTTTTCTCTGGTGATAGTTTATTTTGCTGTGTGAAAGTTTCTCATTTTAATTTGACCCCAGTTTTCAATTTTGCTTTTGTTACCTTTTCTTTTGGCATGTTCATGATGAAATCTTTGCCTGTGCTTACGTTTTGAATGGCATTGTCTCGTGTCTTGCAGAGCTTATATAGTTTTTGGTTTTACATATCAGTGTTTAATCTATCTTGAGCAAATTTTTGTATGTAATGTAAAGAAGGGGTCTAGTTTCAGTCTTTTGCATATGGCTATCCAGTTATCCTGGCATCGTTTATTGAATAGGGAGAATCTTTTCCCCCTTGCTTGTTTTTGTTAAGTTTGCCAAAGGTCAGATAGTTGTAGAAGCTTGGTTTTGTTTCTGGATTCTCTATTCTGTTCCATTAGTCTATGTGTTTGTTTTTGTACCAGTACTATGCCATTGTTTCCTGTAGCCCTGTAATGCAGTTTGAAGTCTGGTAGCATGTCGCTTCCAGCTTTGCTCTTCTTGCTGAGGGTTGCCTTGGCTGTTTTTGGTTCCACATAAATTTTTCAAAAGCTGGTTTTCTGAAAAAAATAATAAAACTCAATCTACTTCTTAACATTTTTCAAGAACCCAAATGAAATCATGACTGCTCTTGGAGATGGCACTCTGTATGTTTCAATTTACTACCCAGTAACTGGTCTATTAAAATCATACTGGTAAAAAAATAATAAACTTGAAGCTAGACCAACGAAGGAGAAAGGGAAGAGATTCAAATAACCACCATCAAAAACAATAAGGGCAATATTACCACTGACCCCACAGAAATACAAACCACCCTCACAGAATATGATGTACAAATGTAGGCACTTTTTTTCTTTAATTTTGAAATGAAGTTTTGTGCTTGTTGCTCAGGCTGGAGGACAATGGTGAGATCTCGGCTTAGTCTAACCTCTGCCTCCTGAGTTCAAGCTATTCTCCTGCCTCAGCTTCCTGAGTAGCTGGGATGACATGCATGTGCCACCATGTCTGGTTAATTGTGTATTTTTAGTAGACATGGGGTTTCTCCATGTTGATCCATCTTGTCTTGAACCCCCAATCTCAGGTGATCAACTCACCTTGACCTCCCAAAGTTCTGGGATTGCAGATGTGAGCCACTGAACCTGAAACAATTGAGAAAACTAGAAGAAACTGATAAATTTTTGGTCACAACCACCCGCCCTGAGATGCAAGTTTGGTTTAACATATGCAAATTGATAAATGTCATCGTCACATAAACAGAACTAAAGAAAAAAATTACCCACATGATTTTCTCAATGGATGCAAAAACAGCTTTTGATAAAATTCAACTTTCATGTGTGTTAAAAACTCTCAATAAACCAGGTATTGGAGGAACATACCTCAAAATAATAAGAGCCACATGTGACAAAACCACAGCCAGCATCATACTGAATGGACAAAAGCTGAAAGCATTCCCCTTAAAAATTGGCACAAGATAAAGATACCCTCTCTCCCCACTCCCATTCAGCATAGCTTTGAGGGTGTTCTTTGCTCTTGGATTTCTAATTCTTTTAATTGTGATGTTGGGTAGTTAACTTGAGATCTCAATTTTGTTTTTGAGATGGAGTGTTGTTCTCTCAACCAGGCTGGAGTGCAGTGGTGTGATATGGGCTCACTGCAACATTTATCTCCTGGGTTCAAGCAGTTCTCCTGCCTCAGCCTCCTGAGTACCTGGGATTACAGGTATGTGCCACAACACCAGCTAATTTTTGTATTTTTAGTAGAATGGGGTTTCACCATGTTGGTCAGGCTGGTCTCAAACTCCTGACCTTGTAATCTGCCCGCCTTGGCCTCCAAAAGTGCTGAGATTACAAGAGTGAGTCACTGCAGCTGTCCCGAGTTCTCACTTCTCGATGTGAGCATTTAGTACTATAAATTTCTCTCAACACTACTTGACTACCTGCATCCCAGAAACTCTGGTAAGTTGTACCTTTGTTCTCATTACTTTCAAAGAACTTCTTAAACTTCTTGATTTCTGCCTTAATGTCATGATTTACCCAGGAGTCATTCAGGAGCAAGTTACTCAGTTTCCATGTAAGTGTATGGTTTTGAATGAATTTCTTAGTCCTGATTTCAAATGTGATTGCATTTGCTTTGTGACCTAAGGTATCTTCTATACTTATGAATGATCTATGTGTTGAGTTGAAAAAATGTGTATTCTGCAGTCATTGGATGAAATGTTCCTTGAATATCAGTTCCATTTGGTCTGTAGTAAAGATTAAATTTCATGTTGATTGGTTGGTTTTCTGTCTGGAAGATCTGTCCAGTGCTGAAAGTTGGGTGTTGTAGTCTCCAGCAATTACTGTGTTAGGGTTTATCTCTCTCTTTCTTATTTGCTGCGTGTGTCTGTTCTTTTTTCTCTCTCTCTGTCTGTCTCTATTTCTGTCTTTGGAATTCTGATCATTTTAGTGTTGAACCTGTTCAAATTTTCTTCCGGATTTCAACTTTTTTCTTATCGCTATTTCTGGAAGAAATAAGGTTCATCTACTCAACTTTGTTGTCTTACTATTCTAACAAGAATTTTTCACAAGTTCTGCTGTCATATTTTTAATTTCTAAGCGTTTACTTTTTCTTTAAATTTGGTTCTTGTTTCATGAAAATGGTAACACTTTTATCTCTTCGTGAACATTCATATGGGTTTCAGAAGGTCTTATCTCCTAGCACAGTCCTCATTCAGGCTGCATTTATGTGTCTTCTTGCTCTGGTCTCGGCCATTCATGTTAGAAGCTTTGCTCAGATGCCTGGTGACCCTTAGCTGTCTGTGTCTGTTAGAAAAAAATGGAGCACTGAAAAGCTAAAATCTGATGGAAGTTCTGTGATTGTAACATTTTGTGGGGGGTGGTCTTGCTGGGTCAGACCTTTTCTTCTTGAGCAAGAGAGATTCTCTCTAGAGAAAAATCATCTTAACTTCTGACCAAGTGTATCTGCCACCCTCATTGTAACTCAGTGGTAGGAAAACCTGGAGGATCTCAGTGTTCAGTGTGTACATTTAAGCACTTGTGTCTAGAGAGCTCCTGCCTAGAGACACCAAATTTTACTGTACAGAGAGGAAACCTCCACCCTGCCACCACCGTGGGATGCAGGCACCGATTCTAGGGAGAGGATCTGGGATCTACCTACTACTGAAACATAAATTCCCTAGGTAGATTTAGCTGCCAACTCTTGAACCGTTGGGGATCCTGGTTGCCTTCCTGCCACTGGCTTGGGATTTAGCATCTCTGGGTCTACTGTCAGGTGTCACTGACAGCTTCTGCTTGCCAGTTTTCTATATGCTGAAGGGATTGTCTTTATTTGCTTTTTATCTTTGTCGGTTTATTTATTTTCAATCATCCCGTGTTAATGTGGTTTAATGATGGAGTGAAGGCATATGCAGGTATTCAACCAAACACCTTAGCTGAAGTCTGTGTATTTCTCTTGTAGTAAAATCTTGATCATTCTATGTTTCAGTTAATCAAATCTTTATATATGCATTCTGATTTGGGGATGATGTGAGGGAAGAGAGAGAGAAAGAAAGAGAGACTCAGACGGACAGAGACAGGGTGAGAGAGAGAGGCTACTGTGACAAATCTGTGGGTCTGTGTATTTGGAAGTCAATAGGAATTTAGCCCTGTTTTCTGTCTAAAAAGCAGGAGTGTCCAGAAAATGGATCTGGAACTAGGCTAAGAATCTTTGAGGCAATGGCGCAGATCCAGTTGTGTTCAATTTTTAGTCCTTAGGCTGAAAGGGAAAATAATGTAAAACACATTTTAAAAAATTTCTGGCTGGGCGCGGTGGCTCAAGCCTGTAATCCCAGCACTTTGGGAGGCCGAGGTGGGTTGATCACAAGATCAAGAGATCGAGACCATCCTGGTCAACATTGTGAAACCCTGTCTCTGCTAAAAATACAAAAAATTAGCTGGGCATGGTGGTGCGTGCCTGTAATCCCAGCTACTCGGGAGGCTGTGGAAGGAGAATTGCCTGAACCCAAAAGGCGGAGGCTGCGGTGAGCCGAGATTGTGCCATTGCACTCCAGCTTGGGCAACAAGAGCGAAACTTCATTTCTAAAAAAAAAAAAAATTTATGAAAGTGGTGTTTTCTGATTTGCCCTCAGATAATTAGATATAAAAAGTAGCCATACATTTTTGGCTAACTCAGCATTCGTTGCTCCATTCAGCGAATTTATCTTTATATTCATGTTCTTTCTCTCCAGCTTAATATCCAAAATTTAAAAATGAGGAATGCAGAATAGTTGAACTAAAAGAAACAGATCAACCACAACCTGACTCTTCTTCCTCTCACCCAAAGAAAACCATTGTTAACATTTTGCTATATTCTCTTTATGTACTTTTCTCAGGTACTTTTATTCGAATATATTTTTGATCATAAAATTGTCTTAGACAATAAGTTGTCAGAGAAGAACACCCACTCTTTTTACACTCCAGGCTTCCAGCTTGAAGGTGACTGACTTGGGAATCCTGTATTTTAACAAGATATGATGTTGATATGGAATCTTTTATTTGACTGTTCTGAGGTGTTCTCTTTTTAGCATACTCTCCTTCATCCCCTTCTTCCCTGCTATACACACACATACACATTCACACATACATGCATTCTTTCTTTCTCTCTCACATGCACATTCTCATACGCAAATACAAGCATGCTCATGCACATGTGCACACACACAGGCACGTTCATGCACACACTCACACTCATATGAACCAACATGCACATACACACTCTCCTTCATCTCTTTCCTCCCTGCTACACACACACACTCTAACACTCATATGCACATGTGCACACACACATATGTACAACATGCAATGTGTCAGAAGGCCATGTAGAAAATGATTGTTACTCTCCAAAAGAAAGGACACCCACACTTTTGCAATGGAAAAAAACAGTTCTGTTTATGTAAAAAAAAAAAAAAAAAAAAAAAAAAAGAATTTTCTATTAGGCCTAGAAAGAAACTTAAAAAGTGTTTCTTCTTTTATCTAATCAGAACTTGTGTATGTGCACACACCCGTGTGACAGAAAGAGCCAGGGAGAGAGGGAGGGAGAGGAGGTGAAGGCAAGAAGAGAGAGGGCGATTAAAAAGCAAGTGCACTGTGGCAAGCTCGTCTGGACTAAGTGAGAAGCAGGCGGTAGTGGTGATGAGATAGGAGCTCGGAATGTTTCCTGGTACCAAGACTGTCATAAGTGGAATTGGGGTCTGAAAAAGTGACAGCAAAATTCAGCGTTCCTTTGACAACCACTCAGAAAATAGAATGTGAGGAAGCAGGAGGAAGGGAAGGTGTGGGGCCAGCCATGAGAATGCACCCCGCTGCTCCACGAATGCCTAGAAATGCTGGTCACTTATAGGGCACAGGTGAGGGGAAGTCTGGACTGGTGGCAGTAGTGCTGCCAAGCCATGTAGCCTGCTCTCTCAAGGGTGAATGTTCTTGCATAAGTAGTGGGGAAGATTATTCCCTAGTTTTTATAGGCCCCATTTGTCCTAGACACAGATTTTAATGTTCTCAGGTGATCGCTTGCTTGATTGTCTGTGTAACAGATCAGCAATCCTTTTTTTTTTTCTGGAAAGGTCTAGGCAGTAAATATTTTAGGCTTGGCAGCCCATATGGTCTCTGTCACAGCTACTTATCTCTGCGGTTGTGGTGTGAAAGCAGCCATAGAAATGGGTAATAAAGGAGTGGGGCTGAGTTCCAAAGTACTTTTATGAGAACTGAAAATTGTATTTTATATAATTGTTGACATGTCCCAAGATATTGTTACTTTTTTGAATTCTTTCACATTCGTGGCTCATGAGCTGTCTGACAAGAGACGACAGGCAGGAATTGGTGGATGGGCCATGGTTGCCCAAACCCTGTGTCCAAATCATGGCATTGTACAAGCAGGAGGGATCTCTGACCCTCTCTTTTTTTCCTCTTTCCTTCTTTTCAGTTTCTCATTGTGCTGATTTGGAAACCAGAAATCGAAAGCTCTGGGAAGTGAACTCTTTCTGACTTAACCTGTTAGTGGCAGTGTTAGGATAAAATGTCAGGTCTCAAGGAGCACTTCTTAGAGCCCAGATCAGACTGAATGCTGCTTTTGTGATTGCAGAAGGCATACCATCCTCTGGTACACTAGCTCCTTAGCATCACCCTGAATCTGAAACTTAGTTCTTCATAAAGTCTTTTGTTCTATGATTCCTCAGTGCATCATTTGCTAATTTGCGCCAGTTATTCTGTTTAACACAACTGAGATATAGACATAAGCAAAGTTCCTACCCTTTAGGAACTCACTTCTTCAGGGCCTGGTTTGATAATCCAGACAAAGCTACTTAAATGTAGTTTTATCCTTAAAAGCAAAATCGGCTGCACTTATGTAAGTTACAATAATAATTAGAAATTAGGAAAAATCCATTCTTAAAACAAGAAGGCAAAGAGAATAAAAAATAAACATCCAAGTCACCCTCTGACTGTGCGTTGGTTTTAAAACAACAAGACTATTATTTTAAGTGAACACAAGGAAAATTTTGCTACCAAGCGAGTACAATTTCTAACAGGTGATACATCGACTCCTCTAATTCCAGACATTTCCGAAAGTGCCCTTACTACCTACATTACTTCCTTCTGTAAAGCTCTACTGATTAAGACTTTATCTTTTGTGGTTGGATTTTTGCTTTTGGAATTACAACCTGCTTTTCAAGTCACATTTTGTAAATTAGTTGAGGTATCTTGCTGAGTGATAAAGTCTGAGTCAAAAACTTCCTGAAACGTGCCTCGTGAACTCGTGAGGCATCATGGCAAAGATCCCAATTGTTGGACTGAGGCAGAGAGGTAGAAAGAAGAACACAGACTTTAAGGTCTGACAGATGTAAGTATAGGTCCCACCTCCACCACGTATTAGATGTGTAATGTTAAATGAGCTACTATACCTCTTTGAGCCTCAACTTTCCTCTCTGTAAAAAGAAGATGTTAAACCTTTCCTTGCACTATTGTTGTAGGGATTAGAGATGATGTCAATAAGAATGTTTCCAGCATGCTCGGTATTCAACGTACCTTGGATAGACTTATTTGGCCAGTTCACTGCAAAGGGTAATATACACGAGTAAGATTTTTTTTTTCTTCAAAATAGACTTTTTGGGATTAAACTCTAAAAAAGTGTTAAATAAATGAATCAAGATATTTTTCATTTCTGTTGTTGAAGTATTTGCCTTCTTACGTTTGGTAATGTTAGGATTTTCCACAGAAGAAGTTGACACTTTCCTTCTTAATCATACTGGCGATACCATGTTTCAACACGTTACTATTTTCTTTTCGAAAAGTGTCATTTGTCTAGCTTCCCTTGAAAGATCAGCTAGGTGTCACATTGTCCCTGCTTCTGCTAATCTTTCAAAATGCTCACCACCATAGTCATAACATTTTCTTCATGCTCAAGTTGATTTAAAAAATGTTCTAAAGACAGTGTTGCTGAATATTTATTTGTTTAATAAAAATTAGGCTTTTAAATATAAAAATATAGATTTATTATAAAGCCTCTAGAAAGCAAAGAAAAATAGATTTGAAAAATACCTTGTTTAATCACATAAAGCTAGGCAGAGTTAAATCACTGTTTCCATTTTGGTACATTTTATTTTAATCTTTTCACTATTTTAATGTCCTTCTTTATATCCATAATGGTGATAACATGATGTATATATGAACATGTATATATTATATAAATATATCTTTTAAAAATGGTATCTGTAGGCCGGGCGCGGTGGCTCAAGCCTGTAATCCCAGCACTTTGGGAGGCCGAGGCGGGTGGATCACGAGGTCAAGAGATCGAGACCATCCTGGTCAACATGGTGAAACCCCGTCTCTACTAAAAATACAAAAAATTAGCCGGGCTTGGTGGCGCGTGCCTGTAATCCCAGCTACTCAGAAGGCTGAGGCAGGAGAATTGCCTGAACCCAGGAGGTGGAGGTTGAGGTGAGCCAAGATCGCGCCATTGCACTCCAGCCTGGGAAACAAGAGCGAAACTCCGTCTCAAAAAATAAATAAATAATAAAAAATAAAAACGGTATCTGTTTGTTTATTATATATAAATATATATCTAATGAGTATATATCTACATATCTCCTTCTATATTTATATATCTCCATGATAGAAGTTGGAAAATACTGAAAACTGTAGAGGAGTTCGGAGAAACAACCTATAATCTCATTATACAAAAATAATTTTCTTCCCTTTTGCTTCTCCACATTTTGGCTTAGATCAAATTTAGAAATGATTTTCTTAACATTCTTGGTATTGTGTTTTTAGAGTATCAAGATGTTGCTGCATATTCTGATTTTTATGTATAGTTGTGACAGGAACACCCACAAAAATAATTGTTCTAGAAAAGAATTTGTTAACAAATATTTTCTTCCAGGAAGTGGTGTATTAGCGTTTTAAAAGAAACATTTCTGGACGTCAAAGTAGACATTGGGCTTATATCAACAGCTCAATCTTTTTAAAAATACTCTTTATTTTTAGAGCAGTGTAAAGTGAATAGTGAGGCATAGTGGAAAGTACAGAGAGTTCCTACATTCCCACCTCCCCAAATGCACAGCCTCCTCCACTATCAGCCTTCCTCACTAGAGAGGTACATTTGTTACAATGGATGAACCAACATTGACTTATCACTGTCACCCATAGATTATAATTGACATTAGGGACCATTCTTGCTGTCGTATATTCAGTGAGTTTTGACAAGGGTGTAATGGCATGTGTCTACCATTATAGTAACACACAGAGTAGTTTCATTGCCCTAAACATCCTCTATGCTCTGCCCATTTATCCTTCCCCACTCTTCAACCCCCAGCAATCACTGAACGTTTTGATGTCTCTATAGTTTTGCCTTTTCCATAATGTCATATAGTTGGATTCATATAGTAAGTGGTCATTTGAGATTGGTTTCTTTCACTTAGTAGTATGTATTTGAGTTTCCTCTATGTCTTTTAATGGCTTCATAGCTCACGTGCTTTTTTTCTGCAACAAAAGCCACATTCAAAGATGATTGCTTTCATTGCTGAATAATATTCCACTGTGTCGATGTAGAGGTTTGTTTATCCAGGCACTTACGAGTCTATAGTAACCAGTGTGGAGCCGGGGAAGCCATAAATGGCCTGGTTGTGGCGAAGGCCTGGAGCCTATGTCGATAGGAGCCATGGAGGTTGGAGGCATTAGATCTTAGAGCCATAGGGGAAGGCCTGGAGCTTGGGTTGACAGGGTCTGTCCCATAGCCTGTGGCTATAGAAACCTGCCTGGTGTTGAGTTCACTGAATTGTGCCTGGCATTGGAGTTGATGTTGAAGTCAGGTGTTACATTTGCTCTTCTCTCTGCACATACATAGTATCTCTTTCCATGCTGCACTACCCAGGTTTAGGGGCGGGGTAATGCAGATAATATAAAACTCTCTTTTATACTCTATTTTATGCCGTTTTTCTTACTTTTCTACTCCACAAACGTGCTATAACCTCTCACCTGGATTCCTTGTCTCTTTTGAAGACACTTTGATGCACGGATGGCTGTTCAAATTGATGTTTCTGTGAAGGAATAAGTGCTGAAAAGTTCTGTTTTGCCATTTTGTCCATGGCATTCTTCTCTGTTAACTGAAAAAGTATTTTTACTGAATAACATATTGTTAACAATTGTCAGACCCTTGGTTTAGCTCTGGAAGTTTCTCCTTTAGAGCAAGTTCGTTTCATAGTTCCCTATAGAAAGACTATAGTTGTAAAATGTTGGTAGAGATGATATTTTGTGTGTAGAATTAAGGACCGATTACACATAAATGTTTAGCGGACAGTAAACATTTGTGAGTAATCTGTTCTTACACACGAAAAGAAGGTCTATAGCTTTAGGAAAGGGAAAATTATCAAGGTTATTCAGACAATATAAAATGAGTTGAGAAAATTGAAGGGAATGTTTATACTTGAATGAGACCTCATGGAGAAAGACAAAATAAGGAAGCCATGGGAGAATATTTGCATTCTCGGAACCACAAAAGTGAGGAAAGCCAAGAGCACAGCTGGAGTTGCACCAGATCAAGTAGACATTCCATCAGAGCCTGAACTGAGAATGCACCATTCCTAGTCACCTTGATAACAGCCCCATTTTCTGTTAATAATACTCTATGAGAAAAATCTTGCAAAAATAGTCAGAAAAGGCAGAGTCACATGCGGTTCAGTGTGTTCCACCTTGGCAGACGGTCTTAGGAGGAGTTTTGGAAGGATCGTGCTGCAGGCAATGGATGAGATAATGATGAGAACTTTTCCAGCTCTGTATAAAAAGGCAAGCGAAATATATGCTTGTGAATTTTTGGCTGCTTTTTTATGCTGTATTTTCAGATCAATTTTATCCCAGTTAATGTGAATATAAACTCTGATTGTTATGGTTATCTCTCGTGGGGTGTCTATTATTTTGTCAGAAATTGTATCAGGAACTTTATATCAATCACTAAATTACACATTTCCAAGCTGCATATGAATTAGGTATTACTATGATTATTTTACAGATGAAGAAGATGAGACTCAGAGCAATACATAAGTTGCCCAAGGTCAGAGAGCAAGTAAGTACCAGAAATAAAAGCCAGAGAAATCTAATTCCCATATCCTTGCTCTTTCAATGATGTTTCAGAGTTGATTACAAAAAGAATTGTTCTGTGTGCCCAGGATAATTTACTACCTACTAAATTTAACCATAGGGCAGTCTTATAAACAGGGTAGAGTATGCAGTTAAGATAAAATTTGAGAGGAAAAATTAAATTAAAATAGTATATAACCAATGATCAGAATATTCTCTCAGTATTTTAGAAATTTATGTAAGAATAAACTAGATACTGATAAAAAGTCACATTCTTTATGCACAAATCTTGTAAGTAGCTACTGTTAAAGAGAGGATATTATTTACCTAGAAGAAACTGGGGTTGTCAACCACTATATAATCATTCGTGGGGTGAATGTCTTTTTTATTTTAGGCCTCTGGCTGATGGATCCAAGAGGTAGATACGTGATGTCAAAATATTCTCTTTTATAGGTAATTACAATTTACAATGGAAGATACAGAGGCCACAAGGTAGTAGAGTTGAGTTATATTAACAGAAAATCTTGTTAGAGAAAAGAACCACCTCTCACTATCATGTTCAATGGCAAAGATTAATAGAAGGTACAGCAAAATGGACACACATGCGAGTATACCCACATTGATATTGGAAGTAACTTTTTTCTTATATACTATAAATCATATCCCAGAATATACTCATAATGTGTACACTTATTGGGATATTACAATCAACGTACAAAATATGTACCTTATGTACATTGACTGTGATGTACATATGTGTACACAATACAGATGTATGAAAAATGTACATAATCTGTACAATATTACATTTATATGTACATAATGTGTACACAGTAGGTATGTACATAATGTGTACAATATGTAAATATATTGTAATACAATGATTTCATATAATCACAACAGCATATATAATCACAATACACATATACATAATATCAATATAAATGTACATATTGCACACATATACATTTACATTTATTGTGATATTACGATATGTACACATGTACATCATGCACACGTGCAGATTTGCGGTATATACACGTGTACGTAAGTGCACAGTATGTACATATGTACACTACACATATGTTCATATAATGAAGATATGTACCTTCTGTACAGGAGTACACAGTATGTACAATATGTACACGTATATACTAGGTACACATATAGGTGTATACCCACTTTGGTAACCGGAGAGATTTCTATCTAATATACTAAATATAAAATCCCAGAATGTAGTCATAGTGTGTACATTTATTGTCGTATTGTGATAAATGTATTAAATAGGCACAATCTGTACATGTACTCTGCTGTACATAGGTGTACACAATGCACATGTACAAAAAATGTACATAATCTGTAAAATATGTACCTATATATTTCTATAATGTGTACACAATGCATAGGTACATAATGTGTGCACTATGCACATTCCTTAAAATATCAGTGATAAAATATATATAATCACAGTAAGATATATAATCACACTAATACATATATGTCGTGTAATATCACCAAAAGGTACGTATTGTACACATTAGGTATGTATTAGGTACATATGTATAGTGCACATATTATGAAAATATATATGTATCATGATAACACGGTATGTACACGTATACAAATATGTGCCTACTATTTAAACAATGTACACATGCAGAAATAGGTGCAAACTATATGCCTATGCACAGCAGGCTATCACTACAGTTCTGCTCATAGCAGCCTCAATGCCCACCCTGGCTGCTTAAAGACCCCCTGGCTAGGGGGCTGTGGGTACAGCTGCTGTGGCCCGGCTATTTTGAAAATGTGGTGTAATATGATACTGGCAACCTATCACACAGAAATGATAATGTTATTGTGGTTCTTTACATATTAGGCAATAGTTCTAGTTACACATTTGGCATATTGACAAAAATGTCATCCTCACCCCATTGACATTAGAATTGAAAGCATAGGAGGGTTTCACCCCTTGCAATGTTTAATTCAATATAATTGTTTTCTTGTTTACATTAGTGACCATATCAGAGCACGGTGTACATCTCTTGCACTATTCAGAATATTTCTCTATGGGCAGCAACATTTTTCTCTCCTTATCTGGATATTAGGAAGAATATCACAGGACCGGCTTACAGCGCCAGTCACATCGTGAGCAATGTCATCTGTAATCCCCTAGTTATTAAGAACAATGTAACGGGGGTCTCGTGTGCTTTTGGAGATATTTGGAGTAATATCCTTTTAGTTTCTGGATATTAGAAACAATACTACAGTGGTGGTGTACACTTCCTGCGATATTGAGAGTATACTCATCCTCTGTCCCTGGGATATTAGGAACTACATCGCAGAAGCGTTGCACTTTGCCTATAATATTGGAACAATCACAGAGTGTACACCTTCTTTCATTGTGAGAGAAATACCTACTTAGGATATGATGGATAATATCACAATATAGACACACATGGGTATATACCCACTGTGATATTGGAGGTCATTTTTATCTAATATACTAAAAGTCATAACCCGGAAAAACTCATAATGTGTAGACTTATTGGGATATTACACTCAATGTACAGAATATGTAACATATGTACATTGACTGTGATGTACACACATGTACACAATACAGATGTACAATAAATGTACATAAACTGTATCATTTGTACGAATATATGTACAATATGTGCACACAATAGGTATGCACATAATGTGTACAATATGTACATTTATTGTAATATCACAATGTTATATAATCAAAACTGCATATAAAATCACAATACACATGTAATATGTAATATCAATATAAATGTACATGTTGCAAACAAGATGTACATTTACATTTATTGTGATATGTAAACATGTACGTCATGTACCCATTATGTACAGATGCACAATATATGCAAGTGTACATATGTGGGTACAGTATGTACATATGTACACTACACATGTGTACATATAATGTAGATATGTACCTTCTGTACCCGAGTACATTCTATGCACAATATGTACACATATAAACGATGTACACACCTGGGTGTACAACCACTTTGGTAACCGGAGAAATTTCTGTCTAATATACAAAATATAATAATTCAGAATGTAGTAATAGTGTGTACATTTATTGGCATATTGCAATAAATGTATAAAATAGGTACAATCTGTACATTTACCCTGCTGTACATATGTGTACACAATGCACATGTACAAAAAATGTACATACTCTGTAAAATATGTACCTACATATTTCTATAATGTGTAAACAATGTATAGGTACATAATGTGTACACTATGCACATTCCTTAAAATATCAGTGATAAAATATATATAATCAAAATAACGCATATAATCACAGTAATATATATATATATCATGTAATATCACAAAAAAGTACATATTGTACACAGTAGATACGCATTAGGTCTATATGTATTGTGCACATATGTACATATATATTTATCATAACACCATGTGTACACTTATACCAATATGTGTTCATTATTAAAACTATGTACCTAGGCCGGGCGCGGTGGCTCAAGCCTGTAATCCCAGCACTTTGGGAGGCCGAGGAGGGTGGATCACGAGGTCAGGAGATCGAGACCATCCTGGTCAACATGGTGAAACCCCGTCTCTACTAAAGATACAAAAAATTAGCTGGGCATGGTGGCGCGTGCCTGTAATCCCAGCTACTCGGGAGGCTGAGGCAGGAGAATTGCCTGAACCCAGGAGGCGGAGGTTGCGGTGAGCCGAGATCGCACCATTGCACTCCAGCCTGGGTAACAAGAGCGAAACTCCGTCTCAAAAAAAAATAAAAATAAATAAATAAAATAAAACTATGTACCTGTGCAGAACAGGCTATTACCACAGCCCCCCTCGTAGCAGCCCCAAGGCCCACCCTGGCTGCTTAAAGACCCCCTGGCTAGGGAGCTGTAACCACATTCCCCGCCAGAGGGCCCGTAACAGCTCCCAGGCTGACGCTGGCTGCTTAGGGACCCCCCGGCTAGGGCGCTGTGCCCGGCTATTTTGAAAATGTGGTGTAATATGATGCTGGCGACCATATCATATGGAAATGATGTTATTCTGGTTTTTGATATACTAGGCAATAGTTCTAGTTACACCTCTGCCATATTGACAAAAATGTCATCCTCACACCCCTGGACATTAGAATTGAAATCATAAGGGGGTTTCACCCCTTGCAATGTTAAATTCAATAGAATTGTTTTCTTGTTTACATTAGTGACCATGTCAGAGCACACTGTACTCCTCTTGCCGTATTCAGAGGATTTGCCTATGGGCAGCAACATTATTCTCTCATTCTCTGGATATTAGGAACAATATCACAGGACCGGTGGACAGCCCCAGTCATATCGTGAGTAATGTCATCTGTAATCCCTTAGTTATTAGAAAAAATATCACGGGGGTCTTGTGTGGTTTATCAGATACTTAGAGTAATATCTTTTCCGTTTTTGGATATTAGACACGATACTACAGTGGTGGTGTACACTTCCTGCGATATTCAGGGTATAATAATCTTTTGTCCCCAGGATATTAGGTAGTACATTAAAGAAGCCTTGTACTTTGCCTGTGATATTGGAACAATCACAGAGTGAACACTTGCTTTCAAAATGAGAGTAATACCTACTTAAAATATGATGGATAATATCAAAAACTGGACACACATGGGTGTATACCCACTTTGATATAGAAATTTTTATCTAATATACTAAAAATCATATATCACAATATACTCATAATGTGTACACTTATTGAGATGTTACAATCAATGTGCAGAATACATACCATATGTACATAGTGTTATGTACATATGCGTACACAATACAGATGTACCAAAAACGTACATAATCTGTACAATATGTGCAATTACAGGTACATAATGTGTACACAATAGGTATGTACGAAATGTGTGCAATATGTACATTTATTGTAATATTACAATGATATCACAACAGCATATAAAATCACAATACACAAGTAATACATAATATAAATGTACATATTGCACACATCGTGTACATTTACATTTATTGTTGTATCACAGTGTGTACACATGCACATCATGTACCCATTATGTACACATGTACAAAATGTGCACATGTACATATGTGTGAACAGTATGTACATGTGCACACTATGTACACATAAATACATATAATGTTGACATGTACATTTTGTACATGAGTACCTAATATGCACAATATGTACACGTATAAACTATGTACACAACTGGGTGTACACCCACTTTTGTCAATGGAGTAATTTCTAATATGGTAAAAATTATATTTTAGAATGTACTCATAATGTGTACATTTATTGGCATATCACAAGAAATGTATAAAATAGGTACAGTCTGTACATTTACTCTGCTGTGCATAGGTGTACACAATACACATGTAGAAAAAGTGTACATAATCTGTAAAATATGTACCTATATATTTCTATATTGTGTACACAATACATAGGTATATAATGTGTACACTATGCACATTCCTTAAAATATTAGTGATAAAATATATTTAATCACAATAAGATATATAATCACAGTAATATATATTGTCTAATATTACAAAAAAGTACATATTGTACACATTAGGTATGCATTAGGTACATATGTATTTTGCACCTATTATGTCAATATAAATTTATCGTGGTAACACCATATGTATGCATGTACATATATATACCCGATATTAAAACTATTTACACATGTAGTAATAGGTGCAAACTATGTACCGATGCACAGCACGCTATTACCAAAGCCCCCCTTATAGCAGCCCCCAGGCCCAGCCTGGCTGCTTAGAGACCCCCTGGCAATTGGGCTGTGCCCACAAACACTGCTCGAATGTCTGTAGCAGCCCCCATGCCCACCCTGGCTGCTTAGGGACCCCCTGACTAGGTGTCTGTGCCCACAGCCCATGCCAGAGTGCCCGTAGCGGCCCCCAGGCCAACCATGGCTGCTCAGGGACCCCTGGCTGGGTCGATGTGCTCACAGACCCCACCAAAAAGCCCAGAGCAGCCCCCAGGCCCACCCTGGCTGTTTAGGGGTCCCCTCGCTTGTGGGCTCTGCCCACAGCTGCTGAGGCCCAGCTACTTTGCAAATCCGGTGTAATATGATACTGGCAACCATATTATATAAAAATGATAATCTTATTCTGTTTTTTTGTATATTAGGCAATAGCTCCAGTTACACCTCTGCCATATTGACAAAAATGTCATCCTCACCCCCATTGACATTAGAATGAAAATCATAGGGGAGTTTCATTCTTTGCAATGCCTAATTCAATCTAATTGTTTTCTTGCTTACATTAGTGACCATATCAAAGCATGGTGTACACCTCTTGCCGTATTAAGAATATTTCCCTATGGGCAGTAACATTTTCCTCTCCTTCTCTGGATATTAGGAACAATATTCCAGGACCAGAGTACAGCCCCAGTCACGTTGTGGGTGATGTCATCTGTAATTCTCTAGTTATTAGAAACAATATCACGGGGGGCTTGTGTGCTTTCTGAGATATTTGGAGTAATATCCTTTCCGTTTTTGAACATTAGAAACAATACTACAGTGGTGGTGTACACTTCCTACGATATTCAGGGTATGGTCATCTTTTGTCCTCAGGATATTATTAACTACATCACAGACGAGTTTTAGTTTGCCTTGATATTGGAGCAATCCGAGAGTGTAAACCTGCTTTCACAATGAGAGAAACACCTACTCAGGATATGATGGATAATATCACAAAATGGACACACATAAGTGTATACCCACTTTGATATTGAAAGTAATTTTTATCTAACATATTAAAAATCATATCCCAGAATATACTTATAATGTGTACTCTTACTGAAATATTACAAACAATGCACAGAATATGTACCATATGTACGTTGACTGTGATGTACATATGTGTGCACCATACAGATGTACAATAAATATACATAATCTGTACAATATGTACATTTATGTGTACATAATATGTACACAATAGGTATGTCCATAATGTGTACAATATGTACATTTGTAATACCACAATGATATCAGAACAGCATATACAATCACAATACACATGTAATACATAATATAAATGTACGTATTTCACACATGTACATTTACATTTATTGTGGTATGACGATGTGTTTACATGTACAGCATGGACCCATTATGTACGGATGTACAATAAATTCAGGTGTAGATATATGTACATAGTATGTACATATGTACGCTCTGTACCCATACATACATATAATGTAGATATTTACCTTCTGTACACAAGTACATAATATGCACAGTATGTACATGTACAAAGTATGTGCACACATAAGTTTACACCCACTTTGGTAACCAGAGTAATTTCTATCTTATATTCTAAATGTAATATCACAGAATGTACTCATAATGTGTACATTTATTGGCATATATCACAATAAATGTATAAAGTAAGTAAGATCTGTACATTTACTCTGTGTACCCAATACACAAGTAAATAAAATGTACATAACCTGTAAAATATGTTTCTTTCTATTTCTATAATTTGTGCACAATGCATAGGTACATAATGTGTATAATATGTACATTTGTAATGTCACAATGATATCATATCACAACAGCATATATAATCACAATAAATGTAATACATAATATAAACGTACATATTGCAAACATTATGTATATTTACATTTATTGTGATATGATGTGTACACATGTACATCATGTTCCCATTATGTACAGATGTACAATATATGCAGGTGTACATATGTGTGCACAGTATGTACATATGTATGCTACGTACACCTATGTATATATAATGTAGACATGTACATTCTGTACATGAGTACATAATATGCACAACATGTACATGTATAAACTATGTGCGCACCTTGGTGTAAACCCACTTTGGTCACCGGTGTAATTCCTATCTAATATGCTAAAAATTATATCCCAGAATGTACTCATGTGTACATTTATTGACATATCACAATAAATGTATAAAATAGGTATAGTCTGTACATTTACTCTGCTGTACATATGTGTACAAAATACACATGTAGAAAAAATGTACCTAATCTGTAAAATATGTACCTATTTATTTCTATAATGTGTACACAATGCATAGGTACATAAAGTGTACTCTATGTACATTTCTAAAAATTTCAGTGGTAACATACATATTATCACAATAAGATATATAATCAATAATATGTAGATATCACATAATATCACCAGAAAGAACATATTGTTTATATTAGGTACGTATAAAGTACATATTTATTGTACACATATTATGTACATATATGTTTATTGTGATAGTAACATATGTACATGTGTACAAATATGTGCCCATTATGTAAACCATCTACACATGTAGAAATAGGTGCAAACTGTGTACCTGTGAAGAGCAGGGTATCCCCACACCTCCCGCCAAAGGGCCTATAGCAGCTTCCAGCTCCACCCTGGCTACGTAGGGACCCCCTGGTTAGGTGGCTGTGCCCATAGCCCCTGCCAGAGTGTCAGTAGCAGCCGCCAGGCCCTCCCTGGATGCTGAGAGACCCTCTGGCTATGTGGCTGTTACCACAGCCACCGCCAGAGGGCCCGTAGCAGCCCCCAGACAAACCACAAAGGGCCCGTAGCAGCCCCAATGCCCAACCTGGTTGCATAGGGACACCCGCGCTTGGCTGCCATGCCCACAGCTGCTGGGGCCCAGATATTTTGAAAATGTGGTGTAATATGATACTGGCAATCATATCATATGTAAATAATAATTTTATCCTTTTTTATTATATAGTAGGCAATAGCTGTAGTTACACCTCCGACATTTTGACAAAAATGTCCTCCTCACCCACTTGAAATTAGAAAAAAAATTATAGGGGAGGTTAACACCTTGCAATATTTAATTCAATATAATTGTTTTCTTGTTTACATTAGTGACCATACCACAGCACGGTGTACTACTCTTGCCGTATTCAGAGGATTTGTCTATGGGCAGAAACATTCTCCTCTCCTTCTCTGGATATTAGAAATATTATCACAGGACCCGCAAACAGCTGCAGTGATATCGTGAGTAATGTCATCTGTAATCCCCTAGTTATTAAAAACAACTTCACGGGGGTCTTGTGCAATTAATGAGATACTTAGAGTAATGTTTGGATTTTGGTATTTTACATGAGAGAGCACACTGAGTTGGTGTATATACACCAAAACAAAGTAGAAAAGGGAATTGTATATTGTTTCTGACAGATTATATTCAGAGCAATTTTGCTTTTAACATTCGGGTGCCTAGATAATATTTAGATTTTTTTCGATTCACGTAAAATTAGAATTTCAAAAATTTACAGGAGAGAGCATACTGAGTTGGTGTATATACTCGAAAACAGAGTAGAATAAGGCATTGTATATTTTGTCTAACAGACTATATTCAGAGCCATTTCCATTTAACTTTGAAGCGCCTAGATATTATTTAGATTTTTTTCGATTCACGTAAAATTAGAATTTCGGTATTTTACATGAGAGAGCATATTGAGTTTGTGTACATACTCCAAAACAGAGTAGAAAAGGGCATTGTATGTTTTTTCTGACAGATTTTATTCAGAGCAATTTTGCTTTTAACAATGGGGAGCCTAGATAATATTTAGATTTTTTTCGATTCACATTAATTTAGAATTTGGGTATTTTACATGAGAGACCATACTGAGTTGGTGGATATACTCCAAAACA
Organism: Callithrix jacchus; assembly: GCF_049354715.1. NCBI lineage: Eukaryota > Metazoa > Chordata > Mammalia > Primates > Cebidae > Callithrix > Callithrix jacchus. The sequence goes on along the minus strand of NC_133522.1, from coordinate 552,462 downwards.
GAGTAGAGTAGGGCATTGTATATTTTTTCGGACAGATTATATTCAGAGCAATTTTGTTTTTAACATTGGGGTGCCTAGATAATATTTAGAATTTTTCGATTCGGGTAAAATTAGAATTTCTGTATTTTACATGAGAGAGCACACTGAGTTCGTGTATATACTCCAAAACAGAGTAGAATAAGGCATTGTATATTTTTCCTAAGAGAATATATTCAGAGCCATTTTCTTTTAACTTTGGGGCGCCTACATATTATTTAGATTTTTTTCGATTCGTGTAAAATAAGAATTTCGGTATTTTACATGAGAGAGCATATTGAGTTGGTGTATATTCTACAAAGTAAAGTAGAAAAGGACATTGTATATTTTTTCTAACAGATTATATTCAGAGCAATTTTGCCTTTAACATTGGGGTGCCTAGATAATATTTAGATTTTTTTCGATACGCTTAAATATAGAATTTCTGTATTTTACTTTAGAGAGCATATTGAGTTGGTTTATATACTCCAAAACAGAGTAGAATAGGGCATTGTATATTTTTTCTGACAGATTATATTCAGAGCAATTCTTCTTTTAACATTGGGGTGCCTAGATAATATTTAGATCTTTTTCGATTCGCGTAAAATTAGAATTTCGGTATTTTACATGATTGAGTATACTGAGTTGGTGTATATACTCTAAAACACAGTAGATTACGCCCTTGTATATTTTTCCTGACTGGTTATATTCAGAGCAATTTTGCTTTTAACATTGGGGTGCCTAGATAATATTTTGATTTTTTTCGATTCTTGTAAAATTTGAATTTCGTTATTTAACATGAGAGAGCATATTGAGTTGGTGTATATTCTGCAAAACAGAGTAGAAAAGGGCATTGTATATTTTTTCTGACAGATTATATTCAGAGGAATTTTGTTTTTAACATTGTGATGCCTAGATAATATTTAGATTTTTTTCCATTCGCTTAAATATAGCATTTCTGTATTTTACATGAGAGAGCATACTAAGTTGGTGTATATACTCCAAAACACAGTAGAATATGGCATTGTATATTTTTTCTGACAGATGATATTCAGAGCAATTTTGTTTTTCACATTGGGGTGCCTAGATAATATTTAGATTTTTTTCGATCCTCTTAAATATAGAATTGCTGTATTTTACATGAGAAAGCATACGGAGTTGGTGTATATACTCCAAAACACAGTAGAATAGGGCATTGTATATTTTCTGACAGATTATATTCAGAGCAATTTTTTTTAACATCGGGGTGCCTAGATAATATTTAGATTTTTTCGCTTCGGGTAAAATTAGAATTTCTGTATTTTACATGAGAGAGCATACTGAGTTGGTGTATATACTCCAAAACAGAGTAGAATAAGGCATTGTATATGTTTTCTAACAGACTATATGCAGAGCCATTTTCTTTTACCTTTGGGGCACCTAGATATTATTTAGGTTTTTTTAGATTCGGGTAAAATGAAAATTTCGGTATTTTACATGAGAGAGCATATTCAGTTGGTGTATATACTCCAAAACGGAGTAGAAAAGGGCATTGTATATTTTTTCTGAAATATTATATTCAGAGCCATTTTTTTTTAACATTGGGGTGCCTAGATAATATTTAGATTTTTTCGCTTCGGGTAAAATTAGAATTTCTGTATTTTACATGAGAGAGCATACTGAGTTGGTGTATATACTCCAAAACAGAGTAGAATAAGGCACTGTATATTTTTCCTTACAGACTATATTCAGAGCCATTTTCTTTTAACTTTGGGACACCTAGATATTATTAAGTTTTTTTCGATTTGCGTAAAATTAGAATTTCGGTATTTTACATGAAAGAGCATATTGAATTGGTGTATATACTGCAAAACAGAGTAGAGAAGGGCATTGTATATTTTTTCAGACAGGTTATATTCAGAGCAATTTTGCTTTTAACATTGGGGTGCCTAGATAATATTTAGATTTTTTCGATTCGGGTAAGATTAGACTTTCGGTATTTTATAAGAGAAAGCATATTGAGTTGGTGTATATACTACAAAACAGAGTAGAAAAGGGCATTGTATATTTTTTCTGACAGATTATATTCAGAGCAATTTTGCTTTTAACATTGCAGTGCCTAGATAATACTTAGATATTTTCGATTCGGGTAAAATTTGAATTTCGATATTTTACATGAGATATCGTACTGAGTTGGTGTATATATTCGAAAACAGAGTAGAATAAGGCATTGTATATTTTTTCTAACAGACTATATTCAGAGCCATTTTTCTTTAACTTTGGGGCCCCTAGATATTATTTAGATTTTCTTCGATTTACGTAAAATTAGAATTTCGGTATTTTACATGAGAGACCATATTGAGTTGGTGTATATACTACAAAACAGAGTAGAAAACGGCATTGTATATTTTTCCTGACAGATTACATTCAGAGGAATTCTGCTTTTAACATTGGGGTGCCTAGATAATATTTAGATTTTTTTCGATTCGCTTAAATATTCAATTTCTGTATTTTGCATGAGAGAGCATATGGAGTTGGTGTATATACTCGAAAACACAGTAGGTTAGGGCATTATATATTTTATCTGACAGCTTATATTAAGAGCCATTTTGTTTTTAACATTGGGGTGCCTTGATAATATTTAGATTTTTTTTGATTCGCTTATATATAGAATTTCTGTATTTTACATGAGAGAGCATATGGAGTTGGTGTATATACTCCAAAACAGAGTAGAAAATGGCATTGTATATATTTTCTAACAGACTATATTCAGAGCCATTTTCTTTTAACTTTGGGGCACCTAGATATTATTTAGATTTTTTTTTATTTCCGTAAAATTAGAATTTCAGTATTTTACATGAGAGAGCATATTGAGTTGGTGTATATACTCCAAAACAGAGTAGAAAAACGCATTGTATATTTTTTCTGACAGACTATATTCAGAGCAATTCTGTTTTAAGATTGGGGTGCCTAGATAAAATTTAGATTTTTTTCGATTCTCGTAAAATTAGAATTTCGGTATTTTACATGAGAGAGCATACTGAGTTGGTGTATATACTTTAATACAGAGTACAATAGGGCATTGTATATTTTTTCTTACAGATTATATTCAGAGAAATTTTGCTTTAAACATTGGGGTGCCTAGATAATATTTAGATTTTTTTCGATTCACGGAAAATTAGAATTTCGGTATTTTACATGAGAGAGCATACTGAGTTGGTTTATATACTCCAAAATAGAGGAAAATAAGGCATTGTATATTTTTTCTGACAGATTATATTCAGAGCAATTTTTTTTTAACATTGCGGTGTCTAGATAATACTTAGACTTTTCGATTCTGGTAAAATTAGAATTTTTGTATTTTACATGATAGGGCATACTGAGTTAGTGTATATACTCCAAAACAGAGTAGAATAAGGCATTGTATATGTTTTCTAACAGACTATATTCAGAGCCATTTTCTTTTAACTTTCGGATGCCAAGATATTATTTGGAATTTTTTAGATTCGCATAAAGTTGTAATTTAGGTATTTTATATGAGAAAGCATATTGAGTTTGTGTATATACTCCAAAACAGTGTAGAAAAGGGCATTGTATATTTTTTCTGACAGATTATATTTAGAGAAATTTTGTTTTTAACATTGGGGTGCCTAGATAATGTTAAATTTTTTCGATTTGTGTAAAATTAGAACTTTTGTATTTTACCTGAGAGAGCATATTGAGCTGGTGTATATTCTTCAAAACCGACTGGAATAGGGCATTGTATATTTTTTCTGACAGATTATATTTAGAGCAATATTGCCTTAAACATTGGGGTGCCTAGATAATATTTAGATTTTTTTGATTCACGTTAAATTAGAATTTCGGTATTTCACATGAGAGAGCATACACAGTTGGTGTATATACTCCAAAACAGAGTAGAATACCGCATTGTATATTTTTTCTGACAGACTATATTCAGAGCAATTTTGCTTATAATATTGGGGTGCCTAGATAATATTTATATTTTTTTCGATTCGTGTAAATATAGAATTTCTGTATTTTACATGAGAGAGCATATGAAGTTGGTGTATATAGTTTAAAACAGAGTAGAATAAGCATTGTATATTTTTCCTAACAGATTATATTCAGAGCAATTTTGTTTTTAACATTCGTGTGCCTAGATAATATTTAGATTTTTTTCGATTCACATAAAATTAGAATTTCGGTATTTTACATGAGAGAGCATACTGAGTAGGTGTATATACAGCATAACAGAGTAGAAAAGGGCACTGTATGTTTTTTTTATCAGATTATATTCAGAGCAATTTTTTTTTTAACTTTGGGGTGCCTAGATAATATTTAGATTTATATTTTAATTCGCTTATATGTAGAATTTCTGTATTTGACATGAGAGAGAATACTGAGTTGGTGTATATACTCCAAAAAAGAGTAGATTAAGGCATTGTGTATTATTATAAAACAGAGTATTTTCAGAGCAATTTTCTTTTAACTTTGGGGCGGCTACATATTATTTAGATTTTTTTCAGTTCACGAAAAATTACAATTTCTGCATTTTACATGAGAGAGCATATTGATTTGGTTTATGTACTCCAAAACAGAGTAGAAAAGGACATTGTATATTTATCTGACAGATTATTTTCAGAGCTATTTTGTTTTTAACATTGGGGTTCCTAGATAATATTTAGATTTTCTTCAATTCGGGTAAAATTAGAATTTCTGTATTTTATATGAAAGAGCATACTGAGTTGGTGTATATACTCTAAAAGCAATTAGAATAAGGCATTATATATTTTTTCTATCAGACTATATTCAGAGTCATTTTCTTTTAACTGTCGGGTGCCTAGATATTATTTAGATTTTCTTCGATTCAGGTAAAATTAGAATTTCTGTATTTTACATGAAAGAGCATACTGAGTTGGTGTATATACTCCAAAAGTAATTAGAATAAGGCATTGTATATTTTTTCTATCAGACTATATTCAGAGTCATTTTCTTTTAACTGTCGGGCGCCTAGATATTATTTAGATTTTCTTTGATTCGGGTAACATTAGAATTTCAGTATTTTACATGAGAGAGCATACTGAGTTGGTGTATATACTCCAAAACAGAGTAGAATTAGGCATTGTATATTTTTTTTACAGACTATATAAAGAGCTATTTTCTTTTACCTTTTAAAGTCCTAGATATTATTTAGATTTTTTTCAATTCGCGGAAAATTTGAATTTCGTTATTTTACATGAGAGAGCATACTGAGTTGGTGTATATACTCCAAAACAGAGTAGAATAATGCATTGTATATTTTTCTTGACAGATTATATTAAGAGAAATTTTGCTTTTAACTTTGGGGTGCCTAGATAATCTTTAGATTATTTTAGATATTTTTCTATTCTGGTAAAATTAGAATTTCGGTATTTCACATGAAAGAGCATAATGAGTTGGTGTATGTACTCAAAAACAGAGTAGAATAGGTCATTGTATATTTTTTCTGATAGTTTATATTCAGAGCAATTTTATTTTTAACATTGAATTTCCTAGATAATATTTAGATTTTTTTCGATTCGAGTAAAATTAGAATTTCACTATTTTACATGAGAGAGCATACCGACTTGGTGTATATTCTCCAAAACAGAGTAGAATAAGGCATTGTATATTTTTTTTACAGACTATATTCAGAGCCATTTTATTTTAACTTTGAAACGCCTAGATATTATTTGGATTTTTTTTGATTCGCGTAAAATTAGAATTTCGGTATTTTACATGAAAGAGCATACTGAGTTGGTGTATGTACTCTAAAACAGAGTAGAATAATGCATTGTATATTTTTTCTGACAGATTATATTCAGAGCAATTTTGCTTTTAACACTGGGGTGCCTAGATAATATTTAGATTTCTTTCCATTCGCTTAAATACAGAATTTTTGTATTTTACATGAGAGAGCATATGGAGTTGGTGTATATACTCCAAAACAGAGTAAAAAACGGCATTGTATATTTTTTCTAACTGATTATATTCTAGGAAATTTTGCTTTTAACATAGGGATGCCTAGATAATATTTAGATTTTTTTCGATTCGCTTAAATATAGAATTTATGTATTTTCTATTAGAGACCATATGGAGTTCGTGTATATACTCCAAAACAGAGTAGAATAGGGCATTGTATATTTTTTCTGACAGATTATATTCACAGCAATTTTGTTCTTAACATTGGGGTGCCTAGATAATATTTAGATTTTTTCGATTCGGGTATAATTAGAATTTGATATTTTACATGAGAGAGCAGAGTGAGTTGGTATATATACTTTAAAACAGAGTAGAATAAGGTATTGTATATTTTTTCTAACAGGCTATATTCAGAGCCATTTTCTTTTAACTTTGGGGCGCCTAGATATTCTTTAGATTTCTTTCGATTCGTGTATAATTAGAATTTCAATATTTTACATGAGACAGCATTTTGAGTTGGTGTATATACTCCAAAACAGAGTAGGAAAGGACATTGTATATTTTTTTTAAGATTATATTCAGAGCAATTTTGTTTTTAACTTTGGGGTGCCTAGATAATATTTAGATTTTTTCGATTCGGGTAAAATTAGAATTTCTGGATTTTACATGAGAGAGCATACTGAGTTGGTGTATACACTCCAAAACAGAGTAGAATAAGGCATTGTATATGTTTTCTAACAGACTATATTCAGAGCAATTTTCCTTTATCTTTTGGGCGCCTAGATATTATTTCGATTTTTTTCGATTCACGTAAAATTAGAATTACTGTATTTTACATGAGAGAGCATATTGAGTTGGTGTATATATTCCAAAACAAAGTAGAAAAGGACATTGTATATTTTTTCTGACAGATTATATTCAGAGCAATTTTGCTTTTAACACTGGGGTGCCTAGATAATATTTAGATTTTTTTCCATTTGCTTAAATACAGAATTTTTGTATTTTACATGAGAGAGCATATGGAGTTGGTGTATATACTCCAAAACAGAGTAGAATAGGGCATTCTATATTTTTTCTGACAGATTATATTCAACGCAATTTTGTTTTTCACATAGGGGTGCCTAGATTATATTTAGATTTTTTCGCTTCGGGTAAAATTAAAATTTCTGTATTTTACATGAGAGAGCATATTGAGTTGATGTATATACTACAAAACAGAGTAGAAAATGGCATTTTATATTTTTTTCTGAAAGACTGTATTCAGAGCAATTTTGCTTTTAACATTGGGGTGCCTAGATAATATTTAGATTTTTTTCGATTCGCTTAAATATAGAATTTTTGTATTTTACATGAGAGAGCATATTGAACTGGTGTATATTCTCCAAAACAGAGTAGAATAAGGCATTGTATATTTTTTCTAACAGACTATATTCAGACCCATTTTCTTTTAACTTTGGAACGCCTTGTTATTATTCAGATTTGTTTCGATTCACGTAAAATTATAATTTCGTTATTTTGCATAAGAGAGCATATTGAGTTTGTGTATATACTCCAAAACAGAGTAGAATAGGGCATTGTATATTTTTTCTGACTGATTATATTCAGAGCATTTTTGTTTTTAACATTGGGGTGCCTAGATAATATTTAGATTATTTCGATTCTGCTAAAATTAGAATTTCTGTATTTTACATAAGACAGCATATGGAGTTGGTGTATATATTACAAAATAGAGTAGAATAGGGCATTGTATATTTTTTCTGACAGATTATATTCAGAGTAATTTTGTTTTCAACATTAGGGTGCCTGGATAATATTTAGATTATTTTTGATTCGCTTAAATATAGAATTCCTGTATTTTATATGAGAGAGCATATGGAGTTGTTTTATATATTCCAAAACACAGTAGAATAGGGCATTGTATATTTTTTCTGACAGATTATATTCAGAGCAATTTTTTTTTATCATTGTGGTGCCTAAATATTATTTAGATTTTTTTCAATTCGCATAAAATAAGAATTTCGGTATTTTACATGAGAGAGCATATTGAGTTGGTGTATACACTCCAAAACAAGGTAGACAAAAACATTGTATATTTTGTCAGACAGATTATATCAAGAGCAATTTTGCTTTAGACATTGGGGTGCCTAGATAATATTTAGATTTATTTCGATTCACGTAAAATTAGAATTTCGGTATTTTACATGAGAGAGCATACTGAGTTGGTGTATATACACCAAAAGAGAGAAGAAAAGGGCATTGTATATTTTTTCTGACAGATTATATTGAGAGCCATTTTGTTTTTAACATTAGGGTGCCTAGATAATATTTAGATTTTTTTCTATTCGCTTAAATATAGAATTTCTGTAGTTTGCATGAGTGAGCATGTAGAGTTGGTGTATATACTCAAAAAAGAGTAGAATAGGGCATTGTATATTTTCTCCAAGAGTTTATATCCAGAGCAATTTTGTTTTTAACATTGGGGTGCCTTGACAATATTTAGATTTTTTTGATTCGGGTAAAATTAGAATTTCTCTATTTTACACGAGAGAGCACACTGAGTTGGTGTATATACTCCAAAACATAGTAGAATAAGGTATTGTATATTTTTTCTAACATACTATATTCAGAGCCGTTTTCTTTTAACTTTGGGGCACTTAGATATTATTTAGATTTTTTTTGATTTGCTTAAATATAGAATTTCTGTATTTTTCATTAGAGAGCACGTAGAGTTGCTGTATATACTCAAAAAAAGAGTAGTATAAGGCATTGTATATTTTTTCTGAGAGTTTATATGCAGAGAAATTTTGTTTTTAACATTGGGGTGCCTTGGTAATATTTAGATTTTTTTGATTCGGGTAAAACTAGTTTCTGCATTTTACACGAGAGACCATAGTGAGTTGGTGTATATACTCCTAAATATAGTAGAATAAGGCATTGTATATTTTTTCTAACATATTATTCAGAGCCATTTTCTTTTAACTTTATGGCGCCTAGATATTATTTAGATTTTTCTCGATTCACTTAAAAGTAGAATTTCTGTATTTTACATGAGAGAGCATGTGGAATTGGTGTATATACTCCAAAATAGAGTAGAAAAGGGCATTGTATATTTTTTCTGACAGATTATATTCTGAGCAATTTTGCTTTTAACATAGGGGTGCCTAGATAATATTTACACATTTTTCAATTCGCTTAAATATAGAATTTCTCAATTTTATATGAGAGAGCATATGGAGTTGGTGTATATACTCCAAAACAGAGTATAATAGGGCATTGGATATTTTTTCTGACAGATTACACTCAGAGCAATTTTGTTTTTAACATTGGGGTGCCTAGATAATATTTAGAGTTTTTTTGATTCTCTTAAATATAGAATTTCTGTATTTTCCATGAGAGAGCAAATGGAGTTGGTGTATATACTCCAAAAGAGAGTAGAATAAAGCATTGTGTATTTTTTCTGACAGATTATATTCAGAGAAATTTTGTTTTTAACATTGGGGTGCCTAGATAATATTTAGATTTTTTTTGATTCATTTAAATATAGAATTTCTGTATTTTACATGAGAGAGCATATGGAGTTGGTGTATATGCTCCAAAATAGAGTAGAAAAGGGCATTGTATATTTTTTCTTACAAATTATATTCAGAGCGATTTTGTTTTTAACATTAAGGTGCCTAGTTAATATTTAGATATGTTAGATTTGCTTAACGATAGAATTTCTTTATTTTACATGAGAGAGCATATGAAGTTGGTGTATATACTCCAAAACAGACTAGAATAGGGCATTGTATATTTTATCTGACAGATTATATTTACAGCAATTTTGTTTTTAACAATGGGGTGCCTAGATAATATTTAGATTTTTTCAATTTGGGTAAAATTAGAATTTCTGTATTTTACATGATAGAACATACTGAGTTGGTGTATATACTGCAAAACAAAGTAGAATAAGACATTGTATATTTTCTCTAACAGACTATATTCAGAGCCATTTTCTTTTAACTTTGGGGTGCCTAGATATTATTCAGATTTTTTTCGATTGGTGTAAAATTAAAATTTCGGTATTTTACATGAGCGAGCATACTGAGTTGGTCTATATACTCCAAAACAGAGTAATATAAGGCATTGTATATTTTTTCTAACAGTCTATATTAAGAGCCATTTTCTATTAACTTTGGGGCGCCTAGATAATATTTAGATTTTTTTCGATTTGCGTATAATTAGAATTTCTGTATTTTAAATGAAAGAGCATATTGAGTTGGTGCCTATACTCCAAAACAAAGTAGAAAAAGGCATTGTATACATTTTATGACAGATTATATTCAGAGCAATTTTGCTTTTAACATTGGGGTGCCTTGATAATATTTAGATTTTTTTCGATTCACGTAAATTTAGAATTTTTTTATTTTACATGAGAGAGCATATTGAGTTGGTGTATATTCTGCAAAACAGAGTAGAAAAGGGCATTGTATATTTTTTCTGACAGATTATATTCAGAGAAATTTTGTTTTTAACATAGGGGTGCCTAGATAATATTTAGATTTTTTTCAAGTCGCTTCAATATAGAATTTCTGTATTTTACATGAGAGAGAATATGGAGTTGGTGTATACTCGAAAACAGAGAAGAATCAGTCATTGTATATTTTTTCTGACAGATTATATTCAGAGCAATTTCTTTTTTAACATTGGGGTTCCTAGATAATATTTAGATTTTTTCGATTCGGATAAAATTAGAATTTTTGTATTTTATATGAGAGAGCATACAGAGTTGGTGTATATACTCCAAAACAGAGTAGAATACTGCATTGTATATTTTTTTTACCAGTCTATATTAAGAGCCATTTTCTTTAAACTTTGGGGCGCCTAGATATTATATAGATTATTTTCGATTCGCATATAATTAGATTTTCCATATTTTATATGAGACAGCATATTGAGTTGGTGTATATACTCCAAAACAGAGTAGAAAAGGGCATTGTATATTTTATCTGACAGATTATATTTACAGCAATTTTGTTTTTAGCATTGGGGTGCCTGGATAATATTTAGATTTCTTTCGATTCGCTTAAATATAGAATTTATGTATTTTACATGAGAGAGCATATGGAGTTGGTGTATATACTCCAAAACAGAGTAGAATTGGGCATTGTATATTTTTTCTGACAGATTTTATTCAGAACAATTTTGTTTTTAACATTCGGGTGCCTAGATAACATTTAGATTTTTTCGATTCACGTAAATTATAATTTCTGTATTTTCCATGAGAGAACATTCTGAGTTGGTGTATATACTCCAAAACAGAGTGGAATAAGGCATTGTATAATTTTACTAACAGAGTACATGAAGAGCCATTTTCTTTTAACTTTGGGGTGCCTAGATATTATTTAGATATTATTTAGATTTTTTCGATTCGTCTAAATTTATAATTTCGGTATTTTACATGAGAGAGCATGTGGAGTTGGTGTATATACTCCAAAACAGAGTAGAAAAGCGCATTGTATATTTTTTCTGACAGATTATATTCAGAGCAATTTTGATTTAAATATTGGGGTGCCTAGGTAATATTTAAATTTTAACTATTCTTGTAAAATTAGAATTTCTATATTTTACATGAGAGAGTACACGAAGTTTGTGTATATACTCCAAACAGTGTATAATAAAACATTGCATATTGTTTTAACAGACTATATTCAGAGACAGATTCTTTTAACTTTGGGGTGCCTAATAATTATTTAGATTTTTTTCGATTCGCGTATAATTAGAATTTCCGTATTTTACATGAGATAGCATATTAAGTTGGTGTATATACTACAAAACAGAGTAGAAAAGGGCATTGTATATTTTCTCTGACAGACTATATTCAGAGCAATTTTGCTTTTAACATTGGGGTGCCTAGATAATATTTAGATTTTCTTCGATTCGCTTAAATATACAATTTATGTATTTTACATGAGACAGCATGGGGAGTTGATGTATATATTCCAAAACAAAGTAGAATAAGACATTGTATATTTTCTCTAACAGACTATATTTAGAGCCATTTTCTTTATCTTTGGGGCGCCTAGATATTATTTAGATATTTTCCGATTTGCGTATAATTAGAATTACGGTATTTTACATTAGAGAGCATACTGAGTTCGTGTATATACCCCAAAACAGAGTAATATAAGGCATTGTATATTGTATCTAACAGTCTATATTAAGAGCCATTTTCTATTAACTTTGGGGCGCCTAGATATTATTTAGATTTTTTTCGATTCACGTATAATTAGAATTTCCGTATTTTACATGAAAGAGCATATTGAGTTAGTGTATATACTACAAAACAGAGTAGAAAAGGACATTGTATATTTTTTCTGACAGATTATATTTAGAGCAATTTTGTTTTTAACATAGGGGTACCTAGATAATATTTAGATTTTTCTCAAGTCTCTTAAATATAGAATTTCTGTATTTTACATGAGAGAGCATATGGAGTTGGTGTATACCTTAAAACAGAGAAGAATCGGGCATTGTATATTTTTTCTGACAGATTATATTCAGAGCAATTTTGTTTTTAACATTGGGGTGCCTAGATAATATTTAGGTATTTTCGATTCGGGTAAAATTGGAATTTCTGTATTTTACATAACAGAACATACTGAGTTGGTGTATATACTCCAAAACATAGTAGAATACGGCATTGTATATTTCTTCTAACAGACTATATTCAGAGCCGTTTTCTTTTAACTTTGGGTCGCCAGGTTATTATGTAGATTTTCTTTGATTCGCGTAAAATTGGAATTTTGGTATTTTACATGGGAGAGCATATTGAGTTGGTGTATATACTCAAAAACAGAGTAGAAAAGGGCATTGTATATTTTTTATGACAGATTGTATTCAGAGCAATTTTGTTTTTAACATTGGGGTGCCTATTTAATATGTAGATTTTTTTGATTCGGGTAAAATTAGAATTTTGTTATTTTACATGAGAGACCATACTGAGTTGGTGTATATACTCCAAAACAGAGTAGAATAAGGCATTGTATATTTTTTCTAACAGACTATATTCAGAGCCATTTTCTTTTAACTTTGGGGCACGTAGATATTATTAAGATATTTTTGATTCGTGTAAAATTTGGATTTCGGTATTTTACATGAGAGAGCATATTGAGTTGGGGTATATACATTAAAACTGAGAAAAAAAGAGCATTGTATATTTTTTCTGACAAATTATATTCAGAGCAATTTTGCTTTTAACATTGGGGTGCCTTGATAATATTTAGATTTTTTTTGTTTCGCTTAAATATAGAATTTCTGTATTTTACATGAGAGCATATTTAGGTGGTGTATATACTCCAAAACAAAGTAGAATAGGGCCTTTTATTTTTCTTCTTACAGATTATATTCAGAGCAATTTTGTTTTTAGATAATATTTAGATTTTTTTCGATTCACCTAAAATTAGGATTTCGGTATTTTACTTGACAGACCATATTGAGTTGGTGTATATACTCCAAAACAGAGTAGAATAAGGCATTGTATATTTTTTCTAACAGACTACATTTAGAGGCATTTTCTTTTTTTTTTTTATTTTTTATTGGATTATAGGTTTTGGGGTACATGGGCAAAGCATGCAAGATAGTTGCGTAAGTACCCACATGGCAGTGTGCTTTGATTTTCTCCTCCCCTTCACCCACATTTGGCATTTCTCCCCAGGATATTTCTTTCCACCTCCCCCTCCCACTGGCCCTCCCCGTTTTCCCCCAATAGACCCCAGTGTTTAGTACTCCCCTTTCTATATCCATGTGTTCTCATTTTTCATCACCCACCTATGAGTGAGAATATGCGGTGTTTTATTTTCTGTTCTTGTGTCAGTTTGCTGAGGATGATGTTCTCCAGATTCATCCATGTCCCTACAAATGACACAAACTCATCATTTCTGATTGCTGCATAATATTCCATGGTGTATATATGCCACATTTTTCCAATCCAGTCTATTATCAATGGGCATTTGGGTTGGTTCCAGGTCTTTGCTATTGTAAACAGTGCTGCAATGAACATTCGTGTACATGTGTCCTTATAGTAGAACGATTTATAGTCTTTTTGATATATACCCAGTAATGGGATTGCTGGGTCAAATGGAATTTCTATTTCTAAGGCCTTGAGAAATCGCCACACTGTCTTCCACAATGGTTGAACTAATTTACACTCCCACCAACAGTGTAAAAGTGTTCCTTTTTCTCCACATCCTCTCCAGCATCTGTTGTCTCCAGATTTTTTAATGATCGCCATTCTAACTGGCGTGAGATGGTATCTCAATGTGGTTTTGATTTGCATCTCTCTGATGACCAGTGACGATGAACATTTTTTCATATGACTGTTGGCCTCATGTATGTCTTCTTTCATAAAGTATCTGTTCATGTCCTTTGCCCAGTTTTGAATGGGCTTGTATGTTTTCTTCCTGTAAATCTGTTTGAGTTCTTTGTAAATTCTGGATATCAGCCCTTTGTCAGATGGGTAGACTGCGAAAATTTTTTCCCATTCTGTTGGTTGCCGATCCACTCTAGTGACTGTTTCTTTTGCCGTGCAGAAGCTGTGGAGTTTCATTAGGTCCCATTTGTCTATTTTGGCTTTTGTTGCCAATGCTTTTGGTGTTTTGTTCATGAAGTCCTTGCCTACTCCTATGTCCTGGATAGTTTTGCCTAGATTTCCTTCTAGGGTTTTTATGGTGCCAGGTCTTATGTTTAAGTCTTTAATCCAACTGGATTTAATTTTAGTGTAAGGTGTCAGGAAGGGGTCCAGTTTCTGCTTTCTGCACATGGCTAGCCAGTTTTCCCAACACCATTTGTTAAACAGGGAATCCTTGCCCCATTGCTTGTTTTTGTCAGGTTTATCAAAGATTGTATAGTTGTATGTATGTTGTGTTGCCTCTGGTGCCTCTGCTATGTTCCATTGGTCTATATCTCTGTTTTGGTACCAGTACCATGATGTTTCGATTACTATAACCTTGTAGTATAGTTTGAAATCCGGTAGTGTGATGCCCCCCGCTGTGTTCTTTTTGCTTAGAATTGACTTGGCTATGCGGGCTCTCTTTTGGTTCCATATGAAGTTCATGGTGGTTTTTTCCAGTTCTGTGAAGAAAGTCAATGGTAGCTTGATGGGGATAGTGTTGATTCTGTAAATTACTTTGGGCAGTATAGCCATTTTCACGATATTAATTCTTCCTAACCATGAACATGGAATGTTTCTCCATCTGTTTGTGTCCTCTCTGATTTCGTTGAGAAGTGGTTTGTAATTCTCCTTGAAGAGGTCTCTTACGTTCCTTGTGAGTTGTATTCCAAGGTATTTTATTCTTTTTGTAGCAATTGCAAATGGCAGTTCACTCTTGATTTGGCTTTCTTTAAGTCTGTTATTGGTGTAGACGAATGCTTGTGATTTTTGCACATTGATTTTATATCCTGAGACTTTGCTGAAGTTTCTTATCAGTTTCAGGAGTTTTTCGGCTGAGGTGATGGGGTCTTCTAGGTGTACTATCATGTCGTCTGCAAATAGAGACAATTTGGCTTCCACCTTTCCTATTTGAATACCCTTTATTTCTTTTTCTTGCCTGATTGCTCTGGCTAGAACTTCCAGTACTATATTGAATAGGAGTGGTGAGAGAGGGCATCCTTGTCTAGTGCCAGATTTTAAAGGGAATGCGTCCAGTTTTTGCCCATTCAGTATGATATTGGCTGTTGGTTTGTCATAAATAGCTTTTATTACTTTGAGATACGTTCCATCGATACCGAGTTTATTGAGGGTTTTTAGCATAAAGGGCTGTTGAATTTTGTCAAATGCCTTCTCTGCGTCAATTGAGATAATCATGTGGTTTTTGTTTTTGGTTCTGTTTATGTGGTGAATTACGTTGATAGACTTGCGTATGTTGAACCAGCCTTGCATCCCCGGGATGAATCCTACTTGATCATGATGAATAAGTTTTTTGATTTGCTGTTGCAATCGGCTTGCCAATATTTTATTGAAGATTTTTGCATCTATGTTCATCATGGATATTGGCCTGAAGTTTTCTTTTGTTGTTGGGTCTCTGCCGGGTTTTGGTATCAGGATGATATTGGTCTCATAAAATGATTTGGGAAGGATTCCCTCTTTTTGGATTGTTTGAAATAGTTTTAGAAGGAATGGTACCAGCTCCTGCTTGTGTGTCTAGTAGAATTCGGCTGTGAACCCGTCTGGACCTGGGCTTTTTTTGTGTGGTAGGCTGTTAATTGCTGCCTTAACTTCAGACCTGGTTATTGGTCTATTCATAGTTTCAGCTTCCTCCTGGTTTAGGCTTGGGAGGACGTAGGAGTCCAGGAATTTATCCATTTCTTCCAGGTTTACTAGTTTATGCGCATATAGTTGTTTGTAATATTCTCTGATAATGGTTTGAATTTCTGTGGAATCTGTGGTGATTTCCCCTTTATCATTTTTTATTGCATCTATTTGGTTGTTCTCTCTTTTATTTTTAATCAATCTGGCTAGTGGTCTGTCTATTTTGTTGATCTTTTCAAAAAACCAGCTCTTGGATTTATTGATCTTTTGAAGGGTTTTTCGTGTCTCAATCTCCTCTAGCTCAGCTCTGATCTTAGTTATTTCTTGTCTTCTGCTGGGTTTTGAGTTTTTTTGATCTAGCTCCTCTAGCTCTTTCAATTTTGACGATAGGGTGTCAATTTTGGATCTCTCCATTCTCCTCATATGGGCACTTATTGCTATATAGTTTCCTCTAGAGACTGCTTTAAATGTGTCCCAGAGGTTCTGGCACGTTGTGTCTTCATTCTCATTGGTTTCGAAGAACTTCCTTATTTCTGCCTTCATTTCGTTGTTTACCCAGTCAACATTCAAGAGCCAGTTGTTCAGTTTCCATGAAGCTGTGCGGTTCTGGGTCGGTTTCTGAATTCTGAGTTCAAACTTGATTGCACTATGGTCTGAGAGGCTGTTTGTTATGATTTCAGTTGTTTTGCATTTGTTGAGCAGTGCTTTACTTCCAATTATGTGGTCAATTTTAGAGTAGGTGTGATGTGGTGCTGAGAAGAATGTGTATTCTGTGGATTTGGGGTGGAGAGTTCTGTAAATGTCTATCAGGTTTGCTTGCTCCAGGTCTGAGTTCAAGCCCTGGATATCCTTGTTGATTTTCTGTCTGGTTGATCTGTCTAGTATTGACAGTGGAGTGTTAAAGTCTCCCACTATTATTGTGTGGGAGTCTAAGTCCTTTTGTAAGTCATTAAGAACTTGCCTTATGTATCTGGGTGCTCCTGTATTGGGTCCATATATGTTTAGGATCGTTAGCTCTTCTTGATGTATCGATCCTTTTTGCGCTGGTTTCTTCCCATCTTTGTGGATTTGTCCGCTGGTCGTCTGCGTAGTTGCTGTCTTTTCGATTGGGTCTCTGAGTGGACACCCAGAATGTTGATGATGAAGTATTTCTGTTGCTTGGTTTCCCTTCTACCAGTCTAGCCCCTTCGCTGTATGACTGCTGAGTTCCGCTCCAGACCCTGCTTGTCTGGGGTGCACCTCTAGCAGCTGTGGCACAGCGAGGGATGCTACCAGTTTCTTTTTCTGCTATCTTTGTCCCAGGATGATGCCTGCCTAATGTCAGTCTTTTGTATATAGAGGGGTCAGGTAACTGCTTGAGGAGACAGTTTGTACTTTATATGTGCTTAATTGCTGAGCTATGACCTCTGTTGTTCATTCAGGGCTGTTAGGCTGCTATGTTTGATTCTGCTGCAACAGAGCTCATTAAAAAACCCTTTTTTTCCCTCAAATGCTCTGTGTTGAGGGGTTTGGGCTTTACTTTTGGATGTTCGATGAGGTGTCCTGCCCAGCTAGAAGGCAGACTAGCCACTGTTTGGCTGCTGAGGCTCCGCCCTGCTGTTGTGTGATTTGCCCTGTTCCTGCAGGCTCTGCTGTGCTCTCCACCACACACTGTGGAGGAGTCTTTTCGTTGTAGCGTGTTGCCTCGGTAACGGCAGGCTGCGTCAGCAGTGGGCGTGTATCTCAGTAGGGACGGGTTGCCTCGGCAACGGCTGGCTGCGTCAGCAGTGGGCGTGTATCTCAGTTGAGGTGGGTTGCCTCCGTAGTGGTGGACGCCCCTCCCCCACAGAGCGTCTCAGACCATCTGCCCGGGATAGTTTGAAATCTCGGTTTTGTTCGTCCCACTGCGTATCCCAAACGATATGATCCTGCAATCCCCTGGGCTGGCCTACTGTCCAAGTCTCATCCAGTCTCAAGTCCAGCCCTCTCAAGTCTCAGGTTGCCGGTTCAACAGGGCACCCGGACAAGCGTGCCCTATAGGGATTGCTGGGTAGGGCCGGCCGCCACCGCCCCGGCTGCCAGCTTCGCCAGGCAGACCTACTGCCTGGCGTCCTGTGTCTTCTTTATACTTGGGAGTTTCCCCGTTCTGTGGGCAACAACGATCAGTCTGGAAATGCAGCTCGGACTCACCGTTTGCGGATTCAACGTGAGCTCCAATCCTGGGTTGTTCTCACAGCACCATCTTGAGTCCTCCTGCCTCAGAGCCATTTTCTTTTAACTTTGGGGCGCCTAGATATTATTTATATTTTTTTCGATTCCTGTAAAATTAGAATTTCGGTATTTTACATGAGAGAGCAGACTGAGTTTGTGTATATACTACAAAACAAAATTGAAAAGGGCATTGTAAATTTTTTCTGACAGTTTATATTCAGAGCAATTTTGCTATTAACAATCGGGTGCCTAGATAATATTTAGATTTTTCTGGATTCACGTTAAATTATAATTTCGGTATTTTACTTGAGAGAGAATACTGAGTTGGTGTATATACTCCAAAACAGAGTAGAATAAGGAATTGTTTATTTTCTCTAACAGACTATATTCAGAGCCATTTTCTTTTAACTTTGGGGCAACTAAATATTTTTGAGATTTTTTTGGATTCGCGTAAAATTAGAATTTCTGTATTTTACATGAGAGAGCATATTGAGTTATGGTATATACTCCAAAACAGAGTAGAACAGGGCATTGTATATTTTTTCTGACAGATTATATTCAGAGCAATTTTGCTTTTAACATTGGGGTGCCTAGATAATATTTAGATTTTTTTCAATTCACGTAATATTAGAATTTTGGTATTTTACATGAGAGAGCATACTGAGTTGCTGTATATACTCCAAAACAGAGTAGAATAAGACATTGTATATTTTTTCTAACAGACTATATTCAGAGACATTTTCTTATAACTTTGGGGCGCCTAGATAGTATTTAGACTTTTTTGATATGCGTAAAATTAGAATTTCGGTATTTTACATGAGAGCATATTGAGTTGGTGTATATACTCCAAAAAAAAAGTAGAAAAGGGCATTGTATATTTATTCTGACAGATTATATTAAGAGAAATTTTGTTTTTAACATTGGGGTGCCTAGATAATATTTAGATTTTTTTCAATTCACGTAAAATTAGAATTTGAGTATTTTACATGAGAGAGCAAACTGAGTTGGTGTATATACTCCCAAACAGAGTAGAATAGTTCATTGTATGTTTTTTCTGACAGATTATATTCAGAACAATTTAGTTTTTAACATTGGTGTGCCTAGATAATATTTAGATATTTTCGATTCGGGAAAAATTAGAATTACTGTATTTTATATGAGAGAGCATATTGAGTTGGTGTATATACTACAAAACAGAGTAGAAGAGGGCATTGTATATTTTCTCTGACAGATTATATTCAGAGCAATTTTGCTATTAACATTGTGGTGCCTAAATAATATATAGATTTTTTTCGATTTGCTTAAATATAGAATTTCTGTATTTTACATGAGAGAGAATATGGAGTTGGTGTATATACTCCAAAACAGAGTAGAATAGGGCATTGTATTTTTTTTTGACAGATTATATTCAGAGCAATTTTTCTTTTAACACTGGGGTGCCTGGATAGTATTTAGAATTTTTTTGGATTCACGTAAAATTAGATTTTCGGTATTTTACATGAGAGAGCATACGGAGTTGGTGTATATACTCCAAAATAGAGTAGAATAAGGCATTTTATATCTTTTCTGACAGACTATATTCAGAGCCATTTTGATTAAACTTAGGGGCGCCTAGATATTATTTAGATTTTTTTCGATTCATGTAAAATTAGAATTTCGGTATTTTACATGAGAGAGCATATTGAGTTGGTGTATATACTTCAAAACAGAGTAGAAAACGGCATTGTATATTTTTTTCGACGGATTATATTCAGAGCAATTTTGCTTTTAAAATTGGGGTGCCGTGATAATATTTAGATTTTTTTCGTTTTAGGTAAAATTAGAATTTCGTTATTTTAATTGAGACAGCATACTGAGTTAATGTATATGCTCCAAAACAGAGTATAAAAAGGCATTGTATATATTTTCTAACAGACAATATTCAGAGACCTTTTCTTTTAACTTTCGGGCGCCTTGATATTTTTTAGATTTTTATCGATTCACGTAAAATTAGAATTTCGGTATTTTACATGAGAGAACATATTGAGTTGGTGTATATAATCCAAAACAGAGTAGAATAGGGCATTGTATATTTTTTCTGACAGATTATATTCAGAGCAATTTTGCTTTTAATATTGGGGTGCCTAGATAATATTTAGATTTTTTTCGTTTCACGTAAAATTAGAATTTCGGTATTTTACATGAGAGAGCATACTGAGTTAATGTATATACTCCAAAATAGAGTAGAAAAAGAAATTGTATATATTTTCTAACAGACTATATTCAGAGACATTTTCTTTTAACTTTGGGGCACCTAGATATTATTTAGATTTTTATCGATTTGCGTAAAATTAGAATTTCGGTATTTTAAATGAGAGAGCATATTGAGTTGGTGTATATACTACAAAACAGAGTAGAAAGGGGCATTGTATATTTTTTCTGACAGATTATATTCAGAGAAATTTTGCTTTTAACATTGGGGTGCCTAGATAACATTTAGATTTTTTTTGATTCGCTTAAATATAGAATTTCTGTATTTTACATGAGAGAGCATACTGATTTGGTGTATATACTCCAAAACAGAGTAGAAATGGGCATTGTATATTTAATCTGACATATTATAATCAGAGCAATTTAGTTTTTATCATTGGAGTGCTTAAATAATATTTAGATTTCTTTCAATTCGAGTAAAATTAGAATTTCGGTACTTTACATGGGAGAGCATACTGCGTTGGTGTATATACTCCAAAACAGAGTAGAATAAGGCATTATATGTTTTTTCTAACAGACTATATTCAGAGCCATTTTCTGTTAACTTTGAGGCGCCTAGATATTATTTAGATTTCTTCAATTCGCGTAAAATTAGAATTTTGGTATTTAACATGAGCGCATATTGAGTTGGTGTATATACTCCAAAACAGAG
The DNA here is from genome assembly GCF_049354715.1 of Callithrix jacchus. Lineage (NCBI taxonomy): Eukaryota > Metazoa > Chordata > Mammalia > Primates > Cebidae > Callithrix > Callithrix jacchus. The sequence continues at coordinate 531,145 of NC_133522.1, read as the reverse complement.
TAGAAAATGGCATTTTATATTTTCTGACAGATTATATTCAGAGCAATTTTGCTTTTAACATTCGGGTGCCTAGGTAATATTTAGATTTTTTTCGATTCACGTAAAATTAGAATTTCGGCATTTTACATGAGAAAGCATACTGAGTCGGTGTATATACTCCAAAACAAAGTAGAATAGGGCATTGTATATTTTTTCTGACAGATTATATTCAGCGCAATTTTGCTTTTAACATTGGGGTGACTAGATAGTATTAAATTTTTTTCGATTCGCTTAAATATAGAACATCTGTATTTTACATGAGAGAGCATATGGATTTGGTGTATATACTCCAAAACAGAGTAGAATAGGGCATTGTATATTTTTTCAGAAAAATTATATTCAGAGAAAGTTTGTTTATAACATTGCGGTGTCTAGATAATATTTAGATTTTTTCGATTCGGGTAAAATAAGTATTTCTGTATTTTACATGAGTGAGCATACTGAGTTGGTGTATATATTCCAAAACAGAGTAGAATAAATCATTGTACATTATTTCTTACATACTATATTCAGAGCCATTTTCTTTTAAATTTGGGGCGCCTAGATATTATTTAGATTTTTTCAATTCGCTTAATATTAGAATTTCACTATTTTACATGAGAGAGCATATTGAGTTTGTGTATATACTCCAAAACAGAGTAGAAAAGGGCATTGTTTATTTTTTCAGACAGATCATATTCACGGCAATTTTGCTTTTAACATTCACGTGCCTAGATAATTAGATTTTTTCAATTCGGGTAAAATTAGAATTTTCGTATTTTACATGAGAGGGCATACTGAGTTGGTGTATATACTCCAAAACAGAGTAGAATAAGGCATTGTATATTTTTTCTGAAAGATTATATTCAGAGCCATTTTGTTTTTAACGTTGGGTTGCCTAGATAATATTTAGATTTTTTTCGATTCACATAAATTTTGAATTTCGGGATTTTACATGGGAGAGCATATTGTGTTGGTGTATATACTACAAAACCAAGTAGAATAAGGCATTGTATATTTTTTCCAACAGACGATATTCAGAGCCATTTTCTTTTAACTTTGGGGCCACTAGACATTATTTAGATTTTTTTCAATTTGCATAAAATTAGAATTTCGGTACTTTTCATAAGAGAGCATACTGAGTTGGTGTATATACCCCAAAACAGAGTAGAAAAGGGCAATGTCTATTTTATCTGACAGATTATATTCAGAGCAATTTTGCTTTTAACATTGGGGTGCCTAGATAATATTTAGACTTCTTTCGATTCGCTTAAATATAGAATTTCTGGATTTTACATGAGAGAGCATATGGAGTTGGTGTATATAATCCAAAACAGAGTAAAATAGGGAATTGTGTATTTTCTCTGAAAGATTATATTTAGAGGAATTATGATTTTAAAATTGGGGTGCCGAGATAATATTTAGATTTTTTTCTATTCACGTAAATTTAGAGTTTCGGTATTTTACATGAGAGAGCATCCTGAGTTGGTGTATATACTCCAAAACAGAGTAGAATTAGGCATTGTATATTTTTTCTAACAGACTATATTCAGAGAAATTTTCTTTTAACTTTGGGGTGCCTAGATATTATTTAAATTTTTTTCGATTCGAGTCAAATAAGAATTTCGGTATTTTACATGAGAGAGCATGTTCAGTTGGTGTATATACTCCAAAACAGAGTAGAATAGGCATTGTATATTTTTTCGGATGGATTATATTCAGAGCAATTTTGTTTTTATCCTTGGGGTGCCTAGATAATATTTAGATGTTTTTCGATTCGCTTAAATATAAAATTTCTGTATTTTATATGAGAGAGCATATGGAGTTGGTCTACATACTCCCAACCACAGTAGAAAAGGGCATTGTATATTTTTTCTGACAGATTATATACAGAGCAATTTTGCTTTTAACGTTGGGGTGCCTAGATAATATTTAGATTTTTTTCGATTCGCTTTAATATAGAATTTCTGTATTTTACATGAGAGAGCATACTGAGTTGGTGTATATACTCCAAAACAGAGTAGAAAAGGTTATTATATATTTTTTCTGACAGATTATATTCAGAGCAATTTTGCTTTAATATTGGGGTGCCTAGATAATATTTAGATTTTTTTTGATTCACGTAAAATTAGAATTTCACTATTTTACATGAGAGAGCATACGGTGTTTGTGTATATACTTTAAAAGAGAGTAGAATAAGGCACTGTACAGTTTTTCTAACAGAATATATTCAGAGCCATTTTTTTTTAAGTTTGGGGCACCTAGATATTATTTAGATTTTTTCGATTCACGTAAAAGTAGAATTTCGTTATTTTATATGAGAGAGCATATTGGGTTGGTGTATATACTCGAAAAAAGAGTAGAAAAGGTCATTGTATTTTTTTTCTGACAGATTATATTAGGAGCAATTTTGCTTTTAACATTGGGGTGCCTAGATAATCTTTAGATATTTTTTTATTCTCTTAAATATAGAATTTCTGTATTTTACATGAGAGAGCATATGGAGTTGGTGTATATACTCCAAAACAAAGTAGAATAGGGCATTGTATATTTTTTCTGACAGATTGTCTTTTTTTTTTCAGTTTTATTTTATTTTTATTTTTATTTATTTATTTATTTTTTTAAATTTTTTATTGGATTATAGGTTTTGGGGTACATGAGCAGAGCATGCAAGACAGTTGCGTAGGTACACACATGGCAGTGTGCTTTGCTTTTCTTCTCCCCTTCACCCGCATTTGCCATTTCTCCCCAAAATTGCACTTAAGATAATATGTCAGGTGGAGATGCTGACAGATTATCTTAAAAGCAATTTTGTTTTTAACATTAAGGTGCCTAGATAATATTTAGAATTTTTGATTCTGGTAAAATTAAAATTTCTGAATTTTACATGAGAGAGCATATTGAGTTGGTGTATGTACTCCAAAATAGAGTAGAAATGGGCATTGTATATTTTTTCTGACAGATTATATTCAGAGCAATTTTCCTTTAACATTGGGGTGCCTAGATAATATTTAGATATTTTTGTTTCGGGTAAAATTAGAATTTCGGTATTTTACATGAGAGAGCATATTTAGTTGATGTATATATCCAAAACAGAGTAGAATAAGGCATTGTATTTTTTTCTAACAGACTATATTCACAGCCATTTTTTTAACTTTCGTTCACCTTGATATTATTTAGATTTTTTTCGATTTGCATAAAATTAAGATTTCGGTATTTTACATGAGAGAGCATATTGAGTTGGTGTATATACTCCAAACAGAGTAGATAAGGGCATTGTATATTTTTTCTGAAGGATTATATTCACAGCAATTTTGCATTTAATATTAAGGTGCCTATATAATTATATTTTTTTCAATTCGCGTAAAATTAGAATTTCTGTATTTTAGATGAGAGAGCATATTGAGTTGGTGTATATACTACAAAACAGAGTAGAAAAGGAAATTTTATATTTTTTGTTAAAGATTATATTCAGAGCAATTTTCCTTTTAACATTGGGGTGACTAGATAATATTTAGATTTTCTTCGATTCGCTTAAATATAGAATTTCTGGATTTTACATGAGAGAGCATATGGAGTTGGTGTATATACTCCAAAACAGAGTAGAATAGGGCATTGTATATTTTTTCTGACTCATTATATTCAGAGCAATTTTGTTTTTAATATTAAGGTGCCTAGATAATATTTAGATTTTTTTCGATTCACGTAAAATTAGAATTTCGGTATTTTACATGAGAGAGCATACTGAGTTGGTGTATATACTCCGAAACAGAGTAGAATAGGGCAGTTTTTATTTCTTCTGACCGATTATATTCAGAGAAATTTTGTTTTTAATGTTGGGGTGCCTAGATAATATTTAGATTTTTTCGATTTGGGTGAAATTAGAATTTCTCTATTTTCAATGAGAGAGCATATTGAGTGGGTTTATATACTACAAAACAGAGGAGAAAAGGGAATTGTATGTTTTTTCTGACAGATTATATTCAGAGCAGTTTTGCTTTAACATTGGTGTGCCTAGATAATATTTAGATTTTTTCAATTCGCTTAAATATAGAATTTTTGTATTTTATATGAGAGAGTATGTGGAGTTGGTGTATATACTCCAAAACAGAGTAGAAAAGGGCATTGTATATTTTTTCTGACAGATTATATTAAGAGCAATTTTGTTTTTAACATTGGGGTGCCTAGATAATATTTAGATTTTTTCGATTTGGGTAAAATTAGAATGTCGGTATTTTACATGGGAGAGCATATGGAGTTTGTGTATATTCTCCAAAACAGAGTAGAATAAGGCATTGTATATTTTTTCTAACAGACTATATTCAGAGCAATTTTTTTTAACTTTGGGGCGCCTAGATATTATTTAGCTTTTTGTCGATTTGCGTAAAATTATACTTTCGCTATTTTACATGAGAGAGCATACTGAGTTGGTGTATATACTCCAAAACAGAGTAGAATAAGGCATTGTATATTTTTTTAACAGACTATATTCAGTCATTTTCTTTTAAGTTTGGGGCCACTAGATATTATTTAGATTTTTTTCGATACGGGTAATATTAGAATTTCGGTATTTTACATGAGAGAGCATAATGAGGTGGTGTATATACTACAAAACAAAGTAGAAAAGGGCATTGTATACTTTTACTGTCAGGTTATATTCAGAGCAAGTTTGCTTTTAATATTGGGGTGCCTAGATAATATATAGATTTTATTCAATTCACTTAAATATAGAATTTCTCTATTTTAAATGCGATAGCATATGGAGTTGGTGTATATACTCCAAAACAGAGTATAATAGGGCACTGTATATTTTTTCTGACAGATTATATTCAGAGCCATTTTGCTTTTAACATTGGAGTGCCTAGATAATATTTATATTTTTTTCGATTCACGTAAAATTAGAATTTTGGTATTATACATGAGAGTGCATACTGAGTTGGTGTATATACTTTTAAACAGAGTAGGAAAGGGCATTGTATATTTTTTCTGACAGATTATATTCAGAGCAATTTTGTTTTTAACATTTGGGTGCCTAGATAATATTTAGATATTTTTGATTTGCTAAAATTAGAATTTCGGTATTTTATATGAGAGAGCATATTTAGTTGGTGTATATATATAAAACAGAGTAGAATAAGTCATTGTATTTTTTTTCTAACAGACTATATTCAGAGACGTTTTCTTTAACTTTGGAGTGCCACGATACTAATCAGATTTTTTTCGATTCGCGTAAAATTTGAATTTCGGTATTTTACATGAGAGAGCATATTGAGTTGGTGTATACACTCCAAACCAGAGTAGAAATGGGCATTGTATATTTTTTCTGAAAGATTATATTCAGAGCAATTTTGCTTTTAACATTGGGATGCCTAGATAATATTTATATTTTTTTCGATTCACGTAAAATTAGAATTTCTGTATTTTACAAGAGATAGCATACGTAGTTGGTGTATATATTATAAAACAGAGTACAAAAGCGCATTGTATAATTTTTATGACAGATTATATTCAGAGCAATTTTTTTTTTGACATTGGGGTGCCTAGAGAATATTTAGATTTTTTCGATTCGCGTAAAATTTGAATTTCGGTATTTTACATGAGAGAGCATATTGAGTTGGTGTATACACTCCAAACCAGAGTAGAAATGGGCATTGTATATTTTTTCTGAAAGATTATATTCAGAGCAATTTTGCTTTTAACATTGAGATGCCTAGATAATATTTATATTTTTTTCGATTCACGTAAAATTAGAATTTCTGTATTTTACAAGAGATAGCATACGTAGTTGGTGTATATATTATAAAACAGAGTACAAAAGCGCATTGTATAATTTTTATGACAGATTATATTCAGAGCAATTTTTTTTTTGACATTGGGGTGCCTAGAGAATATTTAGATTTTTTCGATTCGCGTAAAATTTGAATTTCGGTATTTTACATGAGAGAGCATACTGAGTTGGTGTATATACTTCAAATCAGAATAGAAAGGGGCATTGTATATTTTTTCTGACAGATTATATTCAGAGAAATTTTGCTTTTAACACTTGGGTGCCTAGATAATATTAAGAATTTTCAATTCGGGTAAAATGAAAATTTCTGTATTTTACATGAGAGAGCATACTGAATTTGTGTATATACTCCAAAACAGAGTAGAAAAGAGCATTGTATATTTTCTCTGACAGATTATATTCAGAGCAATCTTGTTGTTAACACTGGGGTGCCTATATAATATTTAGTTTTTTTGGATTCACGTAAAATTAGAATTTCTGTATTTTACATAAGAGAGTCTACTGAGTTGGTGTATATACTCCAAAACAGAATAAAATACGGCATTGTATATTTTTTCTAAGAGAACATATTCAGAGCCATTTGCCTTTAACTTTGGGGCACCTAGATATTATTTGGATTTTTTTCGATTCGTATAAAATTAGAATTTTGCTATTTTACATGAGAGAGCATACTGATTTGGTGTATATATTACAAAACAGAGTACAAAAGGTCATTGTATATTTTGTCTGACAGATTATATTCAGAGGAATTTTGCTTTTAACATTGGCGTGCCTAGATAATATTTAGATTTTTTTCAATTTGTGTAAAATTAGAATTTCTGTATTTTATATGAGAGGGCATATTGAGTTGGTGTATATAGTACAAAACAGAGTAGAAATTGGAATTGTATATTTTTTCTGACAGATTATAATCAGAGCAATTTTGCTTTTCACATTGGGGTCCCTAGATAATATTTAGATTTTTTTTGATTTGCTTAATACAGAATTTCTGTATTTTACATGAGAGAGCATATCGAGTTGGTGTATATACTCCAAAACAGAGTAGAATAGGGCATTGTATATTTTTTCTGACAGACTATATTTAGAGCAATTTTGTTTTAACTCTGTGGCGCCTAGATATAATTTAGATATTTTTCTATTCAAGTAAATTTAGAATTTCTGTATTTTACAATAGGGAGCCAACTGAGTTGGTGTATATAATCCAAAACCAAGTATAAAATAACATTGTATATTTTTTCTAGCAGAATACATTCAGAGCCATTTTCTTTTATCTTTGGGGCGCCTAGATATTATTTAGATATTTTTCAATTCGCTTAAAATTAGGATTTCGCTATTTTAAATGAGAGAGCATATTGAGTTGGTGTATATACTACAAAACAGAGTAGAAATGAACATTGTATGTTTCTTCTGACAGATTATATTCAGAGCAATTTTGATTTTATTATTGGGGTGCCTAGACAATATTTAGATTATTTTCGATTTACTAAATACAGAATTTTTGTATTTTACATGAGTGAGCATATGGAGTTGGTGTATATACTCCAAAACAGAGTAGAATAGGGCATTGTACATTTTTTCTGACAGACTATATTCTGTGCCATTATCTTTTAACTTTGGGGGGTCTTGATATTATTTAGATTTTGTTCGATTCGCGTAAAATTAGAATTTCGGTATTTTACATGAGAGAGCATATTGAGTTGATGTATATACTACAAAAAAGAGTAGAAATGAATATTTTATATTTTTTCTGACAGATTATATTCAGAGCAATTTTGCTCTTAACCTTGGGGTGCCTAGATAATATTTAGATTTTTTTCGATTCGCTAACATGTAGAATTTCTGTATTTTACATGAGAGAACATACTGAGTTGGTGTATATACTCCAAAATAGAGTAGAAAATTGCATTTTATATTTTTTCTGACACATTATATTCAGAGCAATTTCGCATTTAACATTGGAGTGCCTAGATAATATATAGATTTTTTCGATTCACGTAAAATTCAAATTTTGGTATTTTACATGAGAGAGCAAACTGAGTTTCTGTATATACTCCAAAACAGAGTAGAATAAGGCCTTGTATATTTTTTTTAACTGACTATATTCAGAGCCATTTTCTTTTAATTTTGGTGTGCCTATATTTTATTTAGATTTTTGTCGATTGGCATAAAATATGAATTTTGGTATTTTACATGAGAGAGCATATTGAGTTGGTGTATATACCCCAAAACAAAGTAGAAAAGGGAGTTGTATATTTTTTCAGACAGATGATATTCAGAGCAATTTTGCTTTACACATTGGGGTGCCTAGATAATATTTAGACTTTTTTCAGTTTACGTATAATTAGAATTTCGGTATTTTACATTAGACGGGAATACTGAGTTGGTGTATGTACTCCCAAACAAAGTAGAATAGGGCATTGTATATATTTTCTGACAGATTATATTGAGAGCAATATTGCTTTTAACATTAGGGTTCCTACATAATATTTAGATTTTTTTCAATTCGCTTAAATATAGAATTCTCTAATTTTAGATGAGAGAGCATATGGAGTTGGTGTATATAGTCCAAAACAGAGTAGAATAGGACATTGTATATTTTTTCTGACAGATTATATTCAGAGCAATTTTGTTTTCAACATTCGTTGCTTAGATAATATTTAGATTTTTTCGATTCGGGTAAAATTAGAATTTTTGTATTTTACATGAGAGAGCATATTGAGTTGGTGTATTTACTCCTAAACAGAGTAGAAAAGGGCATTGTATATTTTTTCTGAAAGATTATATTAAGAGTAATTTTGCTTTTAACATTGGGGTGCCTAGATAATATTTAGATTTTTTCGATTCACGTAAAATTAGTATTTCGGTATGTTACATGAGAGAGCATACTGAGTTGGTGTATATACTCCAAAACAGAGTAAATAGGGCATTGTATATTTTTTCTTACAGATTATCTTCAGAGCGATTTTGTTTTTAACACTGGTTGCCTAGATAATATTTAGATTTTTTAGATTCTGGTAAAATTAGAATTTCTATATTTTACATGAGAGAGCATATTGAGTTGGTGTATATACTCCAAGACAGAGTAGAAAAGGGCATTGTATATTTTTTCTGACAGATTATATTCAGAGCAATTTTGCTTTTAACATTGGAGTGCCTAGATTATATTTAGATTTTTTTCGATTTGCTTAAATATAAAATTTCTGTATTTTACATGAGAGGGCATATCGAGTTGGTGTATTTACTCCAAAACAGTGTAGAATATGGCATTGTATATTTGTTCTGACAGATTATATTCAGAGAAATTTTTTTTGAACATTGGGGTGCCTAGATACTATTTAGATATTCTTTGATTAACGTAAAATTAGAATTTTTGTATTTTACATGGGAGAGAATACTGAGTTGGTGTATATACTCCAAAACAGAGTAGAATAAGGCATTGTATATTTTTTCTGACAGATTTCATTAAGAGCAATTTTTTTTATAACACTGGGGTGCCTAGATAATATTTAGATTTTTTTCAATTCGCTTAAATATAGAATTTCTATATTTTACATGAGAGAGCATATGGAGTTTGTGTATATACTCCACAACAGAGTAGAAAAAAGCATTGTATATTTTTTCTTACAGATTATATTTAGAGCAATTTTGCTTTTAACATTGGTGTGCCTAGATAATATTTAGATTTTTTTCGATTTGCTTAAATATAGAATTCCTGTATTTTACATTAGAGAACATATGGAGTTGGTGTATATAATCCAAAACAGAGTAGAATTGGGCATTGTATATTTTTTCTGACAGATTATATTCAGAGCATTTTTTTTTAATATTGAGGTGCCTAGATAATATTTAGATTTTTTTCGATTTACGTAAAATTAGAATTTCACTACTTTACATGAGAGAGAATACTGAGTTCGTGTATATACTCCAAAACAGAGTAGAATAAGGCATTGTATATTTTATCTAACAGACTATATTAGGAGCCATTTTCTTTTAACTTTCGGTCGCCTAGATATTATTTAGATTTTTTTCCATTCGAGTAATATTAGAATTTCTGTATTTTACATGAGAGAGCATATTGAGTTGGTGTATATACTCCAAAACAGAGTAGAAAAGGGCATTTTTTTTCTGACAGACTATATTCAGAGCAATTTTTTTTTTAACATTGGGGTGCCTAGATAATATTTAGATTTTTTCGATTCGGGTAAAATTGGAATTTCGTTATTTGACATGAGAGAGCATACTGAGTTGGTGTGTATACTCCAAAACAGAGTAGAATAAGGCATTATATATTTTTTCTAACAGACTATATTCACAGCCATTTTCATTTAACTTTGGGGCGCCCAGATATTATTTATAGTTTTTCGATTCATGTAAAATTAGAATTTCGATATTTTACATGAAAGAGCATATTGAGTTGGTGTATATACTACAAAACAGAGTAGAAAATAGCATTGAATATGTTTTCTGACAGATTATATTCAGAGCAATTTTGCTATTAACATTAGGGTGCCTAGATAATATTTAGATTTTATTAGATTCGTGTAAATATAGATTTTCTGTACTTTACATGAGAGAGCATATGGAGTTGGTGTATATACTCCAAAACAGAGTAGAATAGGGCATTTTATATTTTTTCTGACAGACTATATTCAGAGCTATTTTGTTTTTAGCATTGGGGTGCTTAGATAATATTTCGATTTTTTCGATTCGCTTAAATATAGAATTTCTGTATTTCAGATGAGTGAGCATAATGAGTTGGTGTACATATTCCAAAAGAGAGTAGAAAATGTCATTTTATATTTTTTCTGACAGATTGCATTCAGAGCAATTTTGCTTTTAACATTCGGGTGCCTAGATAATATTTAGATTTTATTAGATTCGCTTACATATAGAATATCTTTATTTTACATGACAGAGCATGTAGAGTTGGTGTATATATGGCAAAACAGAGTAGAATAGGGCATTGTATATTTTTTCTGACAGATTATATTCAGAGCAATTATGTTTTTAACATTGGGGTGCCTAGATAAAATTTAGATTTATTCGATTCGGGTAAAATTAGAATTTCTGTATTTTACATGACAGAGCATATTGAGTTGATGTATATACTCCAAAACAGATTAGAATAAGGCATTGTATATTTTTTCTAACAGACTATATTCAGAGCCATTTTCTTTTAACATTGGGGATCGTAAATATTATTTAGATTTTTTTTGATTCGCTTAAATGTTGAATTTTTTATTTTACATGAGAGAGCCTATAGAGTTGGTGTATATACTAAAAATCCGAGTAGAATAGGGCATTGTATATTTTTTCTGACAGATTATATTCAGAGAAATTTTGCTTTTAACATTGGGGTGCCTAGATAATATTTAGATTTTTTCAATTCGGGTAAATTTGGAATTTCGTTATTTTATATGAGAGAGCATACTGAGTTGGTGTGTATACTCCAAAACAAAGTAGAATAAGGAATTGTATATTTTTTCTAACAGACTATATTCAGAGCCATTTTCTTTTAACTTTGGGGCCCCTACATTTTATTTAGATATTTTTCGATTCATGTAAAATTAGAATTTCGATATTTTACATGAGAGAGCATATTGAGTTGGTGTATATACTATAAAATAGAGTAGAAAATGGCATTGAATATGTTTTCTGACAGATTATATTCAGAGCAATTTTGCTACTAACATTGGGGTGCCTAGATAATATGTAGACTTTTATCGATTCGCGTAAATATAGAATTTCTGTATTTTACATGAGAGAGCATATGGAGTTGGTGTATATACTCCAAAACAGAGTAGAAAAGGGAATTGTGTATTTTTTTTTACAGATTATATTCAGAGCAATTTTTCTTTTAACATTCGGGTGCCTAGATAATATTTAGATTTTTTTCGATTCTTGTAAATATAGAATTTCTATATTTTACATGAGAGAGCATATTGACTTGGTGTATATACTCCAAAACAGAGAAGAAAGGGGCATTGTATATATTTTCTGACAGATTATATTCATAGCAATTTCGCTTTTAACATTAGGGTGCCTACGTAATATTTAGATTTTTTTCTATTCACGTAAAATAAGAATTTCGGTATTATACATTAGAGAGCATAATGAGTTGGTGTATATAATCCAAAATAGAGTAGAATAAGGCATTGTATATTATTTCTTAAAGACTGTATTCAGAGACATTTTCTTTTAAATTTGGGGCAACTAGATATTAGTTAGATTTTATTCAATTCATGCAAAATTAGAATTTCGGTATTTTACATAAGGGAGAATATTGAGTTGGTGTATATACTTCAAAACAGAGTAGAAACGGGCATTGTATATTTTTTCTGACAGATTATATTCAGAGCAATTTTCCTTTAACATTGGGGTGCCTAGATAATATTTAGATATTTTCGATTCAGGCAAATTTAGAATTTCGATACTTTACATGAGAGAGCATACTGAGTTGGTGTATATACTCCAAAACAGAGTAGAATAAGGCATTGTATATTTTTTCTAACAGACTATATTCAGAGCCATTTTCTTTTAACCTTTGGGCGCCTAGATATTATTTAGATTTTTCGACTCACGTATAATTAGAATTTCTGTATTTTACATGAGACAGCATATTGAGTTGTTGTATATACTCCAAAACTGAGTAGAAAAGAACGTTGTATTTTTTTCTGACACATTGTATTCAGAGCAATTTTTCTTTTAACATTGGGGTGCCTAGATAATATTTAGATTTTTTCTATTCGGGTAAAATTAGAATTTCTGTATGTTACATTATAGAGCATACTGAGTTGGTGTATATACTCTAAAACAGAGTAGAATAAGGCATTGTGTATTTTTTCTAACAGACTATATTCAGAGCCATTTTTTTTAACTTTGGGGTGCCTAGATATTATTTAGATTTTTTTCGATTCATGTAAAATTTGAATTTTGGTATTTTACATGAGAGAGCATATTGAGTTGGTGTATATACTCCAAAACAGAGTAGAAATGGGCATTGTATATTTTTTCTGACAGATTATATTCAGAGCAACTTTCCTTTTAACATTGGGGTGCCTAGATAATATTTAGATTTCTTTCAATTCACGTAAAATTAGAATTTTTGTATTTTAAATAAGAGAGCATACTGAGTAGGTGTATATACTAAAAAACAAAGTAAAATAAGGCATTGAATATTGTTTCTAACAGACTACATTGACAGACATTTGATTTTAACTTTGGGGCCCCTAGATATTATTTAAATTTTTTTCAATTCACGTAAAATTTGAGTTTCGGTATTTTACATGAGAGAGCATATTTAGTTGGTGTATATACTCCAATACAGAGTAGAAAAGGGCATTGTATATTTTTTCTGATAGATTTTATTCAGAGCAATTTTGCTATTAACATTGGGGTGCCTGGATAATATTTAGATTTTTTTCGAATCGCTTGAATATAGAATTTGTGTATTTTACATGAGAGAGCATATGGAGTTGCTGTATATACTCCAAAATAGAGTAGAATAGGGCATTGTATATTTTCTCTGAAAGATTATATTCAGAGAAATTTTGTTTTTAACATTGGGGTGCCTAGATAATATTTAGATTTTTTTGATTCAGGTAAAATTAGAATTTTTGTATTTTATATGAGAGAGCTTATTGAGTTGGTGTATATACTTCAAAACAAAGTAGAATAGGGCATTGTATATTTTTTCTGAGAGATTATATTCAGAGCAATTTTACTTTTAACATTGGGGTGCCTATATAATATTTAGATTTTTTTCAATTCACGTTAATTTAGAATTTCGGTATTTTACATGAGAGAGCGTACTGAGTTGGTGTATATGCTCCAAAAGAGAATAGAATAAAACATTGTATATTTTTTCTGACAGATTATATTCAAAGCAATTTTGTTATTAACATTGGGGCGCCTAAGTGATATTTAGATTTTTTCGATTCGGGTAAAATTAGAATTTCGGTATTTTACATGAGAGAGTATACTGAGTGGGTGTATACACTTCAAGAAAAAGTAGAATAAGTCATTGTATATTTTTTCTAACAGACTATATTGAGAGCCGTTTTCTTTTATCTTTGGGGCCCTAGATATTATTCATATTTTTTTCGATTTGCGTAAAATAACAATTTCGGTAATTTACAGGAGAGAGCATACTGTGTTGGTGTATGTACTACAAAACAGAGTAGAAAAGAACACTGTATATTTTTTCTAACAGATTATATTTAGAGAAATTTCTCTTTTTTACACTGGGATGCCTAGATAATATTTAGACTATTTTTGATTCGCTTAAATATAGAATTTCGGTATTTTACATGAGAGAGCATATTGAGTTGGTGTATATACTCCAAAAGAAAGTAGAAAAGGGCATTCTATATTTTTTCTGACACATTACCTTCAGTGCAATTTTTCTTTTAACTTTGGGGTGCCTACATAATATTTAGACTTTTTTCGATTCGCTTAAATATAGAATTTTTGTATTTTACATGAGAGAGTATATGGAGTTTGTTTATATACTCCAAAACAGATTAGAATAGGGCATTGTATACTTTTTCTGAGAGATTCTATTCAGAGCAATTTTGTTTTTAACAATGGGGTGCCTAAGATAATATTTAGATATTTCGATTCGGGTAGAATTAGAATTTCTGTATTTTACATGAGAGAGCATATTGAGTTGGTGTATATACTCCAAAACAGAGTAGAAAAGGGCAATGTATATTTTTTCTGACAGATTATATTAAGAACAATTTTGCTTTTAACATTGGGGTGCCTAGATAATATTTAGATTTTTTTCAATTCGCTTAAATATAGAATTTCTATATTTTACATGAGAGTGCAAATGGAGTTGCTGTATATACTCCAATACAGATTAGAAAAAGGCATTGTATATTTTTTCTGACAGATTATATTCAGAGCAATTTTATTTTTAACATTGGGGTGCGTAGATAATATTTAGATTTTTTTTGATTCACGTAAATTTAGAATTGCTGTATTTTATATAAGAGAGCATACTGGGTTGGTGTATATATTCCAAAACAGAGTCGAATAAGGCATTCTATATTTTTTCTAACAGACCATTTTCAGAGCCAATTTCTTTTAACATTGCAGCGCCAAGATATTATTTAGATATTTTTCAAATCCCGTAAAATTAGAATTTCTGTATTTTACATGAGAGAGCATATGGAGTTGGTGTATATACTCCAAAACAGAGTAGGAAAGGGCATTGTATATTTTTCTCACAGATTATTTTCAGAGAAAGTTTTCCTTCATCATTCCGGTGGCTAGATAATATTTAGATTTTTTTCGAATCGCTTAAATATAGAATTTCTGTATTTTACATGAGGTAGCATACCGAGTTGCTGTATACACTCCAAAACAGGGTAGAATAGGGCATTCTATATTTTTTCTGTCAGATTATATTCAGAGAAATTTTGCTTTTAAAATTGAGGTGCCTAGATAATATTTATATTTTTTTCGATTCGCTTAAATATAGAATTTCTGTATTTTACATGGGAGAGCATATGGAGTTGGTGAATATACGCCAAAACAGAGTAGAATAGGGCATTGTATAATTTTTCTGACAGATAATATTCAGAGCAATTTTGCTTTTAACATTGGGGTGCCTAGATATTACTTAGATTTTTTTCGATTCGCTTAAATATAGTATTTCTGTATTTTACAAGAGAGAGCATATGGAGTTGGTGTATATACTCCAAAACAGAGTAAAATAGGGCATTGTATATTTTTTCTGAGAGAATTTATTCAGAGCAATTTTCTTTTTAACACTGAGGTTCCTAGATAATATTTAGATTTTTTCGATTCAGGTAAAATTAGAATTTCTGTATTTTAAATGAGAGAGCATCCTGAGATGGTGAATATACTCCAAAATAGAGTAGAATAAGGCATTGTATATATTTTCTAACAGACTATATTAAGAGCCATTTTCTTTTAACTTTGGGGCGCCTAGATATTATTTAGATTTTTGTCGATTCGTGTAAAATTAGAATTTCGGTATTTTATATGAGAGAGCATATTGAGCTGGTGTATTTACTACAAAACAGAGTAGAATAGGGCATTGTATATTTTCTCTGACAGATTATATTCAACGCAATTTTTCTTTTAACATTGGGGTGCCTAGATAATTTTTAGATTTTTTTCGATTCGCTTAAATATAGAATTTCTGTATTTTACATGAGAGAGCATATGGAGTTGGTGTATATACTACAAATCACAGAAGTAAAGGGCATTGTATATTTTTTCTGACAGATTATATTCAGAGCAATTTTCTTTTAACATTGGGGTGCCTTGATAATATTTAAATTTATTTCGATTCACTTAAATATAGATTTTCTCTATTTTACTTGAGAGAGCACATGGAGTTGGTGTATATACTCCAAAACAGAGTAGAATAGGGCTTGTATATTTTTTCTGACAGATTTTATTCAGAGCAATTTTCTTTTTAACACTGAGGTGCCTAGATAATATTTAGATTTTTTTGATTCGCTTAAATGTAGAATTTCTGTATTTTACATGAGAGAGCATATGGAGTTGGTGTATATACTACAAATCACCGAAGTAAAGGGCATTGTATATTTTTTCTGACAGATTATATTCAGAGAAATTTTATTTTAACATTGGGGTGCCTAGATAATATTTAATTTTTTTCGATTCATTTAAATATAGAATTTCTCTATTTTACTTGAGAGAGCATATGGAGTTGGTGTATATACTCCAAAACAGAGTAGAATAGGGCATTGTATATTTTTTCTGACAGATTATATTCAGAGCTATTTTCTTTTTAAAACTGAGGTGCCTAGATAATATTTAGATTTTTTCGATTCAGGTAAAATTAGAATTTCTGTATTTTAAATGAGAGAGCATCCTGAGATGGTGTATATACTCCAAAATAGAGTAGAATAAGGCATTGTATATTTTTTCTAACAGACTATATTAAGAGCCATTTTCTTTTAACTTTGGGGCGCCTAGATATTATTTAGATTTTTGTCTATTTGTGTAAAATTAGAATTTCGGTATTTTATATGAGAGAGCATATTGAGTTGGTGTATTTACTACAAAACAGAGTAGAAAAGAGGATTGTATATTTTTTCTGACAGATTATATTCAGAGCAATTTTGCTTTTAACATTGGGGTGCCTAGATAATATTTAGATTTTTTCGATTCAGGTAGAATTAGAATTTCTGTATTTTACATGACAGAGAATATTGAGTTGGTGTTTTACTACAAATCAGAGTAGAAAAGAGCATTGTATATTTTTTCAGACAGATTATATTCAGAGCAATTTTGCTTTTAACATTGGGGTGCCTACATAATTAGATTTTTTTGATTTGGGTAAAATTAGAATTTCAGTATTTTACATGAGAGAGCATATTCAGTTTGTGTATATGCTACATAACAGAGTAGAATAGGGCACTGTATATTTTTTCTGACAAATTTTATTCAGAGCAATTTTGCTTTTAACATTGGGGTACCTAGTTAATATTTAGATTTTTTTCGATTCGCTTAAATATAGAATTTCTGTATTTTACATGAGAGAGCGTATAAAGTTGGTGTATATACTCCAAAGCAGAGTAGAATAGGGCATTGTATATTTACTTTTTCTGCCAGATCATATTCAGAGCTATTTTTTTGTGTGTCTTTTTTTTGTTTTAATTTTTTATTGGATTTTAGGTTTTGGGGTACATGAGCATAGCATGCAAGACAGTTGCATAGGTACACACATGGCAGTGTGCTTTGCTTTTCTTCTCCCCTTCACCCACATTTGGCATTTCTCCCCAGGCTATCCCTCCCCACCTCCCCCTCCCACTGCCCCTCCCCTTTTCCCCCCAATAGACCCCAGTGTTTAGTACTCCCTTTTCTGTGTCCATGTGTTCTCATTTTTCATCACCCACCTCTGAGTGAGAATATGTGGTGTTTCCTTTCTTGTTCTTGTGTCAGTTTGCTGAGGATGATGTTCTCCAGATTCAACCATGTCCCTACAAACGACACAAACTCATTATTTCTGATTGCTGCATAATATTCCATGGTGTATATGTGCCACATTTTTCCAATCCAGTCTATTATCAATGGGCATTTGGGTTGATTCCAGGTCTTTGCTATTGTAAACAGTGCTGCAATGAACATTCGTGTACATGTGTCCTTATAGTAGAACGATTTATAGTCTTTTGGATATATACCCAGTAATGGGATTGCTGGGTCAAATGGAATTTCTATTTCTAAGGCCTTGAGGAATCGCCACACTGTCTTCCACAATGGTTGATCTAATTTACACTCCCACCAACAGTGTAGAAGTGTTCCTTTTTCTCCACATCCTCTCCAGCATCTGTTGTCTCCAGATTTTTTAATGATCGTCATTCTAACTGGCGTGAGATGGTATCTCAATGTGGTTTTGATTTGCATCTCTCTGATGACCAGTGACGATGAGCATTTTTTCATATGATTGTTGGCCTCATATATGTCTTCTTTCGTAAAGTGTCTGTTCATATCCTTTGCCCACTTTTGAATGGGCTTGTATGTTTTTTTCCTGTAAATCTGTTTGAGTTCTTTGTAAATTCTGGATATCAGCCCTTTGTCAGATGGTAGACTGCGAAAATTCTTTCCCATTCTGTTGGTTGCCGATCCACTCTAGTGACTGTTTCTTTTGCCGTGCAGAAGCTGTGGAGTTTGATTAGGTCCCATTTGTCTATTTTGGCTTTTGTTGCCAATGCTTTTGGTGTTTTGTTCATAAAGTTCTTGCCTATTCCTATGTCCTGGATAGTTTTGCCTAGATTTCCTTCTAGGGTTTTTATGGTGCCAAGTCTTATGTTTAAGTCTTTAATCCATCTGGAGTTAATTTTAGTGTAAGGTGTCAGGAAGGGGTCCAGTTTCTGCTTTCTGCACATGGCTAGCCAGTTTTCCCAACACCATTTGTTAAACATGGATTCCTTTCCCCATTGCTTGTTTTTGTCAGGTTTATCAAAGATTGTATAGTTGTATGTATGTTGTGTTGCCTCCGGTGCCTCTGTTTTGTTCCATTGGTCTATATCTCTGTTTTGGTACCAGTACCATGCTGTTTTGATTACTGTAGCCTTGTAGTATAGTTTGAAATCCGGTAGTGTGATGCCCCCCGCTGTGTTCTTTTTGCTTAGAATTGACTTGGCTATGCAGGCATCTTTTGGTTCCATATGAAGTTCATGGTGGTTTTTTCCAGTTCTGTGAAGAAAGTCAGTGGTAGCTTGATGGGGATAGCGTTGATTCTGTAAATTACTTCGGGCGGTATAGCCATTTTCACGATATTAATTCTTCCTAACCATGAACATGAAATGTTTCTTTATCTGTTTGTGTCCTCTCTGATTTCGTTGAGAAGTGGTTTGTAGTTCTCCTTGTAGAGGTCTCTTACGTTCCTTGTGAGTTGTATTCCAAGGTATTTTATTCTTTTTGTAGCAATTGCGAATGGCAGTTCGCTCTTGATTTGGCTTTTTTTTAGTCTGTTGTTGGTGTAGACGAATGCTTGTGATTTTTGCACATTGATTTTATATCCTGAGACTTTGCTGAAGTTGCTTATCAGTTTCAGGAGTTTTTGGGCTGAGGCAATGGGGTCTTCTAGGTATACTATCATGTCGTCTGCAAATAGAGACAATTTGGCTTCCACCTTTCCTATTTGAATACCCTTTATTTCTTTTTCTTGCCTGATTGCTCTGGCTAGAACTTCCAGTACTATATTGAATAGGAGTGGTGAGAGAGGACATCCTTGTCTAGTGCCAGATTTTAAAGGGAATGCTTCCAGTTTTTGCCCGTTCAGTATGATATTGGCTGTTGGTTTGTCATAAATACCTTTTATTACTTTGAGATACGTTCCATCGATACCGAGTTTATTGAGGGTTTTTAACATAAAGGGCTGTTGAATTTTGTCAAATGCCTTCTCTGCGTCGATTGAGATAATCATGTGGTTTTTGTTTTTGGTTCTGTCTATGTGGTGAATTACGTTGATAGACTTGCGTATGTTGAACCAGCCTTGCATCCCCGGGATGAATCCTACTTGATCATGATTAATAAGTTTTTTGATTTGCTGTTGCAATCAGCTTGCCAATATTTTATTGAAGATTTTTGCATCTATGTTCATCATGGATATTGGCCTGAAGTTTTCTTTTCTCGTTGGGTCTCTGCTGGGTTTCGGTATGAGGATGATGTTGGTCTCATAAAATGATTTGGGAAGGATTCCCTCTTTTTGGATTGTTTGAAATAGTTTTAGAAGGAATGGTACCAGCTCCTCCTTGTGTGTCTGGTAGAATTCGGCTGTGAACCCGTCTGGACCTGGGCTTTTTTTTGTGTGGTAGGCTGTTAATTGGTGCCTCAACTTCAGACCTTGTTATTGGTCTATTCATAGTTTCAGCTTCCTCCTGGTTTAGGCTTGGGAGGACACAGGAGTCCAGGAATTTATCCATTTCTTCCAGGTTTACTAGTTTATGGGCATAGAGTTGTTTGTAATATTCTCTGATGATGGTTTAAATTTCTGTAAAATCTGTGGTGATTTCCCCTATATCATTTTTTATTGCATCTATTTGGTTGTTCTCTCTTTTATTTTTAATCAATCTGGCTAGTGGTCTGTCTATTTAGTTGATTTCAAAAAACAGCTCTTGGATTTATTGATTTTTTGAAGGGTTTTTCGTGTCTCAATCTCCTCCAGCTCAGCTCTGATCTTAGTTATTTCTTGTCTTCTGCTGGGTTTTGAGTTTTTTTGATCTTGCTCCTCTAGCTCTTTCAATTTTGACGATAGGGTGTCAATTTTGGATCTCTCCATTCTCCTCATATGGGCACTTATTGCTATATAGTTTCCTCTAGAGACTGCTTTAAATGTGTCCCAGAGGTTCTGGCACGTTGTGTCTTCGTTCTCAGTGGTTTCGAAGAACTTCTTTATTTCTGCCTTCATTTCGTTGTTTACCCAGTCAACATTCAAGAGCCAGTTGTTCAGTTTCCATGAAGCTGTGCGGTTCTGGGTCGGTTTCTGAATTCTGAGTTCTAACTAGATTGCACTATGGTCTGAGATGCTGTTTGTTATGATTTCAGTTGTTTTGCATTTGTTGAGCAGTGCTTTACTTCCAATTATGTGGTCAATTTTAGAGTAGGTGTGATGTGGTGCTGAGAAGAATGTGTATTCTGTGGATTTGGGGTGGAGAGTTCTGTAAATGTCTATCAGGTTTGCTTGCTCCAGGTCTGAGTTCAAGCCCTGGATATCCTTGTTGATTTTCTGTCTGGTTGATCTGTCTAGTATTGACAGTGGAGTGTTAAAGTCTCCCACTATTATTGTGTGGGAGTCTAAGTCCTTTTGTAAGTCATTAAAAACTTGCCTTATGTATCTGGGTGCTCCTGAATTGGGTCCATATATGTTTAGGATCGTTAGCTCTTCTTGATGTATCGATCCTTTTACCATTATGTAATGGCCTTCTTTGTCTCCTTTGATCTTTGTTGCTTTAAAGTCTATTTTATCAGAGATGAGAATTGCAACTCCTGCTTTTTTTTGCTTTCCATTAGCTTGGTAAATCTTCCTCCATCCCTTTATTTTGAGCCTTTGTGTATCCTTGCATGTGAGATGGGTTTCCTGGATACAGCACACTGATGGGTTTTGGATTTTTATCCAATTTGCCAGTCTGTGTCTTTTGATTGGTGCATTTATTCCATTTACATTTAGGGTTAATATTGTTATGTGTGAATTTGATACTGCCATTTTGATGCTAAGTGGCCGTTTTGCCTGTTAGTTGTTGTAGATTCTTCATTACGTTGAAGCTCTTTAGCATTCAGTGTGATTTTGGAATGGCTGGTACTGGTTGATCCTTTCTATGTGTAGTGCCTCTTTTAGGAGCTCTTGTAAAGCAGGCCTGGTGGTGACAAAATCTCTGAGTACTTGCTTGTTCACAAAGGATTTTATTTTTCTTTCACTTCTGAAGCTCAGTTTGGCTGGATATGAAATTCTGGGTTGAAAGTTCTTTTCTTTAAGAATGTTGAATATTGGCCCCCACTCTCTTCTGGCTTGTAGTGTTTCTGCCGAGAGATCTGCTGTGAGTCTGATGGGCTTCCCTTTGTGGGTGACCTGACCTTTCTCTCTGGCTGCCCTTAGTATTCTCTCCTTTATTTCAACCCTGTTGAATCTGACGATTATGTGCCTTGGGGTTGCTCTTCTTGCGGAATATCTTTGTGGTGTTCTCTGTATTTCCTGCAATTGAGTGTTGGCCTGTCTTGCTAGGTGGGGGAAATTTTCCTGGATGATGTCCTGAAGAGTGTTTTCCAGCTTGGATTCATTCTCTTCGTCCTCTTCTGGTACACCTATCAAACGTAGGTTAGGTCTTTTCACATAGTCCCACATTTCTTGGAGACTTTGTTCATTCCTTTTTGCGCTTTTTTCTCTGATCTTGGTTTCTCGTTTTATTTCATTGAGTTGGTCTTCGACTTCAGATATTCTTTCTTCTGCTTGGTCAATTCGGCTATTGAAACTTGTGTTTGCTTCGCCCCGGCTGCCGACTTCGCCAGGCAGACCTACTGCCTGGCGTCCCGTGTCTCTTTATACTTGGGAGTTTCCCTGTTCTGTGGGCAACAAAGATCAGTCTGGAAATGCAGCACTGACTCACCGTTTGCGGATTCAACTCGGGCTCCAATCCTGGGTTGTTCTCACAGCGCCATCTTGAGTCCCCTCTCGCAATTTTGTTTTTAACATTGGGGTGCCTAGATAATATTTAGATTATTTCGTTTCGGGTAGAATTTAATTTCTGTATTTTTTATGAGAGAGAATATGCAGTTGGTGTATATACTTTAAAACAGAGTAGAATAGGGCATTGTATATTTTTTCTGAGAGATTATATTCAGAGCAATTTTGCTTTTAACATTGGGGTGCCTAGATAATATTTAGGTTTATTCTATTCCGGTGGAATTCGAATTTCTGTATTTTACATGACAGAGCATATTGAGTTGGTCTTCATACTACAAAACAGAGTAAAATAGGGCCTTGTATATTTTTTCTGACAGATTATATTCAGAGCAATTTTGCGTTTAACAATGGGGTGCGTAGAAAATATTTAAATATTTTTGATTCGAGTAAAATTAGAATTTCTGTATTTTACATGAGAGAGCATATGGAGTTGTTGTATATACTCGAAAACAGTAGAATAAGGCATTGTTCATTTTTTCTGTCAGATTATATTCAAAGCAATTTTGTTTTTAACATTGAGGTGCCTAGTTAATATTTAGATTTTTTTGATTCGGGTAAAATTAGAATTTCTCTATTTTACATGAGAGAGCATCCTGAATTGGTGTATATACCCCAAAACAAAGTAGAATAGGGCATTGTATAATTTTTCTGACAGATTATATTCAGAGCAATTTTGTTTTTAACATTGGGGTGCCTAGATAATATTTAGATTTTTTTCGATACATGTAAAATTAAAATTTCTGTATTTTACATGAGAGAGCATACTGAGTTGGTGTATATATTCCAAAACCGAGTAGAATAAGGCATTGTATATTTTTTCTAACAGACTATATTCTGAGCGATTTTCTTTTAACTTTGGGGCGCCTAGATATTATTTAGATTTTTTTCGATTCACGTAAAATTAAAATTTTTGCCTTTTACATGAGAGAGCCTATTGAGTTGGTGTATATACTCCAAAACAAAGTAGAAAATGGCATTGTATATTTCTTCTGACAGATTATATTCAGAGCAATTCTGCTTTTAACATTGGGGTGCCTGGATAATATTTAGATATTTTTCGATTTGCTTAAATATAGAATTTCTGTATTTTACATGACAGAGCATACTAAGTTGTTGTATATACTCCAGAACAGAGTAGAATAAGGCATTCAATATTATTTCTGACAGATTATTTTCAGAGCAATTTTGTTTTTATCATTGGGGTGCCTAGATTATATGTAGATATTTTTCGATTAACTTAAATATAGAATTTCTGTATTTTACATCAGAGAGCATATGGAGTTGGTGTATACACTCCAAAACAGAGTAGAATAGGGCATTGTATATTTTTTATGACAGATTATATTCAGAGCAATTTTGTTTTTAATATTGGTGTGCCTAGATTAAATTTAGATTTTGTCGTTTCGGGAAAAATTAGAATTTCGGTATTTTACATGAGAGAGCATACTGAGTTGGTGTATATACTCCAAAACAGAGTAGAATAAGGCATTGTATATTTTCTCTAACAGACAACATTCAGAGACAATTTCTTTTAATTTTGGGGCACCTAGATATTTGTTAGATTTTTTTCGATTCGCTTAAATTAGAATTTCGGTTTTTTAAGTTTGAGAGATTATGGAGTTGGTGTATATACTCCAAAACAGAGTAGAATAAGGCATTGTATATATTCTCTAACAGACTATATTCAGAGCCAGTTTCTTTTAAATTTGGGGCTCCTAGATATTATTTAGGTTTCTTTTGATTTGGGTAAAAGTAGAATTTTGGTTTTTTACAAGAGAGAGCATATTGAGTTGGTGTATATAATTTAAAACCGAGTAGAAAAGGGCATTGTATATTTTTTCTGAACAGATTATATTCAGAGCAATTTTGCTTTTAACATTCGGGTGCCTAGATAATATTTAGATTTTTTTCGATTCACGTAAATATAGAATTTCGGTATTTTACATGAGAGAGCACACTGAGTTGGCGTATATACTCCAAAACAGGGTAGAATATGGCATTGTATATTTTTTATGACAGATTATATTCAGAGCCATTTTGCTTTTAACATTGGGGTGTCTAGATCATATTTAGATTTTTGTCGATTCCCTTAAATATAGAATTTTTCTGTTTTACATGGAGAGAGCATATGGAGTTGGTGTATATACTACAAAACAGTAGAATAAAGCATTTTATATTTTTTCTGACAAATTATATTCAGAGAAATTTTGTTTTTAACATTGGTTTGCCTAGATAATATTTAGAATTTTTCGATTCGGGTAAAATTAGAATTTATGTATTTTACATGAGAGAGCATACTGAGTTGGTGTATATACTCCAAAACAGAGTAGAATAAGGCATTTTATATTTTTTATAACAGACTATATTCAGAGCAATTTTCTTTTAACTTTGGGGTGCCTAGATATTATGGAGATTTTTTTCGATTTCCGTAAAATTAGAATTTCGGTATTTTACATGAGAGAGCATATTGAGTTGGTGTATATAATCCAAAACAGAATAGAAAATGGAATTGTATATTTTTTTAGACAGACTATATTCAGAGCAATTTTGCTTTTAACATTGGGGTGCCTAGGTTATATTTAGATATTTTTCGATTCGCTTTAATATAGAATTTCTGTATTTTACATGAGAGAGCATATGGAGTTGGTGTATATACTCCAAAACAAAGTAGAAAGGGCATTGAATATTTTTTCTGACAGATTATATTCGGATACATTTTGTTTTTAACATTGGGTTGCCTAATTTATATGTAGATTTTTTTCGATTCGCTTCAATATAGAATTTCTGTATTTTACATGAGAGAGCATATGGAGTTGGTGTATATACTACAAAACAGAGTAGAATAGGGCATTGTATATTTTTTCTGACAGATTATATTCAGAGCAGTTTTGTTTTTAACATTGGGATGCCTAGATAATACTTAGATTTTGTCGATTCGTGTAAAATTAGAATTTTGGTATTTTAGATGAGAGAGCATACTGAGTTAATGTATATACTCCAAAGCAGAGTAGTATAAGGCTTTGTATATTTTTTCTAACCGACTATATTCAGAGCCATTGTCCATTAACTTTGGCGAACCTAGATATTATTTAGATTTTTTTCGGTCCGCCTAAAATTAGAATTTCAGTATTATACATGAGAGAGCATACTGAGTTGGTGTATATACTAAAAAAAAGAGTAGAATAAGGCATTGTATATTTTTTCTAACATACTATATTTCGAGCCATTTTCTTTTACTTTTGGGGCGCCTAGATATTATTTAGGTTTTTTTCGATTCGCGTAAAATTAGAATTTCTGCATTTTACTTGAGAGAGCCTATTGAGTTGGTGTATAATCCAAAACAGAGTAGAAAACAGCATTGTATATTTCTTCTGACAGATTATATTCAGAGCAATTCTGCTTTTAACATTGGGGTGCCTGGATAATATTTAGAATTTTTTCAATTCGCTTAAATATAGAATTTCTGTATTTTACATGACAGAGCATACTGAGTTGGTGTATATACTCCAAAACAGAGTAGAATAAGGCATTGTATATTATTTCTGACATATTATACTCAGAGCAATTTTGTTTTTAACATTAGGGTGCCTAGATTATATGTAGATTTTTTTGATTCGCTTAAATATAGAATTTTTGTATTTTACATCAGAGAGCATATGGAGTTGGTGTATACACTCCAAAACAAAGTAGAATAGGGCATTGTATATTTTTTCTGACAGATAATATTCAGAGCAATTTTGTTTTTAATATTGGTGTGCCTAGATTAAATTTAGATTTGGTCATTTAGTGTAAAATTAGAATTTCAGTATTTTACGTGAGAGAGCATACTGAGTTGGTGTATATACTCCAAAACAGAGTAGAATAAGGCATTGTATATTTTCTCTAACAGACTACATTCAGAGCCAATTTCTTTTAACTTTAAGGTGCCTAGATATTATTTAGATTTTTTTCGATTCGCATAAAATTAGAATTTCGGTTTTTTACGTGAGAGAGCATATGGAGTTGGTGTATATACTCCAAAACAGAGTAGAATAAGGCATTGTATATTTTCTCTAAAAGACTATATTCAGAGCCAGTTTCTTTTAAATTTGGGGCTCCTAGATATTATTTAGATTTCTTTTGATTCGGGTAAAAGTAGAATTTCGGTTTTTTACAAGAGAGAGCATATTGAGTTGGTGTATATAATCCAAAACAGAGTAGAAAAGGGCATTGTATATTTTTTCTGAACAGATTATATTCAGAGCAATTTTGATTTTAACATTCGGGTGCCTAGATAATATTTAGATTTTTTTTGATTCACGTAAATTTAGAATTTCGGTATTTTACATGAGAGAGCACACTGAGTTGGCGTATATACTCCAAAACAGGGTAGAATAAGGCATTGTATTTTTTGTCTAACAGACTATATTCCGAGCCATTTTCTTTTAACTTTGGGGCGCCTGGATATTATTTAGATTTTTTTCGATTTGTGTAAAATTAGAATTTCGGTATTTTACATGATAGAGCATATGGAGTTGGTGTATATACTCCAAAACAGAGTAGAATAGGGCATTGTATATTTTTTCTGACAGATTATATTCAGAGCAATTTTGTTTTTAACATTGGGGTGCCTAGATAATATTTAGATTTTTTTCAATTCACGTAAATTTAGAATTTCGGTATTTTACATGAGAGAGCATCCTGAGTTGGTGTATATACTCCAAAACCGAGTAGAATAAGGCATTGTCTATTTTTTCTAACATACTATATTCCGAGACATTTTCTTTTAACATTGAGGTGCCTAGTATTATTTAGATTTTTTTCGATTCGCGTAAAATTAGAATTTCTGCATTTAACATGAGAGAGCCTATTGAGTTGGTGTATATTCTCCAAAACAGAGTAGAAAAGGGCATTGTATACTACTTCTGACAGATTATATTCAGAGCAATTCTGCTTTCTACATTGGGTGCGTGGATAATTTTTAGATTTTTTTCGATTCGCTTAAATATAGAATTTCTGTATTTTACATGACAGAGCATGCTGAGTTGGTGTAAATACTCGAAAACAGAGTAGAATAAGGCATTGAATATTTTTTCTGACAGATTAGATTCAGAGCAATTTTGTTTTTAACAATGGGGTGCCTCGATTATATGTACATTTCTTTCGATTTGCTTAAAGTTAGAATTTCTGTATTTTACATGAGAGAGCATACGGAGTTAGCGTATATACTCCAAAACAGAGTACAATAGTGCATTGTATATTTTTTCTGACAGATTATATTCAGAGCAATTTTGTTTTTAACATTGGGGTTCCTAGGTAATATTTAGATTTTGTCGATTTGGGTAAAATTAGAATTTCGGTGTTTTACTTGAGAGAACATACTGAGTTGGTGTATATACTCCAAAAAAGAGTAGAATAAGGCATTGTATATTTTTTCTGACAGATTATATTCAGAGCAATTTTGCTTTTAATATTGGGGAGCCTAGAGTATATTTAGATTTTTTTTCAATTCGCCTCAATATAGAATTTCTTTATTTTACATGAGAGAGCATATAGAGTTGCTGTATATACTAAAAACAATGTAGAATAGGGCATTGTATATTTTCTCTAACAGGCTATATTCAGAGCCAGTTCCTTTTAACTTTGGGGCGCCTAGATATTATTTAGATTTTTTTCGATTCGCGTAAAATTAGAATATCATTTTTATACGTGAGAGAGCATATTGAGTTGGTGTATATAATCCAAAACAGAGTAGAAAAGGGAATTGTATATTTTTTCTGAACAGATTATATTCAGAGCAATTTTGCTTTTAACATTCGTGTGCCTAGATAATATTTAGATTTTTTTCGATTCACGTAGAATTAGAATTTCGGTATTTTACATGAGAGAGCACACTGAGTTGGTGTATATACTCTAAAACAGGGTAAAATAAGGCATTGTATATTTTTTTTGACAGATTATATTCACAGCAATATTGCTTTTAACATTGGGGTGCCTAGATAATATTTAGATTATTTTCGATTCGCTTAAATATAGAATTTCTGTATTTTACATAAGAGAGCATATGGAGTTTGTGTCTATACCCTAAAACAGACTAGAAAAGGGCATTGTATATTTTTTCTGACAGTTTATATTCAGATTAATTATGCTTTTACCATTCGGGTGCATAAATAATATTTAGATTTTTTTCGATTCACGTTAGAATTTTGTATTTTACATGAAAGAGCATACTGAGTTGGTGTATATACCCCAAAACACAGTAGAAAAGGGCATTGAATATATTTTCTGACAGATTATATTCAGAGCAGTTTTGTTTTTAACATTGGGGTGCCTAGATAATATTTAGATTTGGTTGATTCGGGTAAAATTAGAATTTTGGTATTTTACATGAGAGAGCATACTGAGTTGGTGTATATACTCCAAAACATAGTAGAATAAGGCATTGTATATTTTGTCTAACAGACTATATTCCGAGCCATTTTTTTTTAAATTTGCGGTGCCTAGATATTATTTAGATTTTCTTCAATTCGCGTAAAATTAGAATTTCAGTATTTTACATGAGAGAGCATACTGAGTTGGTGTATATACTCCAAAACCGAGTATAATAAGGCATTGTATATTTTTTCTAACAGACTATATTCAGAGCCATTCTCTTGTAACTTTGGGGCGCCTCGATATTACTTAGATTTATTTCAATTCACGTAAAATTAGAATTCTTGCATTTTACATGAGAGATCCTATTGAGTGGTGTATATAATCCAAAAAAGAGTAGAAAAGGGCATTGTATATTTCTTCTGACAGATTATATTCAGAGAAATATTGCTTTAAACATTGGGGGGCCTAGATTATCTTTAGATATTTTTCGATTCACTTAAATATAGAATTTCTGGATTTTACATGAGGGAGAATATGGAGTTGGTGTATACACTCCAAAACAGAGTAGAAAAGGGAATTGAATATTTTTTATGACAGACTATATTCAGAGCAATTTTGTTTTAAACATTGGGGTGCCTAGATTATATTTAGATTTTTTCGATTCCGGTAAAATTAGAATTTCTGTATTTTACATGAGAGAGCATACTGAGTTGGTGTATATACTACAAAACAGAGTAGAATAAGGAATTGTATATTTTCTCTAACAGACTATATTCAGAGCCATTTTTTTTTAACTTTGGGGTGCCTAGATAATATTTAGATTTTTTTCGATTGACGTAAAATTAGAATTTCTGTATTTCACATGAGAGAGCATATTGAGTTGGTGTATATACTCCAAAACAGAGTAGAAAAGGGCATTGTGTATTTTTTCTGACAGTTTATATTCAGAGCAGTTTTGCTTTTACCATTCGGGTGCCTAAACAATATTTAGATTTTTTTCGATTCACGTTAGAATTTCGGTATTTTACATGAGAGAGCATACTGTGTTGGTGTATATACTCCAAAACAGAGTACAATAACGCATTGTATATTTTCTCTATCAGAATACAGTTAGAGCCAGTTTCTTTTAACTTTGGGGCGCCTGGATATTATTTAGATTCTTTTCGATTCGCGTAAAATTAGAATTTCAGTTTTTTACGTGAGAGAGCATATGGAGTTGGTTTATATACTCCAAAACGAAGTAGAATAAGGCATTGTATATTTTTTCTAACAGACTATATTCAGAGCCATTTTCTTTTAACTTTGGGGCGCCTAGATATTATTTAGATTTATTTCGATTCACTTAAAATCAGAATTTCTGCATTTTACATTAGAGAGCATATTGAGTTGGTGTATATACTTCAAAACAGAGGAGAATAAGGCATTGTATATTTTTTCTGATAGAATTTATTCAGAGCAATTTTGTTTTTAACGTTGGGGTGCGTAGATAATATTTAGATTTTTTTTGATTCGCTTAAATATAGGATTTCTGTATTTTACATGAGAGAGCATATGGAATTTGTGTATATACTTCAAAACAGAGTAGAATAGGGCATTGTATATTTTTTCTGAGAGATTATATTCAGAGCAATTTTGTTTTTAACATTTGGGTGCCTAGATAATATTTAGATTTTGTCGATTCGGGTAAAAATAAAATTTCGGTATTTTACATGAAACAGCATACTGAGTTGGTGTATATACTCCAAAACAGAGTAGAATAAGGCATTGTATATTTTTTCTAACAGACTATATTCAGAGCCATTTTCGCTTAAATTTGGGGCACCTAGATATTATTTAGATTTTTTTCGATTTGCGTAAAATTAGAATTTCGGTATTTTACATGAGAGGGCATACTGAGTTGGTGTATATACTCCAAAGCAGAGTAGAATAAGGTATTGTATATTTTTTCTAAGAGAATATATTCAGAGCCATTTTCTTTTAACTTTGGGGCGCCTGGATATTATTTAGATTTTTTTCGATTCCTGTAAAATTAGAATTTCAGTATTTTACATGAGAGAGCATATGGAGTTGGTGTATATACTCCAAAGCAGGGTAGAATAGGGCATTGTATATTTTTTCTGACAGATTATATTCAGAGCAATTTTGTTTTTAACATTGGGGTGCCTAGATAATATTTAGATTTTGTTGATACGGGTAAAATTAGAATTTTGGTATTTTATATGAGAGAGCATACTGAGTTGGTGTATATACTTCAAAACAGAGTACAATAAGGCATTGTATATTTTTTCTGAGAGATTATATTCAGAGGAATTTTGCTTTTAACATTGGGGTGCCTAGATTATATTTAGATATTATTCGATTCGCTTTAATATAGAATTTCTGTATTTTACATGAGAGAACATATGGAGTTGGTGTATATACTCCAAAACAAAGTAGAAAAGGGCATTGAATATTTTTTCTGACACACTATATTCAGAGCAAGTTTGTTTTTAACATTGGGGTGCCTAGTTTATATGTAGAGTTTTTTCGATTCGCTTAAATATATAATTTCTGTATTTTACATGAGAGAGCATATGGAGTTGGTGTCCATACTCCAAACCAGAGTAGAATAGGGCATTGTATATTTTCTCTGACAGATTATATTCAGAGCAATTTTGTTTTTAACATTAAGGTGCCTAGATAATATTTAGATTTTGTCGATTCGGGTAAAATTAGAATTTTGGTATTTTAAATGAGAGAGCATACTGAGTTGGTGTAGATACTCCAAAACGAAGTAGAATACGGCATTGTATATTTTTTCTAACAAAATATATTCAGAGCCATTTTCTTTTAACTTTGGTGCGCCTAGATATTATTTAGATTTATTTCGGTTCACGTAAAATTAGAATTTCAGTATTTTACATGAGAGAGCATTTTGAGTTGGTGTATATACTGCAAAACAGAGTAGAATAGGGCATTGTATATTTTTTCTAACAGAATATATTCAGAGCCATTTTCTTTTAACTTTGGGGCGC
Organism: Callithrix jacchus; assembly: GCF_049354715.1. Classification (NCBI taxonomy): domain Eukaryota; kingdom Metazoa; phylum Chordata; class Mammalia; order Primates; family Cebidae; genus Callithrix; species Callithrix jacchus. The sequence goes on along the minus strand of NC_133522.1, from coordinate 499,281 downwards.
CTAGATATTATTTAGAGTTTTTTCGATTCATGTAAATTTAGAATTTCGGTATTTTACATGATAGAGCAAATGGAGTTGGTGTATATACATCAAAACAGAGTAGAATAGGGCATTGTATATTTTTTTCTGACAGATTATATTCAGAGAAATTTAGTTTTTAACACTGGGGTGCCTAGATAATATTTAGATTTTGTCGATATTGGTAAAATTAGAATTTTGGTATTTTACATGAGAAAGCATACTGAGTTGGTGTATATACTCCAAAACGAAGTAGAATAAGGCATTGTATATTTTTTCTAACAGACTATATTCAGAGCCATTTTCTTTTAACTTTGGGGCACCTAGATATTATTTAGATTTATTTCAGTTCACTTAAAATGAGAATTTCTGCATTTTACATGAGAGAGCATTTTGAGTTGGTGTATATACTGCAAAACAGAGTAGAATACGGCATTGTATATTTTTTCTGACAGATTATATTCAGAGCAATTTTGTTTTAACATTGGAGTGCCTAGATCATATTTAGATTTTTTCAATTCGGGTAAAATTAGAATTTCTGTATTTTACATGAGAGAGCATACTGAGTTGGTGTATATACTCCAAAACAGAGTAGAATAAGACGTTGTGTATTTGTTCTGACAGATAATATTCAGAGAAATTTTGTTTTAACATTGGGGTGCCTAGATAATACCTAGATTTTTTTCGATTCGCTTATATATAGAATTTCTGTATTTTATATGAGAGAGCATATGGAGTTGGTGTATATACTTCAAAACAGAGAAGAATAAGGCATTGTATATTTTTTCTGATAGATTATATTCAGAGAAATTTTGTTTTTAACACTGGGGTGCCTAGATAATATTTAGATTTTTTTCGATTCGCTTAAATATAGGATTTCTGTATTTTACATGAGAGAGCATATGGAGTTGGTGTATATACTTCAAAACAGAGTGGAATAGGGCATTGTACATTTTTTCTGAGAGATTATATTCAGAGCAATTTTGTTTTTAACATTTGGGTGCCTAGATAATATTTAGATTTTGTCGATTTGGGTAAAATTAAAATTTCGGTATTTTACATGAAACAGCATACTGAGTTGGTGTATATACTCCAAAACAGAGTAGAATAAGGTATTGTATTTGTTTTCTAACAGACTATATTAAGAGCCATTTTCCTTTACCTTTGGGGCGCCTTGATATTATTTAGATTTTTTCGATTCACGTAAAATTTGAATTTCGGTATTTTACATGTGAGAGCATACTGTGTTGGTGTTTATACTCCAAAACAGAGTAGAATAAGGCATTGTATATTTTTTTGAACAGACTATATTCAGAGCCATTTTCTTTTAACTATGGGGCACCTAGATATTATTTAGATTTTATTTGAATTCACGTAATATTTCAATTTCAGTATTTTACATTAGAAAGCATATTGAGTTGGTGTATTTACTCCAAAACAGAGTAGAAAAGGGCATTGTATATTGTTTGTGACAGATTATATTCAGAGCAATTTTGCTTTTAACATTGGGGTGCCTTGATAATATTTAGATTTTATTCGATTCCCGTAAAATTAGAATTTTGGTATTTTACATGAGAGAGCATACTGGGTTGTTGTATATACCACAAAACAGAGTAGAATAAGGCATCGTATATTTTTTCTGACAGATTATATTCAGAGTAATTTTGCTTTTAACATTGGGGTGCCTAGAAAATATTTAGATTTTTTTAGATTCACTTAAATATACAATTTATTTATTTTATATTAGAGAGCATATGGAGTTGGTGTATATACTCCAAAACAGAGTAGAATAGGGCATTGTACATTTTTTCTAACAGACTATCTTCAGAGCCATTTTCTTTAACTTTGGGGCGCCTATATAATATTTAGATTTTTTCCGTTCGGGTAAAATTTGAATTTCTGTATTTTACATGAGAGAGCATACGTAGTTGGTGTATATACTCCAAAACAAAGTAGAATAGGGCTTTGTATATTTTTTCTGACAGATTATAAACAAAGCAATTTTGTTTTTATTATTGGGGTGCCTATACAATATTTAGGTTTTTTTGGATTCGGGTAAAATTAGGATTTCTGTTTTTTACATGACAGAGCATAGTGAGTTGGTGTGTATACCCCAAAACAGAGTAATATAAAGAATTGTATATTTTTTCTAACAGTCTATATTAAGAGCCATTTCCTATTAACTTTGTGGCGCCTAGATATTATTTATATTTTTTTCGATTCGCGAAAAATAAGAATTTTTGTATTTTACATGAAAGAGCATATTGAGTTGGTGTATATACACCAAAAGAGAGTAGAAAAAGGCATTGTATATTATTTTTGACAGGTTTTATTCAGAGAAATTTTGCTTTTAACATTGGGGTGCCTTGATAATATTTAGATTTTGTCGTTTCGGGTAAAATTATAATTTTGGTATTTTAAATGAGAGAGCATACTGAGTTGGTGTAGATACTCCAAAACGAAGTAGAATACGGCATTGTATATTTTTTCTAACAAAATATATTCAGAGCCATTTTCTTTTAACATTGGGGCGCCTAGGTATTATTTAGATTGATTTCGGTTCACGTAAAATTAGAATTTCAGTATTTTACATGAGAGAGCATACTGAGTTGGTGTATATACTCCAAAGCAGAGTAGAATAATGTATTGTATATTTTTTCTAACAGAATATATTCAGAGCCATTTTCTTTTAACTTTGGTGCGCCTAGATATTATTTAGAGTTTTTTCGATTCATGTAAAATTAGAATTTCGGTATTTTATATGAGAGAGCATATTGAGATGGTGTATATACTACAAAACAGAGTAGAAAAGGGCATTGTATATTTTCTCTGACAGATTATATTCAGCGCAATTTTTCTTTTAACATTGGGGTGCCTAGATAATTTTTAGATTTTTTTCGATTCCATTAAATATAGAATTTCTGTATTTTACATGAGAGAGCATATGGAGTTGGTGTATATACTACAAAACACAGAAGTAAAGGGCATTGTATATTTTTTCTGACAGATTATATTCAGAGCAATTTTTCTTTTAACATTGGGGTGCCTAGATAATATTTAAATTTTTTTCGATTCGCTTAAATATAGAATTTTTCTATTTTACTGGAGAGAGCATATGGAGTTGGTGTATGTACTCCAAAACAGCGTAGGATAGGGCATTGTTTATTTTTTCTGACAGATTATATTCAGAGCAATTTTTTTTTTAACACTGAGGTGCCTAGATAATATTTAGATTTATTTCGATTCGGGTAAAATTAGAATTTCTGTATATTACATGAGGAGCATCCTGAGATGGTGTATATACTCCAAAATAGAGTAGAATAAGGCATTGTATATTTTTTCTAACAGACTATATTAAGAGCCATTTTCTTTTAAGTTTGGGGTGCCTAGATATTATTTAGATATTTTTCGATTCGCGTAAAATTAGAATTTCCGTATTTTACATGAGAGAGCATATGTAGTTGGTGTATATACTCCAAAACAGAGTAGAAAAGGGCATTGAATATTTTGTCTGACAGATTATATTCAGAGCAATTTTGTTTTTAACATTGCGGTGTCTAGATAATATTTAGATTTTTTCCATTCTGGTAAAATTAGAATTTCTGTATTTTACATGAGAGAGCATACTGAGTTCGTGTATATACTCCAAAACATAGTAGAATAAGGAATTGTATATTTATTCTAAGAGACTATATTCAGAGCCATTTTCTTTTAAATTTGGGGCGCCTAGATATTATTTAGATTTTTTTCAATTTGCGTAAAATTAGAATTTGGGTATTTTACATGAGAGAGCATATTGAGTTGGTGTATACTCTCCAATAAAGAGTAGAAAAGGACATTGTGTATTTTTTCTGACAGATTATATTCAGAGCAATTTTGTTTTTAACATTGGGGTGCCAAGATAATATTTAGATTTTTTTCGGTTCACTTAAATATAGAATTTCTGTATTTTACATGAGAGAGTAAAAGTAGTTTGTGTATATAATCCAAAGCAGCGTAGAAAAGGGCATTGTATATTTTTTCTGACTGATTATATTCAGAGCAATTTTGTTTTTAACCTTGAGGTGCCTAGATAATATTTAGAATTTTTTCGATTCACTTAAATATAGAATTTCTGTATTTTACATGAGAGAGCATATGGAGTTGGTGTATATACTGCAAAACAGCGTAGAAAAGGGCATTGTATATTTTTCTGACAGATTATATTCAGAGCAATTTTGCTTTTAACATTGGGGTGCCTAGATAATATTTAGATTTTTTTCGATTCGTGTAAAATTAGAATTACGGTATTTTACATTAGAGAGCATAGTGAGTTGGTGTATATACTCCAAAATAGAGTAGAATAAGGCATTGTATATCTTTTCTAACATTCTATATTCCAAGCCATTTTCTTTCAACTTTGGGGAGCCTAGATATTATTTCGATTTTTTTCAATTCACGTAAAATTAGAATTTCTGCATTTTACATGAGAGAGCCTATTGAATTGGTGTATATACTCCAAAACAGAGTAGAAAAGGGCATTGTATATTTCTTCTGACAGATTATATTCAGAGCAATTTTCCTTTAACATTGGGGTGCCTGGATAATATTTAGATATTTTTTGATTAGCTTGAATATAGAATTTCTGCATTTTACATGAGAGAGCATACTCAGTTGGTGTATAAGCTTTAAAACAAAGTAGAATAAGGCATTGTATATTTTTTCTGATAGACTCTATTCAGAGTAATTTTGCTTTCAACATTGGGGTGCATCAATTATATTTAGATTTTTTTCGATTCACTTAAATATAGAATTTCTGTATTTTCTATGAGAGAGCATATGGAGTTGGTGTATATACTCCAAAACAGAGTAGAATAGGGCATTGTAGATTTTTTCTGACAGATAATATTCAGAGAAACTTTGTTTTTAACATTGGGGTGCCCAGATAATATTTAAATTTTGTTTGGATTCGCTTAAATATAAAATTTCTCTATTTTACATGAGAGAGCATATGGAGTTGGTGTATATGTTCCAAAACAGAGTAGAAAAGGGCATTGAATATTTTTTCTGACATACTATATTCAGAGCAATTTTGTTTTTAACATTGGGGTGCCTCGATTATATGTAGATTTTTTTCGATTCGCTTTAATATAGAATTTCTGTATTTTACATGAGAGAGCATATGGAGTTGGTGTATATACTCCAAAACAGAGTAGAATAGGGCATTGTGTATTTTTTTTGACGACTATATTCAGAGCAATTTTGTTTTAACATTGGGGTGCCTAGATAATATTTAGATCTTGTCGATTTGGGTAAAATTAGAATTTCCATTTTTTACATGAGAGAGCATACTGAGTTGGTGTATATACTCCAAAACAGAGTAGAATAAGGAATTTTATATTTTTTCTGACAGATAATATTCAGAGCAATTTTGCTTTAAATATTGGGGTGCCTAGATTATATTTAGATTTTTATTCAATTCGCTTCAATATAGAATTTCTGTATTTTACATGAGAGAGAATATGGAGTTGGTGTATATACTCCAAAATAGAGTAGAATAGGGCATTGTATATTTTTTCTGACAGATTATATTCAGAGAAATTTTGTTTTTACCATTGGGGTGCCGAGATTATATTTAGATTTTTTCCATTCGCGTAAAATTAGAATTTCTGTATTTTACATGAGAGAGCATACTGTGTTTGTGTATATACTCCAAAACAGAGTAGAATAAGGATTTGTATATTTTTGCTATCAGACTACATTCAGAGCCATTTTCTTTTTACATTGGGGTGCCTAGATATTATTTAGATTTTCTTCGATTTCCGTAAAATTAGTATTTCAGTATTTTACATGAGAGAGCATATTGATTTGGTGTATACAATCCAAAACAAAGTAGAAAAGGGCATTGTATATTTTTTTGACAGAGTATATTTAGAGCTATTTTGCTTTTAACATTGGGGTGCATAGATAATATTTAGATATTTTTCGATTCACGTAAAATTAGAATTTCGGTATTTTACATGAGAGAGCATACTGAGTTGGTGAATATACTCCAAAAGTGAGTAGAATAAGGCATTCTATATTTTTCTTTGACAGATTATATTAATAGAAATTTTGCTTTTAATACTGGGGTGCCTAGAAAACATGTAGATTTATTCGATACGGGTAAAATTAGAATTTCTGTATTTTACATGAGAGAGCATATAGAGTTGGTGTATAAACTCCAAAACAGAGTAGAATAGGGCATTGAATATATTTTCTGACAGATTATATTCAGAGCAATTTTTTATTAACTTTGGGGCACCTAGATATTATTAAGATTTTTTTCGGTCCATGTAAAATTAGAATTTCAGTATTTTACATGAGAGAGCATACTGAGTTGGTGTATATACTCCAAAACAGAGTAGAATAAGGCATTGTATATTTTTTCCAACAGACTATATTCCGAGCCATTTTCTTATAACTTTGGGGCGCCTAGATATTATTTAGATTTCTTTCGATTCACGTATAATTAGAATTTCGGTATTTTACATGAGAGAGCATACTGAATTGGTGTATATGCTCCAAAACTGAGTAGAGTAAGGCGTTGTATATTTTTTCTAACATACTATATTCCGAGCCATTTTATTTTAACTTTGAGGCGCCTAGATATTATTTAGAATTTTTTGGATTCGCGTAAAATTATAATTTCTGCATTTTACATGAGAGAGCATATTGAGTTGGTGTACATACTCCAAAACAGAGTAGAAAAGGGCATTGTATATTCCTTCTTACAGATTATATTCAGAGCAATTCTGCTTTCAACATTGGGGTGCGTGGATAATATTTAGATTTTTTTTTGATTCACTTAAATATAGAATTTCTGTATTTTACATGACAGAGCATACTGTGTTGGTGTAAATACTCCAAAACAGGGTAGAATAAGGCATTGAATATTTTTTCTGACAGATTAGATTCAGAGCAATTTTGTTTTTAACATTGGGGTGCCTTGATTATATGTACATTTTTTTCGATTCGCTTAAATATAGAATTTCTGTATTTTACATGAGAGAGCATATTGAGTCAGGGTATATACTCCAAAACAGAGTAGAATAGGGCATTGTATATTTTTTCTGACAGATTATATTCAGAGCAATTTTGTTTATAACATTGGGGATCCTAGGTAATATTTAGATTTTTTTCGATTCGGGTAAAATTAGAATTTCTTTTTTTACATAAGAGAGCATACTGAGTTGGTGTATATACTCCAAAACAGACTAGAATAAGGCACTGTATATTTTTTCTGACAGATTATATTCAGAGCAATTTCGCTTTTAATATTGGGGAGCCTAGATTATATTTAGATATTTTTTCAATTCGCTTCAATATAGAATTTCTGTATTTTACATGAGAGAGCATATAGAGTTGCCGTATATACTCAAAAACAATGTAGAATAGGGCATTGTATATTTTTTCTAACAGATTATATTCAGAGTAATTTTGTTTTTAACATTGTGGTGCCTAGAAAACATTTACATTTATTAGATTCGGGTGAAATTAGAATTTCTGTATGTTACATGAGACAGCATATTGAGTTGGTGTATATACTCCAAAACAGAGTAGAATAGGGCATTGTATATTTTGTCTGACAGATTATATTCAGGGTAATTTTGTTTTTAACATTGTGGTGCCTAGAGTATATTTAGATTTTTTCGATTTGGGTAGCATTAGAATCTGTATTTTACATGAGAGAGCATACTGAGTTGGTGTATGTACTCCAAAGCAAAGTAGAATAAGGCATTGTATATTTTTTCTAACAAACTATATTCAGAGCCATTTTCTTTTCACTTTGGGGCGCCTAGATATTATTTAGATATTTTTCGATTCACGTAAATTTCGAACTTCGGTATTTTACATCAGAGAGCATACTGAGTTGGTGTATATACTCCAAAACAGAGTAAAATAAGGCATTGTATATTTTTTCTGACAGATTATATTCAGAGCAATTTTGCTTTTAACATTCGGGTGCCTACATAATATTTAGATTTTTTTCGATTCTCATAAAATTAGAATTTCGGTATTTTACATGAGAGGGCATACTGAGTTGGAGTATATACTCCAAAACAGTGTAGAATAAGGCATTGTATATTTTTTCTGACAGAGTATATTCAGAGCAATTTTGTTTTTAACATTGGACTGCCTAGATCATATTTAGATTATTTCCATTCGGGTAAAATTAGAATTTCTGTATTTTACATGAGAGAGCATACGGAGTTGATGTATATACTCCAAAACAGAGTAGAATAAGGTGTTGTATATTTTATCTAACAGACTATATTAAGAGCCATTTATTTTAACTGTGGGGTGCCTAGATATTATTTAGATTCTTTTCGATTTGCGTAAAATTAGAATTTCGTTATTTTACATGAGAGCATATTTAGTTGGTGTATATACTGCAAAACAGAGTAGAAAAGGGCATTGTATATTTTTTATGACAGATTATATTCAGAGCAATTGTACTTTTAACTTTGGGGTGCCTAGATAATATTTAGATTTTTCTCGATTCATGTAAAATTAGAATTTCGGTATTTTACATAAGAGAGCATATTGAGTTGGTGTATATACTCCAAGACAGAGTAGAAAAGGGCATTGTATATTTATTCTGAGAGATTATATTCAGAGCAATTTTGCTTTAAACATTGGAGAGCCTAGATAATATTTAGATTTTTTTCGTTTCACGTAAATTTAGAATTTTGCTGTTTTACATGAGATACCATACTGAGTTGGTGTATATAATCCAAAACAAAGTAGAATAAGGCATTGTATATTTTTTGTAACAGACTATATTCAGAGGCATTTTTTTTTAAATTGGGAACGCCTAGATATTATTTAGATTTTTTTCGAATCGCGTAAAATTAGAATTTTGCAAGTTTACATGAGAGAGCATATTGAGTTGGTGTATATACTCCAAAACAGAGTATAAAAAAGCATTGTATATCTTTTCTGACAGATTATATTCTCAGCAATTTTGCTTTTAACATTTGGGTGCCTAGATCATATTTAGATTTTTTCGATTCGGGTAAAATTGGAATTTCTGTATTTTACATGAGAGAGCATATGGAGTTGTTGTATATGCTCCAAAACAGAGTAGAATAAGGTATTGTATATTTTATCTAACAGACTATATTCAGAGCCATTTTCTTTTAGCTGTGGGATGCCTAGATATTATTTAGATTTTTTTCGATTCGCGTAAAATTAGAATTTCTGTATTTTACATGAGAGAGCATATTTAGTTGGTGTATATACTGCAAAACAGAGTAGAAAAGGGCATTGTATATTTCTTATGACAGATTATATTCAGAGCAATTTTCCTTTTTACATTGGGGTGCCTAGATAATATTTAGATTTTTTTCGATTTGCATAAAATTAGAATTTTGGTAGTTGACATGAGAGAGCATATTGAATTGGTGTATATACTGCAAAACAGAGTAGAAAAGGGCATTGTATATTTTTTTCTGACAGATTGTATTCACAGAAATTTTGCTTTTATCATTGGGGTGCCTAGATAATATTTAGATTTTTTCCATTTGCTTAAAATTAGAATTTCCGTATTTTCTCTGAGAGAGCATATTGATTTGGTGTATATAATCCAAAACTAAGTAGAATAAGGCATTGTATATTTTTTCTAACAGTCTACATACAGAGCCATTTTCTTTTAACTTTGGGGTACCTAGATATTATTTAGATTTTTTTCGATTCACGTTAAAATTGAATTTCAGTATTTTACATGAGAGGCCATACTGAGTTGGTGTATATACTCCAAAACGGAGTAGAATAAGGCATTGTATATTTTTTCTAACAGACTATACTCAGAGCCATTTTCTTTTAACTTTGGGGCGCCTAGATATTATTTAGATTTCTTTCGATTCGCATAAAATTAGAATTTTGGTATTTTACATGATAGAGCTTATTGAGTTGGTGTATATACAACAAAACAGAGTAGAAAAGAGCATTGTATATTTTTGCTGACAGATTATATTCAGAGCAGTTTTGCTTTTAACATTGGGGTGCCTAGATATTATTTAGATTTTTTTTCGATTCGCTTAAATATAGAATATCTCTGTTTTACCTGAGAGAGCATACAGAGTTGGTGTATATACTCCAAAACAGAGTAGAATAAGGCATTGTATATTTTTTCTTACAGACTATATTCAGAGCCATTTTCTTTTAACTTTGGGGCGCCTAGACATTTTTTAGATTTTTTTCGATTCGCATAAAATCAGAATCTCGGTATTTTACATGATAGAGCATATTGAGTTGGTGTATATACACCAAAACAGAGTGGAAAAGGGCATTGTAAATTTTTTTTCACAGATTATATTCAGAGCAATTTTGCTTTTAACATTGGTGTACCTGGATAATATTTAGATTTTTTCCATTCGCTTAAATATAGAATTTCTGTATTTTATATGAGAGAGCATATTTTGTTCATTTATATACTCTAAGAAAGAGTAGAATAGGCCATTGTATATTTTTTCAGACAGATTATATTCAGAGCAATTTTGTTTTTAACATTGGGGTGGCTAGATAATATTTAGATTTTTTAAATTTGGGTAAAATAAGAATTTCTGTATTTTACATGAGAGAGCATACTGAGTTGGTGTATATACTCCAAAATAGAGTAGAATAAGGCATTGTATATTTTTTCTAAGAGACTATATTCAGAGCCATTTTCTTTTAATTTTCGGGCGCCTAGATATTATTTAGTTATTTTTCGATTCACGTAAATGTAGAATTCCGTTATTTTTCATGAGAGAGCATATAGAGTTGGTGTATATACTTCAAACAAGAGTAAAAAAGGGCATTGTATATTTTTTATGACAGATTATATTCAGAGCAATTTTGCTTTTAACATTGGGGTGCCTAGATAGTATTTAGATTTTTTTCGATTCGCTTCATTATAGAATTTTTTATTTTACATGAGAGAGCACATGGAGTTGGTGTATATACTGCAAAACAGAGTAGAATAGGGCATTGAATATTTTCTCTGACAGATTATATTCAGAGCAATTTTGATTTTAACATTGAGGTGCCTATATAATATTTAATTTTTTTTCGATTTGCGTAAATTTAGAATTTTTGTATTTTACATGAGGGAGCATATTTAGTTGGTGTCTATACTTTACAACAGAGTAGAAAGAGCAGTGTAGATTTTTTCTGAGAGATTATATTCAGAGCTATTTTGCTTTTAATATTGGGGTGCCTAGATAATATTTAGATTTTTTTTGATTCACATAAAACTTGAATTTCGCTATTTTGCATGAGAGAGCATACTGAGTTGGTGTATATACTCCAAAAAAGAGTAGAATAAGGCATTGTATATTTCTTCTAACAGACTATATTCAGAGCCATTTTCTTTTAACTTTGGGGTGCCTAGATTTTATTTAGATTTTTTTGGTTTCACGTAAAATTAGAATTGCGGTATTACACATGAGAGAGCATATTGAGTTGGTGTATATACTACAAAACAGAGTAGAATAGGGCATTGTATATTTTTCCTGGCAGGTTATATTCAGAGCAATTTTGTTTTTAACATTAAGGTGCCTAGATAATATTTAGATTTCTTTCGATTCACGTAAAATTAGAATTTCTGTATTTTACATTAGAGAGCATACTGAGTTGGTGTATATTCTCCAAAACGGAGTGAAATAGGGCGTTGTATATTTTTTCTGGCAGATGATATTCAGAGCAATTTTGTTTTAACTTTGGTGTCCCTAGATAATATTAAGATTTTTTTGATTCACGTTAAATTAGAATTTCTGTATTCTACATGAGAGAGCATTCTGAGTTGGTGTATATACTCCAAAACAGAGTAGAATAAGGCATTGTGTATTATTTCTGACAGACGATATTTAGAGCCATTTTCTTTTAACTTTGGGGTGCCTTGATATTATTTAGATTTTTTTCAATATCCGTAAAATTAGAATTTCGGTATTTCACATGAGAGAGCATATGGAGTTGGTTTATATACTCAAAAACAGAGTAGAAAAGGGCATTATATATTTTTTCTGACAGATTATATTCAGTGCAATTTTGCCTTTAACATTGGGGTTCCTAGATAATATTTAGATTATTTTCGATTCACGTAAAATTAGAATTTCGGTATTGTACACGACAGAGCATACGGAGTTGGTGTATATACTCCAAAACAGAGTAGAATAGAGCATTGTATATTTTTTCTGACAGATTATATTCAGGGAAATTTTGTTTAAAACATTGGAGTGCCTAGATCATATGTAGATTTTTTCGATTCGGGTACAATTTGAATTTTTGTATTTTACATGAGAAAGCATACTGAGTTGGTGTATATACTCCAAAACAGAGTAATATCAGGCATTGTATATTTTTTCAAACAGACTATATTCAGAGACATTTTCTTTTAACTTTGGGGCGCCTACATAATATTTAGATTTTTTTCGATTCACGTAAAATTAGAAATTCGGGGTTTTACATGAGAGAGCATATTAAGTTGGTGTATATAATCCAAAACAGGGTTAAAATGGCGTTGTATATTCTTTCTGACATATTATATTCAGAGCAATTTTGCTTTTAACATTCGGGTGCCTAGATAATATTTAGATTTTATTCGATTCATGTAAAATTAGAATTTCTGTATTTTACCTGAGAGAGCATATTGAGTTGGTGTATATACCAGAAAACAGAGTAGAAAAGAACATTTTATATTGTTTCTGACAGATTATATTCAGAGCAATTTTGCTTTTAACATTCGGGTGCCTAGATAATATTTAGATTTCTTTCGATTCACGTAAATTTAGAATTTCAGTATTTTACAAGAGAGAGCATACTGAGTTGGTGTATATACTCCAAAACAGAGTAGAATAGGGCATTGTATATTTTTTTTTACAGATTATATTCAGACCAATTTTGTTTGTAACGTTGGAGTTACAAGATAATATTGAGATTTCTTCGATTCGGGTAAAATAAGAATTTCTGTATTTTACATTTGAGAGCATACTGAGTTGGTGTATATACTCCAAAACAGAGTAGAATAGGGCATTGTATATTTTTTCTGACAGATTATGTTCAGAGTAATTTTGCTTTTAACATTGGGGTGCCTAGATAATATTTAGATTTTTTTCGATTCATGTAAAATTATAGTTTCGGTATTTTACATGAGAGAGTATACTGAGTTGGTGTTTATATTCAAAAACAGAGTAGAATATGGCATTGTATATTTTCTCTGACAGATTATATTCAGGGCTATTTTGCTTTTAACATTGGGGTGCCTAGATAATATTTAGATTTTTTTTCTCTTTGCTTAAATATAGAATTTCTGTATTTTACATGAGAGAGCATATGGAGTTGGTGTATATACTCCAAAACAGAGTAGAATAAAGCGTAGTATATTTTTTCTAACGGACTATACTCAGTGCCATTTTTTTTTACCTTTGGGCGCCTAGATATTATTAGATTCTTTTCGATTCGCGAAAAATTCGAATTTCGGTATTTTACATGAGAGAGCATATTTAGTTGTTGTATATACTCCCAGAGTACAAAAGCGCATTGTATATTTTTTCTAACAGATTATATTCAGAGCAATTTTGCTTTTAACATTCGGTTGCCTAGATTATAATTAGATTTTTTTCGATTCACGTAAAATTAGAATTTTGGTATTTTACATGAGGGAGCATACTGAGTGAGTGTATATACTCCAAAACAGAGTAGAATAAGGCATTGTATATTTTCTCTAACAGACTATATTCAGAGCCATTTTCTTTTACCTTTGGGGCACCTTCATAATATTTAGATTTTTATCGATGCGCATAAAATTAGAATTTCTGTATTTTACATCAGAGAGCATATTGAGTTGGTGTATATACTACAAAGCAGAGTAGAAAAGGGCATTGTATATTTTTTCTGACAGATTATATTCAGAGCAATTTTTCTTTTAACATTCGGTTGCCTAGATAATGTTTAGATTTTTTTCGATTCGCTTAAATATAGAGTTTTTGTATTTTTCATGAGAGAGCATATCGAGTTGGTTTATATACTCCAAAACAGAGTAGAATAGGGCATTGTATATTTTTTTAGACACATTATATTCAGAGCCATTTTTTTTAACATTGTGGTGCCTAAATCATATTTAGATTTTTTCAATTCTGATAAAATTATAATTTTTGTATTTTACATGAGAGAGCATATTGAGTTGGTGTATATACTCCAAAACATAGTAGAATAGGGCATTGTATATTTTTTCCAAGAGAATATATTCATATACATTTTCTTTTAACTTTGGGGCGCCTAGATATGATTTAGATTTTTTCGAATCACGTAAATTTAGCATTTTGGTATTTTACATAAGAGAGCATACTGAGTTGGTGTATATCCTCAAAAACAGAGTAGAATAAGGCATTGTATATTTTTTCTGACAGATTATATTCAGAGCAATTTTGCTTTTAATATTAATTGGCCTAGATAATATTTAGATTTTTTTTGATTCGCTTAAATATAGAATTTCTTTATTTTAGATGAGAGAGCATATGAAGTTGGTGTATATATTCCAAAACAGAGTAGAATAGGGCATTGTATATTTTTCTGACAGATTATATTCAGAGAAATTTTCTTTTTAAGATTGGGGTGCCTAGATAATATTTAGATTTTTTCGATTCGGGTGAAATTAGAATTTCTGTATTTTACATTAGAGAGCATACTGAGTTCGTGTATTTATTCCAAAACAGAGTAGAATAAGGCGTTGTATATTTTTTCTAACAGAATATAATCAGAGCCATTTTCCTTTAACTTTTAGGCACCTAGATATTATTTAAAATTTTCGATTCACATAAAATTAGCATTACGGTATTTTACAAGAGAGAGCATATTGAGTTGGTGTATATACTCCAAAATAGTGTAGAAAAGGGCATTGTATATTGTTTCTGACAAATTATATTCAGATCAATTTTGCTTTTAACATTGTGGAGCCTGGATAATATTTAGATTTTTTTTGATTCACGTAAAATAAGAATTTCGGTATTTTACATGAGAGAGCATACTGAGTTGGTGTATATACTCCAAAAGAGAGTAGAATAGGGCATTTTATATTTTCTCTAACAGACTATATTCAGAACCATTTTCTTTTAATTTTGGGGTGCCTAGATAATATTTAGATATTTTTCGATTCCCTTAAAATTAGAATTTTAGTATTTTACATGAGAGAGCATATTAAATTGGTGTATATACTTTAAAACAGAGTAGAAAAGGGCATTGTATATTTTTTTGACAGATTATATTCAGAGCAATTTTGCTTTTAACATTCGGGTGCCTAGATAATATTTAGATTTTTTTCAATTCACGTAAAATTAGAATTTCGGTATTTTACATGAGAGAGCATATGGAGTTGGTGTATGTACTTCAAAACAGAGTAGAATAGGGAACTGTATATTTTTTTTGACAGATTATATTCAGAGCAATTTTGTTTCAAACATTGGTGTGCCTACGTAATAGTTAGATTTTAAGTATTCCGGTAAAATTAGAATTACTGTATTTTACATGAGAGAGTAAACGAAGTTGGTGTATATTCTCCAAAACAGAGTAGAAAAAAACATTGTATATTTTTTCTAACAGACTATATTCAGAGCTATTTTCTTTTAACTTTGGGGCGCCTAGATATTATTTAGATTTTTTTCGATTCACGTAAAATTAGAATTTCGCTTTTTTACATGAAAGAGCATACTGAGTTTGTGTATATTCTCCAAAACAAAGTAGAATAAGGCATTGTATATTTTTTCTAACAGTCTATATTAAGATCCATTTTCTTTTAACTTTGGGGCCCCCAGATATTATTTAGATTTCTTTCGATTTGCGCATTATTAGAATTTCCGTATTTTACATGAGAGAGCATATTGAGTTGGTGTATATACTCCAAAACAGAGTACAAAAGAACATTGTATATTTTTTCTGACAGATTATATTCAGAGCAATTTTGCTTTTAACTTTGGGGTGCCTAGGTAATATTTAGATTTATTTCGATTCGCTTAAATATAGAATTTCTCTATTTTACATGAGAGAGCATATGGAGTTGGTGTATGTACTCCAAAACAATGTAGAATAGTGCACTGTATATTTTTTTCTGACAGATTATATTTAGAGAAATTTTGTTTTTAACATTGGGTTGCCTAAATAATATTTAGATTTTTTCGATTCGGGTAATATTAGAATTTTTGTATTTTACATGACAGAGCATACTGAGTTGGTGTATATACAAGAAAACAGAGTATAAATGGGCATTGTATATTTTTACTGACAGATTATATTCAGAGCAGTTTTGCTTTTCACATTGGGGTGCAAGGATAATATTTAGATTTTTTTTGATTCTCTTAAATACAGAATTTCTGCATTTTACATAAGAGAGTATATGGAGTTGGTGTATATACTTTAAAACAGAGTAGAATAGGGCGTTTTATATTTTTTCTGACAGATTATATTCAGCGCAATTTTGTTTTTAACATTGGGGTGCCTAGACAATATTTATATTTTTTCGATTCAAGTAGAATTAGAATTTTTGTATTTTACACGAGAGAGCATACTGAGTTGGTGTATATATTCCAAAACAAAGTAGAATAAGGCATTGTATATTTTTTCTAACAGACTATATTCAGAGCTATATTTTTGGAACGTTGGGGCGTGTAGATATAATTTTGATTTTTTTTGATTGGCGTAAAATTAGAATTTCGGTATTTTACATGAGAAAGCATATGGAGTTTCTGTATATACTCCAAAAAAGAGTAGAATAAAGCCTTGTATATTTTTTCTGACAGATTATATTCAGAAAAATTTTGTTTTTAATATTGGGGTGCCTACATCATATTTGGATTTTTTCGATTCGGGTAAAATTAGAATTTCTCTATTTTACAAGAGAGAGTATATTGAGTTGGTTAATATACTAAAAACAAAGTAGAATGGGGCATTGTATATTTTCTCTGACAGATTATATTCAGAGGAATTTTGCTTGTAACATTCGGGCGCCTAGATAATATTTAGATTTGTTTCGATTCGCTTAAATATACAATTTCGGTATTTTACATGAGAGAGCATACTGAGTTTGTGTATATAATCTAAAACAGGTTAGAATGAGGCATTGTAAATTTTTTCTAACAGACTATATTCAGAGTTATTTTCTTTTAACTTTGGGGTGCCTAGATATTATTTATATTATTTTCAATTCGCGTAAAATAAGAATTTCCGTATTTTACATGAGAGCGCATATTGAGTTGCTGCATATACTCCAAAACAGAGTAGAAAAGGGCATTGTATATTTATTTAGACAGATTATATTCAGAGCAATTTTGCTTTTAACTTTGGGGTGCCTAGACAATTAGATTTTTTTAGTTTCATGTAAATTTAGAATTTCTCTATTTTACATGAGAGAGCAAACTGAGTTGGTTTATATACACCAAAAAAAAGTAGAATAGGGCATTGTATATTTTCTCTGACAGATTATATTCAGAGCAATTTTGTTTTTAACATTGGGGTGCCTAGATGATTTTGATTTTTTCGATTCGCTTAAATATAGAATTTCTGTATTTTACATGGGAGAGCATATGGAGTTGGTGTATATGCTCAAAAAAAGAGTAGAATAAGGCATTGTATATTTTTTCTGACAGATGATATTCAGAGCAATTTTGTTTTTAACATTGCTATGCCTAGATAATATTTAGATTTTTTCGATTCAGTTGAAATTAGAATTTCTGTATTTTACATGAGAGAGCATACTGAGTTGGTGTATATGCTCCAAAACAAAGTAGAATAAGGCATTGTGTATTTTTTCTAACAGACTATATTCAGAGCCATTTTCTTCTAACTTTGGGGCGCCTAGATGTTATTTACATTTTTTTCGATTCGTGTTAATTTAGAATTTTGGTATTTTATATGAGGGAGCATACTGAGTTGGTGTATATACTGTAAAACAGAGTAGAAAAGGGCATTGTATTTTTTTTCTGACAGATTATATTCAGAGCAATTTTGCTTTTAACATAGGGGTGTCTAGATAATATTTAGATTTTATTCGGTTCGCATAAAATTAGAATCTCGGTATTTTATATGAGAGCATATTGATTTGGTGTATATACTCCAAAACAGAGTAGAATAAGGCATTGTATATTTTCTCAAACACACTATATTCAGAGCCATTTTCTTTGACCTTTGGGGCGCCTAGATATTATTAAATTTTTTTTGATTCGTGTAAAATCAGAATTTCGGGATTTTACATGAGAGAGCATATTAACTTGGTGTATATAATACAAAACAGAGTCGAAAAAGGGATTGTATATTTTTTCTGACAGATTATATTCAGAGCAATTTTGCTTTTAACATTGGGGTGCCTAGATAATGTTTAGATTTTTTTCGATTCTCTTAAATATATAATTTCTGTATTTTACATGAGAGAGCAAATTGAGTTGGTGTAGATACTCCAAAACAAAGTAGAATAAAACATTGTATATTTTTTCTGACTGAATATATTCAGAGCATTTTTGTTTTTAACATTGGGGTGCCTAGATAATATTTAGATTTTTTTCGATTCGGGAAAAATTAGAATTTCCGTATTTTACATGAGGGAGCACACTGAGTTGGTGTATATACTCCAAAAAAAAGTAGAATAGGGCATTGTATATTTTCTCTAACAGACTATATTCAGAGCCATTTTCTTTTAACTTTGGGGCGCCTAGATAATATTTAGATTTTTTTCGATTCACGTAAAATTAGAATTTCGTTATTTTACATGAGAGAGCATATGGAGTTGTTTTATATACCCCAAAACAGAGTAGAATAGGGCATTGTATATTTTTTCTGAGAGTTTATATTCAGAGCAATTTTGTTTTTAACATTGGGGTGACTTGATAATATTTAGATTTTTTCGATTCGGGTAAAATTAGAATTTCTGTATTTTACACGAGAGAGCATAGTGAGTTGGTGTATATACTCCAAAACATAGTAGAATAAGGCATTGTATATTTTTTTAACATACTATATTCAGAGCCATTTTTCTTTAACTTTGTGGCGCCTAGATATTATTAAGATTGTTTAAGATACGCCTAAATATAGAATTTCTGTATTTTACATGAGAAAGCATATGGAGTTGGTTCATATACTCCAAAACAGAGTAGAAAAAAGCATTGTATATTTTTTCTGACAGATTATATTCAGAGCAATTGTGCTTTTATCATAGGGGTGCCTAGATAATATTTAGATTTTATTCGATTCACATAAAATTAGAATTTCGGTATTATATATGAGAGAGCATATTGATTTGGTGTATATACTAAGAAACGGAGTAGAAAAGGGCGTTGTATATTTTTTCTGACAGTTTACATTCAGAGCAATTTTGCTTTTAACATTGGATTGCCTAGATAATATTTAGATTTTTTTCGATTCACTTAAATATAGAATTTTTCTATTTTATATGAGAGAGCATATGGAGTTGGTGTATATACTACAAAACAGAGTAGATTGGGGCATTTGATATCTTTCCTGACAGATTATACTCAGAGCAATTTTGTTTTTAACATTGGGGGGCCTAGATAATATTTAGATTTTTTTCGATTAGCTTAAGTATAGAATTTCTGTATTTTACATGAGAGAGTAAATTGAGTTGGTGTATATACTTCAAAACAGAGTAGAATAAGGCATTGTATATTTTTTCTGACAGATTATATTCAGAGCAATTTTCTTTTTAACTTTGACGTGCCTACATAATATTTAGATTTTTTCGATTCTTATAAAATTAGAATTTCTGTATTTTACATATCATAGCATATTGAGTTGGTTTATATACTACAAAACAGAGTAAAAAATGATATTGTGTATTTTCTCTGACAGATTATATTCAGAGCCATTTTGCTTTTTACATTGGGGTGCCTAGATAATATTTAGATATTTTTAGATTCGCTTAAATATCGAATTTCTGTATATTAGATGAGAGAGCATTTGGAGTCGGTTTATATACTGCAAAACAGAGTAGAATAGGGAATTGTATATTTACTCTCACAGATGATATTCACAGCAAGTTTGTTTTTAACATTGGGTTGACTAAATAATATTTAGATTTTTTCGATTCGGGTAAAATTAGAATTTCTGTATTTTACATGATAGATCATACTGAGTTGGTGTATATACTCCAAAACAGAGTAGAATAAGGCATTGTATATTTTTTCAAACAGACTATATTCAGAGCCATTTTCTTTTAACTTTGGGGCGCCTAGATATTATTTAGATTTTTTTCGATTCATGTAAAATTAGAATTTTGGTATTTTACATGAGAGAGCATATTGAGTTGGTGTATATACTCGAAAACAGTGTAGAATAAGGCATTGTATATTTTTTCTGACAAATTATATTCAGAGCAATTTTGTTTTTAACATTGGGTGGACTAAATAATATTTAGATTTTTTTGATTCAGGTAGAATTAGAATTTACGTATTTTACATGACAGAGCATATTGTGTTGGTGTATAAACTACAAAACAGAGTAGAAAAGGGCATTGTATATTTTTTCGGACATATTATATTCAGAGCAATTTTTTTTTAACATTGGGGTGCCTAAATACTATTTAGATTTTTCTCGATTCGTGGAAAATTAGAATTTCTGTATTTTACATGACAGAGCATATTGTGTTGGTGTATAAACTACAAAACAGAGTAGAAAAGGGCATTGTACATTTTTTCTGACAGATTTTATTCAGAGCAGTTTTGATTTTAACATTCCGGTGCCTAGATAATATTTAGAAACTTATCGATTCACTTAAAATAAGAATTTCGGTATTTTACATGAGAGAGCATACAGAGTTGTTGTTTATACTCCAAAACAGAGTAGAATAGGGCATTGTATATTTTCTCTGACAGATTATATTCAGAGAAATTTTGTTTTTAACATTGGGGTGCCTAGATAATATTTAGATTTTTTTCGATTCATGTAAAATTATAATTTCGGTATTTTACATGAGAGAGTATACTGAGTTGGTGTTTATATTCAAAAACAGAGTAGAATATGGCATTGTATATTTTCTCTGACAGATTATATTCAGAGCATTTTTGTTTTTAACATTGGGGTGCCTAGATAATATTTAGATTTTTTTCGATTTGCGTAAAATTAGAATTTCTCTATTTTATATGAGAGAGCATACTGAGTTGGTGTATATACTCCAAAACAAAGTAGAATAAGGCATTGTATATTTATTCTAAGAGACTGTATTCAGAGCCATTTTCTTTTAAGTTTGGGGCGCCTAGATGTTATTTAGATTTTTTTCGATTCACGTAAAATTTGAATTTCTGTATTTTACATGAGAGAGCATATTGAGTTGGTGTATATACTGCAAAACGGAGTAGAAAAGGGCATTGTATATTTTTTCTGACTGATTATATTAAGAGCAATTTTGCTTTTCACATTGGGGTGCCTAGATAATATCTAGAATATTTTCGATTCGCTTAAATATAGAATTTCTGTATTTTACTTGAGAGAACATATGGAGTTGGTGTATATACTCCAAAACAGAGAAGAATAAGGCATTGTATATTTTTTTTTATAGACTATGTTTAGAACCATTTTCTTTTAACTTTTGGGCGCCTAGATATTATTTACATTTTTTCCTTTCGCATAAAATTGGAATTTTGGTATTTGACATGAGAGAGCATATGGAATTGCTGTATATACTCCGAAACAGAGTAGAATAGGGCATTGTATATTTTTTCTGACAGCTTATATTCAGAGATACATTTTTAAACATTGAAGTGCCTAGATAATATTTAGATTTTTTTCGATTCACGTAAAATTAAAATTTCTGTATTTTATATGAGAGAGCATACTGAGTTGGTGTATATACTCCAAAACAGAGTAGAATAGGGAATTGAATATTTGTTCTGACTTATTATATTCAGAGTAATTTTGTTTGTAACATTGGGTTGACTACATAATATTTTGGTTTTTTTGTTTCGGGTGAAATTAGAATTTCGGTAGTTTACATGAGAGAGCATACTGAGTTGGTGTATATACTCCAAAACAGAGTAGAATAGGGCATTGTATATTTTTTCTGAAAGATTATATTCAGAGCAATTTTATTTTTAACATTGACGTGCCTACATAATATTTAGATTATTTCGATTCGGATAAAATTATAATTTCTCTATTTTACATGAGCGAGCATACTGAGTTGGTGTATATACTCCAAAACAGAGTAGAATAAGGCATTGTGTATTTTTTTAACAGACTATATTCAGAGACATTCTCTTTTAACCTTTGGGCACCTAGATATTATTTAGATTTCTTTCGATTTGCGTAATATTAGAATATTGTTATTTTACATGAGAGCATATTGAGTTGGTGTATATACTTCAAAACAGAGTAGAAGAGGGCATTGTATATTTTTTCTGACCGATTATATTCACAGCAATTTTTCTTTTAACATTGGAGTGCCTAGATAATATTTAGATTCTTTTCGATTCGCTTAAATATGGAATTTCTGTATTTTACATGAGAGAGCAAATGGAGTTGGTGTATATACTCAAAAACAGAGTAGAATAGGGCTTTGTATATTTTTTCTGACAAATTTTTTTCAAAGCAGTTTTCTTTTTAACATTGGGGTGCCTAGAAAATATTTAGATTTTTTTCGATTCACGTAAAATTAGAATTTGGGTGTTTTACATGTGAGAGCATACTGAGTTGGTGTATATACTCCAAAACAGTAGAATAAGGCATCGTATATTTTTTCTGACAGATTATATTCAGTGCGATTTTGCTTTTAACATTCGGGTGCATAGATAATATTTAGATTTTTTTGGATTCATGTAAGATTAGAATTTCGGTATTTTACATGAGAGAGCATATTGAGTTGGTGTATATACTCCAAAACAGAGTAGAAAAGGGCATTGTATATTTTATTTCACAGATTCTAATGAGAGCAATTTTACTTTTAACATTCGGTTTCCTAGATAATATTTAGATTTTTTTTGATTAACGTAAAATTAGAATTTCGGTATTTTACATGAGAGAGCATACTGATTTGGTGTATATACTCCAATACAGAGTAGAATAAGGCATTGTATATTTTTTCTAACAGACTATATTCAGCGCCATTTTCTTTTAACTTTGGGGCGCCTAGATATTATTTAGATTTTTTTTGATTCACGTAAAATTAGAATTTCAGTATTTTACATGAGAGTGCATAGTGAGTTCGTGTATATACTCCAAAACAGATTAGAATAGGGCATTGTATGTTTTTTCTGACAGATTATATTAAGAGCAATTTTTTGGTAACATTGGGGTGCCTAGATAATATTTAGACTTTTTTCGATTCACGTAAAATTTGAATTTCGGTATTGTACGTGAGAGAGCATACTGAGTTGGTGTATATACTCCAAAACAAAGTAGAATAGGGCATTGTATATTTTTTCTGATAGATAATATTCAAAGCAATTTTGTTTTTAACATTCGGGTGCCTATATAATACTTAGATTTTTCGACTCAGCTGAAATTAGAATTTCTGTATTTTACATGAGAGAGCATATTGAGTTGGTGTATATACTCCAAAACAGAGTAGAAAATGTCATTGTATATTTTTTCTGACATTATATTCAGAGTAATTTTGCTTTTAACATTGTGGTCCCTAGGTAATATTTAGATTTTTTTTGATTCACTTAAATATATAATTTCTGTATTTTACATGAAAGAGCATATGGTGTTGGTGTATATACTTTAAAATAGAGTAGAATAGGGCATAGTATATTTTTTATGACAGATTACATTAGGAGCAATTATGGTTTTAACATTGGGGTGCCTAGATAATATTTGGATTTTATTCAATTTACGTAAAATTAGAATTTCGGTATTTTACATGAGAGAGCATACTGAGTTGGTGTATATACTCCAAAACAAGGTAGAATAAGGCACTGTATATTTTTTCTGACAGACTATATTCAGAGCCATTTTCTTTTAACTTTGGGACGCCTACATATTATTTAGATTTTTTTAGATTCGGGTAAAATTAGAATTTCGGTATTTTACATGAGAGAGCTTATTGAGTTGGTGTATATACTCCAAAAAAAAGTAGCAAAGGGCAGTGTATATTTTTTCTGACAGATTATATTCAGTGCAATTTTGCTTTTGCCATTCGGGTGCCTAAATAATATTTAGAATTTTTCAATTCATGTAAATTTTGAATTTTGGTATTCTACATGAGAGAGTATAATTAGTTGGTGTATATACTCCGAAACAGAGTAGAATAAGGCATTGTATATTTTTTCTAACACACTACATTGAGAGCCATTTTCTTTTAATTTTGGGGCGCCTAGATATTATTTAGATTTTTTTCAATTCGCTTAAATATAGAATTTCTGTATTTTACATGAGAGAGTATATGGAGTTGCTGTATATACTCCAAAACAGAGTAGAGTAGGGCATTGTATATTTTCTCTGACAGATTATATTCAGAGCAATATTATTTTTAAAATTGGGGTGCCTAGATAATATTTAGATTTTTTTCGATTCACGTAAAATTAGAATTTTGGTATTTTACATGAGAGAGCATACTGAGTTGGTGTATATACTCCAAAACAGAGTAGAATAGGGCATTGTATATATTTTCTGACAGATTATATTCAGAGCAATTTTGTTTATAACATTGCCGTGCCTACATAATATTTAGATTTTTTCAATTCGGGTAAAATTAA
Organism: Callithrix jacchus; assembly: GCF_049354715.1. NCBI lineage: Eukaryota > Metazoa > Chordata > Mammalia > Primates > Cebidae > Callithrix > Callithrix jacchus. The sequence goes on along the minus strand of NC_133522.1, from coordinate 474,571 downwards.
AGTTTCTGTATTTTACAAGAAAGAGCATATTGAGTTGGTTTATATAATACAAAACAGAGTAGAAAATGGTATTCTGTATTTTATCTGACAGATTGTATTCAGAGCAATTTTGCTTTTAACATTGAAGTGCCTAGATAATATTTAGATATTTTTCGATTCGCTTAAATATAGAATTTCTGTATTTTACATGAGAGACCATATGCAGTTGTTGTATATACCCCAAAACAGAGTAGAATCAAGTATTGTATATTTTCTCTGACAGATTATATTCAGAGCAATTTTGTTTTTAACATGGGGTGCCTAGATAATATTTAGATTTTTTTCAATTCGCTTAAATATAGAATTTCTGTATTTTACATGAGAGAGCAAATTGAGTTGTTGTATATACTCCAAAACCAAGTAGAATGGGGCATTGCATATTTGTTCTGACAGGTTATATTCAGAGCAATTTTATTTTTAACATTGTGTTGCCTAGATAATATTTAGATTTTTTCGAATCGGGTAAAATTAGAATTTCTCTATTTTACATGAGAGAGCATCCTAAGTTGATCTATATACTCCAAAACAGGGTAGAATAAAACATTGTATTATTTTTTAACAGACTATATTCAGAGCCATTTTCTTTGAACTTTGAGGCGCCTAGATATTATTTAGATTTTTTTCGATTCGCATTAAATTAGAATTTCGGTATTTTATATGAGAGAGCATATGGAGTTGGTGTATATACTCCAAAACAGAGTAGAATCGGGCATTGTATATTTTTTCTGACAGATTATATTCAGAGCAATTTTACTTTTAACATTGGGGTGCATAGATAATATTTAGATTTTATTCGATTTACGTAAAATTAGAATTTCCGTATTTACATGACAGAGTATACTGAGTTGGTGTATATACTCCAAAACAGAGCAGAATAGGGCATTGTTTATTTTTTCTGACAAATTATATTCGGATCAATTTTTTTTTAAACATTGGGGTGCCTACATAATATTTTGATTTTTTCGATTCGGGTAAAATTAGAATTTCTGTATTATACATAAGAGAGCATATTGAACTGGTGTATATACTAAAAACAGGGTGAAAGGGCATTGTATTTTTCTGACAGATTATATTCAGAGCAATTTTGCTTTTAACATTCGGGTGTTTAGATAATATTTAAATTTTTTTCGATTCGCTTAAATATATAATTTCTGTATTTTACATGAGACAGCATACTGAGTTGCGTTATATACTCGAAAACACAGTAGAATAGGGCATTGTATATTTTTTCTGACAGATTATATTCAGATAAATTTTGCTTTTAAAATTGAGGTGCCTAGATAATATTTAGATTTTTTTCGATTCGCTTAAATATAGAATTTCTGTATTTTACATGACAGAGCATACTGAGGTGTTGTATATACTCCAAAACAGAGTAGAAAAAGGCATTGTATATTTTTTCTGACAGATTATATTCAGAGAAATTTTTTTTCTAACATTGGGGTGCCTAGATAATATTTTGATTTTTATCGATTCACGTAAAATTAGAATTTCAGTATTTTACATGAGAGAGCATATTGAGTTCGTGCATATACTACAAAACAGAGTAGAAACGGGCAGTGTATATTTATTCTGACAGATTATATTAAGAGCAATTTTGATTTTAACATTGAAGTGCCTAGATAATATTTAGATTTTTTCGTTTCGGGTAAAATTATAATTTCGGTATTTTACATGTGAGAGCATACTGAGTTGGTGTATATACCGCAAAACAAAGTAGAATAAGGCATTCTATGTTTTTTCTAACAGATTATATACAGAGCCATTTTCTTTTAACTTTGGGGCACCTAGATATTATTTAGATCATTTTCGATTCACTTAAAATTCAATTCCAGTATTTTACATGAGAGCGAATATGGAGTTGGTGTTTATACAGCAAAACAGAGTAGAATAGGGCATTGTATATTTTTTCAGACAGATTATGTTCGGAGAAATTTTGCTTTTAACATTGGGGTGCCTAAAAGTATTTAGATTTTTTTCGATTCACGTAAAATTAGAATTTCGCTTTTTTACATGAGAGAGCATACTGAGTTGGTGTATATACTCCAAAATAGGGTAGAATAGGGCATTGTATATTTTTTTCTGACAGATTATATTCAGAGCAATTTTGCTTTTAACATTGGGGTGCCTAGATAATATTTAGATTGTTTTGATTCAGGTAAAATTAGAATTTCGGTATTTTACAAGAAAGAGCATATGGAGTTTGTGTATATACTCCAAAAAAGTGTAGAATACGGCATTGTATATTATTTCTGACAGATTACATTCAGAGCAGTTTTGTTTTTAACACTGGGGGGCCTAGATAATATTTAGATATTTTGGATTCGGGTAAATTTAGAATTTTTGTATTTTACATGAGACAGCATATTGAGTTGAGATTGTGTATATACTACAAAACAGAGAGTAGGGCATTGCCTATTTTTTCTGACAGATTATACTCAGAGCAATTTTGTTTTTAACATTGGGGTGCCTAGATAATATTTACATTTATTCGATTCGGGTAAATATAGAATTTCTGTATTTTACATGAGAGAGGATACTGAGTCAGTGTATATACTCCAATACAGAGTAGAATAAGGCATTGTATATGTTTTCTAACAGACTATATTCAGAGCCATTTTCTTTTAAATTTGGGGTGCCAAGATATTATTTACATTTTTTTCAATTCGCGTAAAATTATAATTTCGATATTTTACATGAGAGAGCATGCTGAGTTGGTGTATATACTCCAAAACAGAGTAGAATAAGGCATTGTTTATTTTTTCGAACAGACTATATTTAGAGACATTTTTTTTAAACTTTGGGTCGCCTAGATATTATTTAGAATTTTTTTGATTCTTGTTAAATAAGAATTTTGTTATTTTACATGAGAGAGCGAATTGAGTTGGTGTATATAGTACAAAAGATAGTAGAAAAGGGCATTGTATATTTTTTCTCACAGATTATATTGAGAGCAATTTTTTTTTAACGTTGGAGAGCCTAAATATAGAATTTCTGTATTTTATATGAGAGAGCATATGGAGTTGGTGTATATATTCCAAAAAAGAGTAGAATAGGGCATTGTATGTTTTTTTTAACAGATTATATACAGAGAAATTTTGTTTTTTACTTTAGGGTGCCTAGATAATATTTAGATTTTTTTTCATTGACATAAATTTAGAATTTCGATATTTTACCTGGGAGAGCATACTGAGTTGGTGTATATACTCCAAAACAGAGTAGCATAAGGAATTGTATATTTTTTCTAACAAACTATATTCAGAGCCATTTTCTTTTAACTTTGGGGCACGTAGATATTATTTAGATTTTTTTGATTCGGATAAAATTAGATTTTCGGTATTTTGCTTGAGAGAGCATATTGAGTTGGTGTATAAACTCCAAAACAAAGTAGAATAGGGCACTGTATATTTTTTCTGACATATTATATTCAGAGCAATTTTGTTTTTAACATTGGGGTGCCTAGATAATATTTAGATTTTTTTCAATTCACGTAAAATTAGAATTACGGTATTTTACATTAGAGAGCATACTGAGTTGGTGTATATACTCCAAAACAGAGTAGAATAGGGCATTGTATATTTTTTCTAACAGACTATATTCAGAGCCATTTTCTTTTAATTTTGGGGCCCCTAGATATTATTTATATTTTTTTCGATTCGCGTAAAATTAGAATTTTGGTATTTTACATGAGAGAATATGGAGTTGGTGTATATATTTTAAAACAGAGTAGAATAGGGCATTATATATTTTTTCTGACAGATTATATTCAGAGCAATTTTATTTTTCAAATTGGGGTTCCTAGATCATATGTAGGTTATTTTCGATTCACTTAAACATAGAATTTTTGTGTTTTACATGAGAGAGCTTTTCGAGTTGGTGTATATACTCCAAAAAAGAGTAGAACAGGGCATTATATATTTTTTCTGACATATTATATTCAGAGCAATTTTGTTTTTAGCATTGGAGTCCCTAGATAATATTTAGATATTTTCGATTCAGGTAAAATTAGAATTTCTGAATTTTACATGATAGAGCATAATGAGTTGGTGTATATACTCCAAAACAGAGTAGAATAAGGCATTGTATATTTTTTCTAACAGACTATATTCAGAGGCATTTTCGTTTAACTTTAGTGCACCTAGATATTATTTAGATTTTTTCGAATCGTGTAAAATTAGAATTTCTTTATTTTACATAAGAGAGCATATTGAGTTGGTTTATATACTATAAAAGAGAGTAGAAAAGGGCATTGTATATTTTTTCTCACAGATTATATTCAGAGCAGTTTTGCTTTTAACATTGCGGAGCCTAGATAATATTTAGATTTTTTTGATTTGGGTAAAATTAAAATTTCTGTATTTTACATGAGAGAGCATATGGAGTTGGTATATATACTCCAAAACCGAGAAGAACAGGGCATTGTATATTATTTCTGACAGATTATATTCAGAGCAATATTGTTTAAATTTTTTGGGTGCCTTGATAATATTGCGATTTTTTTCGACTCACGTAAACTTAGAATTTCTGTATTTTACATGAGAGAGCATAGTGAGTTGCGTTATATACTCCAAATCAGAGTAGAATAGGGCATTGTATATTTTTTCTGACAGATTATATTCAGAGCAATTTTGCTTTTAAAATTGAGGTGCCTAGATAATATTTAGATTTTTGTCGATTCGCTTAAATATAGAATTTCTGTATTTTACATGAGAGAGCATATGGAGTTGGTGTATGTACTCGAAAACCGAGTAGAATAGAACATTGTATAATTTTTCTGACAGATTATATTCAGAGCAATTTTGTTTTTAACATTGCGGTGCCTAGATAATACTAAGATATTTTTCGACTCGAGTCAAATTAGAATTTTGGTATTTTACATGAGAGACCATATGGAGTTGTTGTATATACTCCAAAACAGAGTAGAATAGGGCATTGTATATTTTTTGTTATGGATTATATTCAGAGCAATTTTTTTTTAATACTGGGGTGCCTAGATAATATTTAGATTTTTTCGATTTGGGTAGAATTAGAATTTCTGTATTTTACATTAGAGAGCATATTTAGTTGGTGTATATACTACAAAACAGAGAAGTAAAGGGAATTGTATATTTTATCTGACAGATTACATTAAGAGCGATTTTGGTTGTCAAATTGGGGTGCCTAGATACTATCTAGAATTATTTCGATTCGCTTAAATATAGAATTTCTGTATTTTACCTGAGAGAGCATACGGAGTTGGTGTATATACTTCAAAACACAGAAGAATAAGGCATTGTATATTTTTTCTTACAGACTATATTTAGGACCATTTTCTTTTAACTTTGGGGCGCCTAGATATAATTTAGTTTTATTTCGTTTCGTGTAAAATTTGAATTTCGGTATTTTATATGAGAGAGCATATTGAGTTGGTGTATATACTACAAAACAGAGTAGAAAAGGGCATTGTATATTTTTTCTCACAGATTTCATTCAGAGCAATTTTTGTTTTTAACATTGGGGTGCCTAGATAATATTTAGATTTTTTTCCATTCGCTTAAATATAGAACTTTGTTTGTTTTACATGTGAGATCATATGGAGTTGGTGTATATACCCCAAAACAGAGTAGAATAGGGCATTGTATATTTTTTCAGACAGATTGTATTCAGAGCAATTTTCTTTTAACTTTGGAACGCCTAGATATTATTTAGATCTTTTTTGATTGGCCTAAAATTAGACTTTCGGTAATTTAAATGAGACAGCATATTGAGTTGGTGTATATACTCCAAAACAGAGTACAAAAGGGCAGTGTATATTTTTTCTGACAAATTTTATTCAGAGTAATTTTGCTTTTAACATTGGGGTGCCTAATTAATATTTATATTTTTTTTGATTCGCTTAAATATAGAATTTCTTTATTTTACATTAGAGTGCATATAATTTAAAACAAAGTAGAATAGGGCATTGTATATTTTTTCTGCCAGATTATATTCAGAGCAATTTTGTTTTTAACATTGGGGTGCCTAATTAATATTTATATTTTTTTCGATTCGCTTAAATATAGAATTTCTTTATTTTACATGAGAGTGCATATAATTTAAAACAAAGTAGAATAGGGCATTGTATATTTTTTCTGACAAATTATATTCAGAGCAATTTTTTTTAACACTGTGGTGCCTAGATAATATTTAGATTATTTTCGCTTCGGGTAAAATTAGAATTTCGGTATTTGACATGAGAGAATCCTGAGTTGGTGTATATACTCCCAAACAGAGTAGAAAAAGCCATTTTATTTTTTTCTGACGGATTATATTCAGAGCAATTTTGCTTTTTACCTTGGGGTGCCTAGATAATATTGAGATTTTTTTCAATGCACGTAAATTTAGAATTTTGATATTTTACATGAGAGAGCATATTGAAATGGAGTATATACTCCAAAACTGAGTAGAAAAAGCATTGTATATATTTTCTGACAGATTATATTCATAGCAATTTTGCTACTACCATTGGGGTGCCTCGATAATATTTATATTTCATTTGATTAGCTTAAATTTAGAATTTTGGTATTTTTCATGAAAGAGCATATTGGGTTGGTGTACATACTCCAAAACATAGTAGAAAATGGCATTGTATATTTTCTCTGGAAGATTATATTCAGAGCAATTTTGATTTTAACAATGCGTGCCTAGATAATATTTAGATATTTTTCGATTCATGTAAAATTAGAATTTATGTATTTTACATGAGAGAGCATATGGAGTTGTGGTATATACTCCAAAAAAGAGTAGAAAAGGGCATTGTATATTTTATCTCACAGATTATATTCAGAGAAATTTTGTTTTTAACATTGGGGTGCCTAGATAATTAGATTTTTTCAATTCGGGTAAAATTAGAATTTCTTTATTTTACACGAGAGAGCATAATGAGTTCGTGTATATCCTCCAAAACATAGTAGAGTAAGGCATTGTATATTTATTCTAACAGGCTATATTCAGAGCCATTTTCTTTTAACTTTGGGGTGAATTGATATTATTTAGATTTTTTTCGATTCTCATAAAATTAGAATTTGAGTATTTTACATGAGAGAGCATATTGAGTTGGTGTATATACTCCAATACAGAGTAGAAAAGGGCACTGTATATTTTTTATGACAGATTATATTCAGAGCAATTTTGATTTTAACATTGTGGTGCCTAGATAACATTTAGATTTATTTCGATTCACGTAAAATTAGAATTTCGGTCTTTTACATGAGAGAGAATACTGAGTTGGTGTATATACTCCAAAACAGAGTAGAATAGGGCATTTTATATTTTATTTTACAGATTATATTCAGAGCAATTTTGTTTTTAACATTGGTGTGCCTAGGTAATATTTAGATATTTTCCGATTGACGTAAAATTATTCCAAAACAGAGGAGAATAGGGCATTGTATATGTTTTTGACAGATTATATTCAGAGCAATTTTGTTTTTAACATTGTGGTGCCAAAAATATATTTAGATTTATTCGATTCGGGTAAAATTAGAATTTCTGTATTTTACATGAGAGAGCGTATCGAGTTGGTGTATATACTCCAAAACTAAGTAGAATAGGACATTGTATATTTTTTCTGAAAGATTATATTCAGAGCAATTTTGCTTTTAACATTGGGGTGCCTAGATAATATTTAGATAATTTTCGATTCACATAAATTTAGAATTTCGGTATTTTAGCTTACGGAGCATGTTGAGTTTGTGTATATACTTAAAAACAGAGTAGAAAAAAACATTGTATATTTTTTCTGACAAACTATATTCAGATCAATGTTGCTTTTAACATTGGGGTGCCTAGTTAATATTTAGATTTATTTCGATTCACGTAAAATTAGAATTTCGGTATTTTACATTAGAGAGCATATTCTGTTGGTGTATATACTGCAAAACACAGTAGAAAAGGGAATACTATATTTTGATTGACAGGTTATATTAAGAGTCATTTTCTTTTAACATTGGGTTCCTAGATAATATTTAGATTTTTTTCGATTAGCGTAAAATTATAATTTCGGTATTGTACATGAGAGTGCATATTGAGTTGGTGTATATACACCAAAACAGAGTAGAAAAAGGCATTGTATACTTTTTCTGACAGATTATATTCAGAGAAATATTGCTTTTAACATTGTGGTGCCTAGATAATATTTAGATTATTTTCGATTCACGTAAATTTAGAATTTCTTTATTTTACTTGAGAGATCATATTGAGTTGGTGTATATACGACAAAATAGAGTAGAAAAGGGCATTGTATATTTTTTCTGACAGATTATATTCAGAGCAATTTTGTTTTTAACATAGGTGTGCCTAGATAATATTTAGATTTTTTTCGAGTAGCTTAAATATAAAATTTTTGTATTTTACATGAGAGAGCATATGGAGTTGGTGTATACTCCAAAACAGAGAAGAATCGCGCATTGTATATTTTTTCTGACAGATTATATTCAGAGCAATTTTGTTTTTAACATTGGGGTGCCTAGATAATATATAGATTTTTTCAATTCAAGTAAAATAAGAATTTCTGTATATTGTATGAGAGAGCATACTGAGTTGGTGTATATACTCCAAAACAGAGTAGAATAAGGCATTGTATATTTTTTGTTGCAGACTATATTCAGAGCCATTTTCTTTTAACTTTGAGGTGCCTAGATATTATTTAGAATTTTCGATTCGCGTAAAATTATAATTACGATATTTTACGTGAGAGAGCATATTGAGTTGGTGTATATACTCCAAAACAGAGTAGAAAAGGGCATTGTATATTTTTTTTGACAAATTATATTCAGAGCAATTTTGCTTTAACATTGTGGTGCCTGGAAAATATTTAGAATTTTTTTGATTCACGTCAAATTAGAATTTTGGTATTTTACATGAGAGAGCATACTCAGTTGGTGTATATACTTTAAAAGAGAGTAGAATAGGGCATTTTATATTTTCTCTAACAGACTCTATTCTGAGCCATTTTCTTTTAACTTTGGGGCGCCTAGATATTATTTAGATTTTTTTCGATTCGCTAAAATATAGAATTTCGGTGTTTTACGTGAGAGAGCATACTGATTTGGTGTATATACTCCAAAACAGAGTAGAAAAGGGCATTGTATTTTTTTTCTGACAGATTATATTCAGAGCAATTTTGTTTTTAACATTGGGGTGCCTAGATAATATTTAGATTTTTTCAATTCGGATAAAATTAGAATATCTTTATTTTACATAAGAGAGCATACTGAGTTCGTATATATACTCCAAAATATAGTAGAATAAGGCATTGTATATTTGTTCTAACAGACTATATTTAGAGCCATTTTCTTTTAACTATGGGGCGCCTAGATATTATTTAGATTTATTTCGATTCACGTAAAATTAGAATTTGGGTATTTTACATTTTACAGCATATTGAGTTGGTGTATATACTGCAATACAGAGTAGAAAAGGGCATTGTATAATTTTTATGACAGATTATATTCAGAGCAAGTTTGCTTTTAACATTGGGGTTCCTAGATTATATTTAGATTTTTTTGATTCGGGTAAAATTAGAATTTCTGTATTTTACATGAGAGAGCATATGGAGTTGTTGTATGTACTCGAAAACAGAGTACAAGAGGGCATTGTATATTTTGTCTGACAGATTATATTCAGAGCAATTTTGTTTTTAGCATTGGGGTGCCTAGATAGTATTTAGATTTTTTTCAATTCGCTTAAATATAGAATTTCTGTATTTTACATGAGAGAGCATATGGAGTTGGTGTATATACTCCAAAACAGAGTAGAATAGAGCATTGTATATTTTTTCTGACAGATTATATTCAGAGCAATTTTGTTTTAAACATTGGGGTGCCAAGGTAATATATAGATTTTAACTATTCTGGTAAAATTAGAATTTCTATATTTTACATGAGAAAGTACACGAAGTTTGTGAATATACTCCAAAACAATGTATAATAAAACATTGTATATTTTTTAACAGACTATATTCAGAGACATTTTCTTTTAACTTTGGGGCACCTAATAATTATTTAGATTTTTTTCGATTTGCGTATAATTAGAATTTCCGTATTTTACATGAGATATCATATTAAGTTGGTGTATATACTACAAAACAGAGTAGAAAAGGGCATTGTATATTTTCTCTGACAGACTATATTCACAGCAATTTTGATTTTAACATTGGGGTGCCTAGATAATATTTAGATTTTCTTCAATTTCCTTAAATGAACAAATTATGTATTTTACAGGAGAAGGCATGTGGAGTTGGTGTATATATTCCAAAACAAAGTAGAATAAGACATTGTATATTTTCTCTAACAGACTATATTTAGAGCCATTTTCTTTATCCTTGGGGCGCCTAGATATTATTTAGATTTTTTCCGATTCACGTATAATTAGAATTTCGGTATTTTACATTGGAGAGCATACAGAGTTGGTGTATATACACCAAAACTGAGTAATATAAGGCATTGTATATTTTATCTAAGAGTCTATGTTAAGGGCCATTTTCTATTAACAACTTTGGGGCGCCTAGATATTATTTAGATTTTTTTCGATTCGCGTATAATTAGAATTTCTGTATTTTACATGAAAGACCATATAGAGTTTGTGTATATACTCCAAAAAAGAGTAGAATAAGGCATTGCATATTTTTTCTGACAGATTATATTCAGAGAAATGTTGCTTTTAACACTGGGGTGCCTAGATAATATTTAGATTTTTTTCGATTCCCATAAATTTAGAATTTCCTTATTTTACATGAGAGTGCATATTGACTTAGTGTATATACTACAAAACAGAGTAGAAAAGGACACTGTATATATTTTCTGACAGATTATATTTAGAGCAACTTTGTTTTTAACAATAGGGGTGCCTAGATAATATTTAGATTTTTTTAGAGTCTCTTAAATATAGAATTTCTGTATTTTACATGAGAGAGGATATGGAGTTGGTGTATACTCCAAAACAGAGAAGAACCGGCGTTGTATATTTTTTCTGAGAGATTATATTCAGAGCAATTTTGTTTTAAACATTGGGGTGCCTAGATAATATTTAGATTTTTTCGATTCGGGTAAAATTAGAATTTCTGTATTTTATAAGAAAGAGCTTACTGAGTTGGTGTATATACTTCAAAACATAGTAGAATATGGCATTGTATATTTGTTCTAACAGACTATATTTAGAGTCATTTACTTTTAACTTTGGGGCGCCAGGTTATTATTTAGATTTTTTTCGATTCGCGTAAAATTAGAATTTCGGTATTTTACATGAGAGAGCATGCGTAGTTGGTGTATATACTCCAAAACAGAGTAGAATAAGGCATTGTATATTTTCTCTAACAGACTATATTCAGAGCCATTTTCTTTTAACTTTGGGCCGCTTAGATATTATTTAGATTATTTTTGATTCACGTAAAATAATAATTTCTGTTTTTTACATGAGAGAGCATATTGATTTGGTGTGCATACTCCAAACAGAGTATAAGAAAGCATTGTATATTTTTTCTAACAAATTATATTCAGAGCAATTTTGCTGTAACATTGCGGTGCCTACATAATATTTACTTTTTTTCAATTCACATAAATTTAGAATTTTGGTATTTTACATGAGAGAGCATACTGAATTGGTGTATATACTCCGAAACAGAGTAGAATAAGGCATTGTATATTAGCTCTAACAGACTATATTCAGAGCCTATTTCTTTTAACTTTGGGGCGCCTAGATATTATGTAGATTTTTTTCAATTCGCGTGAAATTTGAATTTTGTTATTTTACAGGAGAGAGCAAATTGAGTTGGTGTATATACTCCAAAACAAAGTAGAAAAGGGCATTGTATATTTTTTCTGAAAGATTAGATTCAGAACAATTTTGCTTTTAACATTGGGGTACCTAGATAATATTTAGACTTTTTTCGATTTGCTTAAATATAGAATTTCAGTATTTAACATGAGAGAGCATATGAAGTTGGTGTAGATACTTTAAAACAGAGTAGAATAGGGCATTGTATATTTTCTCTGACAGACTATATTCAGAGCAATTTTTTTTAACATTTTGGTGCCTAGATTATATTTAGATTTTTGCGATTCACGTAAAGTAGTAATTTCCGAATTTTACATGAGAGAGCATACTTAATTGGTGTATATACTCCAAAACAAAGTAGAATAGGGCATTGTATATTTTCTCTGACAAATTATATTCACAGCAGTTTCATTTTTAACATTGTGGTGCCTAGATAATATTTAGATTTTTTCGATTCACGTAAAATTAAAATTTCGGAATTTTACATGACAGAGCATACTGAGTTGTTGTATATAATTTAAAACAGAGTAGAATAGGGCATTGTATATTTTTTCTCACAAATTATATACAGAGCAATTTTGCTTTTAACCCAGGGGTGCCTAGATAATATTTGGATTCTTTCGATATGGGTAAAATTAGAATTTCTGTATTTTACATGAGAGAGAATACTGAATTGGTTTATATACTCCAAAAGAGAGTAGAAAAGGGCATTGTATATATTTTCTGACAGATGATATTAGGAGCAATTTTGCTTTTAACATTGGGGTGCCTAGATAATATTTAGATTTTTTTTGATTCGCTAAATATAGAATTTCTGTATTTTACTTGAGAGAGCATATAAAGTTGGTGTATGTACTCCAAAACAAAGTATAATAGGGCATTGTATATTTTCTCTAACAGACTATATTTAGAGCCATTTTATTTAACTTTGTGGCACATAGATATTATTTAGTTTATTTTCAATTCGCATAAATTTAGAATTTTGTTATTTTACATGAGAGCATATTGAGTTCGTGTATATACTACAAAACAGGGTAGAAAAGGGCATTTTATATTTTTTCTGACAGATTATATTCAGAGAAATTTTGCTTTTAACATTGGGGAGCCTAGATAATATTTAGATTTTTTTCATTTCGCTTAAATATAGAATTTTTGTATTTTACATACAAGAGCATATGGAGTTGGTGTATATACTCCAAAACAGAGTAGAAAGTGGCATTTTATATTTTTTCTGACAGATTATATTCAGAGAAATTTTTTTTAACATTGTGGTGCCGAGATTATATTTAGATTTTTTCGATTCACGTAAAATAAGAATTTCCGAATTTTACATGAGAGAGCATATTGAATTGGTGTATATACTCCAAAACAGAATAGAATAAGGCATTGTATATTTTTTCTAACACACTAAATTCAGAGCCATTTTCTTTTAACTTTTGGGCACCTAGATATTATGAAGATTTTTTACCGAATCGCGTAAAATTAGAATTTCGGTATTTGACAGAAGAGAGCATATTGAGTAGGTGTATATACTCGAAAACAGAGTAGAAAAGTGTATTGTATATTTTTTTTGACAGATTATATTCAGAGCAGTTTTCCTATAACATTGGGGTGTCTTGATAATATTTAGTTTTTTTCGATTCACGTAAATTTATAATTTCGGTATTTTACATGAGAGAGCATACTGTGTTGGTGTATATACTCCAAAACAGAGTAGAATAGGGTATTGTATATTATCTCTGACAGATTATATTCAGAGCAATTTTGTTTTTTACACTGGGGTGCGTAGATAATATTTAGATTTTTTTTGATTCGCATAAATATAGAATTTCTGTATTTTACATGAGAGAGCATATGGAGTTGGTGTATATACTCCAAAACAATGTAGAAAAAAGGATTGTATATTTTTTCTGAAAGATTATATTCAGAGCGATTTTGTTTTTAACATTGGAGTGCCTAGATAATATTAGATTTTTTGGATTTGGGTAAAATTAGAATTTCTGTATTTTACATGAGAGAGCATATTGAGTTTGTGTTTATACTACAAAACAAAGTAGAAAAGGTCATTGTATATTTTTTTCTGACAGATTATATTCAGAGCAATTTTGCTTTTAACATTGGGGTGCCTAAATAATATTTAGATTCATTTCGATTCGCTTAAATATAGAATTTCTGTATTTTACCTGAGAGAGCATATGGAATTGGTGTATATACTCCAAAAAAGAGTAGAAAAGGGCATTTTATAGTTTTTCTGATAGAATATATTCACAGCAATTTTGGTTTTAACTTTGGGTTTTCTAGATAATATTTATATTTTTTTCGATTCACGTAAAATTTGAATTTCGGTATTTTACATGAGAGAGCATACTGAGTTAGTGTATATACTCCAAAAGAGAGTAGAATAGAGCATTGTATATTTTTTCTGACAGATTATATTCAGAGAAATTTTGCTTTTAACATTGGGGTGCCTAGATAATATTTAGATATTTTTCGATTAGCTTAAATTTAGAATTTCTGTATTTTACATGAGAGAGCATATGGAGTTGATGTATATAATCGAAAACAAAGTAGAATGTGGCATTGTATATTTTTCCTGACAGATTACATTCAGTGCAATATTGTTTTTAACATTGCGGTGCCTAGATAATATTTACATTTTTTTCGATTCCCGTAAAATTAGAATTTCGGTATTTTACATGAGGGAGCATACTGAGTTGGTTTATATACTCCAAAAGAGAGTAGAATAGGGCATTGTATATTTTTTCTGACAGATTATATTCAGAGCAATTCTGTTTTTATCATTGGGGTGCCTAGATAATATTTAGATTTTTTTCTATTCACGTAAATGTAGAATTTTGGTATTTTACATGACAGAGCATACTGAGTTGGTGTATATACTCCAAAAGAGAGTACAATAAGGCATTGTGTATAGTTTCTAACAGAGTATATTCAGAGCCATTTTCTTTTAACTTTGGAATGCCTAGATATTATTTAGATTTTATTCGATTCACGTAAAATTAGAATATCTATATTTTACCTGAGAGAGCATATTGAGTTGGTGTATATAGTACAAAAAAGAGTAGAAAAGGGCATTGTATATTATTTTTGAATTTCTGTATTATACATGAGAGAGCATATGGAGTTGTTGTATATAATTAAAAACAGGGTTCAATAGGGCATTGTATATTTTTTCTGACAGATAATGTTCAGAGATATTTTGTTTTTAATATTGGGGTACCTAGATAATATTTAGATTTTTTTCGATTCACGTAAAATTAGAATTTCGGTATTTTACATGAGAGAGCATATTGAGTTGAGGTATATACTCCAAAAAGGAGTAGAAAAAAGCATTGTATATTTTTTCTGACAGATTATATTCAGAGCAATTTTGTTTTTAACTTTGGGGTGCCTAGATAGCATTTAGATTATTTCGATTCAAGTAAAATTAGAATTTTTGTATTTTCAATGAGAGAGCATATTGAGTGGGTGTATATACTACAAAACAGAGATGAAAAGGGCATCGTATATTTTTCCTGACAGATTATATTCAGAGAAATTTTGATTTTAACATTGGGGTGCCCAGATATTATTTAGAATTTTTTCGATTCGCTTCAATATAGAATTTCTGTATTTTACATAAGAGAGCATATTTAGTTGGTGTATATAATCCAAAACAGAGTAAAATAGGGCATTGTATAATTTTTCTGACAGATTATATTCAGAGAAATTTTGTTATTAACATTGGGGTGCCTAGATAACATTTATATTTTTTTCAATTCGCTTAAATATAGAATTTCTCTATTTTACATGAGAGAGCATATGGAGTTGGTGTATGTACTTCTAAACAGAGTAGAATAAGGCATTGTATATTTTTTATGACAGATTATATTCAGAGCAATGTTGCTTTTAACATTGGGGTGCCTAAATAATATTTAGATTTTTTCGATAGGGGTAGAATTAGAATTCTTGTATTTTACATGAGAGAGCATATTGAGTTGGTGTATATACTACAAAACAGAGTAGAAACGGCATTGTATATTTTTTCTGACAGATTATATTCGGAGAAATTTTTCTTTTAACATTGGGGTGCCTAGATAATATTTAGATTTTTTTCGATTCATGTAAAAATAGAATTTCTGTATTTTACATGACAGAGCATACTGAGTTGGTGTATATACTCCAAAACAGAGTAGCATAAGGCATTGTATATTTTTTCTAACAGAGTATATTCAAAGCCATTTTCTATTAACTTTGGGGCGCCTAGATATTATTTAGATTTTTTTCGATTCACGTAAAATTAGAATTTTTTTATTTTACATGACAGAGCATATTGAGTTGATGTATATACTCCAAAACAGAGTAGAAAAGGGCATTGTATAATGTTTCGGACAGATTATATTCAGAGCAATTTTGCTTTTAACATTAAGGTGCCTAGATCATATTTAGATTTTTTCGATTTGGGTAAAATTATAATTTCGGTATTTTACATGAGAGAGCATACTGAGTTGGTGTATATACTCCAAAACAGAGTAGAATAAGGCATTGTATATTTTTTCTAACAGACTATATTCAGAGCCATTTTCTTTTATTTTTGGGGCGCCTAGATATTATTTAGATTTATTTTGATTCACATAAAATTAGAGTTTATTTAACATGAGTGAGCGTATTGAGTTGTTGTATATACCCCAAACAGAGTAGATAAGGGCATTGTGTATTTTTTCTGACAGATTATATTCAGAGCAATTTTCCTTTTAACATTGGGGTGCCTAGATAATATTTAGAATATTTTCTATGCACGTAAAATTAGAATTTCTGTATTTTACGTGAGAGAGCATACTAAGTTGGTGTATATTTTCCAAAAGAGAGTAGATTAAGGTATTGTATATTTTTTCTAACAGAATATATTCATAGCCATTTTGTTTTAACTTTGGAACGGCTAGATGTTATTTAGATTTTTTTTGATTTGATAAAATATAGAATTTCTGTATTTTACATAAGAGAGCCTATGGAGGTGGTGTATATACTCCAAAACAGAGTAGAATAGAACATTTTATATTTTCTTTAACAAATTATATTCGGAGGAATTTTGATTTTAACATTGGGTTGCCTAGATAATATTTAGATTTTTTTGATTTGGGTCAAATTAGAATTTCGATATTTTACATGAGAGAGCATACTGAGTTGGAGTATATACTCCAAAAAGAGTAGAATAAGGCATTGTATATTTTTTCTAACAGACTATATTTAGAGCCATTTTCTTTTAACTTTGGGGCGCCTAAATATTATTAAGATTTTTCCCGATGTACGTAAAATTAGAATTTTGGTATTTTACATAAGAGAGCATACTGAGTTGATGTATATACTCCAAAACAGAGTAGAAAAGGGCATTGTATATTTTTTCTGACAGATTATATTCAGAGCAATTTTGCTTTTAACACTTGGGTGCCTAGATAATATTTAGATTTTTTCAATTCTGGTAAAATTAGAATTTCTGTATTTAACATGAGAGAGCATACTGAGTTGGTTTATATACTCGAAAACAGAGTAGAAAAAAGCATTGTATATTTTCTCTGACTGATTATATTCAGAGCAATCTTGTTTTTAACATTGGGGTGCCTATATAATATTTAGATTTTTTGGATTCACGTAAAATTAGAATTTCTGTATTTTACATGAGAGAGCCTACTGAGTTGGTGTATATACTCCAAAACAGAGTAGAATATGGCATTGTATATTTTTTCTAACAGAATATATTCAGAGCCATTTTCCTTTATCTTTGGGGCACCTAGATATTATTTAGATGTTTTTTGATTCACGTAAAATTAGAATCTTGCTATTTTACATGAGAGAGCATACTGATTTGGTGTATATATTACAAAACAGAGTACAAAAGGTCATTGTATATTTTGTCTGACAGATTATATTCAGAGGAATTTTGCTTTTAACATTGGGGTGCCTAGATAATATTTAGATTTTTTCGGTTCACGTATTATTAGAATTTCGGTATTTTACATGAGAGGGAATACTGAGTTGGTGTATATACTCCAAAACAGAGTAGAATAGGGCATTTTATATTTTTTCTGACAGATTTATTCAGAGCAATTTTGCTTTTAACATTGGGGAGCCTAGATCATATTTAGATTTTTGCGATTCGGGTCAAATTAGAATTTCGGTATTTTACATGAGAGAGCATACTGAGTTGATGTGTATACACCAAAATAGAGTAGAATAAGGCATGGTATATATTTTATAACAGACTATATTCAGAGTCATTTTCTTGTAACTTTGGGGCACCTAGATATTATTAAGCTTTATTACCAATTCACGTAAAATTAGAATTTCGGTATTTTACATGAGAGAGCATATTCTGTTGGTGTATATACTGCATAAAAGAGTAGAAAAGGGCATTGTATATTTTTTCTGAGAGATTATATTCCGAGAAATTTTGCTTTTAACATTGGGGTGCCTAGATAATATTTAGAATTTTTTTCGATTCGCTTAAATATAGAATTTCTGTATTTTACACAAGAGAGCATATGGAGTTGGTGTATGTACTCCAAAACAGAGTAGAAAAGGGCATTGTATATATTTTCTTACAGACTATATTCAGAGCCATTTTCTTTTAACTTTGGGGTGCCTCGATATTATTAAGATTTTTTACCGATTCGCGTAGAATTAGAATTTCGGTATTTTACATGAGAGAGCATATTGAGTTTTTGTATATACTCCAAAACAGAGTAGAAAAGAACATTTTATATATTTTCTGACAGATTATATTCAGAGCAAGTTCGCTTTTGACATTGGGGTGCCTAGATAATATATAGATTTTTTTCGATTCACGTAAATTTAGAATTTCGGAATTTTACACGAGAGAGAAAACTGCGTTGGTGTATATACTCCAAAACACAGTAGAACAAGGCCTTGTATATTTTTTCTAACAGACTATATTCAGAGCCATTTTTTTTTAAAAGTTTGGTGCGCCTAGATTTTATTTAGATTTTTTCGATTGCCATAAAATTTGAATTTCGGTATTTTACATGAGAGAGAATATTGAGTTGGTGTATATACACCAAAACAGAGTAGAAAAGTACATTGTATATTTTTTCTGACAGATTATATTTAGAGCAATTTTGCTTTTAACATTGGGGTCCTTAGATAATATTTAGATTTTTTTTGATTCACGTAAAATTAGAATTTCTGTATTTTACATGAGGGAGCACACTGAGTAGGTGTCTATACTCCAAAACACAGTAGAAAAGGGCATTGTATATTTTTTATGACAGGTTATATTCAGAGAAATTTTGCTTTTATCATTGGGGTGCCTAGATAATGTTTAGATTTTTTTCAATTTGCTTAAATATAGAATTTCTGTATATTACATGAGAGAGCATATGGAGTTGGTCTATATACTATAAAACAGAGTAGAATAGGGCATTGTATATTTTTTCTTAAAGATGATATTCAGAGCAATTTTGTTTTTAACATTGGGGTGCCTAGATAATATTTAGATTTATTTCAATTCACGGAAAATTAGAATTTCGGTATTTTACATGAGAGAAAATACTGAGTTGGTGTATATACTCCAAAACAGAATAGAATAGGGCATTGTATATTTTTGCTGACAGATTATATTCAGAGCAATTTTGTTTTCAACATTGGGGTGCCTAAATAATATTTAGATTATTTCGATTCAGGTAAAATTAGAATTTCTGTATTTTACAAGAGAGAACATACAGAGTTGGTGTATATACTCCAAAACAGAGTAGAATAAGGCATTGTATATTTTTTCTAACAGACTATTTTCAGAGACATTTTGTTTTAACTTTGGTTCGCCTAGATATTATTTAGATTTTTTTCGATTCGCGTAAAATTAGAATTTTGTTATTTTACATGAGAGAGCATATTGAGTTGGTGTATATACTCCCAAACAGAGTAGAAAAGGGCATTGTATATTTTTTCTGACGCATGATATTCAGAGCAATTTTGCTTTAAACATTGAAGTGCGTAGATAATATTTATAATTTTTTTGGTACACGTAAAATTTCAATTTCGTTATTTTACATGAGAGAGCATACTGAGTTGGTGTATATAATACAATACTGAGTAGAATAAGGCGTTGTATATTCTTTCTAACAGACTATATTCAGAGCCATTTTCTTTTAACTTTGGGGCACCTAGATATTATTTAGATTTTTTTCGATTCACGAAAAATTAGAATTTCTGTATTATACCTGTGAGAGCATATTGAGTTGGTGTATATACTCCAAAACATAGTAGAATAGGGCATTGTATATTGTTTCTGAAAGATTATATTCAGAGAAATTTTGTTTTTAACATTGGGGAACCTAGATACTATTTAGAT
The DNA here is from genome assembly GCF_049354715.1 of Callithrix jacchus. Lineage (NCBI taxonomy): Eukaryota > Metazoa > Chordata > Mammalia > Primates > Cebidae > Callithrix > Callithrix jacchus. Next base: position 454,377 of record NC_133522.1, on the reverse strand, counting down.
TTTTTTCGGTTCACGTATAATTAGAAGTTCGGTATTTTACATGAGAGGGAATACTGAGTTTCTCTATATACTCCAAAACAGAGTAGGATAGGGCATTTTATATTTTCTCTGACAGATTATATCCAGAGTAATTTTGTTTTTAACATTGGGGAGCCTAGATAATGTTTAGATTTTTTCGATTTGGGTGAAATTAGAATTTCGATATTTTACATGAGAGAGCATATTTAGATGGTGTATATACTCCAAAATAGAGTAGAATAAGGCATTGTATATTTTTTCTAACAGCAATTTTGTTTTTAACATTGGGGAACCTAGATACTATTTAGATTTTTTTCGGTTCATGTATAATTAGAAGTTCGGTATTTTACATGAGAGGGAATACTGAGTTTCTCTATATACTCCAAAACAGAGTAGGATAGGGCATTTTATATTTTCTCTGACAGATTATATCCAGAGTAATTTTGTTTTTAACATTGGGGAGCCTAGATAATGTTTAGATTTTTTCGATTTGGGTGAAATTAGAATTTCGATATTTTACATGAGAGAGCATATTTAGATGGTGTATATACTCCAAAATAGAGTAGAATAAGGCATTGTATATTTTTTTTAACAGACTGTATTCAAAGCCATTTCCTTTCATCTTTGGGGCGCCTAGATATTATTTAGATGTTTTTCGATTCACGTAAAATTAGAATTTTTGTATTTTACTTGAGAGAGCATATTGAGTTGGCTTATATACTTCAAAACAGAGTAGAACAGGGCCTTGTATATTTTTTCTGACCGATTATATTCAGAGCAATTTTTTTATTAACATTGGGGTGCCTAGATAATATTTAGATATTTTTCGATTCACTTAAATATAGAATTTCTCTATTTTACATGAGAGAGCATATGAAGTTGGCTTATGTACTCCAAAACAAAGTAAAAAGGGCACTGTATCATTTTTCTGACAGACTATATTCAGAGCCATATTCTTTTAACTTTGGGGCGCCTAGATATTATTAAGATTTTTTCCGATTCGCGTAGAATTAAAATTTCTGTGTTTTACGTGAGAGAGCATATTGAGTTGGTGTATATACTCCAAAACAGAGTAGAAAAGGACATTGTATATTTTTTCTGACAGATTATATTCAGAGCAGTTTTGTTTTTAACATTGTGGTGCCTAGATAATATTTAGATATTTTTCGACTAACATAAAATTTGAATTTCCGTGTTTTACACGAGAGAGCATACTGAGTTGGTGTATATACTCCAAAACAGAGTAGAATAGGGCATTGTATATTTTTTATGACAGATTATATTCAGAGAAATTTTGCTTTTAACATTGGGGTGCCTAGATATTATTTAAATTTTTTCAATTCGGGTAAAATTAGAATTTCTGTATTTTACATGAAAGAGCATATTCAGTCGGTTTATATACTACAAGAAGAGTAGAAAAAAGCATTGTATATTTCTTATGACAGATTATATTTACCAGAATTTTGATTTTAACATTGGGGTGCCTAGAAAATATATAGATTTTTTTTCGATTCGCTTAAATATAGATTTTCTGTATATTTCATGAAAGAAAATATGGAGTTGGTGTATATACTCCAGAACACAGTAGATTAGGGCAATATATATTTCTTCTGACAGATTATATTCAGAGCAATTGTGTTTTTAACATTGGGGTGCCTAGATAATATTTAGATTTATTCGATTGGGGTAAAATTAGAATTTCTGTATTTTACATGAGAGAACACACTGAGCAGGTGTATATACACCAAAACAGAGTAGAATAAGGCATTGTATATTTTTTCTAGCAGACTATATTCAGAGCCATTTTGTTTTAACTTTGGGGAGCCTAGATATTACTTATATTTTTTTCGATTCATGTAAAATTAGAATTTTCGTATTTTACATGAGAGAGCATATTGAGTTGGTGTATATACTCCAAAACAGAGTAGAAAAGGGCATTGTATTTTTTTTCTGACAGATTATATTCAGATAAATTTTGCTTTTAACATTGGGGTGCCTGGATAATATTTAGATTTTTTCGATTCGGGTAAAATTAGAATATCTGCATTTTACATGACACAGCATACTGAGGTGGTGTATATACTAGAAAACAGAGTAGAAAAGGGCATTGTATATTTTTTCTGACAGATTATATTTAGAGCAATTGTGCTTTTAACATTGGGGTACCTAAATAATATTTATTTTCGATTCGCTTAAATATAGAATTTCTGTATTTTACATGAGAGAGCATATTGAGTTGGTGTATATACTCCAAAACAGAGTAGAATAGGTCATTCTATATTTTGTCTGACAGATTATATTCAGAGCAATTTTGTTTTTAAAACTGGGGTGTCTAGATTATATTTAGATTTTTTTCGATTCACGTAAATATAGAATTTCTGTATTTTACATGACAGAGCATACTGAGTTGGTTTATGTACTCCAAAAAGAAGTAGAAAAGGGCATTGTATATTTTCTCTGACAGATAATATTCAGAGCAATTTTGCTTTTAACATTGGGGTGCCTAGATAATATTTAGATTTTTTTGGATTTGCTTACATATATAATTTCTTTATTTAACATGAGAGAGCTTTTGGAGTTGGTGTATATATTCCAACACAGAGTAGAATAGGGCATTGTATATATTTTCTGACAGACTATATTCAGAGCAATTTTGTTTTAACATTGGGGTGCCTAGATAATATTTATATTTTCTTCCATTCACGTAAAATTAGAATTTCGGTATTTTACATGAGTGAGCATACTGAACAGGTGTATATACTCCAAAACAGAGTAGAATAAGGCATTGTATATTTTTTCTAACAGTCTATATTCAGAGCCATTTTCTTTTAACTTTGGTCCGCCTAGATATTATTTAGATATTTTTCGATTCACGTAAAATTAGAATTTCGGTATTTTACATGAGAGAGCATACTGACTGATGTATATACTCCAAAACAGTGTAGAATGAGCAATTGTATATTTTTTCTAACAGACAATATTCAGAGCCATTTTCTTTTAACTTTTGTGCGCGTAGATAATATTTAGATTTTTTCAGTTCGGGTAAAATTAGAATTTCTCTATTTTACATGAGAGAGCATACTGAGTTGGTGTATATACTCCAAAACAGAATTGAATAAGGCATTGTATATTTTTTCTAACAGACTGTATTCAGAGCCATTTTCTTTTAACTTTGGGGCTTCTAGATATTTAGATTTTTTTCGATTCACGTCAATTTAGAATTTTGGTAATTTACATGAGAGACCATATTGAGTTCGTGTATATACCCCAAAGCAGAGTAAAAATGGGCATTGTATATTTCTTCTGACAGATTATATTCAGAGCAATTTTGCTTTTGACATTCGGGTGCCTAGATAATATTTAGATGTTTTTCGATTCACGTAAACTTAGAGTTTCGGTATTTTAAATGAGAGAGCATACTGAGTTGGGGTATATACTCCAAAACAGAGTAGAATAAGGCATTGTATATTTTTTCCAAGAGACTCTATTCAGAGCCATTTTCTTTTAAGTTTGGGACACCTAGATATTATTTAGATTTTCTTCGATTCGCGTAAAATTTGAATTTCAGAATTTTACATGAGAGAGCATATTGCGTTGGTGTATATACTCCAAAACAGAGTAGAAAAGAGCATTGTATATTTATTCTGAGAGATTATATTCAGAGCGGTTTTACTTTTAACATTGGGGTGCCTACATACTATTTAGATTTTTTTCGATTCACGTAAATTTAGAATTTTGGTATTTTACATGAGAGAGGATACTGACTGGTGTATATACTCCAAAAGAGAGTAGAATGAGCAATTGTATATTTTTTCTAACAGACTATATTAAGAGCCATTTTCTTTTAACTTTGGGGCGCCTAGATATTATTTAGATTATTTTCGATTCATGTAAAATTAGAATTTTGGTATTTTACATGAGATTGCACATTGAGTTGGTGTATATAATCCAAAGCACAACAGAAATGGGCATTGTATATTTTTCTGACAGATCATATTCAGAGCAATTTTGCTTTTTACATTGGGGTGCATAGATAATATTTAGATTTTTTTCGATACTCTTAAATATAGAATTTCTGTATTTTACATGAGAGAGCATATGGAGTTGGTGTATATACTCCAAAACAGAGTAGAATAAGGCATTGTATGTTTTTTTGACAGATTATATTCAGAGCAATTTTATTTTTAACATTGGTGTGCCTAGATAATATTTAGATCTTTTTCGATTCACGTAAAATTAGAATTTCGGTATTTTACGTGAGAGAGCATACTGAGTTGGTGTAAAAACTTTAAAACAGAGTAGAATAGGGCATTGTATATTTTTTCTGACAGATTATATTGAGAGCAATTTTGTTTTTAACATTGTGGTGCCTAGATAATATGTAGATTTTTTCAATTGGGGTAAAATTAGAATATTATTATTTTACATGGGAGACCATACTGAGTTGGTGTATATACTCCAAAACAGAGTAGAATAAGGCATTGTATATATTTTCTAAAAGACTATATTCACAGCCATTTTCTATTAACTTTGGGGAGCCTAGATATTATTAAGATATTTTTGATTCACGTAAAATTAGGATTTCGGTATTTTACATGAGAGAGCATATTGAGTTGGGGTATATACATTAAAAATGAGTAAAAAACGGCATTGTATATTTTTTCTGACAGATTATATTCAGAGCAATTTTGCTTTTAACATTGGGCTGCCTAGATACTATTTAGATTTTTTTCGATTCACTCAAAATTAGAATTTCGGTATTTTGCATGAGAGAGCATACTGACTGGTGTATATACTCCAAAAGAGAGTAGAATAAGGCGTTGTATATTTTTTCTAACAAACTATATTCAGAGCCATTTTTTTTTAACTTTGGGGCGTCTAGATATTATTTAGATTTTTTTCGATTAGCATAAAATTAAAATTTCTTTATTTTACATGAGAGAGCATATTGAGTTGGTGTATATACTCCAAAACAGAGTAGAAAAGGGCATTGTGTAATTTCTCTGACTGATTATATTCAGAGTAATTTTGCTTTTAACATTGCGGTGCCTAGATAGTATTTAGATTCTGTTCGATTCACTTAAATATAGAATTTTATTATTTTACATGAGGAAGCATATGGACTTTCTGTATATTCTCCAAAACAGAGTAGAATAGGGCATTGTATATTTTTCTGACAGATTATATTCAGAGGAATTTTGTTTTTAACATTGGGGTTCCTAGATAATATATAGATTATTTTCGATTTACATAAATTTAGAATTCCGGTATATTTTATGAGAGAGCACACTGATTTGGTGTACATACTCCAAAACAGAGTAGAATAGGGCATTGTATATTTTTTCTAACAGACTATATTCAGAGCCATTTTCTTTTAACTTTGGGGCACCTAGATATTATTTATATTTTTTCCGATTTGCGTAAATTTAGAATTTCGGTATTTTACATGAGAGAGCATATTTTGTGGGTGTATATACTTCGAAACAAAGTAGAAATGGGCATTGTATATTTTTTCTGACAGATTATATTCAGAGAAATTTTTCTTTTAACATTGGGTTGCCAAGATAATATTTAGATTTTTTTCGATTCATGTAAATCTAGAATTTCGGTATTTTACATAAGAGAGCCTACTGAGTTGGTGTATATACTCCAAAACAGAATAAAATAAGGGATTGTATATTTTTTCTAACAGACTATATTTAGAGACATTTTCTTTTAACTTTCGGGCGCCTAGATATTATTTAGATTTTTTTCGATTCCCTTAAAATTAGAATTTCGGTATTTTACATGAGAGAGCATATTGAGTTGGTGTATATAATTTAAAAGAAACTATATAAGGGCATTGTATATTTTGTCTGACAGATTATATTTTGAGCAAATTTTCTTTTAACATTCGTGTGTCTAGATAATATTTAGATTTTTTTCGATTCACGTAAAATTAAAACTTCTACATTTTACATAAGAGAGAACACGGAGTTGGTGTATATACTCCAAAACAGAGTAGAATAAGACATTGTATATTTTCTCTAACAGACTATATTCTGATCCATTTTCTTTTATGTTTTGGGCACCTAGATATTATTAAGAATTTTTTCGATTCACGTAATATTATAATTCGGTATTTTACATGAGAGGGCATATTGAGTTTTTGTATATACTCCAAAACAGAGTAGAAAATGTCATTGTATATTTTTTCTGACAGACTATATTCAGAGAAATTTTGCTTTTAACATTGGGGCGCCTAGATAATATTTAGACTTTTTTTGATTCACGTAAAATTAGAATTTCGGTATTTTACATGAGAGAGCATACTGAGTTGGTGTATATACTCCAAAAGAGAGTAGTATAAAGCCTTGTATATTTATTCTAACAGATTATATTAAGAGCCATTTTCTTTTAACTTTCTGGCGCCTGGATATTATTTAGATTTTTTCGATTTGGGTAAAATTTGAATTTCTGTATTTTACATGAGAGGGCATACTGAGTTGGTGTATATACTCCAAAACAGAGTAAAAATGGGCATTGTATATTTTTTCTGACAGATTACAATCAGAGAAATTTTGCTTTTAACATTGGGGTGCCTAGATAAAATTAATTTTTTTCGATTCACTTACGTATAGAATTTCAATATTTTACATGAGAGAGCATACTGAGTTGGTGTATATACTCCAAAGCAGAGTAGAATAAAGCAGTATATATTTTTTCTAACAGACTATATTCAGAGCCATTTTCTTTTAACTTTGGGGCGCCTAGATTTTTTTTTTTTTTTTAATTCACGTAAAATTAGAATATCGAAATTTTACATGATAGAGCCTATTGAGTTGGTGTATATACTCCAAAACAGAGTAGAAAAAAGCATTGTATATTTTTTCTGACAGATTATATTCAGTGCGATTTTGCTTTTAACATTCAGGTGCCTACATACTATTTACATTTTTTTGATTCACGTAAATGTAGAATTTCGATGTTTTATATGAGAGAGCATACTGACTGGTGTATATACTCCAAAACAGAGTAGAATGAGGAATTGTATATTTTTTCTAACAGACTATATTTAGAGCCATTTTCTTTTAACTTCTGTGTGCCTAGATATTATTTAGATTTTTTCGATTCACGTAAAACTTGAATTTCGGTATTTTACTTTAGAGAGCATAGTGTGTTGGTGTATATACTCCAAAACAAAGTAGAAAAGTTCATTGTATATTTTTTCTGAAAGATTATATTCAGAGCAATTTTGCTTTTAACATTGGGGTGCGTTGATAATATTTAGACTTTTTTCGGTTCGCTTAAATATAGAATTTCTGTATTTTACATGAGAGAGCATATGGAGATGGTGTATATACTCCAAAACAGAGTAGAATAGGGCATTGTATATATTTTATTACAGATTATATTCAGAGCAATTTTGTTTTTAACATCGGGGTGCCTAAATAATATTTAGATTTTTTTCGATTCACGTAAAATTAGAATTTCTGTATTTTACATGAGAGAGCATCCTGAGTTTGTGTATAAACTCCAAAACAGAGTAGAATAGCGCATTGTATATTTTTTCTGACAGATTATATTCAGAGCCATTTTGTTTTTAACATTATGGTGCCTAGATAATATTTAGGTTATTTCGATTCGGTAAAATTAGAATTTCTGTATTATACCTGAGAGAGCATATTGAGTTGGTCTATATACTCGAAAACAGAGTAGAAAACGGCATTGTATATTTTGTCCAACAGATTATATTCAGAGCAATTTTGCTTTAACATTGGGGTGCGTAGATAATAATTAGATATTTTCGATTCGGGTAAAATTTGAATTTTGTTATTTTACATGAGAGAGCATACTTAGTTCTTGTATATACTCCAAAACAGAATAGAATAAGGCATTGTATATTTTGTCTAACAGACTATATGCCGAGCCATTTTCTGTTAACTTTGCGGCGTCTAGATATTATTTATAATTTTTTCGAATCGCGTAAAATTAGAATTTCGGTATTTTACATGAGAGAGCATATTGAGTTGCTGTATATACTCTAAAACAGGGTAGAAAAGTTCATTGTATATTTTTTCTGACAGATTATATTAAGAGCAATTTTGCTTTTAACAGTGGGGTGCCTAAATAATATGTAGATTTTTTTCGATTCGCGTAAATATGGAATTTCTGTATTTTACATGAGAGAGCATATGGACTTGGTCTATATACTCCAAAACAGAGTAGAATAGGGCATTGTATATTTTCTCTGACAGATTATATTCAGAAAAATTTTGCTTTTAACATTGCGGTGCCTAGATAATATTTAGATTTTTTTCGATTCACGTAAAATTAGAATTTCTGTATTTTGCATGAGAAAGCATATTGAGTTGGTGTATGTACTCCAAAACAAAGGTGAAATGGGTATTGTATATTTTTTCTGACAGATGATATTCAGAGCAATTTTGTGATTAACATTGGGTGCCTACATAATTTTCAGATTTCTTTCGATTCATGTAAAATTTGAATTTCGGTATTTTACATGAGAGAGAAGACTGAGTTGTTGTATATACTACAAAACAGAGTAGATAAAATCATTGTATATTTTTTCTGACAGATTATACAGAGAGCAATTTTGCTTTTAACATTGGGGTGCCTAGATACTATTTAAATTTTTTTCGATTCACGTAAATTTAGAATTTTGGTATTTTACATGAGAGAGCATACTGACTGGTGTATATACTCCGAAACCGATTAGAATAGGCATTGTATATTTTTCCTAACCGACTATATTCAGAGACATTTTCTTTTAGATTTGGGGCATCTAGATATTATTTAGATATTTTTTGATTCGCGTAAAATTAGAATTTCTGTATTTTACATGACAGAGCATATTGAGGTATTGTATATACTCCAAAAGAGAGTAGAATAGGTCATTGTATATTTTGTCTAAGAGACTATATTTAGAGCCATTTTCTTTTAACTTTGGGGCGCCCAGATATTATTTAGATTTATTTCGATTCCAGTAAAATTAGAATTCTGGTATTTTACATGAGAATGCATACTGAGTTGGTTTATATACTCCAAAAAAGAGTAGAAAATGTGATTGTATATTTTTTCTGACAGATTATATTAAGAGAAATTTTGCTTTTAACATTGGGGTGCCTAGATAAAATTAATTTTTTTCAATTCGCTTACATATAGAATTTCGGTATTTTACATCAGAGAGCATACTGAGTTGGTGTATATGCTCCAAAACAGAGTAGAGTAAAGCCTTGTATCTTTTTTCTAACAGACTATATTCAGAGCCATTTTCTTTTAACTTAGGGGCGCCTAGATTTTATTTTGATTCTTTTCGATTCGCGTAAAATTAGAATTTCGGAATTTTATATGAGAGAGCATATTGAGTTGGTGTATATACTCCAAAAAGAAGTAGAAAAGAGCATTGTATATTTTCTATGACAGATTATATTCAGAGCGATTTTGCTTTTAACCTTCGGGTGCCTACATACTATTTAGATTTTTTTCGTTTCACGTAAAATTAGATTTTCGGTATTTTATATGTGAGAGCATACTGACTGGTGTATATACTCCAAAAAGGAGTAGAATGAGGAATTGTATATTTTTTCTAGCAGACTATATTCGGAGCCATTTTATTTTAACTTTTGGGCGCCTAGATATTATTTTGATTTTTTTCGATTCGTGTAAAATTAGAATTTCGGTATTTTACATGAGAGAGCATATTGAGTTGGTGTATATACCACAAAACAAAGTAGAAAAGGGAATTGTATATTTCTTCTGACAGGTTATATTTAGAGCAATTTTGCTTTTAATACTGGGGTGCGTTGATAATATTTAGATTTTTTTCGATTCGCTTAAATATACTATTTCTGTATTTTAAATGAGAGAGCATATCGTTTTGGTGTATATACACCAAAACAGAGTAGACAAAAGCATTGTATATTTTCTCTGACAGATTATATTCAGAGCAATTTTGTTTTTAACATCGGGGTGCCTAGATAATATTTAGATTTTTTTCAATTCACCTAAAATTATAATTTCGGTATTTTACATGAGAGAGCATACTGAGTTGGTGTATATACTCCAAAAATGAGTAGAATAGGGCATTGTATATTTTTTCAGACAGATTATATTAAGAGCAATTTTGTTTTTAATATTGTGGTGCCTAGGTAATTTTTAGATTTTTTCGATTCGGTTAAAATTAGAATTCCAGTATTTTACGTGAGAGAGCATACTGAGTTGGTGTGTATACTCCAAAACAGAGTAGAATAAAACATTGTATATTTTTTCTAACAGACTATATTCAGAGCCATTTTTTTTAACTTTGTGGCGCCTAGATATTATTAATATTTTTTTCAATTCACGTAAAATTACAATTCGGTATTTTACATGAGAAAGCATATTGAGTTGGTGTATATACACCAAAACAGAGTAGAAAAGGTCATTGTATATATTTTTTGACAGATTATATTCAGAGAAATTTTGCTTTTAACATTGGGGTTCCTAGATAATATTTAGATTATTTTTGATTCACGTAAAATTAGAATTTCTGTGTTTTACATGAGAGAGCATCCTGAGTTGGTGTATATACTTTAAAACAGAGTAGAATAAGGCATTGTATGTTTTTTCTAACAGAGTATATTCAGAGCCTTTTTCTTTTACCTTTGGGGCTCCGAGATATTATTTAGATTTTTTTCAATTCACATAAAATTAGAATTTCGGTATTTTACGTGAGAGAGCATATTGAGTTAGTGTATATAATCCAAAACAGAGTAGAAAAGAGCATTGTATATTTTTTGTGACAGATTATATTCAGAGCAATTTTGCTTTTAACATTGGGGTGCCTTGATAATATTTAGATTTTTTTCGATTCGCTTAAATATAGAATTTCTGTATTTTACATGAGAGAGCATATTTAGGTGTTCTATATACTCCAAAACATTTTATTTTTCTTCTTACAGATTATATTCAGAGCAATTTTGTTTTTAACATTGGGTGTCCTAGATAATATTTAGATTTTTTTCGATTCACCTAAAATTAGGATTTCGTTATTTTACTTGACAGACCATATTGAGTTGGTGTATATACTCCAAAACAGAGTAGAATAAGGAATTGTATATTTTTTCTAACAGACTATATTTAGAGGCATTTTCTTTTTTTTTTATTTTTTATTGGATTATAGGTTTTGGGGTACATGAGCAAAGCATGCAAGACAGTTGTGTAAGTACCCACATGGCAGTGTGCTTTGCTTTTCTCCTCCCCTTCACCCACATTTGGCATTTCTCCCCAGGCTATTTCTTTCCACCTCCCCCTCCCACTGGCCCTCCCCGTTTTCCCCCAATAGACCCCAGTGTTTAGTACTCCCCTTTATATATCCATGTGTTCTCATTTTTCATCACCCACCTATGAGTGAGAATATGCGGTGTTTCATTTTCTGTTCTTGTGTCAGTTTGCTGAGGATGATGTTCTCCAGATTCATCCATGTCCCTACAAATGACACAAACTCATCATTTCTGATTGCTGCATAATATTCCATGGTGTATATGTGCCACATTTTTCCAATCCAGTCTAATATCAATGGGCATTTGGGTTGATTCCAGGTCTTTGCTATTGTGAACAGTGCTGCAATGAACATTCGTGTACATGTGTCCTTATAGTAGAACGATTTATAGTCTTTTTGATATATACCCAGTAATGGGATTGCTGGGTCAAATGGAATTTCTATTTCTAAGGCCTTGAGGAATCGCCACACTGTCTTCCACAATGGTTGAACTACTTTACACTCCCACCAACAGTGTAAAAGTGTTCCTTTTTCTCCACATCCTCTCCAGCATCTGTTGTCTCCAGATTTTTTAATGATCGCCATTCTAACTGGCGTGAGATGGTATCTCAATGTGGTTTTGATTTGCATCTCTGATGACCAGTGACGATGAGCATTTTTTCATATGACTGTTGGCCTCATATATGTCTTCTTTCGTAAAGTGTCTGTTCATATCCTTTGCCCACTTTTGAATGGGCTTGTTTGTTTTTTTCCTGTAAATCTGTTTGAGTTCTTTGTAAATTCTGGATATCAGCCCTTTGTCAGATGGGTAGCCTGCGAAAATTTTTCCCATTCTGTTGGTTGCCGATCCACTCTAGTGACTGTTTCTTTTGCCGTGCAGAAGCTGTGGAGTTTGATTAGGTCCCATTTGTCTATTTTGGCTTTTGTTGCCAATGCTTTTGGTGTTTTGTTCATGAAGTCCTTGCCTACTCCTATGTCCTGGATAGTTTTGCCTAGATTTCCTTCTAGGGTTTTTATGGTGCCAGGTCTTATGTTTAAGTCTTTAATCCATCTGGAGTTAATTTTAGTGTAAGGTGTCAGGAAGGGGTCCAGTTTCTGCTTTCTGCACATGGCTAGCCAGTTTTCCCAACACCATTTGTTAAACATGGAATCCTTGCCCCATTGCTTGTTTTTGTCAGGTTTATCAAAGATTGTATAGTTGTATGTATGTTGTGTTGCCTCCGGTGCCTCTGTTTTGTTCCATTGGTCTATATCTCTGTTTTGGTACCAGTACCATGCTGTTTTGATTACTGTAGCCTTGTAGTATAGTTTAAAATCCGGTAGTGTGATGCCCCCCGCTGTGTTCTTTTTGCTTAGAATTGACTTGGCTATGCGGGCTCTCTTTTGGTTCCATATGAAGTTCATGGTGGTTTTTTCCAGTTCTGTGAAGAAAGTCAATTGGTAGCTTGATAGGGATAGCGTTGATTCTGTAAATTACTTTGGGCAGTATAGCCATTTTCACGATATTTATTCTTTTTAACCATGAACATGGAATGTTTCTCCATCTGTTTGTGTCCTCTCTGATTTCGTTGAGCAGTGGTTTGTAGTTCTCCTTGAAGAGGTCCCTTACGTTCCTTGTGAGTTGTATTCCAAGGTATTTTATTCTTTTTGTAGCAATTGCGAATGGCAGTTCGCTCTTGATTTGGCTTTCTTTAAGTCTGTTATTGGTGTAGACGAATGCTTGTGATTTTTGCACATTGATTTTATATCCTGAGTCTTTGCTGAAGTTGTTTATAAGTTTCAGGAGTTTTTGGGCTGAGGCGATGGGGTCTTCTAGGTATACTATCATGTCGTCTTCAAATAGAGACAATTTGGCTTCCACCGTTCCTATTTGAATACCCTTTATTTCTTTTTCTTGCCTGATTGCTCTGGCTAGAACTTCCAGTACTATATTGAATAGGAGTGGTGAGAGAGGGCATCCTTGTCTAGTGCCAGATTTCAAAGGGAATGCTTCCAGTATTTGCCCATTCAGTATGATATTGGCTGTTGGTTTGTCATAAATAGCTTTTATTACTTTGAGATACGTTCCATCGATACCGAGTTTATTGAGGGTTTTTAGCATAAAGGGCTGTTGAATTTTGTCAAATGCCTTCTCTGCGTCAATTGAGATAATCATGTGGTTTTTGTTTTTGGTTCTGTTTATGTGGTGAATTACGTTGATAGACTTGCGTATGTTGAACCAGCCTTGCATCCCCGGGATGAATCCTACTTGATCATGATGAATAAGTTTTTTGATTTGCTGTTGCAATCGGCTTGCCAATATTTTATTGAAGATTTTTGCATCTATGTTCATCATGGATATTGGCCTGAAGTATTCTTTTCTCGTTGGGTCTCTGCCGGGTTTTGGTATCAGGATGATGTTGGTCTCATAAAATGATTTGGGAAGGATTCCCTCTTTTTGGATTGTTTGAAATAGTTTTAGAAGGAATGGTACCAGCTCCTCCGTGTGTGTCTGGTAGAAGTCGGCTGTGAACCCGTCTGGACCTGGGCTTTTTTTGTGTGGTAGGCTCTTAATTGTTGCCTCAACTTCAGACCTTGTTATTGGTGTATTCATAGTTTCAGCTTCCTCCTGGTTTAGGCTTGGGAGGACACAGGAGTCCAGGAATTTATCCATTTCTTCCAGGTTTACTAGTTTATGCGCATAGGGTTGTTTGTAATATAATCTGATGATGGTTTGAATTTCTGTGGAATCTGTGGTGATTTCCCCTTTATCATTTTTTATTGCATCTATTTGGTTGTTCTCTCTTTTATTTTTAATCAATCTGGCTAGTGGTCTGTCTATTTTGTTGATCTTCTCAAAAAACCAGCTCTTGGATTTATTGATTTTTGAAGAGTTTTTCGTGTCTCAATCTCCTTCAGCTCAGCTCTGATCTTAGTAATTTCTTGTCTTCTGCTGGGTTTTGAGTTTTTTTGATCTTGCTCCTCTAGCTCTTTCAATTTTGAAGATAGGGTGTCAATTTTGGATCTCTCCATTCTCCTCATATGGGCACTTATTGCTATATACTTTCCTCTAGAGACTGCTTTAAATGTGTCCCAGAGGTTCTGGCACGTTGTGTCTTCGTTCTCATTGGTTTCAAAGAACTTCTTTATTTCTGCTTTCATTTCGTTGTTTACCCAGTCAACATTCAAGAGCCAGTTGTTCAGTTTCCATGAAGCTGTGCGTTTCTGGGTCGGTTTCTGAATTCTGAGTTCTAACTTGATTGCACTATGGTCTGAGAGGCTGTTTGTTATGATTTCTGTTGTTTTGCATTTGTTGAGCAGTGCTTTACTTCCAATTATGTGGTCAATATTAGAGTAGGTGTGATGTGGTGCTGAGAAGAATGTGTATTCTGTGGATTTGGGGTGGAGAGTTCTGTAAATGTCCACCAGGTTTGCTTGCTCCAGGTCTGAGTTCAAGCCCTGTGTATCCTTGTTGATTTTCTGTCTGGTTGATCTGTCTAGTATTGACAGTGGAGTGTTAAAGTCTCCCACTATTATTGTGTGGGAGTCTAAGTCCTTTTGTAAGTCATTAAGAACTTGCCTAATGTATCTGGGTGCTCCTGTGTTGGGTCCATATATGTTTAGGATCGTTAGCTCTTCTTGTTGTATCGATTCTTTTACTATTATGTAATGGCCTTCTTTGTCTCTTTTGATCTTTGTTACTTTAAAGTCTATTTTATCAGAGATGAGAATTGCAACTCCTGCTTTTTTTTGCTTTCCATTTGCTTGGTAAATCTTCCTCCATCCTTTTATTTTGAGCCTCTGTGTATCCTTGCATGTGAAATGGGTTTCCTGGATACAGCACACTGATGGGTTTTGGATTTTTATCCAATTTGCCAGTCTGTGTCTTTTGATTGGTGCATTTAGTTCATTTACATTTAGGGTTAATATTGTTATGTGTGAATTTGATACTGCCATTTTGATGCTAAGTGGCCGTTTTGCCTGTTAGTTGTTGTAGATTCTTCATTATGTTGAAGCTGTTTAGCATTCAGTGTGATTTTGGAATGGCTGGTACTGGTTGATCCTTTCTTATGTGTAGTGCCTCTTTTAGGAGCTCTTGTAAAGCAGGCCTGGTGGTGACGAAATCTCTGAGTACTTGCTTGTTCGCAAAGGATTTTATTCTTCCTTCACTTCTGAAGCTCAGTTTGGCTGGATATGAAATTCTGGGTTGAAAGTTCTTTTCTTTAAGAATGTTGAATATTGGCCCCAACTCTCTTCTGGCTTGTAGTGTTTCTGCCGAGAGATCTGCTGTGAGTCTGATGGGCTTCCCTTTGTGGGTGACCCGACCTTTCTCTCTGGCTGCCCTTAGTATTCTCTCCTTTATTTCAACCCTGTTGAATCTGACGATTATGTGCCTTGGGGTTGCTCTTCTTGCGGAATATCTTTGTGGTGTTCTCTGTATTTCCTGCAATTGAGTGTTGGCTTGTCTTGCTAGGTGGGGGAAATTTTCCTGGATGATGTCCTGAAGAGTATTTTCCAGCTTGGATTCATTCTCTTCGTCCCCTTCTGGTACACCTATCAAACGTAGGTTAGGTCTTTTCACATAGTCCCACATTTCTTGGAGACTTTGTTCATTTTTTTTTGCGCTTTTTTCTCTGATCTTGGTTTCTCGTTTTATTTCATTGAGTTGGTCTTCGACTTCAGATATTCTTTCTTCTGCTTGGTCAATTCGGCTATTGAAACTTGCGTTTGCTTCGTGAAGTTCTCGTATTGTGTTTTTCAGCTCCTTTAATTCATTCATATTCCTGTCTAAGGTATCCATTCTTGTTATCATTTCCTCGAATCTTTTTTCAAATCTTTTTTCAAGGTTCTTAGTTTCTTTGCATTGATTTAATACATGATCTTTTAGCTCACAAAAGTTTCTCATTATCCATCTTCTGAAATCTAATTCCGTCATTTCATCACAGTCATTCTCCGTCCAGCTTTGCTCCCTTGCTGGTGAGGAGTTTTGGTCCTTTCTAGGAGGCGAGGTGTTCTGGTTTCGGGTGTTTTCCTCCTTTTTGTGCTGGTTTCTTCCCATCTTTGTGGATTTGTCCGCTGGTCGTCTGCGTAGTTGCTGACTTTTCGTTTGGGTCTCTGAGTGGACACCCAGAATGTTGATGATGAAGTATTTCTGTTGCTTTGTTTTCCTTCTAACAGTCTAGCCCCTTCGCTGTATGACTGCTGAGGCCCGCTCCAGACCCTGCTTCTCTGGGGTGCACCTCTAGTAGCTGTGACACAGGGAGGGATGCTACCAGTTTCTTTTTCTGCTATTTTTGTCCCAGGATGATGCCTGCCTAATGTCAGTCTTTTGGATATAGAGGGGTCAGGGAGCTGCTTGAGGCGACAGTTTGTACTTTATAGGGGTTTAATTGCTGAGCTGTGCACTCTGTTGTTCATTCAGGGCTGTTAGGCTGCTATGTTTAATTCTGCTGCAACAGAGCTCATTAAAAAACCCCCCTTTTTTTTTTCTCAAATGCTCTGTGTTGAGGGGTTTGGGCTTTATTTTTGGATGTCTGATAAGGTGTTCTGCCCAGCTAGAAGGCAGACTAGCCACTGTTTGGCTGCCAAGGGTCCGCCCTGCTGTTGTGTGATTCATGCTGTTCCTGCCGGCTCTGCTGTGGTCTCCGCCACGCCCTGCGGCAGAGTCTCTTCATTGTAGCGTGTTGCCTTAGCAACGGCAGGCTGCGTCAGCAGTGGGCGTGTATCTCAGTAGGGACGGGTTGCCTCGGCAACGGCTGGCTGCGTCAGCAGTGGGCGTGTATCTCAGTTGGGGCGGGTTGCCTCGGTAGTGGTGGATGCCCCTCCCCCACAGAGCATCTCGGACCGTCTGCTCGGGATAGTTTGAAATCACGGTTTTGTTCGTCCCACTGCGTATCCCAATCCCTGCAATCCCCTGGGCTGGGCTACTGTCCAAGTCTCATTCAGTCTCAAGTCCAGCCCTCTCAAGTCTCAGGTTGCCGGTTCAACAGGGCACCCGGACAAGGGCGCCCTGTGGGGATTGCTGGGTAGGGCCGGCCACCGCCACCCCGGCTGCCGGCTTCGCCAGGCAGACCTACTGCCTGGCGTCCTGTGTCTTTTTTATACTTGGGAGTTATCCCGTTCTGTGGGCAACAAAGATCAGTCTGGAAATGCCGCTCTGACTCACCGTTTGCAGATTCAACGAGAAGATCTACAATCCTGGGTTGTTCTCACAGCGCCATCTTCGCATGAGATCTGTCGCAATTTTGTTTTTAAAATTTGGGTGCCTAGATATTATTTAGATTTTTGTCGATTCATGTAAAATTACAATTTCGGTATTTTACATGAGAGAGCATACTGAGTTGGTGTATGTACTCCAAAACAGAGTAGAAAAAGGCATTGTATATTTTTTTTAACAGACTATATTCAGAGTCATTATCTTTTTACTTTCGGGTGCCTAGATATTATTTAGATTTTTTTTGATTCGCGTAAAATTAGAATTTCGGTATTTTACAAGAGAGAGCATATTGAGTTGGTGTATATACTACAAAAAAGAGTAGAAAAGGGCATTGTATATTTTTTTTGACCGATTATATGCAAAGCAACTTTGCATTTAACATTGTGGTGCCTAGATAATATTTAGATTTATTTCAATACGCTTAAATATATAATTTCTGTATTTTACATGAGAGATCATATGGAGTTGGTCTATATACTCCAAAAAAGAGTAGAATATGGAATTGTATATTTTTTCTGACAGATTATATTCAGAGCAATTTTGTTTTTAACATTGGGGTGCCTAGATAATATTTAGATTTTTTCGATTCGGGTAAAATTAGAATTTCTGTATTTTACATGAGAGAGCTTATGGAGTTGGTGTATATACACCAAAACAGAGTCGAATAGGCCATTGTATATTTTTTCTGACAGACTACATTAAGAGCAATTTTGTTTTTAATATTCTTGTGCCTAGATAATATTTAGATTTTTTCGATTCACGTAAAATTGCAATTTCGGTATTTTACATGAGAGAGCATACTGAGTTGGTGTATATACTCCAAAACAGAGTAGAAAAAGGCATTGTATATTTTTCCTAACAGACTATATTCAGAGTCATTATCTTTTAACTTTTGGGCGCCTAGATATTATTTAGATTTTTTTTGATTCACGTAAAATTAGAATTTCGGTATTTTACAAGAGAGAGCATATTGAGTTGGTGTATATACTACAAAAAAGAGTAGAAAAGGGCATTGTATATTTTTTTTGACCGATTATATGCAGAGCAACTTTGCATTTGACATTGTGGTGCCTAGATAATATTTAGATTTATTTCAATACGCTTAAATATACAATTTCTGTATTTTACATGAGAGAGCATATGGAGTTGGTCTATATACCCCAAAAAAGAGTGGAATACGGCATTGTATATTTTTTCTGACAGATTATATTCAGAGAAATTTTGTTTTTAACATTGGGGTGACGAGATAATATTTAGATTTTTTTCGATTAACGTAAATTTAGAATTTCGGTATTTTACATGAGAGAGCATATTGAGTTGGTGTATATACTCCAAAACAGAGTTGAAAAGGGCATTGTATATTTTTTCTGACAGACTACATTCAGAGCAATTTTGCTTTTAAACTTCGGGTCCCTAGATAATATTTAGATTTTTTTCAATTCGGGTGAATTTAGAATTTCGGTATTTTACATGAGAGAGCATACTGAGTTGGTGTATATATTCCAAAACAGAGTAGAATAGGGCATTGTATATTTTTTATGACAGATTATATTCAGAGAAATTTTGCTTTTAAAATTGGAGTGCCTAGATAATATTTAGATTTTTCTCTCCTCGCTTATATATAGAATATCTGTATTTTACTTTAAAGAGCATATTGAGTTGGTGTATATACCCCAAAACAGAGTAGAATAAGGCATTGTATATTTTTGCTGACAGATTATATTCAGAGCAATTTTGCTTACAACATTAGGGTGCGTAGATAATTTTTAGATTTTTTTCGATTTGCTTAAATATAGAATTTCTGTATTTTATATGATAGAGCATATGGAGTTGTTTTATATACCCCAAAACAGAGTAGAATAGGGCATTGTATGTTTTTTTCTGACAGATTATATTCAGAGAAATTTTTTTTTATTATTGTGGTGCCTGTATATTATTTAGATTTTTTTGGATTCACATAAAATAAGAATTTCGGTATTTTACATCAGAGAGCATATGGAGTTGGTTTATACACTCCAAGACAGAGTAAACAAGGACATGTACATTTTGTCAGACAGATTATATTCAGAGCAATTTTTCTTTAAACATTGGGGTGCCTAGATAATATATAGATTTTTTTCAATTCACGTAAAATTAGAATTTCGGTATTTTACATGAGAGAGCATACTGAGTTGGTGTATATACTCCAAAACAGAGTAGAAAAGGGCATTGTATATTTTTTCTGACAGATTATATTCAGAGAAATTTTGTTTATAACATTGGGGTGCCTAGATAATATTTACATTTTTTTCGATTCGCTTAAATATAGAATTTCTGTATTTGACATGAGAGAGCATGTGGAGTTGGTGTATATACTCAAAAACAGAGTAGAATAGGGCATGGTATATTTTTTCTCAGAGTTTATATTCAGAGCAATTTTGTTTTTAACATTGCGGTGCCTTGATAATATTTAGAGTTTTTCGATTCGGGTAAAATTCGAATTTCTGTATTTTACACGAGAGAGCATACTGAGTTGGTGCATATACTCCAAAACATAGTAGAATAAGGCATTGTATATTTTATCTAACATACTATATTCACAGCCATTTTCTTTTAACTTTGGGGCGCCTAGATATTATTTGTTTTTTTTTTATTCGGTTAAATATACAATTTCTGTATTTTACATAAGAGAGCATGTAGAGTTGGTGTATATACTTATAAAAAGAGTAGAATAGGGCATTGTATATTTTTTCTGAGAGTTTATATTTAGAGCAATTTTGTTTTTAACATTTGGGTGCCTTGATTATATTTAGATTTTTTCGATTCTGGTAAAATTAGAATTTCTGCATTTTACACGAGAGAGTATACTGAGTCGGTGTATATACTCCAAAACATAGTAGGATAAGGCATTGTATATTTTTTCTAACATACTATATTCAGAGCCATTTTCTTTAAATTTTGGGGCACCTAGATATTATTTAGATATTGTTCGATTCACCTAAATATAGAATTATCTGTATTTTACATGAGAGAGCATATGGAGTTTTTGTATATACTCCAAAACAGAATAGAAAAGGGCATTGTATATTTTTTCTGACAGATTATATTCAGAGAAATTTTGCTTTTAACATAGGGGTGCCTAGATAATATTTAGATTTTACTCGATTCGCGTAAAATTAGAATTTCGGTATTTTATATGAGAGAGCATATTGATTTGGTGTATATATAAAAAACAGAGTAGAAAAGGGCATTGTATATTTTTTCAGACAGTTTATATTCAGAGCAATTTTACTTTTAATATTGGAATGCATAGATAATATTTAGATTTTTTTCGAGTCACTTAAATATAGAATTTCTGTATTTTACATGAGAGAGCATATGGAGTTGGTGTATATACTCCAAAACAGAGTAGAATAGGGCATTGTATATTTTTTCTGACAGATTATATTCAGAGCAATTTTGTTTTTAACATTGGGGTGCCTTGATAATATTTCGATTTTGGTAAAATTAGAATTTCTGTATTTTAAATGAGAGAGCATATGGAGTTGGTGTATTTACTCCAAAACAGAGTACAATAAGGCATTGTATACTTTTTCTAACAGACTATATTCATAGCCATTTTCTTTTAACTTTGGGGCGCCTAGATATTATTTAGATATTTTTCGATTCACGTAAAATTAGATTTCGGTATTTTCCATGTGAGAGCATATTGAGTTGGTGTGTATACTCCAAAACAGAGTAGAAAAGGGCATTGTATATTATTTCTGACGGATTATTTTCAGAGTAATTTTGCTTTTAACATTGGGGTGCCTAGATAATATTTAGATTTTTTCGATTCGGGTAAGTTTGAATTTCGGTATTTTACATGAGAGAGCATACTGAGTTGGTGTATATACTCCAAAATAGAGTAGAATAAAGCATTCTATATTTCTTCTAACAGACTATATTCAGAGCCGTTTTCTTTTAACTTTGGGGTGCCTAGATATTATTTAGATTTATTTCGATTCACGTAAAATTAGAATTTTGGTATTTTACATGAGAGAGCATATTGAGTTGGTGTATTTACTGCAAAACAGAGTAGAAAAGGGCATTGTATATTTTTTCTGACAGATTATATTCAGAGTAATTTTGCTTTTAACATTCCGGTGCCTAGATAATATGTAGATTTTTTTCGATTTGCTTAAATATAGAATGTTTTTTAAATGAGAGAACATATTGAGTTGGTGTATGTACCCCAAAACAGAGTAGAATACGGCATTGCATATTTTCTCTGACAGATTATATTCACAGCAATTTTGTTTTTAACATTGGTGTGCGTAGATAATATTTAGATTTTTTTCGATTCTCTTAAATATATAATTTGTATATTTTACATGAGAGAGCATATGGATTTGGTGTATATACTCCAAAACAGAGTAGAAAAGAGCATTGTATATTTTTTCGGACAGATTATATTCAGAGCAATTTTGCTTTGAATATTGGGGTGCCTAGATAATATTTAGATTTTTTTCGATTTGCTTAAATAGAGAATTTCTGTATTTTACATTAGAGACCATATGTAGTTTGTGTATATACTCCAAAACAGAGTAGAATAGGGCATTGTATATTTCTTCAGACACTATATATTCAGAGCAATTTTTCTTTTAACATTGGGGTTCCTAGATAATATTTAGATTTTTTTCGATTCGCTTAAATATAGAATTTCTGTATTTTACATGAGAGAGCATATGGAGTTGGTGTATATACTCCCAAATAGAGTACAATAAGGCATTGTATATTTTTTCTGACAGATGATATTCAACGCAATTTTGTTTATCACATAGGCGTGCCTAGATTATATTTAGATTTTTTCGATTCAGGTAAAACTCGAATTTGTGTATTTTACATGAGAGAGCATATTGAGTTGATGTATATACTACAATACAGAGTAGAATAAGGCATTGTATATTTTTTCTAACAGGCATTATTCAGAGCCATTTTCCTTTAACTTTGGGGTGCATAGATATTATTTACGTTTATTTCTATTCGCTTAAAATTAGAATTTCGGTATTTTACATTAGAGAGCATATTGAGTTGGTGTATATACTTCAAAATAGAGTAGAAAAGGGCATTGTATATTTTGTCTGATACATTATATTTAGAGCAACTTTGTTTTTAACATTGGGGTGCCTAAATTATATTTAGATTTTTTTCGATTCGCTGAAATATAGAATTTCTGTATTTTACATGAGAGAGCATATGGAGTTGGTGTATATACTCCAAAAAAGAGTAGAATAGGACATTGTATATTTTTTCTGACAGATTATATTCAGAGCAAATTTGTTTTTGACATTGGGGTAACTTGATAATATTTACATTTTTTGGATTCATGTAAAATTAGAATTTCTGTATTTCACATGAGAGAGCATACTGAGTGGTGTATATACTCCAAAACAGGATAGAATAAGGCATTGTATATTTTCTCTAACAGAGTATATTCAGAGCCATTTTCTTTTAACTTTGGGGCGCCTAGATATTATATAGACTTTTTTCGAGTGGCGTCAAATTAGAATTTCGGTATTTTACCTGAGAGAGCATATTGAGTTGGTGTATATACTCCAAAACAGAGTAGAAAAGGGCATTGTATATTTTTTCTGACAGATTATATTCAGAGCAATTTTGCTTTTAACATTGGGTTGCCTAGATAGTATTTAGGTTTTTTTCGATTTGCGTAAATATATAATTTTTGTATTTTACATGAGAGAGCATACGGAGTTGGTGTATATACTCCAAAACAGAGTAGAATAAGGCATTGTATATTTTTCCTAACAGACTATATTCTGAGCCATTTTCCTTTAACTTTTGGGCGCCTAGATATTATTTAGATTTTTTTCGATTCCCGTAAAAGTTGAATTTCGATATTTTACCTGAGAGAGCATATTTAGTTGGTGTATATAGTCCAAACAGAGTAGAAAAGCGCATTGTATATTTTTTCTCACAGATTTTCTTAGGAGCAATTTTGCTTTTAACATTTGGGTTCCTAGATAATATTTAGATATTTTTCGATTCGCTTTAATATAGAATTACTGTATTTTACATTAGAGAGCATATGGAGTTCGTGTATATTCTCCAAAACAGAGTAGAAAAGGGCATTGTATATTTTTTCTGACAGATTATATTCAGAGCAATTTTGCTTGTAATATTAAGACTCCTAGATAATATTTAGATTTTTTTCGATTAGCTTAAATATAGAATTTCGGTATTTTACATGAGAGAGCATACTGAATTGGTGTATATACTCCAAAACAGAGTAGAATAAGGCATTGTATATTTTTTAACCGACTATATTCAGAGCCGTTTTCTTTTAACTTTAGGGTTTTTAGATACTATTTAGATTTTTTTGATAGATGTAAATTAGAATGTCGGTATTCTATATGAGAGAGCATATTGAGTTGGTATATATACTCCAAAACAGAGTAGAAAAGTGCATTGTATATGTATTCTGACAGATTATATTCAGAGCAGTTTGTTTTTAACACCAAGGTACCTAGATAATATTTAGATTTTTTCGATTTGGGTAAAAATAGAATTTCTGTATGTTACAAGAGAGAGCAGACTGAGTTGGTATATATACTCCAAAGCAGAGTAGTATAAGGCATTGTATTTTTTTTCTAACACACAATATTCAGAGCCATTTTCTTTTAACTTTTTTCAGCCTAGATATTATTTAGATTTTTTTCGATTCGCGTAATATTAGAATTTCTGTATTTTATATGAGACAGCATATTGTGTTGTTGTATATCCTCCAAAACAGTGTAGAAAAGGACATTGTATATTTTTTCTGACAGATTATATTCAGAGCAATTTTTCTTTTAACATTGGGGTGCCTAAATAATATTTAGAATTATTTCGATTCACGTAAAATTATAATTTCGGTATTTTACAGCAGACAGCAAACTGAGTTGGTGTATATACTCCAAAACAGAGTAGAATAAGGCATTGTATATTTTTTTGACAGATAATATTTAGAGCAATTTTGTTTTTAAGATTAGGGTGCCTAGATTATATTTAGATTATTTCGATTTGGGTAAAATTAGAATTTCTGTATTTTACATGAGAGAGCATATTGAGTTGGTGTATATACTCCAAAACGGAGTAGAATAAAGCATTGTATATTTTCTATGACAGACTATGTTCATAGCCATATTCTTTTAACTTTGGCATGCCTAGATATTATTTAGATTTTTTTCAACTAGCGTAAAATATGATTTTCTGTATTTTATATGAGACAGCATATTGAGTTGGTGTGTATAATTTAAAACAAAGTAGCAAAGGGCATTGTATATTTTTTATGACAGATTATATTCATAGAAATTTTCTTTTACCATTGGGGTGCCTAGATAATATTTATATTTTTTTTATTCGGGTAAAATTAGAATTTCTGTATTTTACATGAGAGAGCATATGGAGTTGGTGTATATACTCCAAAACAGAGTAGAATAGTGCATTGTATATTTTTTTGACAAATTACATTCAGAGCAATTTTTCTTTTAACATTGGGGTGCCTAGATAATATTTAGATTTTTTTCTATTCGTTTAAATATAGAAGTTCTGTATTTTCCATGAGAGAGCATATTTAGTTGGTGTATATACTCCAAAACAGAGTAGAATAGGGTATTGTATATTTTTTCTGACAGATTACCTTCAGAGCAACTTTGTTTTTAACATTGGGGTGCCTAGATAATATTTAGATTTTTTCGATTTGGGTAAAATTATAATTTCTGCATTTTACATATGATCATACTGAGTTGGTGTATATACTCCAAAACAGAGTAGAACAAGGCATTGTATATTTTTTCTAAAAGACTAGATTCAGAGCCATTTTCTTTTAACTTTGGGGCGCCTAGATATTATTTAGGTTTTTTTTCAATTCGCGTCAAATTAGAATTTCGGTATTTTAACTGAGAGAGAATACTGAGTTGGTGTATATACTCCAAAACAGAGTAGAAAAGGGCATTGTATATTTTTTCTGACAGATTATATTCAGAGTAATTCCGCTTTTAACATAGGGGTGTCTAGATAATATTTAGATTTTTTCAATTTGGGTAAGTTAGAATTTCGGTATTTTACATGAGAGAGCATACGGAGTTGGTGTATATTCTCCAAAAGAAAGTAGAATAAGGCATTGTATATTTTTTCTAACATACTATATTCAGAGCCATTTTGTTTTAACTTTGGGTGCCTAGATATTATTTAGATTGTTTTTGATTCACCTAAATATAAAATCTCTGTATTTTACATGAGAGAGCATATGGAGTTGGTGTATATACTCCAAAAAAGAGTAGAATAGGGCATTGTATATTTTTTCTGAAAGATTATATTCAGAGCAATTTTGTATTTGACATTGGGGTATCTTGATAATATTTATATATTTTCGATACGGGTAAAATTAGAATTTCTGTATTTTACATGAGAGAGCATACTGAGTTGGTGTATATACTACAAAAAAGAGTAGAAAAGGGCATTGTATATTTTTTCTGACACATTGTATTCAGAGCAAATTTGCTTTTAACATTGGGGTGCCTATATAATATTTAGATTTATTTCGATTCACGTAAAATTAGAATTTCGGTATTTTACATGAGAGATCATACTGAGTTGGTTTATATACTCCAAAACAGAGTAAAATAGGGCAATGCATATGTTTTCTGACAGATTATATTCAGAGAAATTTTGTTTTTAACATTGGGGTGCCTAGATAATATTTAGATTTTTTCAATTCGGGTGAAATTAGAATTTCTGTATTTTACATGAGAGAGCATACTGAGTTGGTGTATATACTCCCAAACAGAGTAGAATAAGGCATTGTATATTTTTTCTAACAGACTATATTCAGAACCATTTTCTTTTAACTTTGGGCCTCCTAGATATTATTTAGATTTTTTTGATTTGGGTAAAATTAGAATTTCGGTATTTTACATTTGAGAGCATATTGAGTTGGTGTATATACTCGAAAACAGAGTACAAAAGGGCATTGTATATTTTCTCTGACACATTATATTCAGAGCAATTTTTCTATTAAAATTCGGGTGCCTAGATAATATTTAGAATTTTTTCGATTCACGTAAAATTAGAATTTTGGTATTCTACATGAGAGAGCATAATGAGTTGGTGTATATACTCCAAAACAGAGTAGAATAAGGCATTGTATATTGTTTCTAACAGACTATATTCAGAGCCATTTTCTTTTAACTTTGGGGTGCCTAGAAATTATTTAGATTTATTTCGATTCATGTAAAATTAGAATTTTGGTATTTTACATGAGATAGTATATTGAGTTGGTGTATATACTACAAAACAGAGTAGAAAAGGGCATTGTATATTTTTTTATGACAGATTATATTCAGAGCAATTTTACTTTTAACATTGGGGTGCCTAGATATTATTTAGATTTTTTTTCAATTCGGTTAAATATAGAATTTCTGTATTTTACATGAGAGAGCATATTGAGTTGGTGTATATACTCCAAAACAGAGTAGAATAGCGCATTGTATATTTTTTCTGACAGACTATATTAAGAGCAATTTTATTTATAACATTGGGGTGCCTAGATAATATTTACATATTTTTCAATTCACGTAAAATTAGAATTTCTGTATTTTACATGAGAGAGCATACTGAGTTGGTGTACATACTCCAAAACTGAGTAGAATAGGGCATTGTTTATTTTTTCTGACAAATTATATTCAGAGGAATTTTGATTTTAACATTCGGGTGCCTAGATAATATATAGATTTTTTTCAATTTGCTTAAATATGGAATTTCTGTATTTTACATGAGAGAGCATATGGAGTCGGTGTATATACCCCAAAACAAAGTAGAATAGGGCATTGTATATTTTTTCTGACAGATTATATTAAGAGCAATTCTGTTTTTACCATTGGGATGCCTAGATAATATTTAGATTTATTTCGATTCGCTTAAATATAGAATTTCAGTATTTTATATGAGAGAGCATACTGAGTTAATGTATATACTCCAAAACAGAGTAGAATAGGGCATTGTATATTTTTTCTGACAGATTATATTCAGAGCAATTTTTTTATTAACATTGGGGTGTCGAGACAATATTTAGATGTTTTTCGATTCACATAAATTTAGAATTTTGTTATTTTACATGAGGGAGCATATTGAGTTTGTGTATTAATCCAAAACAGAGTACAAAAGAACATTGTATATGTTTTCTGACAGATTATATTCAGAGCAATTTTGCTTTTCAACTTCGGGTCCCTAGATAATATTTAGATTTTTTTCGATTCAGGTAAAATTATAATTTCGGTATTTTACATTAGAGAGCATACTGAGTTGGTATATGTACTCCAAAAGAGAGTAGAATAGGGCATTGTATATTTTTTCTGACAGATTATATACAGAGCAATTTTGCTTTTAACATTGGAGTGCCTAGATAATATTTAGATTTTTCTCTCTTCGCTTAAATTTAGAATTTCTGTGTTTTACATGAGAGAGCATATTGAGTTGGTGTATATACTCCAAAACGGAGTAGAAAAGGGCATTGTATATTTTCTCGTACACATTATTTTAAGAGAAATTTTTCTTATAACCTTTGGGTGCCTAGATAATATTTAGATTTTTTTCGATTCACGTAAAATTAGAATTTCGAAATTTTACATGAGAGAGCATACTGAGTTGGTGTATATACTCCAAAACACGGTAGAATAAGGCATTGTATATTTTTTCTTACAGATTATTTTCAGAGCAATTTTGTTTTAAACGTTGGGGTGCCTAGATAATATTTACGTTTTTTCGATTTGGGTAAAATTAGTATTTCGGCATTTTACATGAGAGAGCATACTGAGTTGGTGTATATACTCCAAAACAGAGTAGAATAAGGCATTGTATATTTTTTCTAACAGACTATATTCAGAGCCATTTTTTTTAACTTTCGGGCACCTAGATATTATTTCGTTTATTTCCATTCGCGTAAAATTAGAATTTTGGTATTTTACATAAGAGAGCATATGGAGTTGGTGTATATACTCCAAAACAGAGTAGAAAAGGGCATTATATATTTTGTCTGACAGATTATATTCAGAGCCATTTTGATTTTAACATTCGGGTGCCTAGATAATATATAGATTTTTTTCAATTTGCTTAAATATGGAATTTCTGTATTTTACATGAGAGAGCATATGGAGTCGGTGTATATACCCCAAAACAAAGTAGAATAGGGCATTGTATATTTTTTCTGACAGATTATATTAAGAGCAATTCTGTTTTTACCATTGGGATGCCTAGATAATATTTAGATTTATTTTGATTCGCTTAAATATAGAATTTCAGTATTTTATATGAGAGAGCATACTGAGTTAATGTATATACTCCAAAACAGAGTAGAATAGGGCATTGTATATTTTTTCTGACAGATTATATTCAGAGCAATTTTTTTATTAACATTGGGGTGTCGAGACAATATTTAGATGTTTTTCGATTCACATAAATTTAGAATTTTGTTATTTTACATGAGGGAGCATATTGAGTTTGTGTATTAATCCAAAACAGAGTACAAAAGAACATTGTATATGTTTTCTGACAGATTATATTCAGAGCAATTTTGCTTTTCAACTTCGGGTCCCTAGATAATATTTAGATTTTTTTCGATTCAGGTAAAATTATAATTTCGGTATTTTACATTAGAGAGCATACTGAGTTGGTATATGTACTCCAAAAGAGAGTAGAATAGGGCATTGTATATTTTTTCTGACAGATTATATACAGAGCAATTTTGCTTTTAACATTGGAGTGCCTAGATAATATTTAGATTTTTCTCTCTTCGCTTAAATTTAGAATTTCTGTGTTTTACATGAGAGAGCATATTGAGTTGGTGTATATACTCCAAAACGGAGTAGAAAAGGGCATTGTATATTTTCTCGTACACATTATTTTAAGAGAAATTTTTCTTATAACCTTTGGGTGCCTAGATAATATTTAGATTTTTTTCGATTCACGTAAAATTAGAATTTCGAAATTTTACATGAGAGAGCATACTGAGTTGGTGTATATACTCCAAAACACGGTAGAATAAGGCATTGTATATTTTTTCTTACAGATTATTTTCAGAGCAATTTTGTTTTAAACGTTGGGGTGCCTAGATAATATTTACGTTTTTTCGATTTGGGTAAAATTAGTATTTCGGCATTTTACATGAGAGAGCATACTGAGTTGGTGTATATACTCCAAAACAGAGTAGAATAAGGCATTGT
Source organism: Callithrix jacchus (assembly GCF_049354715.1). Taxonomy (NCBI): domain Eukaryota; kingdom Metazoa; phylum Chordata; class Mammalia; order Primates; family Cebidae; genus Callithrix; species Callithrix jacchus. Next base: position 424,661 of record NC_133522.1, on the reverse strand, counting down.
ATATTTTTTCTAACAGACTATATTCAGAGCCATTTTTTTTAACTTTCGGGCACCTAGATATTATTTCGTTTATTTCCATTCGCGTAAAATTAGAATTTTGGTATTTTACATAAGAGAGCATATGGAGTTGGTGTATATACTCCAAAACAGAGTAAAAAAGGGCATTATATATTTTGTCTGACAGATTATATTCAGAGCCATTTTAATTTTAACATTCGGGTGCCTAGATAATATTTAGATTTTTTTCGATTCGCTTAAATATAGAATTTCTGTATTTTACATAAGAGAGCATATGGAGTTGGTGTTTGTGCTACAAAACAGAGTAGAATAGGGCATTGTATATATTTTTTGACAGATTATATTCAGAGCAAGTTTGATTTTAACTTTAGGGTGCATAGATAATATTTAAATTTTTTCGAATCAGGTAAAATTTGAATTTTGGTATTTTATATGAGAGAGCATACTGAGTTGGTGTATATACTCCAAAACAGAGTAGAATAAGGCATTGTATATTTTTCTAAGAGAATATATTTATAGCCATTTTCTTTTAACTTTGGGGCGGCTAGATATGATTTAGGTTTTTTTCGATTAGCGTAAAATTAGAATTTCAGTATTTTACATGAGAGAGCATATTGAGTCGGTGTATATACTCCAAAATAGAGTAGAAAACTTCATTGTATATTTTTTATGACACATTGTATTCCGAGCAATTTTCCTTTTAACATTCGGGTTTCTAGATAATATTTAGATTTATTTCGATTCACGTAAAATTAGAATTTCGGTATTTTACCTGAGAGAGCATACTGAGTTGGTTTATATACTCCAAAACAGAGTAGAATAGGGCATTGCATATGTTTTCTGACAGATTATATTCAGAGCAATTTTGTTTTTAACATTTGGGCGCCTAGATAATATTTAGATTTTTTTCAGTCACGTAAATTCTGAATTTCCGTATTCTATATGAGAGAGCGCACTGAGTTGGTGTATATTCTCCAAAACAGAGTAGAATAAGGCATTGTATATTTTTTCTAACAGAGTATATTTATAGCCATTTTCTTTTAACTTTGGGGCACCTAGATATTATTCGGATTTTTTTCAAATTGCGTAAAATTAGAATTTCGGTATTTTACATAAGATAGCATATTGAGGTAGTGTATATACTACAAAACAGAGTAGAAAAGGGCATTGTATATTTTTACTGACAGATTATATTCAGACCAATTTTGCTTTTAACACTGGGGTGCCTAGATATTATTAAGATTATTACGATTCGGTCAAATATAGAATTTTTGTATTTTACATGAGAGAGCATATGGAGTTGGTGTATATACTCCAAAACAGAGTAGAATACGGCATTCTATATTTTTTATGATAGATTATATTCAGAGAAATTTTTTTTATAACATTGGGGTGCCTAGCTACTATTTAGACATTTTTCGATTCGCGTAAAATTAGAATTTCAGTATCTTACATGAGAGAGCATACTGAGTTGGTGTATATACTCCAAAACAGAGTAGAATAAGGCATTGTATATTTTTTATGACAGATTATATTCAGAGCAATTTTGTTTTTAACATTGGGGTGCCTTGATAATATTTTGATTTTTTCAATTCGGGTAAATTTAGAATTTCTGTATTTTACATGAGAGAGCCTATGGAGTTGGTGTATATACTCCAAAAGAGAGTTGAATAGGGCATTTTATATTTTTTCTGACAGACTACATTCAGAGCAATTTTGTTTTTAACATTCGGGTGCCTAGATAATATTTAGATTTTTTTCGATTCACGTCAATTTACAATTTCGGTATTTTACATGAGAGAGCATACTGAGTTGGTGTATATACTCCAAAACAGAGTAGAATAGGGCATTGTATATTTTGTCTGACAGATTATATTGAGAGAAATTTTGTTTTTAACATTGGGGTGCCTAGATAATATTTAGATTTTTTTCGATTCCCTTAAATATATAATTTCTGTATTTTACATGAGAGAGCATATGGAGTTGGTGTATATACTTCAAAACAGAGTAGAAAAGGGCATTGTATATTTTTTTTGACAGATTATATTCAGAGCAATTTTGTTTTTAACATTGGTGTGCCTAGATAATATTTAGATTTTTTCGATTGGGGTAAAATTAGAATTTTGTTATTTTACATCAGAGAGCATACTGAGTTGGTGTATATACTCCAAAACAGATTAGAATAAGGCATTGTATATTTTTTCGAACAGACTATATTCAGAGCAACTGTCTTTTAACTTTGGGGCGCCTAGATATTATTAAGATTTTTTTCGATTCGCGTAAAATTAGAATTTCGGTATTTTACATGAGAAAGCATATTGAGTTGGTGTATATACTCCAAAACAGGGTAGAACAGGGCATTGTATATTTTTTCTGACAGATTATATTCAGAGCAATTTTGCTTTTAACATTGGGGTGCCTAGATAATATTTAGATTTTTTTCAATTCATGTAATATTAAACTTTTGGTATTTTACATGAGAGAACATACTGAGTTGTTGTATATACTCCAAAACAACGTAGAAGAAGACATTGTATATTTTTTCTAACAGACTATATTCAGAGACATTTTCTTTTAACTTTGGGGCGCCTAGATAGTATTTTGATTTTTTTGATTTGCGCAAAATTAGAATTTCGGTATTTTACATGAGAGCATATTGAGTTGGTGTATATACTCCAAAAAAAAGTAGAAAAGGGCATTGTATATTTATTCTGACAGATTATATTAAGAGCAATTTTGTTTTTAACATTGGGGTGCCTAGATAATATTTAGATTTTTTTCGATTCACGTAAAATTAGAATTTGAGTATTTTATATGAGAGAGCAAACTGAGTTGGTGTATATGCTCCCAGAGTAGAAGAGTTCATTGTATGTTTTGTCTGACAGATTATATTCAGAACAATTTAGTTTTTAACATTGGTGTGCCTAGATAATATTTAGATATTTTTGATTCGGGAAAAATTAGAATTAGTGTATTTTATATGAGAGAGCATATTGAGTTGGTGTATATACTACAAAACAGAGTAGAAGAGGGTATTGTATATTTTCTCTGATATATTATATTCAGAGCAATTTTGCTATTAACATTGTGGTGCCTAGATAATATATAGATTTTTTTCGATTTGCTTAAATATAGAATTTCTGTATTTTACATGAGAGAGAATATGGAGTTGGTGTATATACTCCAAAACAGAATAGAATAGGGCATTGTATACTTTTTCTGAAAGATTATATTCAGAGCAATTTTGTTATTGTCATTGGGGTGCCTAGATAATATTGAGATTATTTCGATTCGGGTAAAATTTGAATTTCTGTATTGTACAAGAGAGAGCATACGGAATTGGTGTATATACTCCAAAACAGAGTAGAATAAGGCATTGTATATTATTTTTAACAAACTATTTTCAGAGACATTTTCTTTTAACTTTGGCCACCTAGATATTACTTAGATCTTTTTCGATTCACGTAAAATTAGAATTTCGTTATTTTACATGAGAGAGCATATTGAGTTGGTGTATATACTCCAAAACAAAGTAGAAAAGCGCATTGTATATTTTTTCTGACAAATGATATTCAGAGGAATTTTGCTTTAAACATTGGGGTGCCTATATGATATTTAGATTTTTTTCGATTCATGTAAAATTATAATTTCAGCATTTTACATGAGAGAGCATACTGAGTTGGTGTATATACTACAAAACTGAGTACAATAAGGCATTGTATATTTTTTCTAACAGACTATATTTAGAGCCATTTTCTTTTAAATTTGGGGCACCTAGATATTATTCAGATTCTTTTCGATTTGCGTAAAATTAGAATTTCGGTATTTTAACTGAGAGAGCATATTGAGTTGGTGTATATACTCCAAAACAGAGTAGAATAGGGCATTGTATATTTTTTCTGAAAGATTATATTCAGAGCAATTTTTTTCTTAACGTTGTGGTGCCTAGATAATATTTAGAATTTTTCAATTCAGTTAAAATTAGAATTTCTGTATTTTACATGAGAGAGCATATTGAGTTGGTGTATTTACTATAAAACAAAGTAGAAAGGGGCATTGTATATTTTATCTGACAGTTTATATTCAGAGCAATTTTGCTTTTAACATTGGGGTGCCTAGATAATATTTAGATTATTTTCTATTCGCTTCACTATTGAATTTCTGTATTTTTCATCAGAGAGAATATGGAGTTGGTGTATACATTCCAAAACAGAGTAGAATAGGGCATTGTATATTTTTTTTGGAAGACTATATTCAGAGAAATTTTGTTTTTAACATTGGGGTGCCTAGATAATATATATATTTTTTTCGATTCACGTAAATTTATGCTCTTGGTATTTTAAATGAGAGAGCATACTGAGTTGGTGCATATAATCCAAAACAGAGTAGAAAAGGGCATTGTATATTTTTTCTGACAGATTATATTCAGAGCAATTTTGTTTTTATCATTGGGGTGCCTAGATAATATTTAGATTTTTTTCGATTCACGTAAAATTATACTTTTGGTATTTTACATGAGAGAGCATACTGAGTTGGTGCATATACTCCAAAACAGGGTAGAATAAAGCATTGTATATTTATTCTAACAGACTATATTCAGAGCCATTTTCTATTTACTTTCGGGTGCCTAGATATTATTTAGATTCTTTTCGATTTGGGTAAAATTAGAATTTCGGTATTTTACATGAGAGAGCATACTGCGTTGGTGAATATACTCGAAAACAGAGTAGAATAAGGCATTGTACATTTTTTATAACAGAATATATACAGAGTCATTTCTTTTTACTTTGCGGCGCCTAGATATTATTAAGATTTTTTACCAATTCACGTAAAATTAGAATTTCGGTATTTTACATGAGAGAGCATATTGAGTTGGTGTATATACTCCAAAATAGAGTACAATAGGGCGTTGTATATTTCTTCTGACAGATTATATTAAGAACAATTTTGTTTTTAATATTGGGGTGTCCAGATAATATTTAGATTTTTTTCGGTTCACATATAATTAGAATTTCGGTATTTTACATGAGAGGGAATACTGAGTTGGTGTATATACTCCAAAACAGAGTAGAATAGGGCATTTTTTATTTTTTCTGACAGACTATATTCAGAGCAATTTGGCTTTTAACACTGGGGAACCTAGATAATATTTAGATTTTTTCGATGTTGGTCAAATTAGAATTTCGGTATTTTACATGAGAGAGCATACTGAGTTGGTGTATATACTCCAAAACAGAGTAGAATAAAACATTGTATATTTTTCTAACAGACTATGTTCAGAGCCATTTTCTTTTAACATTGGGGCGCCTAGATATTATTTAGATTTTTTTCAATTCACGTTAAATTAGAATTTTGGTATTTTACATCAGAGAGCATATTGAGATGGTGTATATGCTCCAAAACAGAGTAGAATAAGGCATTGTATATTTTTTCTAACAGACTATATTCAGGGTCATTGTCTTTTAACTTTGGGGCGCCTAGATATTATTTAGATTTTTTTCAATTCACGTAAAATTAGAATTTCTGTATTTTACATGAGAGAGCATATTGACTTGGTGTATATACTCCGAAACAGAGTAGAAAAATCCGTTGTATATTTTTTCTGACAGATGATATTCAGAGCATTATTATTTTTAAAAATGGGGCGCCTAGATATTATTTACATTTTTACGGTTCACGTAAAATTAGAATTTTGTTATTTTACATGAGAGAGCATATTGAGTTGGTGTACATACTCCAAAACAGAGTAGAAAAGGGCATTGTATATTTTTTCTGACAGATGATATTCAGAGCAATTTTGCTTTAAACATTGGGGTGCCTAGATAATATTTAGATTTTTATCGATTCACGTAAATTTGGAATTTCGATATTTTACATGAGAGAGTATACTGAGTTGGTGTATATAATACAAAACTGAGTAGAATAAGGCATTGTATATTTTTTCTAACAGACTACATTCAGAGCCATTTTCTTTTAACTTAGGGGCATGTAGATATTATGTAGATTTTTTTCGATTCGCGTAAAATTCGGATTTCGGTATTTTACCTGAGAGAGCATATTGAGTTGGTGTACATACGCCAAAACAAAGAATAAGGCATTGTATATTTTTTCTGACAGATTATATTCAGAGCAATTTTGCTTTTAACATTGGGGTGCCTAGATAATATTTAGATTTATTTCGATTTACGTAAATTTAGAATTTCGATATTTTACATACACTGAGTTGGTATATATACTCCAAAACAGAGTACAGTAAGGTATCCTATATTTTTTCTAACAGACTATATTGAGAACCATTTTCTTTTAACTTCGGAGCCCCTAGATATTATTTAGATTTTTTTCGATTCCCGTCAAATTAGAATTTTGGTATTTTACATGATAGAGCATATTGAGTTGGTTTATATATTCCAAAACAGAGTAGAAAAGGGCATTGTATATTATTTCTGACAGATTATATTCAGACCATTTTTGCTTTTAACATTGGGGTGCCTAGATAATATTTAGATTTTTTCTATTTGGAGTAAAATTAGAATTCCTGTATTTTACATCAGAGAGCATACTGAGTTGGTGTATATACTTCAAAACAGAGTAGAATAAAAAATTGTATATTTTTTCTGACAGATTATATTCAGAACAATTTCTCTTTTAACATTGGGGTGCCTAGATAATATTTAGAGTTTTTTCAATTCGCTTAAATATGGAATTTCTGTATTTTACATGAGAGAGAGTATGGACTTGGTGTATATATTCCAAAACAGATTAGAATAGGGCATTGTATATTTTTACTGAGAGATTATACTCAAAGCAATTTTGATTTTAAAATTGGGGTGCCTAGATAATATTCAGATTTTTTCGATTCGGGTAAAATTAAAATTTCTGTATTTTACATGAGAAAGCATATGGACTTGGTTTATATACTACAAAGCAGAGTAGAATAGGGCATTGTATATTTTCTCTGACAGATTATATTCCGAGGAATTTTGTTGTTAACATTGTGGTGCCTAGATAATATTTAGATTTTTTCTATTCGGGTAAAATTAGAATTTCTGTATTTTACATGAGAGAGCATAATGAATTGGTGTATATACTACAAAACAAAGTTGAAAAAAGCATTGTATATTTTTTCTGACAGATTATATTCAGGGAAATTTTGCTTTTTACATTGGCGTGCCTAGATAATATTTAGATATTTTTCGATTCGCTTAAATACAGAATTTCTGTATTTTACATGAGAGAGCATATGGAGTTGGTGTATATACTCCAACACAGAGTAGAATAAGGCATTTTATATTTTTTCTGACAGATTATGTTCAGATCAATATTGTTTTTAACATTTGGGTGCCTAGATAATATTTAGATTTAGTTCGATTCGCTTAAATATAGAATTTCTGTATTTTTCATGAGAGAACATATGGAGTTGGTGTATATACTCAAAAACAGAGTAGAATAGGGCATGGTATATTTTTTCTGACTGATTATATTAAGAGCAATTTTGTTTTTAACATTGGGGTGCCTAGGTAATACTTGAATTTTTTCGATTCGGGTAAAATTAGAATTTCTGTATTTTACATGAGAGAGCATACTGATTTGGTGTATATACTCCAAAATAGAGTAGAATAAGGCATTGTGTATTTTTTCTAACAGACTATATTCAGAGACAATTTCTTTTAACTTTGAGGCGCCTAGATATTATTTAGATTTTTTTCCATCCGCCTAAAATTAGAATTTCGTAATTTTACATGAGAGAGCATATTGAGTTGGTGTATATACTACAAAACAGAGTAGAAAAGGGCATTCTATGTTTTTTCTGGCAGATTATATTCAGAGCAATTATGCTTTCAACATTGGGGTACCTAGATAATATTTAGATTTTTTTCGATTCAAGTAAATTTAGAATTTCGGTTTACATGAGAGAGCATAATGAGTTGGTGTATATACTCCAAAACCGAGTACAACAGGTCATTATATATTTTTTTCACAGATTATATTCAGAGCAATTTTGTTTTTAACATTGGTGTGCCTCGATAATATTTAGATTTTTTCGATTTTGGTAAAATTAGAATTACTGTATTGTACATGAGAGAGCATATTGAGATGGTGTATATACTACAAAAAAGAGTAGAAAAGGGCATTGTATATTTATTCTGACAGATTATATTCAGAGCAATTTTGCTTTTAACATTCACGTGCCTAGATAATGTTTAGATTTTTTTCAAATCACGTAAAATTAGAATTTCGGTATTTTACATGAGAGAGCATATGGAGTTGGTGTATATACACCAAAACAGAGTAGAATAGGGCATTGCATATTTTTTCTGACAGATTATATTCAGGGAAATTTTGTTTTTAACATTGGAGTGCCTACATAATATTTAGATTTATTTCGATTCGCATAAATATAGAATTTCTGTATTTTACATGACAGAGCATATGGAGTTGGTTTATATAATACAAAATAGAGTAGAATACGGCATTGTATATTTTTTCTGACAGATTATATTCAGGGAAATTTTGTTTTTAACACTGGGTTGCCTAGATAATATTTAGATTTTTTAGATTCGTTTAAAATTAGAATTTCTTTATTTTACATGAGAGAGCACACTGAGTTGGTGTTTATACTCCAAAACACAGTAGAATAAGGCATTGTATATTTTTTAAAACAGACTATATTCAGAGCCATTTTATTTTAACTTTGGGGCACCTCGATATTATTTAGATTTTATTTCGATTCGCATAAAATTAGAATTTTGTATTTTACATGAGAGAGCATATTTAGTTGGTGTATGTACTACAAAACAGAGTACAAAAGGGCATCTTATATTTTTTATAACAGATTCTATTCAGAGAAAATTTGCTTTTAACATTGGGGTGCCTAGATAATGTTTAGATTTTATTCAATTCGCTTAAATATAGAATTTCTGTATTTTACATGAGAGAGCATATGAAGTTGGTGTATATAGTCCAACACAAAGTAGAAAATGGCATTTTGTATTTTTATGACAGATTATATTCAGAGCAATTTTGCTTTTAACATTGAGGTGCCTAGATAATATTTAGATTTTTTTAGATTCGCTTAAATTTAGAATTTCTGTATTTTACATGAGAGAGCATATGGAGTTGGTGTATATACTCCAAAACAGAGTAGAATATGGTATTGTATATTTTTTCTGACAGATTATATTCAGAGCAATTTTGTTTTTATCAAGGGGTGCCTAGATAATATTTAGATTATTTTCAATATGCTTAAATATAGAATTTCTGTATTTTACATCAGTGAGCATATTGAGTTGGTATATATACTCCAAAACATTGTAGAATGTGGCATTGTATATTTTTTCTGACAGATTATATTCAGAGCAATGTTGCTTTTAACACTGGGTTGCCTAGATAATATTTAGAATTTTTCGATTCTGGTAGAATTAGAATTTCAGTATTTTACATAAGAGCATATTGAGTTGGTTTATATTGTACAAAACAGAGTAGAAAAGGGCATTGTATATTTTTTCTGACAGATTATATTCAGAGCAATGTTGCTTTTAACATCGTGGTCCCTAGATAATATTTAGATTTTTTTCAATTCCCTTAAATATGGAGTTTCTGTATTTTACATGAGAGAGCATATGGAGTTGGTGTATATACTCCAAAACAGAGTAGAATAGGGCATTGTATATTTTTTCTGACAGATTATATTCAGAGCAATTTTGTTCTTAACATTGCGGTTCCTAGATAATATTTAGATTTTTTTTCGATTCACTTAAATAGAGAATCTCTGTATTTTACATGGGAGAGCATATTGAGTTGGTGTATGTACTACAAAACAAAGTAGAAAAGGGCATTTCATATGTTTTCTGACACATTATATGCAGAGAAATTTTCTTTTAACATTCGGGTACGTAGATAATATTTAGATTTTTTTCGATTCACGTGAAATTAGAATTTCGGTATTTTATATGAGAGAGCACACTGAGTTGCTGTATATACTCCAAAACAGAGTAGAATAGGGCATTGTATATTTTCTCTAACATACTATATTCAGAGCCATTTTCTTTTAAGTGTGGGGCACCTAGATATTATTTAGATTTTTTTTGATTCACGTAAAATTACAATTTCGGTATTTTACATGAGAGAGAATACTGATTTGGTGTATATACTCCAATACAGAGGAGAATAGGGCATTGTATTTTTTTCTGACAGATTATATTCGGAGCAATTTTGCTTTTAACATTGGGCTGCCTAGGTAATCTTTAGAGTTTTTTCGATTCGCTTAAATATAGAATTTCTGTATTTTACATGAGAGAGCATAAGGAGTTGGTGTATATATTCCACAAAAGAGTACAATAAAGCGTTGTATATTTTTTCTAACATAGTATATTCAGAGACATTTTCTTTTAACTTTTGGGTGCCTAGATATTATTTAGATTTCTTCCGATTTGCGTAAAATTAGAATTTCGGTATTTTACGTGAGAGCATACTGGGTTGGTGTATATGCTCCAAAACAGAGTAGAATAAGGTATTGTATATTTCTTTTAACAGACTATATTCAGAGCCATTTTTTGTAACTTTTAAGCGCCTACATATTATTTAGATTCTTTTTGATTCGCATAAAATTAGAATTTCGTTATTTTACATGAGAGAGTATATTGAGTTGGTGTATATACTCGAAAACAGAGTACAAAAGGGCATTGTATAATTTTTATGACAGATTATATTGAGAGCAATTTTACTTAAAACATTGGGGTGCCTAGATAATATTTAGATTTTTTTCGATTCACTTAAATACAGAATTTCTGTATTTTACTTGAGAGAGCTTATGGAGTTGGTGTATATACTCCAAAACAGAGTAGAATAAGGCATTCTATATTTTTTTAACAGACTGTATTCACAGCCATTTTCTTCAAACTTTTAAGCGCCTAGATATTATTTAGATTTTTTTTTGATTCGCGTACAATTAGAATTTCGGTATTTTAAATGAGAGATCATACAGAGTTGGTGTATATACTTTAAAACAGCATAGAATTCGGCATTGTATATTTTCTCTGACAGATTATATTCAGAGCAATTTTAGTTTTAACATTGGGGTGCCTAGAATATATTTAGATTTTTTTTTTATTCACGTAATATTAGAATTTCGGTATTTAACCTGAGAGAGCATACTGAGTTTTTGTATATACTTTAAAACAGAGTAGAATAAGGCATTTTATATTTTTTATGACAGATTATATTCAGATGAATATTGTTTTTCACATTTGGGTGCCTAGATAATATTTAGATTTATTTCGATTCACTTAAATATAGAATTTTTGTATTTTTCATGAGAGAACATATGGATTTGGTGTATATACTCCAAAACAGAGTAGAATAGGGAATGGTATATTTTTTCTGACTGATTATATTAAGAGCAATTTTGTTTTTAACATTGGGGTGCCTAGGTAATACTTGGATATTTTTGATTCGGGTAAAATTAGAATTTCTGTATTTTACATGAGAGAGCATACTGATTTGGTGTATATACTCCAAAACAGAGTAGAATAAGGCATTGTATATTTTTTCTAACAGACTATATTCAGAGCCAATTTATTTTAACTTTGAGGCGCCTAGATATTATTTAGATTTTTTTTTGATCCGCCTAAAATTAGAATTTCATAATTTTACATGAGAGAGCATATTGAGTTGGTGTATATACTCCAACCCAGAGTAGAATAGGGCATTGTATATTTTTTCTGACAGATTATATTCAGAGCAATTTTACTGTTAACATTTAGGTTCCTAGATAATATTTAGATTTTTATCAATTCAAGTAAAATTAGAATTTCAGTATTTTACATGAGAGAGCATACTGAGTTGGTGTATATCCTCCAAAACAGAGTAGAAGAAGGCATTGTATATTTTTTCTAACAGACTATATTCAGAGCCATTCTCTTTTAACTTTGTGGCACCTAGATATTATTTAGATTTATTTTGATTCACGTAAAATTTGAATTTCTATATTTTACATGAGAAAGCATACTGAGTTGGTGTATATACTCCAAAACAGAGTAGAAAAGGGCATTGTATATTTTTTCTGACAAATTGTATTCAGAGCAATTTTGCTTTTAACATTGGGGTGAGTCGATAATATTTACATTTTTTTTGATTCGTGTAGAATTAGAATTTAAGTATTTTACCTGAGACAGCATATTGAGTTGGTGTATATACGCCAAAACAGAGTAGAAAAGGGCATTGTATATTTTTTCTGACAGATTATATTCAGAACAATTTTTCTTTTAACATTGGTGTTCCTAGGTAATATTTAGATTTTTTTCGATTCGGATTAATTTAAAATTTCGGTATTTTACATGAGAGAGCATATTGAGTTGTTTTATATACACCAAAACAGATTAGAAGAAAGCATTTTATATTTTTTTGAAATATTATATTCAGAGTAATTTTGCTTTCAACATTGGGGTGCCTAGATTATATTTAGATTTTTATCGGTTCATGTTAATTTATAATTTCGGTATTTTACATGAGAGAGCATATTGAGTTGGTGTATATACTCCAAAACAGATTAGAAGAGAGCATTGTATATATTTTTTGAGAGACTATATTCAGAGCAAGTTTTCTTTTACCATTGGGGTGCCTAGATAATATTTAGATTTTTTTCTATTCGTGAAAAATTAAAATTTCGGTATTTTACATGAGAGAGCATATTGATTTTGTGTATATACTCCAAAACAGAGTAGAAAAGGGCATTGTATATTTTTACTGACAGTTGACATTCGGAGCTATTTTGCTTTTAACATTGGAATACATAGATAATGTTGAGATTTTTCTCTATTTGCATAAAATTTGAATTTCTAGATTTTTCATGAGAGAGCATATTGCGTTGGTGCATATGCTTTAAAACAGAGTAGCAAAGGGCATTGTATATTTTTTCTGACAGACTATATTCAGAGCAATTTTCCTTTTAACATTGGAGTGCGTAGATAATATTTAGAGTTTTTCGATTCGTGTAAATTTAGAATTTCTGTATTTTACATGAGAAAGCATATTGTGTTGGTGTATATACCCCAAACATGGTAGAGAAGAGCATTGTATATTTAAACTGAGAGATTATATTCACAGCAATTTTGCTTTTAACATTGAGGTGCCTAGATAATTTTTAGATTCTATTTGATTCGCATAAATTTCGAATTTCGGTATTTTACATGGGAGAGCATATTGAGTATGTGTATATACTCCAAAACAGTGTAGAAAAGGGCATTGTATATTTTTGCTGACAGATTATATTCATAGCAATTTTGCTTTTAACTTTGGCGTGCCAAAATAATATTTAGATTTTTTTCGACTCGCGTAAATTTAGAATTTCGGTATTTTACATCAGAGAGCATATTGAGTTGGTGTATATACTCCAAAACAGAGTAAAATAGGGCATTGTATATTTTTTCTGACAGATAATAGTCAGAGAAATATAGGTTTTACATTGTGGTGCCTAGATAATATTTAGATTTTTTTCGATTTACGTAACATTAGAATTTCGGTATTTTACATGAGCGAGCATATTGAGTTGGTGTATATACTCCGAAACAGAGTAGAAAATGGCGTTGTATATTTTTGCTGAGTGATTGTATTCAGAGAAATTTGGATTATTACATTGGGGTGCCTAGATAATATTTAGATTTTTTTTGATTCGCGGAAATTTAGTATTTCGGTATTTTACACGAGAGAGCATATTGAGTTTGTGTATATACTCCAAACCAGAGTAGAAAAGGTCATTGTATAATTTTTCTGACAGATTATATTCATAGCAATTTTGCTTTTAACTTTGGGGTGCCAAAATAATATTTAGATTTTTTTCGACTCGCGTAAATTTAGAATTTCGGTATTTTACATCAGAGAGCATATTGAGTTGGTGTATATACTCCAAAACAGAGTAAAATAGGGCATTGTATATTTTTTCTGACAGATAATAGTCAGAGAAATATAGGTTTTACATTGTGGTGCCTAGATAATATTTAGATTTTTTTCGATTTACGTAACATTAGAATTTCGGTATTTTACATGAGCGAGCATATTGAGTTGGTGTATATACTCCGAAACAGAGTAGAAAATGGCGTTGTATATTTTTGCTGAGTGATTGTATTCAGAGAAATTTGGATTATTACATTGGGGTGCCTAGATAATATTTAGATTTTTTTCGATTCTCGGAAATTTAGTATTTCGGTATTTTACACGAGAGAGCATATTGAGTTGGTGTATGTACTCCAAAACAGTGTAGAAAGCGGCATTGTATATTTTCTCTGAAATATTATATTCAGAGCAATTTTGCTTTTAACATTGGGGTGCCTAGATAATATTTAGATTTTTTTCGATTCGCGTATAATTGAAATTTCAGTATTTTACATGAGAGAGCATATTGAGTTGGTGTATATACTCCAAAACAGAGTAGAATAGGGCATTGTATATTTTTTCTGACAGATTATATTCAGAGAAATTTTGCTTTTAACATTGAGGTGCCTAAATAATATTTAGATTGTTTTCGATTTTCGTAAATTTAGAATTTCTGTATTTTACATGAGAGAGCATATTGCGTTGGTTTATATACTTTAAAACAGAGTAGAAAAGAGCATTGTAGATTTTTTCTGAGAGTTTATATTCACAGCAATTTTGCTTTTAACATTGGGGTGCCTAGATTATATTTAGATTTTTTTCGATTCACGTAAAATTAGAATTTCGGTATTTTACATGGAGAGCATATTGAGTTGGTGTATATACTCCAAACAGAGTAGAAAAGGGCATTGTAGATTTTTTCTGACAGATGATATTCAGTGCAATTTTGCTTTTAAGATTGGAGTGCCTAGATAATATTTAGATTTTTTTATATTGGCGTAAATTAAAAATTTCGGTATTTTACATGAGAGAGCCTATTTATTTGGTGGATATACTCCAAGAAAGAGTAAAAAAGGGCATTGTATATTTTCTCTTACACACTATATTATATGCAATTTTGCTTTAATCGGTGGTGTACATAGAAAATATTTATATTTTTTGTAACCGCGTAAATTGAGAATTTAAATATTTTACATGAGAGAGCTTATTGATATGGTGTATATACTCCAAAACAGTGTAGAAAAGGGCATTGTATATTTTTTGGAACAGATTTTCTTTAGAGCAATTTTGCTTTTAACATTGTGTTACATAGATAATATTTATATATTTTTTATCCGTGTAAATTTAGAATTTTAATATTTTACATGAGCGAGCATATTGATTTGGTTTATATACTCCAAAAGAGTGTAGAAAAGGGCATTGTATATTTTTTGATACAGATTATCATTAGAGCAATTTTGCTTTCAGCATTTGGGTAATTAGATAATATTTATGTTTTTCTATTCACGTATATTTAGAATTTTGTTATTTTACATGACAAAGAATATTGAGATTGTGTATATACTCCAAAAGAATGTGGAAGAGGGCATTGTATATTTTTTCTAACAGATTATTTTTCGAGCAATTTTGCTTATATCCTTCGGGGACATAGAGGATATTTATATTTATTTCTAACAGCGTAAATTTAGATTTTCAGTATTTTACATGAGAGAGAATATTGAGATGGTATATATACACCATAAGAGAGTAGAAAAGAGCATTGTATTTTTTTTCTAACAGAGTATCTTTCACGCAATTTTGTTTTTTACATTGGGGTGCATAGAGAATATTTATATTTGTGTCTAACCACGTAAATTTAGAATTTTTGTATTTTACATGTGAGAGAATATTGAGATTGTGTATATACTAAAAAAGATAGTAAAAAAAGCATTGTGTATTTTTTCTAACTGAGTGTCTTTAGAGTAATTCGGTTTTTAACATTGAAGTCAAACGGAAATACTTACAATTTCTCTATCCACGTAATAATAGAATTTCCATGTTTTACAAGAGGGAATATGGAGATGGTGTATATACTTTAAAACAGAATAGAAAAGGGCATTGTATATTTTTTCTAACAGAGTATTGTCAGAACAATTTTGTTTTTAACGTTGGGGTAAAAAGAGAATATTTACATTTTTAGTAATTTTGTGTTTAACATTTGTGTTAAAATGAGTATGTATATATTCTGTAACCGCATAAAATTAGAATTTCCATATTTTACAAGATAGAGAATATTGAGTCGGTGCATATACTTTAAAACATAGTAGAAAATTGCATTGTATATTTTTTCTATCAGAGTGTCTTCAGAGTAAATTTTTTAAGGTTAAATTAGAGTATTTATATTTTCTGTAACTGCATAAAAATAGAATTTTTGTATTTTACAAGACAGCCAATATTGAGACGGTGTATATACTTTAAAATAGTGTAGAAAAGGGCCTTGTATATTTTTTCTAACACAGTATTTTCATAGTAATTTACATTGTGTGTGGGGAGCAAATTTCTCAAATCCCTTTAAACATATTCTCCCTCTCCCCTGTTTTTCCCTTTGCTCACTATTGAATCATGTTCAGGTTTCTTGATTTCTTATCTTTTCCCTATGAGCATTTTAGCTTCTGTCCACTTCTACTTTCAGAATTCTTCAGCTACCAAGACCCACCTCCTCAGAGAGTTGCTGGAGATTTTAGTAACAAAAATTTTCTCTGTCACATTTAAGAGATGTGCTTCCTTATCTTAATTCTATCAAGCTGGGTGAATTTACACAAAACACTTTATATCTTAGAACCAGTTTCCTCTCTGTAGAATGTAGCTAACCTCTGTTCTGTGGTCACAAGGATCATCAAAATAAAAAAATAATCATAGTTAATATGTGTGGCTTACTAACCATGTTCTAGAAACCATGTCAAGTGCTTTCTGCAGATGGTTCCACTTTTATTATACTATTGGAACTATCGTCAACCCTACTTCGCAGACTACTAAATTGAGTGTCTGAGCTGCTAAGCCACTTGTCCAACGATATACAGCCAGTAAGTAACAGAATGAGGATCAGCATTTGAGATAGAAATATTCTAGACAAAATGTACTGTTACAATGAAACTAGAGTGGTATCATCTCAGATAAGCCTTCATGCCTGTTCGCTTATCGAATCGGCGGAATATATTAAATGCATTCAGGAGATTGGGAGACATTGTTTAAATTTTCCCCAAAACCCAGAAGAACTCAAAAGTACTCATTGTCTTGGCCTTATTGGTATTTGACTATGAATACAATAGATCCCACAGAAACAAGTCTAGTAGAGTGGCCTTGGAAAAAGGCTGGGATTTAGGAGCAGGTTTAGGCAACTCAAGCCTTCTCGGCTTCCATTTTCTCATCTGTACTTTCATAATTCTGATTTTTAAGAGTACCTTTGTTGAAAGTAAAGGTTCAGTGAAACAGCACAGATGAAGTCCTTCCTATTTGGTCTGGGAGGTAGTAGTTGCTCAACACGTCTTGTCTATTAATGACGACCACAATGATCATAGTGGACTAATAATGAATTGATAAAATATGATTATGTAAGTTCAAATGAGTTTTGATCTCGCCCCTATCCTCTGTTTCAGAGGCTGTATGGTTTTTATGTTCTACATTGTATGGCTTAACGTTGGCAGGTGGGGGATTTTGATAGACACATGATAAAATCAGAAGCCCCAAGACTTGTATTTTCATCACAGAAATGTATTACTTCCTTGAGTTGTGACCTGGAGAGAGTTACTTTGTCTAAGTTAACCTTACTTGTAAAAATAATCATAAATATACCTGCCCTTTCTCATCATCTCAGCCTCTCCGCAGTCAGTGTGAGGTACCATTGGTATAGTGTATATGAAGGTGTTTGCAAGCTCTGGAGTGCTGTATGTATGCTATTTTGCCTCTTCAATTGTGAGTGGTGTTTTTCCATTCTCCTTAAATGACCCAACACTATGCTCTTGGTAAAATAAATGCATTTGTGCATGAACATTTGGCAAATAATAAGACCTGCATTTGCAAGAATTTTTCCCTTGAACAGCCAAGTGAGCCACTATGAGCTGCACTGTAGCAGTGACATTTACAATAATTTGTTCAGAAGAGCAATTGCCAACTTGCCTATTTGACTAGTATGGAGTACCATACGTTGTTTAGGGCGATGAGATCAGTAAACCAGCAATTTGGTAGAGCCATCAGAGAAGAGGATGAAAAGAAATGAATATCTGAGATCCTGAGTTTCCAATCAGATCAAGAAAAAGAAGCCTATAAGAATAGGTCCCACTTATTTGGGGGAGAAACATACACCGCTTTGTATGAAGGCTTCATTTTCTAGGAATATTTTCTAATGCTTTCAAAAACATTGTGATATATGTAGGATTATTCCCATTTTACAGATGAGAAAACTGAGGCTATGAGGTTTAAGTCACCAGTCTGCTCCTTCTTCCATTCTGGTTTTTAGAAAATGGTGCCACCACCTATCCAGTCACACAAGCCAAAGTCCTATGAGTGAGCTCTGGTTTATCCCTTTCTCTCTCACTTCTCATATCCAACTTACCATTCAGGCCTGCTGATTTTAGTTCTTAAATATCCCTTAGCTTCTGTTTTTTCTTTCCATTAAAATTCTCATTGCAGCCCTTCTGTGGATTACCTCCTGGCCTTCCACCTGTGTGTCTGTGTCCATGTTGTCTCCAGTCTGTCCTCCACGTAAGTCAGACCATGCCCCATACCTCCCAGTCCTTCTTAGAATGAGGACAAACCTCCTCACCATGGCCACAGTCTTCTTTCCATTTCTCTGTCCTCATGGCGTGCCCCTCCTCTCTGCTCTGCACTGCAAAGACTCAGCATCTTGTACTGGCCAAGGTCCAGGTCCCCCTGCACCACATATTTGCCAGGAATGCCAGATCGTCCTTACTTTGCCCACTTACTGCCCACTCATGCTTCTGATCTCGGTCCCTCCCTAGGGGAAACCTTTCCTGACCTTTGTAACTAAAGCAAAGCCTTCTCCTGGGTGCTCTCATTGTTCCAGAGACTTGCCTGCACAGCACTTGTACCAGTTAAACCTTTACATTAACTGGAGTGACAGATATGTTAGTGTCCACTGCTGCCTCGCAGGAATAAAGCCAGAAAAGGTAAGGCCCTATCTGTGTGCATTTCTACAGTCTAGTGTGCTTAGTGAGATATTGTTTAAGAAGAATGAGTTGGACATGACAGCATGGCTAGAAAGTGATGGATTGAGGATTTAAACATACTTCTTTCTGGTTCTAGAGAGTTGGCTGCTAACACTATTCACTTTGGGACAGTGTCATTTTAGGACTGATAAGGGTATTTTTTGCTAAGATCAAATATATTTTGGGTCCATCAGATGAAGTTTGATAAAAGTGGGTTATTAAGAACCCACTGATAAGCAGAGCTGCCTGACCAAGATTTTCAGATTTTGCATCAAAGAGAAAAGTAATGAAAGTGGGCTGATGGGAGGGGAAGGAGGGCTGAAAAGTGAAGCAGGAACAGCTATTTCTATAGTGCCCTTGACCCTGCCTTTCTCTGTTCTTCACTCTGGCTGAAATTGACCACCCTGAGTGCGTTCAGATAATGATAAATTATCTCTGTCACACTGTGTGTGTGTGTGTGTGTGTGTGTGTGTGTGTGTGTGTTTGGCTATGTACAAAAGAGGCAGCTTCTGTGAATAAATGAAGCCTTGTAATTAAGGAATTTGTTGTAAATGGCAAGATGCATTGGTGCTTGGTCCTTAGTACTCCTCGCTGAGGCCACATTTCCTTGAACTGGCTTGTATTTGCCACTGACACTACTAGCAGCAAATTGGAGGGGAGGAAGGAAGACACCAGGTGTTGCAATGCTTAGCGCCTGCTTTCAGCTTTGCTTCAAACTAAAACACTGACTGACTTTGGTTAACCCCCTAACCTCTTTGAGCCTCAGTTTTTTCATCTGAAACAATCAATGATGGTTTGAATTTCTTCCGAATATGACATTCAGTTATCTCTCTCTCCATTGTGGAAGCACTGGGAGCTATTGTTCTCCTGTCTCTGGTGGCCGTTATGACTTCTGCATTATCAAGGAGCCCTCTCTAACCTAAATAACCCCCCAAAGAAATTAAGTTTGTAATCATTTCTGCCTGGTAAGTGAAATGACAAGAGAAAAGAGCTAGTTGTCAATAGCCCTGTGGATGGCCAATTAATGGGATCTGTGCAAACAGTTGCTTATAGAGCCATAATTTGCCTTTCGTTTTCCTTTGCAACTCAGAAAAAAGTGAATAATTTTCAAAGAGCCTCTCATTGAACATATTTTTTAACAACATGTCATTGGCAAAAGGGGCACTTGGTTGCTTGATTGCCATATATCTCTGAGTATGTGGAACAGTTATTTTTAGATGGGGGTAACTAGCTGAGAAGAAAGCTGCCGCATCTTGGAGGCAGAAGAATCTTTGTATGTCTTATGTTGGCATGGAGAAAGCAAAGCGAAAGGGCAGAGTATAAAAGGTTGTTAACTAGATAAGGGGTCAGCTGCATTTTCTCTGGCTGCTCAGAGGTGAGGCCCTAAAGCAATGGAGACAACATTGTGGGTGGGAATGTGTTTGCAGGGTCTAATTAGTTTACCCAAGAAAAGCAAAAAAGAGAAAGGGCTAAAAATATGTAGATTGTAAAATTCATGGCTTCATTTGCTCTTCTTTGCCTTTGAAACCTATTAAAACCTTATAGTAGAACAATTTGTAATCCTTGAAGCCTTTTTGCTACCACTCTTGTCAGCTTGTGTAAGGCCACCGTAACTTATCAGCTACTGGGGAAAGTTGTTTAAACTCTCTAAGCCTTTTTTTTTCCCACTGGTTCACTTAGGGGCACTAATTCCTAATGTTTCTGCCTGAGTTATTGTTTTTCAGATCCCATAATTGTTTGCATATGTGCTCTATAAGATGCGTCACCTAGCACACGTTGTGGGCAACCTCAGGTTTAGAAGTTAGGACATCTTTGTGCCTGGATTTGGCTGTTATTAACAAGACGGAACGGGGAGGAAGGGCAGAGTAGACTACTGTAGAATTTTTCTGGATTCTTTTGGTTTCTCCAGAAAATGATACTGTTCTTATATTTAAAGATAACTATCTGCCTAGGCATATTGAAATTCTAAGGTTGACACCACTTTGCATTGATCCTAGGGCAGGGTTTCAGGATTGCTGGAGCAGAATCATCGTTTTACAGTATAGATTTCAGTCAGCAGGCTGGTCATGGCCTCCTCAGTGTGCAATCTTCTTACTGATGGTGGGCGTCAGTGGGCTGGACTCACAGTTTCCATCTCTTAGGCTGGGCAGGCCCATGGTGACAATGGTAAAAATTTCATGGGAACATACATCAGAAGTAATAAGAAATCCATCTTCTTAAAGCCTTCATAGGAAATTTCCTGAAGATTTATAAAAGGCACTTCATTGATCAAATGACTCTGATGTTTCCCCTCACTGGAAGAAATTCAGGTCACCAGCCCACTTAAAATCATTGTGTTCTCCTTTTGCAGTAACCTCTGCTCATATAATCTCTTTATGGCATATTATATACTATTAACTTAATATCCTGATTACTGGAGCTAGCAAACACTCAGTATCACTATAAACTGCAGTATCATAACTGACTTCCTTTAAAAATCATCTAATGTTTCTTTAAAATCACTGGTGCTTTTGTAAAGTAGTTCATATTTAGGAATATGAACATTTTATCATGCTGGAAAATTATTTGAATTCCTTTTCATTTAAAACCTATAGCTTTCTATTTAATCTAGCTTTCACAAATATTTTATTTGCCCACTATAGAAAAATCGAGTTTAGAGATAAATGTAAAGTCACTCATAGCTCCATCCAAAAGTCAACAACTCTTAATATCATCATTTTTGTTCTTGTTCTCAGTATTTTTGCTGAATCTATGTTTCGTAGAGTTTCATCATATGTCAGATAAAACTGCATATATATGAGTTTTTAAACAATACATTTTTATTGTCATAAATGAAATACACATTTAATATGATATGACTAGGAAATATAGAGAGATATAACAAAGAAAATTAAAGTCATTTAAAATCTTACCAAATCTAATAACCATAAACTTTTCGATGTATTTTCTCAGAATAGTTTTTCCTATGCCTTTTATATTTTCTTGATTATCAAGTACTTCAAGCGTATAGAAAAGACAGAAACTAATATAAGCAGCAATGGAAAATTTTAAAATATGGGTATTTTTCTGCATGTGTTTCAGATTGTTTAGTTTTTGTTGTCCTTTGCCCTCCCCACGTGTCCCTTTATTTTCCTGGCAAAACAAAGCATTACAGATATAGTTGCAGCTTCCTATACTCCATTTTATTTTTCTAAAACTTATTGATATTGAAATGTCTACCTCTGGCCTACTTACTTTCCCTGCTGAATAATACTTTACCATATGGAAATACCACGATGTACAATTACATGCATAGTGCCATATACATTTGTTTACAGGTTTCTTGGGAAGAATCTCTCTTACTGTGTTCCCAGAAGAGGGATTGGTAAGTTGTAGGGGAGGCTTGTCTTCATTTTTACTATGAATTTCCAATTGTTTAAAGTCGTTGTAACAATTTGTATTCCCACAAGAAATGTGGGGAAACTTGTTTTGTGTTTGGCTTCACTTGATATTCCTAGGCTTTTACTTTTTGTTTGTCAATCTTATGAATGTAAAATGGTATGTTTTAACTTATATTGTGCGCAGACTTTATTATTCGGGACACATGTAACCTTTCTCATGCACCACTGTCATGGATTTGTTTTCAATTTAACTCATTTATTACGCACGGAAAATTGTGAGGTTTCTCAAAGATGGCGATGAGAACTGCTGATGGATTTGCTGCATTAGATCCACCCTCTCCAGCTCTGGCCCTCTAGTGTCAGTATTTCTGCCTTCCATTTCTAGTGCTTCCTCTTTTCAGGTTCTGCGAACATTCTGGCTGTAGAAATCAGTTGCAGTAATTGGAAGAACTTTTACTAAAGTGACTTACTTGTCTTCTTACCTAGTAATTATGCAGACTGTAAAATATATTTATGAAAAATTCAAGTTATATACAAAACCAGACACTACCAAAGCATATACAAGTTCATAATCCCTTTTATTTTTCTCTTCTTCCTCTTCCAATATATAACCACTTGTAGAGAGCCCCTACTATTTCCTTTGTATTTATGTTTATGTCCAAATGCAATAAATATTCTCTAACATATCTCCTTGGATCCATGAGAAGAAGGTGAATGTAATTTTTAAAAATGAATATGATATCTCTACATCAGCACAGTATTGCATTATACGGAAATAAGAGAAAGAATCTAACTCTTCCATGGACATTTAGGTTGCTTGTAGTTTTCTATTATTTTAAACAGTGTTGTGGAAAACGTTCTTGTAAATGTCTTTGGACATCGATGTGAAAATTGTCTTAGGAGATATTTGTAGAAATGCTATTTACATGGTCTTTTTTGCCTACTTTATTCATTTTTATTTAGAAGATTTTATAGAACTTTAGGAATTGGTGACTTCTAAGTAGGTGTAAAACACAGTACCGGGCCAGGCATGGTGGCTCACACCTGTAATCCCAGCACTTCGGGAGGCCGAGGCAGGTGGATCACGAGGTCAAGAGATCGAGACCATCCTGGTCAACATGGTGAAACCCCATCTCTACTAAAGATACAAAAAATTAGCTGGGCATGGTGGTGCGTTCCTGTAGTCCCAGCTACTTGGGAGGCTGAGGCACGAGAATTGTCTGAACCCAGAAGGCGGAGCTTGCAGTGAGCCGAGATCACGCCATTGCACTTCAGCCTGGGTGGCATGAGCGAAACTCCGTCTCAAAAAAAAAAAAAAAAACAGAAAAAACACAGTACCTGGATTCTCTGAGCTTTATGTTCTGTTTGAAGCAGGGGAAGTGACAGTAACTACCTGTTAGGGTGATTTTAAGGATTAAATGAGATACTGTGTACAAAGTTTATAGCATGGGTTTTGGATCACATCAGAGACTAAAAAGTTCAGTTTTGCCTCCTCTTAGTCGGTCCCGAACCCAAATATACTTTTAAATATTCTTTCAGCACAGATTTTAAAGTTTGATAGAAATAGAATTATATTGTGATCACTCCATATGTAAGGTTTCTTTTAGTCAAGAAAATGTTTTTGATATTCAGCCATGTTGTTGCACATGTCAATAGTTCTTTCCTTTTTTATCCTCCTATCTCAGATCTTAAAAAAGGAATACTGCAAAAAAAAATGAAACAATATTTCCACTTGTATTCGGTTTTGGTCTACAGTTGACATTGTTCTCAAGTATCACTAACAGGTTCCCATGGAGAGAAAAATTTATTTTCTCTCCACAACATAACAGGAATTATAACAGATACAGAAGGCCTACTAGCCCTGTGTGAAAATCATCATGTTGACTATATTTCTCAAAAGTTAAACTCAGGTGTAGGGGCAGCTGTCAGTCTTTGTTTCCTCACTATCAATCCCACCACTTCTATTTTTTCATTTGGGGAAAAATAATAATGACTGTAAGAACAATGAAAAAATAATAAAAGGACAGTAAAAAGGTTGAATGCACTGGCTGTGGCAGGGAGCAATCAGAAATGGTTTGTTATTTCCCTTCACTTTATCAAAGTTGCTACATGGACTCATTCTTACCCACCTGTTGGGTAGAATCTTTGATATTTTCTATTTCACTGAGCAATTTAAGATATTAAGAAATTCTGTCTAGTTCAAAACAGGAGCAGAAAACCAAGCACCACACTTTCTCACTCATAATTGGGAGTCGAACAGTGAGAACACATGGACACAGGGAGGGAACAACACACATTGGGGCCACTTGGGGGTCAGAGGAGGGTGAGACAAGGAGACCATTAGGACAAATAGCTAGTGCATGTGAAGCTTAAAACCTAGATGAACGGTTGATAGGTGCAGCAAAGCACCATGGTACACATATACCTATATAATAAACTTACACATTCTTCACCTGTATCCTGGAACTTAAGAAAAATCCTGTTTAGTTTAATTTCCAAACTCAAAAATCTCATTCAGCTGAAAACTTAACCCTTTTTTACATATTTTAACACATAAAATAATCAACAATGAAAACAGGTAGAGGTTGAGCATCTCTGATCCATAAACCCCAAAATCCAAAATATTCCAAGATCTGAAATTCATCCACATCGATGGCTGAGATAGCGATATGTGTGCTTTCTGATGGTTCAATGTATACAAACTTTGATTCGTGCACAAAATTGCTAAAAATATGTAAAATTTTATTTGCGTTATGTGTATGAGGTGTACATAAACATAGGTGAATTTTGTGTTTAGACTTCAGTTATATCTTTAAGAGATCTCTTTATGTATATGTAAATGTTCCAAAATATGAAAAAAGTTTAAAATCCAAAACACTTCTAGTCCCAAGGAATTCAGATAAGGAATATTCAACCACTACATCTAATAAGTCATGGATACTTTAAAATGAAATTTTAAAGTATTTAAACAGTCCAAAAGACATCAGGAGAAAAGGGACAGGACAAAAAGTGGGGAAGGGGATGCAAACAAAAACAAACAAAATAATGAAACAAACCATTAAATTGTAAGCTTGAATCCAATTACATCATTCAACCACTAATAAATCTATATTTAATAACATTAAATATTAATGAATCATACCACATACTCCAATTCAAGTGCAGAGATTGCCAGAATTGATTTAAAAAACCACAAGACCCAGTGCTGTATATGAAATACACGCTTTGAATAGAAAAAAAAAGACAAATATACGTAGGTCTAAATAAGTACATTTGAATTTTTTTAAGACAGTGTCCTACTCTATCTCCCAGGCTGGAGTACAGTGGTGCGATCTCTGCTCACTGTAAACTCCGCCTCCTGGGTTCGAGCAATTCTCCTGCCTCAGTCTTTTGAGTAGCCGGGAATACAGAAACCTGCTACCATGCCTAGCTAAATGTTGGGGTATTTTTAAGAAAGCTGGGGTTTCACTGCATTGGATAGGCTTGTCCTAAACTTTTGACCTCAAGTGATCTACCTGCCTCAGCCTCCCAAAATGCTGGGATTGCCGGTGTGAGCCACTGTACCTGACCCTAAATGAGTACATTTAAAATGATATACTATGCAAACAGTCAGTAATGGAAGTGTGAAGAAGCTATATTAATACCAAATAAAATATGCTTAAGTCAAAACAGTATTTCCAAAGATAAAGAGGGATAGTTCATGATTACAAAAGAGTCATTAAATGGATTAAAAATAATTTGTGCGTCAATTTGCACAAAACAAAATTGAACTAAAGGAATAAATCCACAATTTTTATTAGTGATTTTAATACCCATCTCCCAAGCAATTGACAGATAAACTAGACAAAATCTTAGTCAAGATGCAGATGACCTGAACAACACTCTCCACCATCTTAAACAAACCAATGGAAGACGACACCCAATAACCACAGAATACTGTATGTTTCAAGTACATGTAGTGTTCACTAGGATAGGTCACATGCTAGGTCGTAAAACAAGACTGAATAGATCAAATCAAATTGAATTCATGCAGTGTATGTTACCTGACCACAATAGGATAAAAACAGAAATTAACAATAAGAGAACTAGGAAAGCTCCAAGTACTTGGAGATTAAATATAATACACAAGCCCAAGAAGAAATCAAAAGGTAGAATATAAAATATTTTATTCTAAGGGATAATCAAAATACAACATGCCAACACTTATGAATTACAGCTATGGGAGTTCCCAGAGGGAAGTATAGCCGTACATGCTTATACTGCAATAGAAGAAAAAGAGAAAGGTCTAAAATCAATGACGTAAATGTTCACCTAAAGAAGATTGAAAACACACACACACACACACACACACACACACACACACACACACACACACAGCAACGAAAACTCCAACGAAGTAGTAAGAAGGAAACAATAAAGGTAAAACTGCAGAGAGAAACCAAATTGAAGACAGACAAAATAATAGAGAAAACTAACAAAGCAAAGAAGCTGGTTGTTTTAAAATATCAACATTAATAAACCTTAAGCTACTCTGATCATGAAAAAAAGAAAGGAAACACAAATGGTCAGTATCAATATCAGAAGTGAAAGCGAAGTGAAACTATCACTACAGATCCTGCAGGCGTGAAAAGGATAATAAGAGACTATTATAAACAACGTCATGGTGACAAATTCTGCAACTTAGATGAAAAGAACAAAGTATCTGAAAAATACAACAAAAACTAACACAAATTTTGCAGAAAAATGTGTCTGGGAAAATTAAAAGATACATTAAACAAAAGAATATGCAAGCCACAGCCTGACAGAAAATGGTCATAAATCATTTTCAGTAAAGAGCCTGATTTCCAGAATATAGAAAGCAGTTTTATAACCTGAAAATAAGGCTGGGCACAGTGGCTCACACCTGTAGTGCCAGTATTTTGGGAGGCCGAGGAGGATGAATGGCTTAAGGCCAGGAGTTTGAGACTAGTCTGGGCAACATGGTGAGACCCTGACACCTAGTATAAGTACAAAAAATTAGCCTTGTATGTTGGCTAATATCAATACAAAAAGTTAGCCTGGTATCAGCTAATTGGGAGACTGAGGTGGGAGGATCGCTTGAGCCCAGGAAGCAGAGGCTGCAGTGAGCCAAGATTGCACCATTGCCTTCCAGCCTGGATGACAGAACAACTAAAAGAAATAAAGATAACAATTACTGTTTAGAAAAAAAAAAAGTTTGAGGAGCCACTTTGCAAAGATAATATACAAGTGGGACAAAATGGTTAACATCAAGGAAATGCAGATTAAAACCACAGTGAGATACTCTACACACCCCACAAAATAACTAGGTTGGGAAAGACTAAACACCAAATGTTGGCAAGAATACAGCACAACTATAACTATTGCTAATGGGACTATAAAACAGTACAACTACTTTGTCAAATTTCTGGAATTTTCTTATAGAACGAATATACATCTCATCTATAATAAATTTCCGAGTTAGGAATCTACCCCAATTAGTGAAAATACATGTTAATAAAAATACTTATAGAAGACCACAATAGCTTTACTCATAATAATCAAAAGTTGAAAATATTTCTGGTGACCACAAATAGAGGATCACGTAGCGAACTACATTATTTCATAGCATGAAATACTACTCAGCAATAAAAATGAAAGAGATACTGATATGTGTAACCTGACTGATAAATATAAAAATTATTTTGTGGACTGAAGGGAGCCTTATATATAGGGTTATCACAACATGATTCAAGTTATGTGGAATTTCTAAAGTTGGCAAACTTAGTCTACAATGAAAAAAATCCAAGGGTACAGAGCTGGAGACTGAGACAAGTCATGAGGAAACTTTCTGGGATTGTATTAGTCCGTTTTTTCACTGCTGATAAAGACATACGTGATACTGGGTACTTTATTCAAAAAAGGTTTAAGGGACTCACAGTTGAACCTGGCTGGGGAGGCCTCATCATCACGGCAGAAAGTCAAAGGGACATCTTACATGGTGGCAGACAAGAGAGAAATGAGAAACAAGCAAAAGGGCTTTCCTCTTATAGAAGCATCAGCTCTTGTGAGACTTATTTACTATTACAAAAACAGTATGGGGGAAACTGTCACCATGATTAAATTCTCTCCCACAAGGTCCCTCCCACAACACGTGGGAATTCTGGGAGCTACAATTCAAGAAGAGATTTGGGTGAGGACACAGCCAAACCATATCAGAGATTATAGTAATGTTCTTTATTTATAGAGTTTTGGGTTACACATATGTATACTTTTGTCAAAATTCGGTAAATACATACTTAAAATTTTTGCATTTCATCATTTGTAAACTTTACACCAAAAGGAAAAAAAAAGGTACCAAATTCTAGTTAATGCACGTTGAGTTCCTGATGTTTGCAATTTACTTTAAAATGCCTAAAAACTACGATGGATTACTGGATGGATAGAAACATGGATCTATGGATGGACATGAGATAAAACAAGACTCCAAGTTGGTGAAGATACAGTTAAAGTGTTCACTGTAAAGTTTTTTCAACTTTGTTGTACGTTCATAAATGTTCATGATAAAATATCAACGAAAACAATTTTCATCCCTCCTCCTCTGTGACAGCCTCAGCCTGAGAAACCCACAGTGGGAAGGGAAAGGAGGGCAGTGTGTTTGTTTATGACCACCCACCCTCACTTCTTAGCAGTGCTTTCTGGCTCTTCTAGGGTTGGATAGGGGCAGGGAGAAAGGAGAGACAGAGGAACAGATAGGGCCTTATTGAATAGTTCAGCTGTATTATGGTGTCACATTTTAGGAGCAGGCATGCAGTTTTGGGCCCTTTCTCATGCGTTCCTGAGAAATTCTCCTGGTAGGGATCTCTGACAGCAGTTCAGTACCTCAGGTAATACAGTTTCTAGGAAGCCACTAAGAGCCCTCCTACCACCTGCCTCTGGGGGTCCTGGGCAGCCTCTTCCTTACCCCTGGCAGGAAGCTTTTCAGGGCAGCGTCCTCCTTAAAATCAATTGTTTTCTCTATTATGGAATTCCTATTTGGCCCATATAAAACATGCAAACACCTTTGTTTGGCTTAACTTGAAGTACGGGCCACTCCCAGCTCCAGTCTTGATCGCTTCTATCTGCCCCATTATTTCAACTTGGCTACAGCCTTTTGCCTTTGGATTGTATTCAGATGGGATAGCAGTTCCCGTGTTCCCAGCCTTCAGGGACGTGAGCTAATCGGTTTGAATGGTTAATTAGAAGTTCCTGTTCAGGCAGCTCATTAGCTTTAAAATGAAGCAGCAGCCTTTTCCCATCCATGAGAATTGGGTGAGGAGGGAGTTCATACAACACACAACCCTTTCAAAAGTCTTCAGTGTAATTAAAAAAAATGCCCATCGTGGTGGCTCACATCTGTAATCCCAGTACTTTGGGCAGCTCAGGTAGGCAGATCATAAGGTCAGGCTTTGGAGACTACCCTGGCAAACATGGGGAGACCCTGTCTCTACTAAAAATTAAAACATTAGCTGAGTGTAGTGGTGGGCCCCTGTAATTCCAGCTACTTAGGAGGCTTAGGCAGGAAAATCACTTCAACCTGAGAGGCAGAAGTTGTAGTGAGCCGAGATCATGCCACTGCACTCCAGCCTCGGGAACAGAGCAAGACTCTCTCTTAAAAAAGAGAATTTTTAGTCCTGTCCTATAAAGGTAAGAGGTAGATAATAACCTATTCTGGCAAACTGGTTCTTGCCCACACCATTTGAAAAGTCTAGAACCTGATTGTAAATGAAAGGATTCTTGACAACTACTGTTTGGCGCTTGATCTTTGACTCCAATGCCAAACTTGGAGAAGACAGCATGTTTCCACTGTTCTGAAAACAGTAGCTAATCTGTGCTTCCCTTTGCTGTCTCGAGGATAGTAAAACATTTATGAGGTACAGAGGCTTGCAGGAAAGTATTTTAGAAGTGGAGTCAGAACTCTACTGTGGAAAGGGGGCTGAGAGAATCATGAATCCGATTCCTTCTCTTGCCAGAGGAGACTCAGATTTGGGATGTGGTTTCTCTGGGTAAACATGAGTCAGTAACAGAAGAGATCAGTAAAACTCTGGTCCACTGCTTAGAAATTAGTGTTTTATGACCTGCCCTCTGCCAGGGAAATAAGCATGAAGACAGCGCTTTTCCTCCCACTATTTTTAAAACTCAGATGAGCAGGTGTTCTATTGCTCCACGTGGTGCGCTTTTGAACTGAGAGGGACTGAGCACGGAGAAGCCCGAGTAGCACTGCCCCCACCCCGTGCCACCTGAAACTCATCATGCTGCTTTCTTTGGAGCGGCTGCCGATTTAAAAGAAGACTTAAGGGGTTTCATTTGGCTCTGTGATTCTGCTGGAAGGAGGCATGTGTAAGGTTGAGCTGAGGTTGCAGAGGAAAGGAGCCGTTTGTCCCACAACCTGAACAAAACAGAACTATGATGAAGCAGCATTGTCCATCTGAGGTAATACCCAAGGTACATTGCCTCATGTCAAGAAAATCAAGGACGTGAATACACATGGAGTGAGGTTAAGAATGGAGGTTTTACAGGCAAAAGAAGAAAAGAGAACATCTCTCTCTTCTGCAGAGAGAGAGGGGCTTCTGAGTGTGTTTTCTGGTGAACTGCACAAGGTTTTATAGACTTGTTGAGGAGGTGGTGTTTGATTTACATACGGTCCAAATATGGGTTGGACCAGGTGAGAGCTTTACATAGCTCGTGAAGAAGCTGGCTATCCACCCGAATCTTCCTATGCATATAGGTTTTCTACTTGGCCAGTGCATGTTGTCTGTCCCTTACTGCACTTGTGGTTGATAAAGAAAAAGGAAGATAAAGCCGTCAGGTTGAGCATGCCTGGCACCCAAGTAGCCTCCTATTGTTACAGCTGCTGGCATTCGCCTGTGCAAGCTTCCAGCTTGCTTGTCTATATCTGCAGCTCGATTTTACAGGCCGCTCTTTGTTAGAAATGGTTTTGGGGCTGCTTTTTATTCAAAGAGAAACCTTACCAAACACTTCCTTACTTTCAATCTCTGACGAAATAATTTCTTTAGAACTCCTGTATCAATGGGACTTCTGGATTACAGTTGAAGTAGTTTTGGCTGATCATCTACTCTGCCTCCACTTAATAGTGAATGCTTTTATTTTCTATGTTTCAAGGAGGGACTCTTTGCTTCTTGCCCTTCTTCAGAATAGCAGTGTGGAAATTGCACTTAAGAACACCTGTTGGGCACAGTGGCTCACACCTGTAATCCTAGAAATTTAGGAGGCTAATATGGGAAAATTGCTTCAGGCCAGGAATTTGAGAGCAGTCTGGGCAACATAGCGGTACCCCATCTCTCAAAAAAAAAATTACTGGGTGTGGGGATGCATACCTGCTGCCCTGTTGGCCCAGCTTCTGTCAGGAGGCCATGGCAGAAAGGTCACTTGAGCTCAGGAGTTTGGGGCTGCAGTGAGCTATGGTCATGCCACTGTACTCCAGCCTGGGTGACTCCATCTCTTGAAAAACACAACAAAAACCAACAAAAGCCCACTTTCTATCTGGAATGGGAACCGGTAGAGCCTTATGACAGTGAGTGACTCAGAGGCAGAGCAAACGTTTGGCCACAGTTTTAATGGTGCAATTTGAACCCTGTGTTTGTCCTACTGACCAAGGCTGTGGCTGTCTTAGGGTCCTTTATATGATCTGGCCTTGGAGGAGAAGAAACTGTTCTTGTTCAACACTTTCTGTTTGTGGAGCCCAAGATAAGAACTTTATGTTTGTTTCACAGATGAGAGGGTGCTAAATAGCTTGCTTAGAATCACACAAGTCAGAGGTAGGAGGGCCACGTTCCTTAATCAGTTTGTGAGTAGATGTCTTAACAAGAACGTACAGCTGATGGCATAATGCTGACCTTAAGCCTAGGTTAATCAAATTGATATTTAATGAAAAGCAATAGATTTCCTCCTGTAGCCCAAGAAAGAGCCACTTGACTACAGCTAATCGGTGAGAGAAATACCTCTCTCAAAGGAATAGGTGATCAGAATTCATGGGCAGCAATGGGACATAGGAATGTGGAAATGAGAGGTGTGGGCTCCAGGGATGCTGGAGAAAACTCCTCCTCCAGTATTCCCTAACTCTCGAATGCTGCTGTCTTTTCAATACAAATACAAACCCACTCTGTTGTTTTGCACTGCCCCATGCCCTGAATCTCTTGTTTGTGGACTGTATCCTCCAGTAACTTATTCAAGCAAGGATACACTGAAGCAAATTGTTCTGAAATATGACTTTATTTCTTCTTACACTTACATGACTGGTGGGGCATAGAATTTTTGATTGAAAATAATTTCCCATTCAAGTTTTAAAGATACTACTCCATTATTTCCTAGCTTCTGGTAGTGCTGTTGAGAAGCCTGAAATCATTCTGATTTTTGATTCTTTGTAAATACTGTTTTTTAAAAAACTTTTCTGAAAACTTAGGAGAGCTGTTTTCCTTTGTCATATATTGCAGATTTTCAAGACAATGTTCCTTGGTGTGAGTTTGTGTTCATGTGTTTAAACCTAGGAGGTTATGTTATTCAACTTGAGAAGTTGCCTTTTTTTTAACTTTTATTTAAGTCCAAAGGTTCAAGCACAGGTTTGTTATTTAGGTAAAATCTGTCATGAGGTTTGTTGTACAGATCATTTCATTACTCCAGTATTAAGCCTAGTCCCATTTAGTTGTTTTTCCTGATCTTCTTCCTTCTCTCATTCTCCACTCTCTGAAAGGCTCTAGTGTGTGTTGTTCTTCCACCTGTTGTATGTTCCTGTGTTCTCCTCATTTAGCTCCCACTTGCAAGTGAAAATATCTGGTATTTGGATTTTGTGTTCCTGCGTTAGTTTGCTAAGAATAATAGTCTCCAGCTTCATCTATGTCCCTGAAGAGAACATGATCGCATTCTTTTGTGGCTGCCTAGTGTTTTTTGTTGTATATGTACCACATTTTCTTTATCCAGTCTACCATTGATGGGCATTTAGCTTGATTCCATATTTTTGCTATTGTAAACAGTGCTGCCATGGACATATGCGTGCACATGTCTCTATAACAGAAGGATTTATATTCCTTTGGGTACATACCTAGTAACCCATTACTAGGTTTGCTGAATCAAATGGTATTTCACTCTTTAGGTCTTTGAGGAATCATGACACTTTTTCACAATGGCAGAACTAATTTGCAT
This sequence comes from Callithrix jacchus, assembly GCF_049354715.1. NCBI lineage: Eukaryota > Metazoa > Chordata > Mammalia > Primates > Cebidae > Callithrix > Callithrix jacchus. The sequence continues at coordinate 390,994 of NC_133522.1, read as the reverse complement.
TCCCGAATACAGTGTGTAAGTGTTGTTTTTCTCTCTAACCTTGCCAGTATGTGGTTTTTTTTTTTTTTTGCTTTAATAATTGCCATTATGACTGGTGTGAGATGGTATCTTATTATAATTTTCATTTGCATTTCTCTAATAATCAGTGACGTTGAGCTTTTTTAATATGATTGCTTGTTGCATATATGTCTTGTTTTAAAAGGGTCTGTTTATGTTCTTTGCCCACCTTTTTATGGGTTGTTTGTTTTCCTCTTGTAAATTGAATTTCCCTACCGATGTTTGATATTAGATTTTTGTGGAATGCATAGTTTACAAACATTTTCTCACATTCTGTAGGTTGTCAGTTTTCTCTGGTGATAGTTTATTTTGCTGTGTGAAAGTTTCTCATTTTAATTTGACCCCAGTTTTCAATTTTGCTTTTGTTACCTTTTCTTTTGGCATGTTCATGATGAAATCTTTGCCTGTGCTTACGTTTTGAATGGCATTGTCTCGTGTCTTGCAGAGCTTATATAGTTTTTGGTTTTACATATCAGTGTTTAATCTATCTTGAGCAAATTTTTGTATGTAATGTAAAGAAGGGGTCTAGTTTCAGTCTTTTGCATATGGCTATCCAGTTATCCTGGCATCGTTTATTGAATAGGGAGAATCTTTTCCCCCTTGCTTGTTTTTGTTAAGTTTGCCAAAGGTCAGATAGTTGTAGAAGCTTGGTTTTGTTTCTGGATTCTCTATTCTGTTCCATTAGTCTATGTGTTTGTTTTTGTACCAGTACTATGCCATTGTTTCCTGTAGCCCTGTAATGCAGTTTGAAGTCTGGTAGCATGTCGCTTCCAACTTTGCTCTTCTTGCTGAGGGTTGCCTTGGCTGTTTTTGGTTCCACATAAATTTTTCAAAAGCTGGTTTTCTGAAAAAAATAATAAAACTCAATCTACTTCTTAACATTTTTCAAGAACCCAAATGAAATCATGACTGCTCTTGGAGATGGCACTCTGTATGTTTCAATTTACTACCCAGTAACTGGTCTATTAAAATCATACTGGTAAAAAAATAATAAACTTGAAGCTAGACCAACGAAGGAGAAAGGGAAGAGATTCAAATAACCACCATCAAAAACAATAAGGGCAATATTACCACTGACCCCACAGAAATACAAACCACCCTCACAGAATATGATGTACAAATGTAGGCACTTTTTTTCTTTAATTTTGAAATGAAGTTTTGTGCTTGTTGCTCAGGCTGGAGGACAATGGTGAGATCTCGGCTTAGTCTAACCTCTGCCTCCTGAGTTCAAGCTATTCTCCTGCCTCAGCTTCCTGAGTAGCTGGGATGACATGCATGTGCCACCATGTCTGGTTAATTGTGTATTTTTAGTAGACATGGGGTTTCTCCATGTTGATCCATCTTGTCTTGAACCCCCAATCTCAGGTGATCAACTCACCTTGACCTCCCAAAGTTCTGGGATTGCAGATGTGAGCCACTGAACCTGAAACAATTGAGAAAACTAGAAGAAACTGATAAATTTTTGGTCACAACCACCCGCCCTGAGATGCAAGTTTGGTTTAACATATGCAAATTGATAAATGTCATCGTCACATAAACAGAACTAAAGAAAAAAATTACCCACATGATTTTCTCAATGGATGCAAAAACAGCTTTTGATAAAATTCAACTTTCATGTGTGTTAAAAACTCTCAATAAACCAGGTATTGGAGGAACATACCTCAAAATAATAAGAGCCACATGTGACAAAACCACAGCCAGCATCATACTGAATGGACAAAAGCTGAAAGCATTCCCCTTAAAAATTGGCACAAGATAAAGATACCCTCTCTCCCCACTCCCATTCAGCATAGCTTTGAGGGTGTTCTTTGCTCTTGGATTTCTAATTCTTTTAATTGTGATGTTGGGTAGTTAACTTGAGATCTCAATTTTGTTTTTGAGATGGAGTGTTGTTCTCTCAACCAGGCTGGAGTGCAGTGGTGTGATATGGGCTCACTGCAACATTTATCTCCTGGGTTCAAGCAGTTCTCCTGCCTCAGCCTCCTGAGTACCTGGGATTACAGGTATGTGCCACAACACCAGCTAATTTTTGTATTTTTAGTAGAATGGGGTTTCACCATGTTGGTCAGGCTGGTCTCAAACTCCTGACCTTGTAATCTGCCCGCCTTGGCCTCCAAAAGTGCTGAGATTACAAGAGTGAGTCACTGCAGCTGTCCCGAGTTCTCACTTCTCGATGTGAGCATTTAGTACTATAAATTTCTCTCAACACTACTTGACTACCTGCATCCCAGAAACTCTGGTAAGTTGTACCTTTGTTCTCATTACTTTCAAAGAACTTCTTAAACTTCTTGATTTCTGCCTTAATGTCATGATTTACCCAGGAGTCATTCAGGAGCAAGTTACTCAGTTTCCATGTAAGTGTATGGTTTTGAATGAATTTCTTAGTCCTGATTTCAAATGTGATTGCATTTGCTTTGTGACCTAAGGTATCTTCTATACTTATGAATGATCTATGTGTTGAGTTGAAAAAATGTGTATTCTGCAGTCATTGGATGAAATGTTCCTTGAATATCAGTTCCATTTGGTCTGTAGTAAAGATTAAATTTCATGTTGATTGGTTGGTTTTCTGTCTGGAAGATCTGTCCAGTGCTGAAAGTTGGGTGTTGTAGTCTCCAGCAATTACTGTGTTAGGGTTTATCTCTCTCTTTCTTATTTGCTGCGTGTGTCTGTTCTTTTTTCTCTCTCTCTGTCTGTCTCTATTTCTGTCTTTGGAATTCTGATCATTTTAGTGTTGAACCTGTTCAAATTTTCTTCCGGATTTCAACTTTTTTCTTATCGCTATTTCTGGAAGAAATAAGGTTCATCTACTCAACTTTGTTGTCTTACTATTCTAACAAGAATTTTTCACAAGTTCTGCTGTCATATTTTTAATTTCTAAGCGTTTACTTTTTCTTTAAATTTGGTTCTTGTTTCATGAAAATGGTAACACTTTTATCTCTTCGTGAACATTCATATGGGTTTCAGAAGGTCTTATCTCCTAGCACAGTCCTCATTCAGGCTGCATTTATGTGTCTTCTTGCTCTGGTCTCGGCCATTCATGTTAGAAGCTTTGCTCAGATGCCTGGTGACCCTTAGCTGTCTGTGTCTGTTAGAAAAAAATGGAGCACTGAAAAGCTAAAATCTGATGGAAGTTCTGTGATTGTAACATTTTGTGGGGGGTGGTCTTGCTGGGTCAGACCTTTTCTTCTTGAGCAAGAGAGATTCTCTCTAGAGAAAAATCATCTTAACTTCTGACCAAGTGTATCTGCCACCCTCATTGTAACTCAGTGGTAGGAAAACCTGGAGGATCTCAGTGTTCAGTGTGTACATTTAAGCACTTGTGTCTAGAGAGCTCCTGCCTAGAGACACCAAATTTTACTGTACAGAGAGGAAACCTCCACCCTGCCACCACCGTGGGATGCAGGCACCGATTCTAGGGAGAGGATCTGGGATCTACCTACTACTGAAACATAAATTCCCTAGGTAGATTTAGCTGCCAACTCTTGAACCGTTGGGGATCCTGGTTGCCTTCCTGCCACTGGCTTGGGATTTAGCATCTCTGGGTCTACTGTCAGGTGTCACTGACAGCTTCTGCTTGCCAGTTTTCTATATGCTGAAGGGATTGTCTTTATTTGCTTTTTATCTTTGTCGGTTTATTTATTTTCAATCATCCCGTGTTAATGTGGTTTAATGATGGAGTGAAGGCATATGCAGGTATTCAACCAAACACCTTAGCTGAAGTCTGTGTATTTCTCTTGTAGTAAAATCTTGATCATTCTATGTTTCAGTTAATCAAATCTTTATATATGCATTCTGATTTGGGGATGATGTGAGGGAAGAGAGAGAGAAAGAAAGAGAGACTCAGACGGACAGAGACAGGGTGAGAGAGAGAGGCTACTGTGACAAATCTGTGGGTCTGTGTATTTGGAAGTCAATAGGAATTTAGCCCTGTTTTCTGTCTAAAAAGCAGGAGTGTCCAGAAAATGGATCTGGAACTAGGCTAAGAATCTTTGAGGCAATGGCGCAGATCCAGTTGTGTTCAATTTTTAGTCCTTAGGCTGAAAGGGAAAATAATGTAAAACACATTTTAAAAAATTTCTGGCTGGGCGCGGTGGCTCAAGCCTGTAATCCCAGCACTTTGGGAGGCCGAGGTGGGTTGATCACAAGATCAAGAGATCGAGACCATCCTGGTCAACATTGTGAAACCCTGTCTCTGCTAAAAATACAAAAAATTAGCTGGGCATGGTGGTGCGTGCCTGTAATCCCAGCTACTCGGGAGGCTGTGGAAGGAGAATTGCCTGAACCCAAAAGGCGGAGGCTGCGGTGAGCCGAGATTGTGCCATTGCACTCCAGCTTGGGCAACAAGAGCGAAACTTCATTTCTAAAAAAAAAAAAAATTTATGAAAGTGGTGTTTTCTGATTTGCCCTCAGATAATTAGATATAAAAAGTAGCCATACATTTTTGGCTAACTCAGCATTCGTTGCTCCATTCAGCGAATTTATCTTTATATTCATGTTCTTTCTCTCCAGCTTAATATCCAAAATTTAAAAATGAGGAATGCAGAATAGTTGAACTAAAAGAAACAGATCAACCACAACCTGACTCTTCTTCCTCTCACCCAAAGAAAACCATTGTTAACATTTTGCTATATTCTCTTTATGTACTTTTCTCAGGTACTTTTATTCGAATATATTTTTGATCATAAAATTGTCTTAGACAATAAGTTGTCAGAGAAGAACACCCACTCTTTTTACACTCCAGGCTTCCAGCTTGAAGGTGACTGACTTGGGAATCCTGTATTTTAACAAGATATGATGTTGATATGGAATCTTTTATTTGACTGTTCTGAGGTGTTCTCTTTTTAGCATACTCTCCTTCATCCCCTTCTTCCCTGCTATACACACACATACACATTCACACATACATGCATTCTTTCTTTCTCTCTCACATGCACATTCTCATACGCAAATACAAGCATGCTCATGCACATGTGCACACACACAGGCACGTTCATGCACACACTCACACTCATATGAACCAACATGCACATACACACTCTCCTTCATCTCTTTCCTCCCTGCTACACACACACACTCTAACACTCATATGCACATGTGCACACACACATATGTACAACATGCAATGTGTCAGAAGGCCATGTAGAAAATGATTGTTACTCTCCAAAAGAAAGGACACCCACACTTTTGCAATGGAAAAAAACAGTTCTGTTTATGTAAAAAAAAAAAAAAAAAAAAAAAAAAAGAATTTTCTATTAGGCCTAGAAAGAAACTTAAAAAGTGTTTCTTCTTTTATCTAATCAGAACTTGTGTATGTGCACACACCCGTGTGACAGAAAGAGCCAGGGAGAGAGGGAGGGAGAGGAGGTGAAGGCAAGAAGAGAGAGGGCGATTAAAAAGCAAGTGCACTGTGGCAAGCTCGTCTGGACTAAGTGAGAAGCAGGCGGTAGTGGTGATGAGATAGGAGCTCGGAATGTTTCCTGGTACCAAGACTGTCATAAGTGGAATTGGGGTCTGAAAAAGTGACAGCAAAATTCAGCGTTCCTTTGACAACCACTCAGAAAATAGAATGTGAGGAAGCAGGAGGAAGGGAAGGTGTGGGGCCAGCCATGAGAATGCACCCCGCTGCTCCACGAATGCCTAGAAATGCTGGTCACTTATAGGGCACAGGTGAGGGGAAGTCTGGACTGGTGGCAGTAGTGCTGCCAAGCCATGTAGCCTGCTCTCTCAAGGGTGAATGTTCTTGCATAAGTAGTGGGGAAGATTATTCCCTAGTTTTTATAGGCCCCATTTGTCCTAGACACAGATTTTAATGTTCTCAGGTGATCGCTTGCTTGATTGTCTGTGTAACAGATCAGCAATCCTTTTTTTTTTTCTGGAAAGGTCTAGGCAGTAAATATTTTAGGCTTGGCAGCCCATATGGTCTCTGTCACAGCTACTTATCTCTGCGGTTGTGGTGTGAAAGCAGCCATAGAAATGGGTAATAAAGGAGTGGGGCTGAGTTCCAAAGTACTTTTATGAGAACTGAAAATTGTATTTTATATAATTGTTGACATGTCCCAAGATATTGTTACTTTTTTGAATTCTTTCACATTCGTGGCTCATGAGCTGTCTGACAAGAGACGACAGGCAGGAATTGGTGGATGGGCCATGGTTGCCCAAACCCTGTGTCCAAATCATGGCATTGTACAAGCAGGAGGGATCTCTGACCCTCTCTTTTTTTCCTCTTTCCTTCTTTTCAGTTTCTCATTGTGCTGATTTGGAAACCAGAAATCGAAAGCTCTGGGAAGTGAACTCTTTCTGACTTAACCTGTTAGTGGCAGTGTTAGGATAAAATGTCAGGTCTCAAGGAGCACTTCTTAGAGCCCAGATCAGACTGAATGCTGCTTTTGTGATTGCAGAAGGCATACCATCCTCTGGTACACTAGCTCCTTAGCATCACCCTGAATCTGAAACTTAGTTCTTCATAAAGTCTTTTGTTCTATGATTCCTCAGTGCATCATTTGCTAATTTGCGCCAGTTATTCTGTTTAACACAACTGAGATATAGACATAAGCAAAGTTCCTACCCTTTAGGAACTCACTTCTTCAGGGCCTGGTTTGATAATCCAGACAAAGCTACTTAAATGTAGTTTTATCCTTAAAAGCAAAATCGGCTGCACTTATGTAAGTTACAATAATAATTAGAAATTAGGAAAAATCCATTCTTAAAACAAGAAGGCAAAGAGAATAAAAAATAAACATCCAAGTCACCCTCTGACTGTGCGTTGGTTTTAAAACAACAAGACTATTATTTTAAGTGAACACAAGGAAAATTTTGCTACCAAGCGAGTACAATTTCTAACAGGTGATACATCGACTCCTCTAATTCCAGACATTTCCGAAAGTGCCCTTACTACCTACATTACTTCCTTCTGTAAAGCTCTACTGATTAAGACTTTATCTTTTGTGGTTGGATTTTTGCTTTTGGAATTACAACCTGCTTTTCAAGTCACATTTTGTAAATTAGTTGAGGTATCTTGCTGAGTGATAAAGTCTGAGTCAAAAACTTCCTGAAACGTGCCTCGTGAACTCGTGAGGCATCATGGCAAAGATCCCAATTGTTGGACTGAGGCAGAGAGGTAGAAAGAAGAACACAGACTTTAAGGTCTGACAGATGTAAGTATAGGTCCCACCTCCACCACGTATTAGATGTGTAATGTTAAATGAGCTACTATACCTCTTTGAGCCTCAACTTTCCTCTCTGTAAAAAGAAGATGTTAAACCTTTCCTTGCACTATTGTTGTAGGGATTAGAGATGATGTCAATAAGAATGTTTCCAGCATGCTCGGTATTCAACGTACCTTGGATAGACTTATTTGGCCAGTTCACTGCAAAGGGTAATATACACGAGTAAGATTTTTTTTTTCTTCAAAATAGACTTTTTGGGATTAAACTCTAAAAAAGTGTTAAATAAATGAATCAAGATATTTTTCATTTCTGTTGTTGAAGTATTTGCCTTCTTACGTTTGGTAATGTTAGGATTTTCCACAGAAGAAGTTGACACTTTCCTTCTTAATCATACTGGCGATACCATGTTTCAACACGTTACTATTTTCTTTTCGAAAAGTGTCATTTGTCTAGCTTCCCTTGAAAGATCAGCTAGGTGTCACATTGTCCCTGCTTCTGCTAATCTTTCAAAATGCTCACCACCATAGTCATAACATTTTCTTCATGCTCAAGTTGATTTAAAAAATGTTCTAAAGACAGTGTTGCTGAATATTTATTTGTTTAATAAAAATTAGGCTTTTAAATATAAAAATATAGATTTATTATAAAGCCTCTAGAAAGCAAAGAAAAATAGATTTGAAAAATACCTTGTTTAATCACATAAAGCTAGGCAGAGTTAAATCACTGTTTCCATTTTGGTACATTTTATTTTAATCTTTTCACTATTTTAATGTCCTTCTTTATATCCATAATGGTGATAACATGATGTATATATGAACATGTATATATTATATAAATATATCTTTTAAAAATGGTATCTGTAGGCCGGGCGCGGTGGCTCAAGCCTGTAATCCCAGCACTTTGGGAGGCCGAGGCGGGTGGATCACGAGGTCAAGAGATCGAGACCATCCTGGTCAACATGGTGAAACCCCGTCTCTACTAAAAATACAAAAAATTAGCCGGGCTTGGTGGCGCGTGCCTGTAATCCCAGCTACTCAGAAGGCTGAGGCAGGAGAATTGCCTGAACCCAGGAGGTGGAGGTTGAGGTGAGCCAAGATCGCGCCATTGCACTCCAGCCTGGGAAACAAGAGCGAAACTCCGTCTCAAAAAATAAATAAATAATAAAAAATAAAAACGGTATCTGTTTGTTTATTATATATAAATATATATCTAATGAGTATATATCTACATATCTCCTTCTATATTTATATATCTCCATGATAGAAGTTGGAAAATACTGAAAACTGTAGAGGAGTTCGGAGAAACAACCTATAATCTCATTATACAAAAATAATTTTCTTCCCTTTTGCTTCTCCACATTTTGGCTTAGATCAAATTTAGAAATGATTTTCTTAACATTCTTGGTATTGTGTTTTTAGAGTATCAAGATGTTGCTGCATATTCTGATTTTTATGTATAGTTGTGACAGGAACACCCACAAAAATAATTGTTCTAGAAAAGAATTTGTTAACAAATATTTTCTTCCAGGAAGTGGTGTATTAGCGTTTTAAAAGAAACATTTCTGGACGTCAAAGTAGACATTGGGCTTATATCAACAGCTCAATCTTTTTAAAAATACTCTTTATTTTTAGAGCAGTGTAAAGTGAATAGTGAGGCATAGTGGAAAGTACAGAGAGTTCCTACATTCCCACCTCCCCAAATGCACAGCCTCCTCCACTATCAGCCTTCCTCACTAGAGAGGTACATTTGTTACAATGGATGAACCAACATTGACTTATCACTGTCACCCATAGATTATAATTGACATTAGGGACCATTCTTGCTGTCGTATATTCAGTGAGTTTTGACAAGGGTGTAATGGCATGTGTCTACCATTATAGTAACACACAGAGTAGTTTCATTGCCCTAAACATCCTCTATGCTCTGCCCATTTATCCTTCCCCACTCTTCAACCCCCAGCAATCACTGAACGTTTTGATGTCTCTATAGTTTTGCCTTTTCCATAATGTCATATAGTTGGATTCATATAGTAAGTGGTCATTTGAGATTGGTTTCTTTCACTTAGTAGTATGTATTTGAGTTTCCTCTATGTCTTTTAATGGCTTCATAGCTCACGTGCTTTTTTTCTGCAACAAAAGCCACATTCAAAGATGATTGCTTTCATTGCTGAATAATATTCCACTGTGTCGATGTAGAGGTTTGTTTATCCAGGCACTTACGAGTCTATAGTAACCAGTGTGGAGCCGGGGAAGCCATAAATGGCCTGGTTGTGGCGAAGGCCTGGAGCCTATGTCGATAGGAGCCATGGAGGTTGGAGGCATTAGATCTTAGAGCCATAGGGGAAGGCCTGGAGCTTGGGTTGACAGGGTCTGTCCCATAGCCTGTGGCTATAGAAACCTGCCTGGTGTTGAGTTCACTGAATTGTGCCTGGCATTGGAGTTGATGTTGAAGTCAGGTGTTACATTTGCTCTTCTCTCTGCACATACATAGTATCTCTTTCCATGCTGCACTACCCAGGTTTAGGGGCGGGGTAATGCAGATAATATAAAACTCTCTTTTATACTCTATTTTATGCCGTTTTTCTTACTTTTCTACTCCACAAACGTGCTATAACCTCTCACCTGGATTCCTTGTCTCTTTTGAAGACACTTTGATGCACGGATGGCTGTTCAAATTGATGTTTCTGTGAAGGAATAAGTGCTGAAAAGTTCTGTTTTGCCATTTTGTCCATGGCATTCTTCTCTGTTAACTGAAAAAATATTTTTACTGAATAACATATTGTTAAAAATTGTCATACCCTTGGTTTAGCTCTGGAAGTTTCTCCTTTAGAGCAAGTTCCTTTCATAGTTCTCTATAGAAAGACTATAGTTGTAAAATGTTGGTAGAGATGATATTTTGTGTGTAGAATTAAGGACCGATTACACATAAATGTTTAGCGGACAGTAAACATTTGTGAGTAATCTGTTCTTCCACACAAAAAGAAGGTCTATAGCTTTAGGAAAGGGAAAATTATCAAGATTATTCAGACAATATAAAATGAGTTGAGAAAATTGAAGGGAATGTTTATACTTGAATGAGACCTCATGGAGAAAGACAAAATAAGGAAGCCATGGGAGAATATTTGCTTTCTCGGAACCACAAAAGTGAGGAAAGCCAAGAGCACAGCTGGAGTTGCACCAGATCAAGTAGACATTCCATCAGAGCCTGAACTGAGAATGCACCATTCCTAGTCACCTTGATAACAGCCCCATTTTCTGTTAATAATACTCTATGAGAAAAATCTTGCAAAAATAGAAAAGGCAGAGTCACATGCGGTTCAGTGTGTTCCACCTTGGCAGACGGTCTTAGGAGGAGTTTTGGAAGGATCGTGCTGCAGGCAATGGATGAGATAATGATGAGAACTTTTCCAGCTCTGTATAAAAAGGCAAGCGAAATATATGCTTGTGAATTTTTGGCTGCTTTTTTATGCTGTATTTTCAGATCAATTTTATCCCAGTTAATGTGAATATAAACTCTGATTGTTATGGTTATCTCTCATGGGGTGTCTATTATTTTGTCAGAAATTGTATCAGGAACTTTATATCAATCACTAAATTACACATTTCCAAGCTGCATATGAATTAGGTATTACTATGATTATTTTACAGATGAAGAAGATGAGACTCAGAGCAATACATAAGTTGCCCAAGGTCAGAGAGCAAGTAAGTACCAGAAATAAAAGCCAGAGAAATCTAATTCCCATATCCTTGCTCTTTCAATGATGTTTCAGAGTTGATTACAAAAAGAATTGTTCTGTGTGCCCAGGATAATTTACTACCTACTAAATTTAACCATAGGGCAGTCTTATAAACAGGGTAGAGTATGCAGTTAAGATAAAATTTGAGAGGAAAAATTAAATTAAAATAGTATATAACCAATGATCAGAATATTCTCTCAGTATTTTAGAAATTTATGTAAGAATAAACTAGATACTGATAAAAAGTCACATTCTTTATGCACAAATCTTGTAAGTAGCTACTGTTAAAGAGAGGATATTATTTACCTAGAAGAAACTGGGGTTGTCAACCACTATATAATCATTCGTGGGGTGAATGTCTTTTTTATTTTAGGCCTCTGGCTGATGGATCCAAGAGGTAGATACGTGATGTCAAAATATTCTCTTTTATAGGTAATTACAATTTACAATGGAAGATACAGAGGCCACAAGGTAGTAGAGTTGAGTTATATTAACAGAAAATCTTGTTAGAGAAAAGAACCACCTCTCACTATCATGTTCAATGGCAAAGATTAATAGAAGGTACAGCAAAATGGACACACATGCGAGTATACCCACATTGATATTGGAAGTAACTTTTTTCTTATATACTATAAATCATATCCCAGAATATACTCATAATGTGTACACTTATTGGGATATTACAATCAACGTACAAAATATGTACCTTATGTACATTGACTGTGATGTACATATGTGTACACAATACAGATGTATGAAAAATGTACATAATCTGTACAATATTACATTTATATGTACATAATGTGTACACAGTAGGTATGTACATAATGTGTACAATATGTAAATATATTGTAATACAATGATTTCATATAATCACAACAGCATATATAATCACAATACACATATACATAATATCAATATAAATGTACATATTGCACACATATACATTTACATTTATTGTGATATTACGATATGTACACATGTACATCATGCACACGTGCAGATTTGCGGTATATACACGTGTACGTAAGTGCACAGTATGTACATATGTACACTACACATATGTTCATATAATGAAGATATGTACCTTCTGTACAGGAGTACACAGTATGTACAATATGTACACGTATATACTAGGTACACATATAGGTGTATACCCACTTTGGTAACCGGAGAGATTTCTATCTAATATACTAAATATAAAATCCCAGAATGTAGTCATAGTGTGTACATTTATTGTCGTATTGTGATAAATGTATTAAATAGGCACAATCTGTACATGTACTCTGCTGTACATAGGTGTACACAATGCACATGTACAAAAAATGTACATAATCTGTAAAATATGTACCTATATATTTCTATAATGTGTACACAATGCATAGGTACATAATGTGTGCACTATGCACATTCCTTAAAATATCAGTGATAAAATATATATAATCACAGTAAGATATATAATCACACTAATACATATATGTCGTGTAATATCACCAAAAGGTACGTATTGTACACATTAGGTATGTATTAGGTACATATGTATAGTGCACATATTATGAAAATATATATGTATCATGATAACACGGTATGTACACGTATACAAATATGTGCCTACTATTTAAACAATGTACACATGCAGAAATAGGTGCAAACTATATGCCTATGCACAGCAGGCTATCACTACAGTTCTGCTCATAGCAGCCTCAATGCCCACCCTGGCTGCTTAAAGACCCCCTGGCTAGGGGGCTGTGGGTACAGCTGCTGTGGCCCGGCTATTTTGAAAATGTGGTGTAATATGATACTGGCAACCTATCACACAGAAATGATAATGTTATTGTGGTTCTTTACATATTAGGCAATAGTTCTAGTTACACATTTGGCATATTGACAAAAATGTCATCCTCACCCCATTGACATTAGAATTGAAAGCATAGGAGGGTTTCACCCCTTGCAATGTTTAATTCAATATAATTGTTTTCTTGTTTACATTAGTGACCATATCAGAGCACGGTGTACATCTCTTGCACTATTCAGAATATTTCTCTATGGGCAGCAACATTTTTCTCTCCTTATCTGGATATTAGGAAGAATATCACAGGACCGGCTTACAGCGCCAGTCACATCGTGAGCAATGTCATCTGTAATCCCCTAGTTATTAAGAACAATGTAACGGGGGTCTCGTGTGCTTTTGGAGATATTTGGAGTAATATCCTTTTAGTTTCTGGATATTAGAAACAATACTACAGTGGTGGTGTACACTTCCTGCGATATTGAGAGTATACTCATCCTCTGTCCCTGGGATATTAGGAACTACATCGCAGAAGCGTTGCACTTTGCCTATAATATTGGAACAATCACAGAGTGTACACCTTCTTTCATTGTGAGAGAAATACCTACTTAGGATATGATGGATAATATCACAATATAGACACACATGGGTATATACCCACTGTGATATTGGAGGTCATTTTTATCTAATATACTAAAAGTCATAACCCGGAAAAACTCATAATGTGTAGACTTATTGGGATATTACACTCAATGTACAGAATATGTAACATATGTACATTGACTGTGATGTACACACATGTACACAATACAGATGTACAATAAATGTACATAAACTGTATCATTTGTACGAATATATGTACAATATGTGCACACAATAGGTATGCACATAATGTGTACAATATGTACATTTATTGTAATATCACAATGTTATATAATCAAAACTGCATATAAAATCACAATACACATGTAATATGTAATATCAATATAAATGTACATGTTGCAAACAAGATGTACATTTACATTTATTGTGATATGTAAACATGTACGTCATGTACCCATTATGTACAGATGCACAATATATGCAAGTGTACATATGTGGGTACAGTATGTACATATGTACACTACACATGTGTACATATAATGTAGATATGTACCTTCTGTACCCGAGTACATTCTATGCACAATATGTACACATATAAACGATGTACACACCTGGGTGTACAACCACTTTGGTAACCGGAGAAATTTCTGTCTAATATACAAAATATAATAATTCAGAATGTAGTAATAGTGTGTACATTTATTGGCATATTGCAATAAATGTATAAAATAGGTACAATCTGTACATTTACCCTGCTGTACATATGTGTACACAATGCACATGTACAAAAAATGTACATACTCTGTAAAATATGTACCTACATATTTCTATAATGTGTAAACAATGTATAGGTACATAATGTGTACACTATGCACATTCCTTAAAATATCAGTGATAAAATATATATAATCAAAATAACGCATATAATCACAGTAATATATATATATATCATGTAATATCACAAAAAAGTACATATTGTACACAGTAGATACGCATTAGGTCTATATGTATTGTGCACATATGTACATATATATTTATCATAACACCATGTGTACACTTATACCAATATGTGTTCATTATTAAAACTATGTACCTAGGCCGGGCGCGGTGGCTCAAGCCTGTAATCCCAGCACTTTGGGAGGCCGAGGAGGGTGGATCACGAGGTCAGGAGATCGAGACCATCCTGGTCAACATGGTGAAACCCCGTCTCTACTAAAGATACAAAAAATTAGCTGGGCATGGTGGCGCGTGCCTGTAATCCCAGCTACTCGGGAGGCTGAGGCAGGAGAATTGCCTGAACCCAGGAGGCGGAGGTTGCGGTGAGCCGAGATCGCACCATTGCACTCCAGCCTGGGTAACAAGAGCGAAACTCCGTCTCAAAAAAAAATAAAAATAAATAAATAAAATAAAACTATGTACCTGTGCAGAACAGGCTATTACCACAGCCCCCCTCGTAGCAGCCCCAAGGCCCACCCTGGCTGCTTAAAGACCCCCTGGCTAGGGAGCTGTAACCACATTCCCCGCCAGAGGGCCCGTAACAGCTCCCAGGCTGACGCTGGCTGCTTAGGGACCCCCCGGCTAGGGCGCTGTGCCCGGCTATTTTGAAAATGTGGTGTAATATGATGCTGGCGACCATATCATATGGAAATGATGTTATTCTGGTTTTTGATATACTAGGCAATAGTTCTAGTTACACCTCTGCCATATTGACAAAAATGTCATCCTCACACCCCTGGACATTAGAATTGAAATCATAAGGGGGTTTCACCCCTTGCAATGTTAAATTCAATAGAATTGTTTTCTTGTTTACATTAGTGACCATGTCAGAGCACACTGTACTCCTCTTGCCGTATTCAGAGGATTTGCCTATGGGCAGCAACATTATTCTCTCATTCTCTGGATATTAGGAACAATATCACAGGACCGGTGGACAGCCCCAGTCATATCGTGAGTAATGTCATCTGTAATCCCTTAGTTATTAGAAAAAATATCACGGGGGTCTTGTGTGGTTTATCAGATACTTAGAGTAATATCTTTTCCGTTTTTGGATATTAGACACGATACTACAGTGGTGGTGTACACTTCCTGCGATATTCAGGGTATAATAATCTTTTGTCCCCAGGATATTAGGTAGTACATTAAAGAAGCCTTGTACTTTGCCTGTGATATTGGAACAATCACAGAGTGAACACTTGCTTTCAAAATGAGAGTAATACCTACTTAAAATATGATGGATAATATCAAAAACTGGACACACATGGGTGTATACCCACTTTGATATAGAAATTTTTATCTAATATACTAAAAATCATATATCACAATATACTCATAATGTGTACACTTATTGAGATGTTACAATCAATGTGCAGAATACATACCATATGTACATAGTGTTATGTACATATGCGTACACAATACAGATGTACCAAAAACGTACATAATCTGTACAATATGTGCAATTACAGGTACATAATGTGTACACAATAGGTATGTACGAAATGTGTGCAATATGTACATTTATTGTAATATTACAATGATATCACAACAGCATATAAAATCACAATACACAAGTAATACATAATATAAATGTACATATTGCACACATCGTGTACATTTACATTTATTGTTGTATCACAGTGTGTACACATGCACATCATGTACCCATTATGTACACATGTACAAAATGTGCACATGTACATATGTGTGAACAGTATGTACATGTGCACACTATGTACACATAAATACATATAATGTTGACATGTACATTTTGTACATGAGTACCTAATATGCACAATATGTACACGTATAAACTATGTACACAACTGGGTGTACACCCACTTTTGTCAATGGAGTAATTTCTAATATGGTAAAAATTATATTTTAGAATGTACTCATAATGTGTACATTTATTGGCATATCACAAGAAATGTATAAAATAGGTACAGTCTGTACATTTACTCTGCTGTGCATAGGTGTACACAATACACATGTAGAAAAAGTGTACATAATCTGTAAAATATGTACCTATATATTTCTATATTGTGTACACAATACATAGGTATATAATGTGTACACTATGCACATTCCTTAAAATATTAGTGATAAAATATATTTAATCACAATAAGATATATAATCACAGTAATATATATTGTCTAATATTACAAAAAAGTACATATTGTACACATTAGGTATGCATTAGGTACATATGTATTTTGCACCTATTATGTCAATATAAATTTATCGTGGTAACACCATATGTATGCATGTACATATATATACCCGATATTAAAACTATTTACACATGTAGTAATAGGTGCAAACTATGTACCGATGCACAGCACGCTATTACCAAAGCCCCCCTTATAGCAGCCCCCAGGCCCAGCCTGGCTGCTTAGAGACCCCCTGGCAATTGGGCTGTGCCCACAAACACTGCTCGAATGTCTGTAGCAGCCCCCATGCCCACCCTGGCTGCTTAGGGACCCCCTGACTAGGTGTCTGTGCCCACAGCCCATGCCAGAGTGCCCGTAGCGGCCCCCAGGCCAACCATGGCTGCTCAGGGACCCCTGGCTGGGTCGATGTGCTCACAGACCCCACCAAAAAGCCCAGAGCAGCCCCCAGGCCCACCCTGGCTGTTTAGGGGTCCCCTCGCTTGTGGGCTCTGCCCACAGCTGCTGAGGCCCAGCTACTTTGCAAATCCGGTGTAATATGATACTGGCAACCATATTATATAAAAATGATAATCTTATTCTGTTTTTTTGTATATTAGGCAATAGCTCCAGTTACACCTCTGCCATATTGACAAAAATGTCATCCTCACCCCCATTGACATTAGAATGAAAATCATAGGGGAGTTTCATTCTTTGCAATGCCTAATTCAATCTAATTGTTTTCTTGCTTACATTAGTGACCATATCAAAGCATGGTGTACACCTCTTGCCGTATTAAGAATATTTCCCTATGGGCAGTAACATTTTCCTCTCCTTCTCTGGATATTAGGAACAATATTCCAGGACCAGAGTACAGCCCCAGTCACGTTGTGGGTGATGTCATCTGTAATTCTCTAGTTATTAGAAACAATATCACGGGGGGCTTGTGTGCTTTCTGAGATATTTGGAGTAATATCCTTTCCGTTTTTGAACATTAGAAACAATACTACAGTGGTGGTGTACACTTCCTACGATATTCAGGGTATGGTCATCTTTTGTCCTCAGGATATTATTAACTACATCACAGACGAGTTTTAGTTTGCCTTGATATTGGAGCAATCCGAGAGTGTAAACCTGCTTTCACAATGAGAGAAACACCTACTCAGGATATGATGGATAATATCACAAAATGGACACACATAAGTGTATACCCACTTTGATATTGAAAGTAATTTTTATCTAACATATTAAAAATCATATCCCAGAATATACTTATAATGTGTACTCTTACTGAAATATTACAAACAATGCACAGAATATGTACCATATGTACGTTGACTGTGATGTACATATGTGTGCACCATACAGATGTACAATAAATATACATAATCTGTACAATATGTACATTTATGTGTACATAATATGTACACAATAGGTATGTCCATAATGTGTACAATATGTACATTTGTAATACCACAATGATATCAGAACAGCATATACAATCACAATACACATGTAATACATAATATAAATGTACGTATTTCACACATGTACATTTACATTTATTGTGGTATGACGATGTGTTTACATGTACAGCATGGACCCATTATGTACGGATGTACAATAAATTCAGGTGTAGATATATGTACATAGTATGTACATATGTACGCTCTGTACCCATACATACATATAATGTAGATATTTACCTTCTGTACACAAGTACATAATATGCACAGTATGTACATGTACAAAGTATGTGCACACATAAGTTTACACCCACTTTGGTAACCAGAGTAATTTCTATCTTATATTCTAAATGTAATATCACAGAATGTACTCATAATGTGTACATTTATTGGCATATATCACAATAAATGTATAAAGTAAGTAAGATCTGTACATTTACTCTGTGTACCCAATACACAAGTAAATAAAATGTACATAACCTGTAAAATATGTTTCTTTCTATTTCTATAATTTGTGCACAATGCATAGGTACATAATGTGTATAATATGTACATTTGTAATGTCACAATGATATCATATCACAACAGCATATATAATCACAATAAATGTAATACATAATATAAACGTACATATTGCAAACATTATGTATATTTACATTTATTGTGATATGATGTGTACACATGTACATCATGTTCCCATTATGTACAGATGTACAATATATGCAGGTGTACATATGTGTGCACAGTATGTACATATGTATGCTACGTACACCTATGTATATATAATGTAGACATGTACATTCTGTACATGAGTACATAATATGCACAACATGTACATGTATAAACTATGTGCGCACCTTGGTGTAAACCCACTTTGGTCACCGGTGTAATTCCTATCTAATATGCTAAAAATTATATCCCAGAATGTACTCATGTGTACATTTATTGACATATCACAATAAATGTATAAAATAGGTATAGTCTGTACATTTACTCTGCTGTACATATGTGTACAAAATACACATGTAGAAAAAATGTACCTAATCTGTAAAATATGTACCTATTTATTTCTATAATGTGTACACAATGCATAGGTACATAAAGTGTACTCTATGTACATTTCTAAAAATTTCAGTGGTAACATACATATTATCACAATAAGATATATAATCAATAATATGTAGATATCACATAATATCACCAGAAAGAACATATTGTTTATATTAGGTACGTATAAAGTACATATTTATTGTACACATATTATGTACATATATGTTTATTGTGATAGTAACATATGTACATGTGTACAAATATGTGCCCATTATGTAAACCATCTACACATGTAGAAATAGGTGCAAACTGTGTACCTGTGAAGAGCAGGGTATCCCCACACCTCCCGCCAAAGGGCCTATAGCAGCTTCCAGCTCCACCCTGGCTACGTAGGGACCCCCTGGTTAGGTGGCTGTGCCCATAGCCCCTGCCAGAGTGTCAGTAGCAGCCGCCAGGCCCTCCCTGGATGCTGAGAGACCCTCTGGCTATGTGGCTGTTACCACAGCCACCGCCAGAGGGCCCGTAGCAGCCCCCAGACAAACCACAAAGGGCCCGTAGCAGCCCCAATGCCCAACCTGGTTGCATAGGGACACCCGCGCTTGGCTGCCATGCCCACAGCTGCTGGGGCCCAGATATTTTGAAAATGTGGTGTAATATGATACTGGCAATCATATCATATGTAAATAATAATTTTATCCTTTTTTATTATATAGTAGGCAATAGCTGTAGTTACACCTCCGACATTTTGACAAAAATGTCCTCCTCACCCACTTGAAATTAGAAAAAAAATTATAGGGGAGGTTAACACCTTGCAATATTTAATTCAATATAATTGTTTTCTTGTTTACATTAGTGACCATACCACAGCACGGTGTACTACTCTTGCCGTATTCAGAGGATTTGTCTATGGGCAGAAACATTCTCCTCTCCTTCTCTGGATATTAGAAATATTATCACAGGACCCGCAAACAGCTGCAGTGATATCGTGAGTAATGTCATCTGTAATCCCCTAGTTATTAAAAACAACTTCACGGGGGTCTTGTGCAATTAATGAGATACTTAGAGTAATGTTTGGATTTTGGTATTTTACATGAGAGAGCACACTGAGTTGGTGTATATACACCAAAACAAAGTAGAAAAGGGAATTGTATATTGTTTCTGACAGATTATATTCAGAGCAATTTTGCTTTTAACATTCGGGTGCCTAGATAATATTTAGATTTTTTTCGATTCACGTAAAATTAGAATTTCAAAAATTTACAGGAGAGAGCATACTGAGTTGGTGTATATACTCGAAAACAGAGTAGAATAAGGCATTGTATATTTTGTCTAACAGACTATATTCAGAGCCATTTCCATTTAACTTTGAAGCGCCTAGATATTATTTAGATTTTTTTCGATTCACGTAAAATTAGAATTTCGGTATTTTACATGAGAGAGCATATTGAGTTTGTGTACATACTCCAAAACAGAGTAGAAAAGGGCATTGTATGTTTTTTCTGACAGATTTTATTCAGAGCAATTTTGCTTTTAACAATGGGGAGCCTAGATAATATTTAGATTTTTTTCGATTCACATTAATTTAGAATTTGGGTATTTTACATGAGAGACCATACTGAGTTGGTGGATATACTCCAAAACAGAGTAGAGTAGGGCATTGTATATTTTTTCGGACAGATTATATTCAGAGCAATTTTGTTTTTAACATTGGGGTGCCTAGATAATATTTAGAATTTTTCGATTCGGGTAAAATTAGAATTTCTGTATTTTACATGAGAGAGCACACTGAGTTCGTGTATATACTCCAAAACAGAGTAGAATAAGGCATTGTATATTTTTCCTAAGAGAATATATTCAGAGCCATTTTCTTTTAACTTTGGGGCGCCTACATATTATTTAGATTTTTTTCGATTCGTGTAAAATAAGAATTTCGGTATTTTACATGAGAGAGCATATTGAGTTGGTGTATATTCTACAAAGTAAAGTAGAAAAGGACATTGTATATTTTTTCTAACAGATTATATTCAGAGCAATTTTGCCTTTAACATTGGGGTGCCTAGATAATATTTAGATTTTTTTCGATACGCTTAAATATAGAATTTCTGTATTTTACTTTAGAGAGCATATTGAGTTGGTTTATATACTCCAAAACAGAGTAGAATAGGGCATTGTATATTTTTTCTGACAGATTATATTCAGAGCAATTCTTCTTTTAACATTGGGGTGCCTAGATAATATTTAGATCTTTTTCGATTCGCGTAAAATTAGAATTTCGGTATTTTACATGATTGAGTATACTGAGTTGGTGTATATACTCTAAAACACAGTAGATTACGCCCTTGTATATTTTTCCTGACTGGTTATATTCAGAGCAATTTTGCTTTTAACATTGGGGTGCCTAGATAATATTTTGATTTTTTTCGATTCTTGTAAAATTTGAATTTCGTTATTTAACATGAGAGAGCATATTGAGTTGGTGTATATTCTGCAAAACAGAGTAGAAAAGGGCATTGTATATTTTTTCTGACAGATTATATTCAGAGGAATTTTGTTTTTAACATTGTGATGCCTAGATAATATTTAGATTTTTTTCCATTCGCTTAAATATAGCATTTCTGTATTTTACATGAGAGAGCATACTAAGTTGGTGTATATACTCCAAAACACAGTAGAATATGGCATTGTATATTTTTTCTGACAGATGATATTCAGAGCAATTTTGTTTTTCACATTGGGGTGCCTAGATAATATTTAGATTTTTTTCGATCCTCTTAAATATAGAATTGCTGTATTTTACATGAGAAAGCATACGGAGTTGGTGTATATACTCCAAAACACAGTAGAATAGGGCATTGTATATTTTCTGACAGATTATATTCAGAGCAATTTTTTTTAACATCGGGGTGCCTAGATAATATTTAGATTTTTTCGCTTCGGGTAAAATTAGAATTTCTGTATTTTACATGAGAGAGCATACTGAGTTGGTGTATATACTCCAAAACAGAGTAGAATAAGGCATTGTATATGTTTTCTAACAGACTATATGCAGAGCCATTTTCTTTTACCTTTGGGGCACCTAGATATTATTTAGGTTTTTTTAGATTCGGGTAAAATGAAAATTTCGGTATTTTACATGAGAGAGCATATTCAGTTGGTGTATATACTCCAAAACGGAGTAGAAAAGGGCATTGTATATTTTTTCTGAAATATTATATTCAGAGCCATTTTTTTTTAACATTGGGGTGCCTAGATAATATTTAGATTTTTTCGCTTCGGGTAAAATTAGAATTTCTGTATTTTACATGAGAGAGCATACTGAGTTGGTGTATATACTCCAAAACAGAGTAGAATAAGGCACTGTATATTTTTCCTTACAGACTATATTCAGAGCCATTTTCTTTTAACTTTGGGACACCTAGATATTATTAAGTTTTTTTCGATTTGCGTAAAATTAGAATTTCGGTATTTTACATGAAAGAGCATATTGAATTGGTGTATATACTGCAAAACAGAGTAGAGAAGGGCATTGTATATTTTTTCAGACAGGTTATATTCAGAGCAATTTTGCTTTTAACATTGGGGTGCCTAGATAATATTTAGATTTTTTCGATTCGGGTAAGATTAGACTTTCGGTATTTTATAAGAGAAAGCATATTGAGTTGGTGTATATACTACAAAACAGAGTAGAAAAGGGCATTGTATATTTTTTCTGACAGATTATATTCAGAGCAATTTTGCTTTTAACATTGCAGTGCCTAGATAATACTTAGATATTTTCGATTCGGGTAAAATTTGAATTTCGATATTTTACATGAGATATCGTACTGAGTTGGTGTATATATTCGAAAACAGAGTAGAATAAGGCATTGTATATTTTTTCTAACAGACTATATTCAGAGCCATTTTTCTTTAACTTTGGGGCCCCTAGATATTATTTAGATTTTCTTCGATTTACGTAAAATTAGAATTTCGGTATTTTACATGAGAGACCATATTGAGTTGGTGTATATACTACAAAACAGAGTAGAAAACGGCATTGTATATTTTTCCTGACAGATTACATTCAGAGGAATTCTGCTTTTAACATTGGGGTGCCTAGATAATATTTAGATTTTTTTCGATTCGCTTAAATATTCAATTTCTGTATTTTGCATGAGAGAGCATATGGAGTTGGTGTATATACTCGAAAACACAGTAGGTTAGGGCATTATATATTTTATCTGACAGCTTATATTAAGAGCCATTTTGTTTTTAACATTGGGGTGCCTTGATAATATTTAGATTTTTTTTGATTCGCTTATATATAGAATTTCTGTATTTTACATGAGAGAGCATATGGAGTTGGTGTATATACTCCAAAACAGAGTAGAAAATGGCATTGTATATATTTTCTAACAGACTATATTCAGAGCCATTTTCTTTTAACTTTGGGGCACCTAGATATTATTTAGATTTTTTTTTATTTCCGTAAAATTAGAATTTCAGTATTTTACATGAGAGAGCATATTGAGTTGGTGTATATACTCCAAAACAGAGTAGAAAAACGCATTGTATATTTTTTCTGACAGACTATATTCAGAGCAATTCTGTTTTAAGATTGGGGTGCCTAGATAAAATTTAGATTTTTTTCGATTCTCGTAAAATTAGAATTTCGGTATTTTACATGAGAGAGCATACTGAGTTGGTGTATATACTTTAATACAGAGTACAATAGGGCATTGTATATTTTTTCTTACAGATTATATTCAGAGAAATTTTGCTTTAAACATTGGGGTGCCTAGATAATATTTAGATTTTTTTCGATTCACGGAAAATTAGAATTTCGGTATTTTACATGAGAGAGCATACTGAGTTGGTTTATATACTCCAAAATAGAGGAAAATAAGGCATTGTATATTTTTTCTGACAGATTATATTCAGAGCAATTTTTTTTTAACATTGCGGTGTCTAGATAATACTTAGACTTTTCGATTCTGGTAAAATTAGAATTTTTGTATTTTACATGATAGGGCATACTGAGTTAGTGTATATACTCCAAAACAGAGTAGAATAAGGCATTGTATATGTTTTCTAACAGACTATATTCAGAGCCATTTTCTTTTAACTTTCGGATGCCAAGATATTATTTGGAATTTTTTAGATTCGCATAAAGTTGTAATTTAGGTATTTTATATGAGAAAGCATATTGAGTTTGTGTATATACTCCAAAACAGTGTAGAAAAGGGCATTGTATATTTTTTCTGACAGATTATATTTAGAGAAATTTTGTTTTTAACATTGGGGTGCCTAGATAATGTTAAATTTTTTCGATTTGTGTAAAATTAGAACTTTTGTATTTTACCTGAGAGAGCATATTGAGCTGGTGTATATTCTTCAAAACCGACTGGAATAGGGCATTGTATATTTTTTCTGACAGATTATATTTAGAGCAATATTGCCTTAAACATTGGGGTGCCTAGATAATATTTAGATTTTTTTGATTCACGTTAAATTAGAATTTCGGTATTTCACATGAGAGAGCATACACAGTTGGTGTATATACTCCAAAACAGAGTAGAATACCGCATTGTATATTTTTTCTGACAGACTATATTCAGAGCAATTTTGCTTATAATATTGGGGTGCCTAGATAATATTTATATTTTTTTCGATTCGTGTAAATATAGAATTTCTGTATTTTACATGAGAGAGCATATGAAGTTGGTGTATATAGTTTAAAACAGAGTAGAATAAGCATTGTATATTTTTCCTAACAGATTATATTCAGAGCAATTTTGTTTTTAACATTCGTGTGCCTAGATAATATTTAGATTTTTTTCGATTCACATAAAATTAGAATTTCGGTATTTTACATGAGAGAGCATACTGAGTAGGTGTATATACAGCATAACAGAGTAGAAAAGGGCACTGTATGTTTTTTTTATCAGATTATATTCAGAGCAATTTTTTTTTTAACTTTGGGGTGCCTAGATAATATTTAGATTTATATTTTAATTCGCTTATATGTAGAATTTCTGTATTTGACATGAGAGAGAATACTGAGTTGGTGTATATACTCCAAAAAAGAGTAGATTAAGGCATTGTGTATTATTATAAAACAGAGTATTTTCAGAGCAATTTTCTTTTAACTTTGGGGCGGCTACATATTATTTAGATTTTTTTCAGTTCACGAAAAATTACAATTTCTGCATTTTACATGAGAGAGCATATTGATTTGGTTTATGTACTCCAAAACAGAGTAGAAAAGGACATTGTATATTTATCTGACAGATTATTTTCAGAGCTATTTTGTTTTTAACATTGGGGTTCCTAGATAATATTTAGATTTTCTTCAATTCGGGTAAAATTAGAATTTCTGTATTTTATATGAAAGAGCATACTGAGTTGGTGTATATACTCTAAAAGCAATTAGAATAAGGCATTATATATTTTTTCTATCAGACTATATTCAGAGTCATTTTCTTTTAACTGTCGGGTGCCTAGATATTATTTAGATTTTCTTCGATTCAGGTAAAATTAGAATTTCTGTATTTTACATGAAAGAGCATACTGAGTTGGTGTATATACTCCAAAAGTAATTAGAATAAGGCATTGTATATTTTTTCTATCAGACTATATTCAGAGTCATTTTCTTTTAACTGTCGGGCGCCTAGATATTATTTAGATTTTCTTTGATTCGGGTAACATTAGAATTTCAGTATTTTACATGAGAGAGCATACTGAGTTGGTGTATATACTCCAAAACAGAGTAGAATTAGGCATTGTATATTTTTTTTACAGACTATATAAAGAGCTATTTTCTTTTACCTTTTAAAGTCCTAGATATTATTTAGATTTTTTTCAATTCGCGGAAAATTTGAATTTCGTTATTTTACATGAGAGAGCATACTGAGTTGGTGTATATACTCCAAAACAGAGTAGAATAATGCATTGTATATTTTTCTTGACAGATTATATTAAGAGAAATTTTGCTTTTAACTTTGGGGTGCCTAGATAATCTTTAGATTATTTTAGATATTTTTCTATTCTGGTAAAATTAGAATTTCGGTATTTCACATGAAAGAGCATAATGAGTTGGTGTATGTACTCAAAAACAGAGTAGAATAGGTCATTGTATATTTTTTCTGATAGTTTATATTCAGAGCAATTTTATTTTTAACATTGAATTTCCTAGATAATATTTAGATTTTTTTCGATTCGAGTAAAATTAGAATTTCACTATTTTACATGAGAGAGCATACCGACTTGGTGTATATTCTCCAAAACAGAGTAGAATAAGGCATTGTATATTTTTTTTACAGACTATATTCAGAGCCATTTTATTTTAACTTTGAAACGCCTAGATATTATTTGGATTTTTTTTGATTCGCGTAAAATTAGAATTTCGGTATTTTACATGAAAGAGCATACTGAGTTGGTGTATGTACTCTAAAACAGAGTAGAATAATGCATTGTATATTTTTTCTGACAGATTATATTCAGAGCAATTTTGCTTTTAACACTGGGGTGCCTAGATAATATTTAGATTTCTTTCCATTCGCTTAAATACAGAATTTTTGTATTTTACATGAGAGAGCATATGGAGTTGGTGTATATACTCCAAAACAGAGTAAAAAACGGCATTGTATATTTTTTCTAACTGATTATATTCTAGGAAATTTTGCTTTTAACATAGGGATGCCTAGATAATATTTAGATTTTTTTCGATTCGCTTAAATATAGAATTTATGTATTTTCTATTAGAGACCATATGGAGTTCGTGTATATACTCCAAAACAGAGTAGAATAGGGCATTGTATATTTTTTCTGACAGATTATATTCACAGCAATTTTGTTCTTAACATTGGGGTGCCTAGATAATATTTAGATTTTTTCGATTCGGGTATAATTAGAATTTGATATTTTACATGAGAGAGCAGAGTGAGTTGGTATATATACTTTAAAACAGAGTAGAATAAGGTATTGTATATTTTTTCTAACAGGCTATATTCAGAGCCATTTTCTTTTAACTTTGGGGCGCCTAGATATTCTTTAGATTTCTTTCGATTCGTGTATAATTAGAATTTCAATATTTTACATGAGACAGCATTTTGAGTTGGTGTATATACTCCAAAACAGAGTAGGAAAGGACATTGTATATTTTTTTTAAGATTATATTCAGAGCAATTTTGTTTTTAACTTTGGGGTGCCTAGATAATATTTAGATTTTTTCGATTCGGGTAAAATTAGAATTTCTGGATTTTACATGAGAGAGCATACTGAGTTGGTGTATACACTCCAAAACAGAGTAGAATAAGGCATTGTATATGTTTTCTAACAGACTATATTCAGAGCAATTTTCCTTTATCTTTTGGGCGCCTAGATATTATTTCGATTTTTTTCGATTCACGTAAAATTAGAATTACTGTATTTTACATGAGAGAGCATATTGAGTTGGTGTATATATTCCAAAACAAAGTAGAAAAGGACATTGTATATTTTTTCTGACAGATTATATTCAGAGCAATTTTGCTTTTAACACTGGGGTGCCTAGATAATATTTAGATTTTTTTCCATTTGCTTAAATACAGAATTTTTGTATTTTACATGAGAGAGCATATGGAGTTGGTGTATATACTCCAAAACAGAGTAGAATAGGGCATTCTATATTTTTTCTGACAGATTATATTCAACGCAATTTTGTTTTTCACATAGGGGTGCCTAGATTATATTTAGATTTTTTCGCTTCGGGTAAAATTAAAATTTCTGTATTTTACATGAGAGAGCATATTGAGTTGATGTATATACTACAAAACAGAGTAGAAAATGGCATTTTATATTTTTTTCTGAAAGACTGTATTCAGAGCAATTTTGCTTTTAACATTGGGGTGCCTAGATAATATTTAGATTTTTTTCGATTCGCTTAAATATAGAATTTTTGTATTTTACATGAGAGAGCATATTGAACTGGTGTATATTCTCCAAAACAGAGTAGAATAAGGCATTGTATATTTTTTCTAACAGACTATATTCAGACCCATTTTCTTTTAACTTTGGAACGCCTTGTTATTATTCAGATTTGTTTCGATTCACGTAAAATTATAATTTCGTTATTTTGCATAAGAGAGCATATTGAGTTTGTGTATATACTCCAAAACAGAGTAGAATAGGGCATTGTATATTTTTTCTGACTGATTATATTCAGAGCATTTTTGTTTTTAACATTGGGGTGCCTAGATAATATTTAGATTATTTCGATTCTGCTAAAATTAGAATTTCTGTATTTTACATAAGACAGCATATGGAGTTGGTGTATATATTACAAAATAGAGTAGAATAGGGCATTGTATATTTTTTCTGACAGATTATATTCAGAGTAATTTTGTTTTCAACATTAGGGTGCCTGGATAATATTTAGATTATTTTTGATTCGCTTAAATATAGAATTCCTGTATTTTATATGAGAGAGCATATGGAGTTGTTTTATATATTCCAAAACACAGTAGAATAGGGCATTGTATATTTTTTCTGACAGATTATATTCAGAGCAATTTTTTTTTATCATTGTGGTGCCTAAATATTATTTAGATTTTTTTCAATTCGCATAAAATAAGAATTTCGGTATTTTACATGAGAGAGCATATTGAGTTGGTGTATACACTCCAAAACAAGGTAGACAAAAACATTGTATATTTTGTCAGACAGATTATATCAAGAGCAATTTTGCTTTAGACATTGGGGTGCCTAGATAATATTTAGATTTATTTCGATTCACGTAAAATTAGAATTTCGGTATTTTACATGAGAGAGCATACTGAGTTGGTGTATATACACCAAAAGAGAGAAGAAAAGGGCATTGTATATTTTTTCTGACAGATTATATTGAGAGCCATTTTGTTTTTAACATTAGGGTGCCTAGATAATATTTAGATTTTTTTCTATTCGCTTAAATATAGAATTTCTGTAGTTTGCATGAGTGAGCATGTAGAGTTGGTGTATATACTCAAAAAAGAGTAGAATAGGGCATTGTATATTTTCTCCAAGAGTTTATATCCAGAGCAATTTTGTTTTTAACATTGGGGTGCCTTGACAATATTTAGATTTTTTTGATTCGGGTAAAATTAGAATTTCTCTATTTTACACGAGAGAGCACACTGAGTTGGTGTATATACTCCAAAACATAGTAGAATAAGGTATTGTATATTTTTTCTAACATACTATATTCAGAGCCGTTTTCTTTTAACTTTGGGGCACTTAGATATTATTTAGATTTTTTTTGATTTGCTTAAATATAGAATTTCTGTATTTTTCATT
This sequence comes from Callithrix jacchus, assembly GCF_049354715.1. Lineage (NCBI taxonomy): Eukaryota > Metazoa > Chordata > Mammalia > Primates > Cebidae > Callithrix > Callithrix jacchus. The sequence goes on along the minus strand of NC_133522.1, from coordinate 361,687 downwards.
AGAGAGCACGTAGAGTTGCTGTATATACTCAAAAAAAGAGTAGTATAAGGCATTGTATATTTTTTCTGAGAGTTTATATGCAGAGAAATTTTGTTTTTAACATTGGGGTGCCTTGGTAATATTTAGATTTTTTTGATTCGGGTAAAACTAGTTTCTGCATTTTACACGAGAGACCATAGTGAGTTGGTGTATATACTCCTAAATATAGTAGAATAAGGCATTGTATATTTTTTCTAACATATTATTCAGAGCCATTTTCTTTTAACTTTATGGCGCCTAGATATTATTTAGATTTTTCTCGATTCACTTAAAAGTAGAATTTCTGTATTTTACATGAGAGAGCATGTGGAATTGGTGTATATACTCCAAAATAGAGTAGAAAAGGGCATTGTATATTTTTTCTGACAGATTATATTCTGAGCAATTTTGCTTTTAACATAGGGGTGCCTAGATAATATTTACACATTTTTCAATTCGCTTAAATATAGAATTTCTCAATTTTATATGAGAGAGCATATGGAGTTGGTGTATATACTCCAAAACAGAGTATAATAGGGCATTGGATATTTTTTCTGACAGATTACACTCAGAGCAATTTTGTTTTTAACATTGGGGTGCCTAGATAATATTTAGAGTTTTTTTGATTCTCTTAAATATAGAATTTCTGTATTTTCCATGAGAGAGCAAATGGAGTTGGTGTATATACTCCAAAAGAGAGTAGAATAAAGCATTGTGTATTTTTTCTGACAGATTATATTCAGAGAAATTTTGTTTTTAACATTGGGGTGCCTAGATAATATTTAGATTTTTTTTGATTCATTTAAATATAGAATTTCTGTATTTTACATGAGAGAGCATATGGAGTTGGTGTATATGCTCCAAAATAGAGTAGAAAAGGGCATTGTATATTTTTTCTTACAAATTATATTCAGAGCGATTTTGTTTTTAACATTAAGGTGCCTAGTTAATATTTAGATATGTTAGATTTGCTTAACGATAGAATTTCTTTATTTTACACGAGAGAGCATATGAAGTTGGTGTATATACTCCAAAACAGACTAGAATAGGGCATTGTATATTTTATCTGACAGATTATATTTACAGCAATTTTGTTTTTAACAATGGGGTGCCTAGATAATATTTAGATTTTTTCAATTTGGGTAAAATTAGAATTTCTGTATTTTACATGATAGAACATACTGAGTTGGTGTATATACTGCAAAACAAAGTAGAATAAGACATTGTATATTTTCTCTAACAGACTATATTCAGAGCCATTTTCTTTTAACTTTGGGGTGCCTAGATATTATTCAGATTTTTTTCGATTGGTGTAAAATTAAAATTTCGGTATTTTACATGAGCGAGCATACTGAGTTGGTCTATATACTCCAAAACAGAGTAATATAAGGCATTGTATATTTTTTCTAACAGTCTATATTAAGAGCCATTTTCTATTAACTTTGGGGCGCCTAGATAATATTTAGATTTTTTTCGATTTGCGTATAATTAGAATTTCTGTATTTTAAATGAAAGAGCATATTGAGTTGGTGCCTATACTCCAAAACAAAGTAGAAAAAGGCATTGTATACATTTTATGACAGATTATATTCAGAGCAATTTTGCTTTTAACATTGGGGTGCCTTGATAATATTTAGATTTTTTTCGATTCACGTAAATTTAGAATTTTTTTATTTTACATGAGAGAGCATATTGAGTTGGTGTATATTCTGCAAAACAGAGTAGAAAAGGGCATTGTATATTTTTTCTGACAGATTATATTCAGAGAAATTTTGTTTTTAACATAGGGGTGCCTAGATAATATTTAGATTTTTTTCAAGTCGCTTCAATATAGAATTTCTGTATTTTACATGAGAGAGAATATGGAGTTGGTGTATACTCGAAAACAGAGAAGAATCAGTCATTGTATATTTTTTCTGACAGATTATATTCAGAGCAATTTCTTTTTTAACATTGGGGTTCCTAGATAATATTTAGATTTTTTCGATTCGGATAAAATTAGAATTTTTGTATTTTATATGAGAGAGCATACAGAGTTGGTGTATATACTCCAAAACAGAGTAGAATACTGCATTGTATATTTTTTTTACCAGTCTATATTAAGAGCCATTTTCTTTAAACTTTGGGGCGCCTAGATATTATATAGATTATTTTCGATTCGCATATAATTAGATTTTCCATATTTTATATGAGACAGCATATTGAGTTGGTGTATATACTCCAAAACAGAGTAGAAAAGGGCATTGTATATTTTATCTGACAGATTATATTTACAGCAATTTTGTTTTTAGCATTGGGGTGCCTGGATAATATTTAGATTTCTTTCGATTCGCTTAAATATAGAATTTATGTATTTTACATGAGAGAGCATATGGAGTTGGTGTATATACTCCAAAACAGAGTAGAATTGGGCATTGTATATTTTTTCTGACAGATTTTATTCAGAACAATTTTGTTTTTAACATTCGGGTGCCTAGATAACATTTAGATTTTTTCGATTCACGTAAATTATAATTTCTGTATTTTCCATGAGAGAACATTCTGAGTTGGTGTATATACTCCAAAACAGAGTGGAATAAGGCATTGTATAATTTTACTAACAGAGTACATGAAGAGCCATTTTCTTTTAACTTTGGGGTGCCTAGATATTATTTAGATATTATTTAGATTTTTTCGATTCGTCTAAATTTATAATTTCGGTATTTTACATGAGAGAGCATGTGGAGTTGGTGTATATACTCCAAAACAGAGTAGAAAAGCGCATTGTATATTTTTTCTGACAGATTATATTCAGAGCAATTTTGATTTAAATATTGGGGTGCCTAGGTAATATTTAAATTTTAACTATTCTTGTAAAATTAGAATTTCTATATTTTACATGAGAGAGTACACGAAGTTTGTGTATATACTCCAAACAGTGTATAATAAAACATTGCATATTGTTTTAACAGACTATATTCAGAGACAGATTCTTTTAACTTTGGGGTGCCTAATAATTATTTAGATTTTTTTCGATTCGCGTATAATTAGAATTTCTGTATTTTACATGAGATAGCATATTAAGTTGGTGTATATACTACAAAACAGAGTAGAAAAGGGCATTGTATATTTTCTCTGACAGACTATATTCAGAGCAATTTTGCTTTTAACATTGGGGTGCCTAGATAATATTTAGATTTTCTTCGATTCGCTTAAATATACAATTTATGTATTTTACATGAGACAGCATGGGGAGTTGATGTATATATTCCAAAACAAAGTAGAATAAGACATTGTATATTTTCTCTAACAGACTATATTTAGAGCCATTTTCTTTATCTTTGGGGCGCCTAGATATTATTTAGATATTTTCCGATTTGCGTATAATTAGAATTACGGTATTTTACATTAGAGAGCATACTGAGTTCGTGTATATACCCCAAAACAGAGTAATATAAGGCATTGTATATTGTATCTAACAGTCTATATTAAGAGCCATTTTCTATTAACTTTGGGGCGCCTAGATATTATTTAGATTTTTTTCGATTCACGTATAATTAGAATTTCCGTATTTTACATGAAAGAGCATATTGAGTTAGTGTATATACTACAAAACAGAGTAGAAAAGGACATTGTATATTTTTTCTGACAGATTATATTTAGAGCAATTTTGTTTTTAACATAGGGGTACCTAGATAATATTTAGATTTTTCTCAAGTCTCTTAAATATAGAATTTCTGTATTTTACATGAGAGAGCATATGGAGTTGGTGTATACCTTAAAACAGAGAAGAATCGGGCATTGTATATTTTTTCTGACAGATTATATTCAGAGCAATTTTGTTTTTAACATTGGGGTGCCTAGATAATATTTAGGTATTTTCGATTCGGGTAAAATTGGAATTTCTGTATTTTACATAACAGAACATACTGAGTTGGTGTATATACTCCAAAACATAGTAGAATACGGCATTGTATATTTCTTCTAACAGACTATATTCAGAGCCGTTTTCTTTTAACTTTGGGTCGCCAGGTTATTATGTAGATTTTCTTTGATTCGCGTAAAATTGGAATTTTGGTATTTTACATGGGAGAGCATATTGAGTTGGTGTATATACTCAAAAACAGAGTAGAAAAGGGCATTGTATATTTTTTATGACAGATTGTATTCAGAGCAATTTTGTTTTTAACATTGGGGTGCCTATTTAATATGTAGATTTTTTTGATTCGGGTAAAATTAGAATTTTGTTATTTTACATGAGAGACCATACTGAGTTGGTGTATATACTCCAAAACAGAGTAGAATAAGGCATTGTATATTTTTTCTAACAGACTATATTCAGAGCCATTTTCTTTTAACTTTGGGGCACGTAGATATTATTAAGATATTTTTGATTCGTGTAAAATTTGGATTTCGGTATTTTACATGAGAGAGCATATTGAGTTGGGGTATATACATTAAAACTGAGAAAAAAAGAGCATTGTATATTTTTTCTGACAAATTATATTCAGAGCAATTTTGCTTTTAACATTGGGGTGCCTTGATAATATTTAGATTTTTTTTGTTTCGCTTAAATATAGAATTTCTGTATTTTACATGAGAGCATATTTAGGTGGTGTATATACTCCAAAACAAAGTAGAATAGGGCCTTTTATTTTTCTTCTTACAGATTATATTCAGAGCAATTTTGTTTTTAGATAATATTTAGATTTTTTTCGATTCACCTAAAATTAGGATTTCGGTATTTTACTTGACAGACCATATTGAGTTGGTGTATATACTCCAAAACAGAGTAGAATAAGGCATTGTATATTTTTTCTAACAGACTACATTTAGAGGCATTTTCTTTTTTTTTTTTATTTTTTATTGGATTATAGGTTTTGGGGTACATGGGCAAAGCATGCAAGATAGTTGCGTAAGTACCCACATGGCAGTGTGCTTTGATTTTCTCCTCCCCTTCACCCACATTTGGCATTTCTCCCCAGGATATTTCTTTCCACCTCCCCCTCCCACTGGCCCTCCCCGTTTTCCCCCAATAGACCCCAGTGTTTAGTACTCCCCTTTCTATATCCATGTGTTCTCATTTTTCATCACCCACCTATGAGTGAGAATATGCGGTGTTTTATTTTCTGTTCTTGTGTCAGTTTGCTGAGGATGATGTTCTCCAGATTCATCCATGTCCCTACAAATGACACAAACTCATCATTTCTGATTGCTGCATAATATTCCATGGTGTATATATGCCACATTTTTCCAATCCAGTCTATTATCAATGGGCATTTGGGTTGGTTCCAGGTCTTTGCTATTGTAAACAGTGCTGCAATGAACATTCGTGTACATGTGTCCTTATAGTAGAACGATTTATAGTCTTTTTGATATATACCCAGTAATGGGATTGCTGGGTCAAATGGAATTTCTATTTCTAAGGCCTTGAGAAATCGCCACACTGTCTTCCACAATGGTTGAACTAATTTACACTCCCACCAACAGTGTAAAAGTGTTCCTTTTTCTCCACATCCTCTCCAGCATCTGTTGTCTCCAGATTTTTTAATGATCGCCATTCTAACTGGCGTGAGATGGTATCTCAATGTGGTTTTGATTTGCATCTCTCTGATGACCAGTGACGATGAACATTTTTTCATATGACTGTTGGCCTCATGTATGTCTTCTTTCATAAAGTATCTGTTCATGTCCTTTGCCCAGTTTTGAATGGGCTTGTATGTTTTCTTCCTGTAAATCTGTTTGAGTTCTTTGTAAATTCTGGATATCAGCCCTTTGTCAGATGGGTAGACTGCGAAAATTTTTTCCCATTCTGTTGGTTGCCGATCCACTCTAGTGACTGTTTCTTTTGCCGTGCAGAAGCTGTGGAGTTTCATTAGGTCCCATTTGTCTATTTTGGCTTTTGTTGCCAATGCTTTTGGTGTTTTGTTCATGAAGTCCTTGCCTACTCCTATGTCCTGGATAGTTTTGCCTAGATTTCCTTCTAGGGTTTTTATGGTGCCAGGTCTTATGTTTAAGTCTTTAATCCAACTGGATTTAATTTTAGTGTAAGGTGTCAGGAAGGGGTCCAGTTTCTGCTTTCTGCACATGGCTAGCCAGTTTTCCCAACACCATTTGTTAAACAGGGAATCCTTGCCCCATTGCTTGTTTTTGTCAGGTTTATCAAAGATTGTATAGTTGTATGTATGTTGTGTTGCCTCTGGTGCCTCTGCTATGTTCCATTGGTCTATATCTCTGTTTTGGTACCAGTACCATGATGTTTCGATTACTATAACCTTGTAGTATAGTTTGAAATCCGGTAGTGTGATGCCCCCCGCTGTGTTCTTTTTGCTTAGAATTGACTTGGCTATGCGGGCTCTCTTTTGGTTCCATATGAAGTTCATGGTGGTTTTTTCCAGTTCTGTGAAGAAAGTCAATGGTAGCTTGATGGGGATAGTGTTGATTCTGTAAATTACTTTGGGCAGTATAGCCATTTTCACGATATTAATTCTTCCTAACCATGAACATGGAATGTTTCTCCATCTGTTTGTGTCCTCTCTGATTTCGTTGAGAAGTGGTTTGTAATTCTCCTTGAAGAGGTCTCTTACGTTCCTTGTGAGTTGTATTCCAAGGTATTTTATTCTTTTTGTAGCAATTGCAAATGGCAGTTCACTCTTGATTTGGCTTTCTTTAAGTCTGTTATTGGTGTAGACGAATGCTTGTGATTTTTGCACATTGATTTTATATCCTGAGACTTTGCTGAAGTTTCTTATCAGTTTCAGGAGTTTTTCGGCTGAGGTGATGGGGTCTTCTAGGTGTACTATCATGTCGTCTGCAAATAGAGACAATTTGGCTTCCACCTTTCCTATTTGAATACCCTTTATTTCTTTTTCTTGCCTGATTGCTCTGGCTAGAACTTCCAGTACTATATTGAATAGGAGTGGTGAGAGAGGGCATCCTTGTCTAGTGCCAGATTTTAAAGGGAATGCGTCCAGTTTTTGCCCATTCAGTATGATATTGGCTGTTGGTTTGTCATAAATAGCTTTTATTACTTTGAGATACGTTCCATCGATACCGAGTTTATTGAGGGTTTTTAGCATAAAGGGCTGTTGAATTTTGTCAAATGCCTTCTCTGCGTCAATTGAGATAATCATGTGGTTTTTGTTTTTGGTTCTGTTTATGTGGTGAATTACGTTGATAGACTTGCGTATGTTGAACCAGCCTTGCATCCCCGGGATGAATCCTACTTGATCATGATGAATAAGTTTTTTGATTTGCTGTTGCAATCGGCTTGCCAATATTTTATTGAAGATTTTTGCATCTATGTTCATCATGGATATTGGCCTGAAGTTTTCTTTTGTTGTTGGGTCTCTGCCGGGTTTTGGTATCAGGATGATATTGGTCTCATAAAATGATTTGGGAAGGATTCCCTCTTTTTGGATTGTTTGAAATAGTTTTAGAAGGAATGGTACCAGCTCCTGCTTGTGTGTCTAGTAGAATTCGGCTGTGAACCCGTCTGGACCTGGGCTTTTTTTGTGTGGTAGGCTGTTAATTGCTGCCTTAACTTCAGACCTGGTTATTGGTCTATTCATAGTTTCAGCTTCCTCCTGGTTTAGGCTTGGGAGGACGTAGGAGTCCAGGAATTTATCCATTTCTTCCAGGTTTACTAGTTTATGCGCATATAGTTGTTTGTAATATTCTCTGATAATGGTTTGAATTTCTGTGGAATCTGTGGTGATTTCCCCTTTATCATTTTTTATTGCATCTATTTGGTTGTTCTCTCTTTTATTTTTAATCAATCTGGCTAGTGGTCTGTCTATTTTGTTGATCTTTTCAAAAAACCAGCTCTTGGATTTATTGATCTTTTGAAGGGTTTTTCGTGTCTCAATCTCCTCTAGCTCAGCTCTGATCTTAGTTATTTCTTGTCTTCTGCTGGGTTTTGAGTTTTTTTGATCTAGCTCCTCTAGCTCTTTCAATTTTGACGATAGGGTGTCAATTTTGGATCTCTCCATTCTCCTCATATGGGCACTTATTGCTATATAGTTTCCTCTAGAGACTGCTTTAAATGTGTCCCAGAGGTTCTGGCACGTTGTGTCTTCATTCTCATTGGTTTCGAAGAACTTCCTTATTTCTGCCTTCATTTCGTTGTTTACCCAGTCAACATTCAAGAGCCAGTTGTTCAGTTTCCATGAAGCTGTGCGGTTCTGGGTCGGTTTCTGAATTCTGAGTTCAAACTTGATTGCACTATGGTCTGAGAGGCTGTTTGTTATGATTTCAGTTGTTTTGCATTTGTTGAGCAGTGCTTTACTTCCAATTATGTGGTCAATTTTAGAGTAGGTGTGATGTGGTGCTGAGAAGAATGTGTATTCTGTGGATTTGGGGTGGAGAGTTCTGTAAATGTCTATCAGGTTTGCTTGCTCCAGGTCTGAGTTCAAGCCCTGGATATCCTTGTTGATTTTCTGTCTGGTTGATCTGTCTAGTATTGACAGTGGAGTGTTAAAGTCTCCCACTATTATTGTGTGGGAGTCTAAGTCCTTTTGTAAGTCATTAAGAACTTGCCTTATGTATCTGGGTGCTCCTGTATTGGGTCCATATATGTTTAGGATCGTTAGCTCTTCTTGATGTATCGATCCTTTTTGCGCTGGTTTCTTCCCATCTTTGTGGATTTGTCCGCTGGTCGTCTGCGTAGTTGCTGTCTTTTCGATTGGGTCTCTGAGTGGACACCCAGAATGTTGATGATGAAGTATTTCTGTTGCTTGGTTTCCCTTCTACCAGTCTAGCCCCTTCGCTGTATGACTGCTGAGTTCCGCTCCAGACCCTGCTTGTCTGGGGTGCACCTCTAGCAGCTGTGGCACAGCGAGGGATGCTACCAGTTTCTTTTTCTGCTATCTTTGTCCCAGGATGATGCCTGCCTAATGTCAGTCTTTTGTATATAGAGGGGTCAGGTAACTGCTTGAGGAGACAGTTTGTACTTTATATGTGCTTAATTGCTGAGCTATGACCTCTGTTGTTCATTCAGGGCTGTTAGGCTGCTATGTTTGATTCTGCTGCAACAGAGCTCATTAAAAAACCCTTTTTTTCCCTCAAATGCTCTGTGTTGAGGGGTTTGGGCTTTACTTTTGGATGTTCGATGAGGTGTCCTGCCCAGCTAGAAGGCAGACTAGCCACTGTTTGGCTGCTGAGGCTCCGCCCTGCTGTTGTGTGATTTGCCCTGTTCCTGCAGGCTCTGCTGTGCTCTCCACCACACACTGTGGAGGAGTCTTTTCGTTGTAGCGTGTTGCCTCGGTAACGGCAGGCTGCGTCAGCAGTGGGCGTGTATCTCAGTAGGGACGGGTTGCCTCGGCAACGGCTGGCTGCGTCAGCAGTGGGCGTGTATCTCAGTTGAGGTGGGTTGCCTCCGTAGTGGTGGACGCCCCTCCCCCACAGAGCGTCTCAGACCATCTGCCCGGGATAGTTTGAAATCTCGGTTTTGTTCGTCCCACTGCGTATCCCAAACGATATGATCCTGCAATCCCCTGGGCTGGCCTACTGTCCAAGTCTCATCCAGTCTCAAGTCCAGCCCTCTCAAGTCTCAGGTTGCCGGTTCAACAGGGCACCCGGACAAGCGTGCCCTATAGGGATTGCTGGGTAGGGCCGGCCGCCACCGCCCCGGCTGCCAGCTTCGCCAGGCAGACCTACTGCCTGGCGTCCTGTGTCTTCTTTATACTTGGGAGTTTCCCCGTTCTGTGGGCAACAACGATCAGTCTGGAAATGCAGCTCGGACTCACCGTTTGCGGATTCAACGTGAGCTCCAATCCTGGGTTGTTCTCACAGCACCATCTTGAGTCCTCCTGCCTCAGAGCCATTTTCTTTTAACTTTGGGGCGCCTAGATATTATTTATATTTTTTTCGATTCCTGTAAAATTAGAATTTCGGTATTTTACATGAGAGAGCAGACTGAGTTTGTGTATATACTACAAAACAAAATTGAAAAGGGCATTGTAAATTTTTTCTGACAGTTTATATTCAGAGCAATTTTGCTATTAACAATCGGGTGCCTAGATAATATTTAGATTTTTCTGGATTCACGTTAAATTATAATTTCGGTATTTTACTTGAGAGAGAATACTGAGTTGGTGTATATACTCCAAAACAGAGTAGAATAAGGAATTGTTTATTTTCTCTAACAGACTATATTCAGAGCCATTTTCTTTTAACTTTGGGGCAACTAAATATTTTTGAGATTTTTTTGGATTCGCGTAAAATTAGAATTTCTGTATTTTACATGAGAGAGCATATTGAGTTATGGTATATACTCCAAAACAGAGTAGAACAGGGCATTGTATATTTTTTCTGACAGATTATATTCAGAGCAATTTTGCTTTTAACATTGGGGTGCCTAGATAATATTTAGATTTTTTTCAATTCACGTAATATTAGAATTTTGGTATTTTACATGAGAGAGCATACTGAGTTGCTGTATATACTCCAAAACAGAGTAGAATAAGACATTGTATATTTTTTCTAACAGACTATATTCAGAGACATTTTCTTATAACTTTGGGGCGCCTAGATAGTATTTAGACTTTTTTGATATGCGTAAAATTAGAATTTCGGTATTTTACATGAGAGCATATTGAGTTGGTGTATATACTCCAAAAAAAAAGTAGAAAAGGGCATTGTATATTTATTCTGACAGATTATATTAAGAGAAATTTTGTTTTTAACATTGGGGTGCCTAGATAATATTTAGATTTTTTTCAATTCACGTAAAATTAGAATTTGAGTATTTTACATGAGAGAGCAAACTGAGTTGGTGTATATACTCCCAAACAGAGTAGAATAGTTCATTGTATGTTTTTTCTGACAGATTATATTCAGAACAATTTAGTTTTTAACATTGGTGTGCCTAGATAATATTTAGATATTTTCGATTCGGGAAAAATTAGAATTACTGTATTTTATATGAGAGAGCATATTGAGTTGGTGTATATACTACAAAACAGAGTAGAAGAGGGCATTGTATATTTTCTCTGACAGATTATATTCAGAGCAATTTTGCTATTAACATTGTGGTGCCTAAATAATATATAGATTTTTTTCGATTTGCTTAAATATAGAATTTCTGTATTTTACATGAGAGAGAATATGGAGTTGGTGTATATACTCCAAAACAGAGTAGAATAGGGCATTGTATTTTTTTTTGACAGATTATATTCAGAGCAATTTTTCTTTTAACACTGGGGTGCCTGGATAGTATTTAGAATTTTTTTGGATTCACGTAAAATTAGATTTTCGGTATTTTACATGAGAGAGCATACGGAGTTGGTGTATATACTCCAAAATAGAGTAGAATAAGGCATTTTATATCTTTTCTGACAGACTATATTCAGAGCCATTTTGATTAAACTTAGGGGCGCCTAGATATTATTTAGATTTTTTTCGATTCATGTAAAATTAGAATTTCGGTATTTTACATGAGAGAGCATATTGAGTTGGTGTATATACTTCAAAACAGAGTAGAAAACGGCATTGTATATTTTTTTCGACGGATTATATTCAGAGCAATTTTGCTTTTAAAATTGGGGTGCCGTGATAATATTTAGATTTTTTTCGTTTTAGGTAAAATTAGAATTTCGTTATTTTAATTGAGACAGCATACTGAGTTAATGTATATGCTCCAAAACAGAGTATAAAAAGGCATTGTATATATTTTCTAACAGACAATATTCAGAGACCTTTTCTTTTAACTTTCGGGCGCCTTGATATTTTTTAGATTTTTATCGATTCACGTAAAATTAGAATTTCGGTATTTTACATGAGAGAACATATTGAGTTGGTGTATATAATCCAAAACAGAGTAGAATAGGGCATTGTATATTTTTTCTGACAGATTATATTCAGAGCAATTTTGCTTTTAATATTGGGGTGCCTAGATAATATTTAGATTTTTTTCGTTTCACGTAAAATTAGAATTTCGGTATTTTACATGAGAGAGCATACTGAGTTAATGTATATACTCCAAAATAGAGTAGAAAAAGAAATTGTATATATTTTCTAACAGACTATATTCAGAGACATTTTCTTTTAACTTTGGGGCACCTAGATATTATTTAGATTTTTATCGATTTGCGTAAAATTAGAATTTCGGTATTTTAAATGAGAGAGCATATTGAGTTGGTGTATATACTACAAAACAGAGTAGAAAGGGGCATTGTATATTTTTTCTGACAGATTATATTCAGAGAAATTTTGCTTTTAACATTGGGGTGCCTAGATAACATTTAGATTTTTTTTGATTCGCTTAAATATAGAATTTCTGTATTTTACATGAGAGAGCATACTGATTTGGTGTATATACTCCAAAACAGAGTAGAAATGGGCATTGTATATTTAATCTGACATATTATAATCAGAGCAATTTAGTTTTTATCATTGGAGTGCTTAAATAATATTTAGATTTCTTTCAATTCGAGTAAAATTAGAATTTCGGTACTTTACATGGGAGAGCATACTGCGTTGGTGTATATACTCCAAAACAGAGTAGAATAAGGCATTATATGTTTTTTCTAACAGACTATATTCAGAGCCATTTTCTGTTAACTTTGAGGCGCCTAGATATTATTTAGATTTCTTCAATTCGCGTAAAATTAGAATTTTGGTATTTAACATGAGCGCATATTGAGTTGGTGTATATACTCCAAAACAGAGTAGAAAATGGCATTTTATATTTTCTGACAGATTATATTCAGAGCAATTTTGCTTTTAACATTCGGGTGCCTAGGTAATATTTAGATTTTTTTCGATTCACGTAAAATTAGAATTTCGGCATTTTACATGAGAAAGCATACTGAGTCGGTGTATATACTCCAAAACAAAGTAGAATAGGGCATTGTATATTTTTTCTGACAGATTATATTCAGCGCAATTTTGCTTTTAACATTGGGGTGACTAGATAGTATTAAATTTTTTTCGATTCGCTTAAATATAGAACATCTGTATTTTACATGAGAGAGCATATGGAGTTGGTGTATATACTCCAAAACAGAGTAGAATAGGGCATTGTATATTTTTTCAGAAAAATTATATTCAGAGAAAGTTTGTTTATAACATTGCGGTGTCTAGATAATATTTAGATTTTTTCGATTCGGGTAAAATAAGTATTTCTGTATTTTACATGAGTGAGCATACTGAGTTGGTGTATATATTCCAAAACAGAGTAGAATAAATCATTGTACATTATTTCTTACATACTATATTCAGAGCCATTTTCTTTTAAATTTGGGGCGCCTAGATATTATTTAGATTTTTTCAATTCGCTTAATATTAGAATTTCACTATTTTACATGAGAGAGCATATTGAGTTTGTGTATATACTCCAAAACAGAGTAGAAAAGGGCATTGTTTATTTTTTCAGACAGATCATATTCACGGCAATTTTGCTTTTAACATTCACGTGCCTAGATAATTAGATTTTTTCAATTCGGGTAAAATTAGAATTTTCGTATTTTACATGAGAGGGCATACTGAGTTGGTGTATATACTCCAAAACAGAGTAGAATAAGGCATTGTATATTTTTTCTGAAAGATTATATTCAGAGCCATTTTGTTTTTAACGTTGGGTTGCCTAGATAATATTTAGATTTTTTTCGATTCACATAAATTTTGAATTTCGGGATTTTACATGGGAGAGCATATTGTGTTGGTGTATATACTACAAAACCAAGTAGAATAAGGCATTGTATATTTTTTCCAACAGACGATATTCAGAGCCATTTTCTTTTAACTTTGGGGCCACTAGACATTATTTAGATTTTTTTCAATTTGCATAAAATTAGAATTTCGGTACTTTTCATAAGAGAGCATACTGAGTTGGTGTATATACCCCAAAACAGAGTAGAAAAGGGCAATGTCTATTTTATCTGACAGATTATATTCAGAGCAATTTTGCTTTTAACATTGGGGTGCCTAGATAATATTTAGACTTCTTTCGATTCGCTTAAATATAGAATTTCTGGATTTTACATGAGAGAGCATATGGAGTTGGTGTATATAATCCAAAACAGAGTAAAATAGGGAATTGTGTATTTTCTCTGAAAGATTATATTTAGAGGAATTATGATTTTAAAATTGGGGTGCCGAGATAATATTTAGATTTTTTTCTATTCACGTAAATTTAGAGTTTCGGTATTTTACATGAGAGAGCATCCTGAGTTGGTGTATATACTCCAAAACAGAGTAGAATTAGGCATTGTATATTTTTTCTAACAGACTATATTCAGAGAAATTTTCTTTTAACTTTGGGGTGCCTAGATATTATTTAAATTTTTTTCGATTCGAGTCAAATAAGAATTTCGGTATTTTACATGAGAGAGCATGTTCAGTTGGTGTATATACTCCAAAACAGAGTAGAATAGGCATTGTATATTTTTTCGGATGGATTATATTCAGAGCAATTTTGTTTTTATCCTTGGGGTGCCTAGATAATATTTAGATGTTTTTCGATTCGCTTAAATATAAAATTTCTGTATTTTATATGAGAGAGCATATGGAGTTGGTCTACATACTCCCAACCACAGTAGAAAAGGGCATTGTATATTTTTTCTGACAGATTATATACAGAGCAATTTTGCTTTTAACGTTGGGGTGCCTAGATAATATTTAGATTTTTTTCGATTCGCTTTAATATAGAATTTCTGTATTTTACATGAGAGAGCATACTGAGTTGGTGTATATACTCCAAAACAGAGTAGAAAAGGTTATTATATATTTTTTCTGACAGATTATATTCAGAGCAATTTTGCTTTAATATTGGGGTGCCTAGATAATATTTAGATTTTTTTTGATTCACGTAAAATTAGAATTTCACTATTTTACATGAGAGAGCATACGGTGTTTGTGTATATACTTTAAAAGAGAGTAGAATAAGGCACTGTACAGTTTTTCTAACAGAATATATTCAGAGCCATTTTTTTTTAAGTTTGGGGCACCTAGATATTATTTAGATTTTTTCGATTCACGTAAAAGTAGAATTTCGTTATTTTATATGAGAGAGCATATTGGGTTGGTGTATATACTCGAAAAAAGAGTAGAAAAGGTCATTGTATTTTTTTTCTGACAGATTATATTAGGAGCAATTTTGCTTTTAACATTGGGGTGCCTAGATAATCTTTAGATATTTTTTTATTCTCTTAAATATAGAATTTCTGTATTTTACATGAGAGAGCATATGGAGTTGGTGTATATACTCCAAAACAAAGTAGAATAGGGCATTGTATATTTTTTCTGACAGATTGTCTTTTTTTTTTCAGTTTTATTTTATTTTTATTTTTATTTATTTATTTATTTTTTTAAATTTTTTATTGGATTATAGGTTTTGGGGTACATGAGCAGAGCATGCAAGACAGTTGCGTAGGTACACACATGGCAGTGTGCTTTGCTTTTCTTCTCCCCTTCACCCGCATTTGCCATTTCTCCCCAAAATTGCACTTAAGATAATATGTCAGGTGGAGATGCTGACAGATTATCTTAAAAGCAATTTTGTTTTTAACATTAAGGTGCCTAGATAATATTTAGAATTTTTGATTCTGGTAAAATTAAAATTTCTGAATTTTACATGAGAGAGCATATTGAGTTGGTGTATGTACTCCAAAATAGAGTAGAAATGGGCATTGTATATTTTTTCTGACAGATTATATTCAGAGCAATTTTCCTTTAACATTGGGGTGCCTAGATAATATTTAGATATTTTTGTTTCGGGTAAAATTAGAATTTCGGTATTTTACATGAGAGAGCATATTTAGTTGATGTATATATCCAAAACAGAGTAGAATAAGGCATTGTATTTTTTTCTAACAGACTATATTCACAGCCATTTTTTTAACTTTCGTTCACCTTGATATTATTTAGATTTTTTTCGATTTGCATAAAATTAAGATTTCGGTATTTTACATGAGAGAGCATATTGAGTTGGTGTATATACTCCAAACAGAGTAGATAAGGGCATTGTATATTTTTTCTGAAGGATTATATTCACAGCAATTTTGCATTTAATATTAAGGTGCCTATATAATTATATTTTTTTCAATTCGCGTAAAATTAGAATTTCTGTATTTTAGATGAGAGAGCATATTGAGTTGGTGTATATACTACAAAACAGAGTAGAAAAGGAAATTTTATATTTTTTGTTAAAGATTATATTCAGAGCAATTTTCCTTTTAACATTGGGGTGACTAGATAATATTTAGATTTTCTTCGATTCGCTTAAATATAGAATTTCTGGATTTTACATGAGAGAGCATATGGAGTTGGTGTATATACTCCAAAACAGAGTAGAATAGGGCATTGTATATTTTTTCTGACTCATTATATTCAGAGCAATTTTGTTTTTAATATTAAGGTGCCTAGATAATATTTAGATTTTTTTCGATTCACGTAAAATTAGAATTTCGGTATTTTACATGAGAGAGCATACTGAGTTGGTGTATATACTCCGAAACAGAGTAGAATAGGGCAGTTTTTATTTCTTCTGACCGATTATATTCAGAGAAATTTTGTTTTTAATGTTGGGGTGCCTAGATAATATTTAGATTTTTTCGATTTGGGTGAAATTAGAATTTCTCTATTTTCAATGAGAGAGCATATTGAGTGGGTTTATATACTACAAAACAGAGGAGAAAAGGGAATTGTATGTTTTTTCTGACAGATTATATTCAGAGCAGTTTTGCTTTAACATTGGTGTGCCTAGATAATATTTAGATTTTTTCAATTCGCTTAAATATAGAATTTTTGTATTTTATATGAGAGAGTATGTGGAGTTGGTGTATATACTCCAAAACAGAGTAGAAAAGGGCATTGTATATTTTTTCTGACAGATTATATTAAGAGCAATTTTGTTTTTAACATTGGGGTGCCTAGATAATATTTAGATTTTTTCGATTTGGG
Source organism: Callithrix jacchus (assembly GCF_049354715.1). Lineage (NCBI taxonomy): Eukaryota > Metazoa > Chordata > Mammalia > Primates > Cebidae > Callithrix > Callithrix jacchus. The sequence continues at coordinate 344,788 of NC_133522.1, read as the reverse complement.
TAAAATTAGAATGTCGGTATTTTACATGGGAGAGCATATGGAGTTTGTGTATATTCTCCAAAACAGAGTAGAATAAGGCATTGTATATTTTTTCTAACAGACTATATTCAGAGCAATTTTTTTTAACTTTGGGGCGCCTAGATATTATTTAGCTTTTTGTCGATTTGCGTAAAATTATACTTTCGCTATTTTACATGAGAGAGCATACTGAGTTGGTGTATATACTCCAAAACAGAGTAGAATAAGGCATTGTATATTTTTTTAACAGACTATATTCAGTCATTTTCTTTTAAGTTTGGGGCCACTAGATATTATTTAGATTTTTTTCGATACGGGTAATATTAGAATTTCGGTATTTTACATGAGAGAGCATAATGAGGTGGTGTATATACTACAAAACAAAGTAGAAAAGGGCATTGTATACTTTTACTGTCAGGTTATATTCAGAGCAAGTTTGCTTTTAATATTGGGGTGCCTAGATAATATATAGATTTTATTCAATTCACTTAAATATAGAATTTCTCTATTTTAAATGCGATAGCATATGGAGTTGGTGTATATACTCCAAAACAGAGTATAATAGGGCACTGTATATTTTTTCTGACAGATTATATTCAGAGCCATTTTGCTTTTAACATTGGAGTGCCTAGATAATATTTATATTTTTTTCGATTCACGTAAAATTAGAATTTTGGTATTATACATGAGAGTGCATACTGAGTTGGTGTATATACTTTTAAACAGAGTAGGAAAGGGCATTGTATATTTTTTCTGACAGATTATATTCAGAGCAATTTTGTTTTTAACATTTGGGTGCCTAGATAATATTTAGATATTTTTGATTTGCTAAAATTAGAATTTCGGTATTTTATATGAGAGAGCATATTTAGTTGGTGTATATATATAAAACAGAGTAGAATAAGTCATTGTATTTTTTTTCTAACAGACTATATTCAGAGACGTTTTCTTTAACTTTGGAGTGCCACGATACTAATCAGATTTTTTTCGATTCGCGTAAAATTTGAATTTCGGTATTTTACATGAGAGAGCATATTGAGTTGGTGTATACACTCCAAACCAGAGTAGAAATGGGCATTGTATATTTTTTCTGAAAGATTATATTCAGAGCAATTTTGCTTTTAACATTGGGATGCCTAGATAATATTTATATTTTTTTCGATTCACGTAAAATTAGAATTTCTGTATTTTACAAGAGATAGCATACGTAGTTGGTGTATATATTATAAAACAGAGTACAAAAGCGCATTGTATAATTTTTATGACAGATTATATTCAGAGCAATTTTTTTTTTGACATTGGGGTGCCTAGAGAATATTTAGATTTTTTCGATTCGCGTAAAATTTGAATTTCGGTATTTTACATGAGAGAGCATATTGAGTTGGTGTATACACTCCAAACCAGAGTAGAAATGGGCATTGTATATTTTTTCTGAAAGATTATATTCAGAGCAATTTTGCTTTTAACATTGGGATGCCTAGATAATATTTATATTTTTTTCGATTCACGTAAAATTAGAATTTCTGTATTTTACAAGAGATAGCATACGTAGTTGGTGTATATATTATAAAACAGAGTACAAAAGCGCATTGTATAATTTTTATGACAGATTATATTCAGAGCAATTTTTTTTTTGACATTGGGGTGCCTAGAGAATATTTAGATTTTTTCGATTCGCGTAAAATTTGAATTTCGGTATTTTACATGAGAGAGCATACTGAGTTGGTGTATATACTTCAAATCAGAATAGAAAGGGGCATTGTATATTTTTTCTGACAGATTATATTCAGAGAAATTTTGCTTTTAACACTTGGGTGCCTAGATAATATTAAGAATTTTCAATTCGGGTAAAATGAAAATTTCTGTATTTTACATGAGAGAGCATACTGAATTTGTGTATATACTCCAAAACAGAGTAGAAAAGAGCATTGTATATTTTCTCTGACAGATTATATTCAGAGCAATCTTGTTGTTAACACTGGGGTGCCTATATAATATTTAGTTTTTTTGGATTCACGTAAAATTAGAATTTCTGTATTTTACATAAGAGAGTCTACTGAGTTGGTGTATATACTCCAAAACAGAATAAAATACGGCATTGTATATTTTTTCTAAGAGAACATATTCAGAGCCATTTGCCTTTAACTTTGGGGCACCTAGATATTATTTGGATTTTTTTCGATTCGTATAAAATTAGAATTTTGCTATTTTACATGAGAGAGCATACTGATTTGGTGTATATATTACAAAACAGAGTACAAAAGGTCATTGTATATTTTGTCTGACAGATTATATTCAGAGGAATTTTGCTTTTAACATTGGCGTGCCTAGATAATATTTAGATTTTTTTCAATTTGTGTAAAATTAGAATTTCTGTATTTTATATGAGAGGGCATATTGAGTTGGTGTATATAGTACAAAACAGAGTAGAAATTGGAATTGTATATTTTTTCTGACAGATTATAATCAGAGCAATTTTGCTTTTCACATTGGGGTCCCTAGATAATATTTAGATTTTTTTTGATTTGCTTAATACAGAATTTCTGTATTTTACATGAGAGAGCATATCGAGTTGGTGTATATACTCCAAAACAGAGTAGAATAGGGCATTGTATATTTTTTCTGACAGACTATATTTAGAGCAATTTTGTTTTAACTCTGTGGCGCCTAGATATAATTTAGATATTTTTCTATTCAAGTAAATTTAGAATTTCTGTATTTTACAATAGGGAGCCAACTGAGTTGGTGTATATAATCCAAAACCAAGTATAAAATAACATTGTATATTTTTTCTAGCAGAATACATTCAGAGCCATTTTCTTTTATCTTTGGGGCGCCTAGATATTATTTAGATATTTTTCAATTCGCTTAAAATTAGGATTTCGCTATTTTAAATGAGAGAGCATATTGAGTTGGTGTATATACTACAAAACAGAGTAGAAATGAACATTGTATGTTTCTTCTGACAGATTATATTCAGAGCAATTTTGATTTTATTATTGGGGTGCCTAGACAATATTTAGATTATTTTCGATTTACTAAATACAGAATTTTTGTATTTTACATGAGTGAGCATATGGAGTTGGTGTATATACTCCAAAACAGAGTAGAATAGGGCATTGTACATTTTTTCTGACAGACTATATTCTGTGCCATTATCTTTTAACTTTGGGGGGTCTTGATATTATTTAGATTTTGTTCGATTCGCGTAAAATTAGAATTTCGGTATTTTACATGAGAGAGCATATTGAGTTGATGTATATACTACAAAAAAGAGTAGAAATGAATATTTTATATTTTTTCTGACAGATTATATTCAGAGCAATTTTGCTCTTAACCTTGGGGTGCCTAGATAATATTTAGATTTTTTTCGATTCGCTAACATGTAGAATTTCTGTATTTTACATGAGAGAACATACTGAGTTGGTGTATATACTCCAAAATAGAGTAGAAAATTGCATTTTATATTTTTTCTGACACATTATATTCAGAGCAATTTCGCATTTAACATTGGAGTGCCTAGATAATATATAGATTTTTTCGATTCACGTAAAATTCAAATTTTGGTATTTTACATGAGAGAGCAAACTGAGTTTCTGTATATACTCCAAAACAGAGTAGAATAAGGCCTTGTATATTTTTTTTAACTGACTATATTCAGAGCCATTTTCTTTTAATTTTGGTGTGCCTATATTTTATTTAGATTTTTGTCGATTGGCATAAAATATGAATTTTGGTATTTTACATGAGAGAGCATATTGAGTTGGTGTATATACCCCAAAACAAAGTAGAAAAGGGAGTTGTATATTTTTTCAGACAGATGATATTCAGAGCAATTTTGCTTTACACATTGGGGTGCCTAGATAATATTTAGACTTTTTTCAGTTTACGTATAATTAGAATTTCGGTATTTTACATTAGACGGGAATACTGAGTTGGTGTATGTACTCCCAAACAAAGTAGAATAGGGCATTGTATATATTTTCTGACAGATTATATTGAGAGCAATATTGCTTTTAACATTAGGGTTCCTACATAATATTTAGATTTTTTTCAATTCGCTTAAATATAGAATTCTCTAATTTTAGATGAGAGAGCATATGGAGTTGGTGTATATAGTCCAAAACAGAGTAGAATAGGACATTGTATATTTTTTCTGACAGATTATATTCAGAGCAATTTTGTTTTCAACATTCGTTGCTTAGATAATATTTAGATTTTTTCGATTCGGGTAAAATTAGAATTTTTGTATTTTACATGAGAGAGCATATTGAGTTGGTGTATTTACTCCTAAACAGAGTAGAAAAGGGCATTGTATATTTTTTCTGAAAGATTATATTAAGAGTAATTTTGCTTTTAACATTGGGGTGCCTAGATAATATTTAGATTTTTTCGATTCACGTAAAATTAGTATTTCGGTATGTTACATGAGAGAGCATACTGAGTTGGTGTATATACTCCAAAACAGAGTAAATAGGGCATTGTATATTTTTTCTTACAGATTATCTTCAGAGCGATTTTGTTTTTAACACTGGTTGCCTAGATAATATTTAGATTTTTTAGATTCTGGTAAAATTAGAATTTCTATATTTTACATGAGAGAGCATATTGAGTTGGTGTATATACTCCAAGACAGAGTAGAAAAGGGCATTGTATATTTTTTCTGACAGATTATATTCAGAGCAATTTTGCTTTTAACATTGGAGTGCCTAGATTATATTTAGATTTTTTTCGATTTGCTTAAATATAAAATTTCTGTATTTTACATGAGAGGGCATATCGAGTTGGTGTATTTACTCCAAAACAGTGTAGAATATGGCATTGTATATTTGTTCTGACAGATTATATTCAGAGAAATTTTTTTTGAACATTGGGGTGCCTAGATACTATTTAGATATTCTTTGATTAACGTAAAATTAGAATTTTTGTATTTTACATGGGAGAGAATACTGAGTTGGTGTATATACTCCAAAACAGAGTAGAATAAGGCATTGTATATTTTTTCTGACAGATTTCATTAAGAGCAATTTTTTTTATAACACTGGGGTGCCTAGATAATATTTAGATTTTTTTCAATTCGCTTAAATATAGAATTTCTATATTTTACATGAGAGAGCATATGGAGTTTGTGTATATACTCCACAACAGAGTAGAAAAAAGCATTGTATATTTTTTCTTACAGATTATATTTAGAGCAATTTTGCTTTTAACATTGGTGTGCCTAGATAATATTTAGATTTTTTTCGATTTGCTTAAATATAGAATTCCTGTATTTTACATTAGAGAACATATGGAGTTGGTGTATATAATCCAAAACAGAGTAGAATTGGGCATTGTATATTTTTTCTGACAGATTATATTCAGAGCATTTTTTTTTAATATTGAGGTGCCTAGATAATATTTAGATTTTTTTCGATTTACGTAAAATTAGAATTTCACTACTTTACATGAGAGAGAATACTGAGTTCGTGTATATACTCCAAAACAGAGTAGAATAAGGCATTGTATATTTTATCTAACAGACTATATTAGGAGCCATTTTCTTTTAACTTTCGGTCGCCTAGATATTATTTAGATTTTTTTCCATTCGAGTAATATTAGAATTTCTGTATTTTACATGAGAGAGCATATTGAGTTGGTGTATATACTCCAAAACAGAGTAGAAAAGGGCATTTTTTTTCTGACAGACTATATTCAGAGCAATTTTTTTTTTAACATTGGGGTGCCTAGATAATATTTAGATTTTTTCGATTCGGGTAAAATTGGAATTTCGTTATTTGACATGAGAGAGCATACTGAGTTGGTGTGTATACTCCAAAACAGAGTAGAATAAGGCATTATATATTTTTTCTAACAGACTATATTCACAGCCATTTTCATTTAACTTTGGGGCGCCCAGATATTATTTATAGTTTTTCGATTCATGTAAAATTAGAATTTCGATATTTTACATGAAAGAGCATATTGAGTTGGTGTATATACTACAAAACAGAGTAGAAAATAGCATTGAATATGTTTTCTGACAGATTATATTCAGAGCAATTTTGCTATTAACATTAGGGTGCCTAGATAATATTTAGATTTTATTAGATTCGTGTAAATATAGATTTTCTGTACTTTACATGAGAGAGCATATGGAGTTGGTGTATATACTCCAAAACAGAGTAGAATAGGGCATTTTATATTTTTTCTGACAGACTATATTCAGAGCTATTTTGTTTTTAGCATTGGGGTGCTTAGATAATATTTCGATTTTTTCGATTCGCTTAAATATAGAATTTCTGTATTTCAGATGAGTGAGCATAATGAGTTGGTGTACATATTCCAAAAGAGAGTAGAAAATGTCATTTTATATTTTTTCTGACAGATTGCATTCAGAGCAATTTTGCTTTTAACATTCGGGTGCCTAGATAATATTTAGATTTTATTAGATTCGCTTACATATAGAATATCTTTATTTTACATGACAGAGCATGTAGAGTTGGTGTATATATGGCAAAACAGAGTAGAATAGGGCATTGTATATTTTTTCTGACAGATTATATTCAGAGCAATTATGTTTTTAACATTGGGGTGCCTAGATAAAATTTAGATTTATTCGATTCGGGTAAAATTAGAATTTCTGTATTTTACATGACAGAGCATATTGAGTTGATGTATATACTCCAAAACAGATTAGAATAAGGCATTGTATATTTTTTCTAACAGACTATATTCAGAGCCATTTTCTTTTAACATTGGGGATCGTAAATATTATTTAGATTTTTTTTGATTCGCTTAAATGTTGAATTTTTTATTTTACATGAGAGAGCCTATAGAGTTGGTGTATATACTAAAAATCCGAGTAGAATAGGGCATTGTATATTTTTTCTGACAGATTATATTCAGAGAAATTTTGCTTTTAACATTGGGGTGCCTAGATAATATTTAGATTTTTTCAATTCGGGTAAATTTGGAATTTCGTTATTTTATATGAGAGAGCATACTGAGTTGGTGTGTATACTCCAAAACAAAGTAGAATAAGGAATTGTATATTTTTTCTAACAGACTATATTCAGAGCCATTTTCTTTTAACTTTGGGGCCCCTACATTTTATTTAGATATTTTTCGATTCATGTAAAATTAGAATTTCGATATTTTACATGAGAGAGCATATTGAGTTGGTGTATATACTATAAAATAGAGTAGAAAATGGCATTGAATATGTTTTCTGACAGATTATATTCAGAGCAATTTTGCTACTAACATTGGGGTGCCTAGATAATATGTAGACTTTTATCGATTCGCGTAAATATAGAATTTCTGTATTTTACATGAGAGAGCATATGGAGTTGGTGTATATACTCCAAAACAGAGTAGAAAAGGGAATTGTGTATTTTTTTTTACAGATTATATTCAGAGCAATTTTTCTTTTAACATTCGGGTGCCTAGATAATATTTAGATTTTTTTCGATTCTTGTAAATATAGAATTTCTATATTTTACATGAGAGAGCATATTGACTTGGTGTATATACTCCAAAACAGAGAAGAAAGGGGCATTGTATATATTTTCTGACAGATTATATTCATAGCAATTTCGCTTTTAACATTAGGGTGCCTACGTAATATTTAGATTTTTTTCTATTCACGTAAAATAAGAATTTCGGTATTATACATTAGAGAGCATAATGAGTTGGTGTATATAATCCAAAATAGAGTAGAATAAGGCATTGTATATTATTTCTTAAAGACTGTATTCAGAGACATTTTCTTTTAAATTTGGGGCAACTAGATATTAGTTAGATTTTATTCAATTCATGCAAAATTAGAATTTCGGTATTTTACATAAGGGAGAATATTGAGTTGGTGTATATACTTCAAAACAGAGTAGAAACGGGCATTGTATATTTTTTCTGACAGATTATATTCAGAGCAATTTTCCTTTAACATTGGGGTGCCTAGATAATATTTAGATATTTTCGATTCAGGCAAATTTAGAATTTCGATACTTTACATGAGAGAGCATACTGAGTTGGTGTATATACTCCAAAACAGAGTAGAATAAGGCATTGTATATTTTTTCTAACAGACTATATTCAGAGCCATTTTCTTTTAACCTTTGGGCGCCTAGATATTATTTAGATTTTTCGACTCACGTATAATTAGAATTTCTGTATTTTACATGAGACAGCATATTGAGTTGTTGTATATACTCCAAAACTGAGTAGAAAAGAACGTTGTATTTTTTTCTGACACATTGTATTCAGAGCAATTTTTCTTTTAACATTGGGGTGCCTAGATAATATTTAGATTTTTTCTATTCGGGTAAAATTAGAATTTCTGTATGTTACATTATAGAGCATACTGAGTTGGTGTATATACTCTAAAACAGAGTAGAATAAGGCATTGTGTATTTTTTCTAACAGACTATATTCAGAGCCATTTTTTTTAACTTTGGGGTGCCTAGATATTATTTAGATTTTTTTCGATTCATGTAAAATTTGAATTTTGGTATTTTACATGAGAGAGCATATTGAGTTGGTGTATATACTCCAAAACAGAGTAGAAATGGGCATTGTATATTTTTTCTGACAGATTATATTCAGAGCAACTTTCCTTTTAACATTGGGGTGCCTAGATAATATTTAGATTTCTTTCAATTCACGTAAAATTAGAATTTTTGTATTTTAAATAAGAGAGCATACTGAGTAGGTGTATATACTAAAAAACAAAGTAAAATAAGGCATTGAATATTGTTTCTAACAGACTACATTGACAGACATTTGATTTTAACTTTGGGGCCCCTAGATATTATTTAAATTTTTTTCAATTCACGTAAAATTTGAGTTTCGGTATTTTACATGAGAGAGCATATTTAGTTGGTGTATATACTCCAATACAGAGTAGAAAAGGGCATTGTATATTTTTTCTGATAGATTTTATTCAGAGCAATTTTGCTATTAACATTGGGGTGCCTGGATAATATTTAGATTTTTTTCGAATCGCTTGAATATAGAATTTGTGTATTTTACATGAGAGAGCATATGGAGTTGCTGTATATACTCCAAAATAGAGTAGAATAGGGCATTGTATATTTTCTCTGAAAGATTATATTCAGAGAAATTTTGTTTTTAACATTGGGGTGCCTAGATAATATTTAGATTTTTTTGATTCAGGTAAAATTAGAATTTTTGTATTTTATATGAGAGAGCTTATTGAGTTGGTGTATATACTTCAAAACAAAGTAGAATAGGGCATTGTATATTTTTTCTGAGAGATTATATTCAGAGCAATTTTACTTTTAACATTGGGGTGCCTATATAATATTTAGATTTTTTTCAATTCACGTTAATTTAGAATTTCGGTATTTTACATGAGAGAGCGTACTGAGTTGGTGTATATGCTCCAAAAGAGAATAGAATAAAACATTGTATATTTTTTCTGACAGATTATATTCAAAGCAATTTTGTTATTAACATTGGGGCGCCTAAGTGATATTTAGATTTTTTCGATTCGGGTAAAATTAGAATTTCGGTATTTTACATGAGAGAGTATACTGAGTGGGTGTATACACTTCAAGAAAAAGTAGAATAAGTCATTGTATATTTTTTCTAACAGACTATATTGAGAGCCGTTTTCTTTTATCTTTGGGGCCCTAGATATTATTCATATTTTTTTCGATTTGCGTAAAATAACAATTTCGGTAATTTACAGGAGAGAGCATACTGTGTTGGTGTATGTACTACAAAACAGAGTAGAAAAGAACACTGTATATTTTTTCTAACAGATTATATTTAGAGAAATTTCTCTTTTTTACACTGGGATGCCTAGATAATATTTAGACTATTTTTGATTCGCTTAAATATAGAATTTCGGTATTTTACATGAGAGAGCATATTGAGTTGGTGTATATACTCCAAAAGAAAGTAGAAAAGGGCATTCTATATTTTTTCTGACACATTACCTTCAGTGCAATTTTTCTTTTAACTTTGGGGTGCCTACATAATATTTAGACTTTTTTCGATTCGCTTAAATATAGAATTTTTGTATTTTACATGAGAGAGTATATGGAGTTTGTTTATATACTCCAAAACAGATTAGAATAGGGCATTGTATACTTTTTCTGAGAGATTCTATTCAGAGCAATTTTGTTTTTAACAATGGGGTGCCTAAGATAATATTTAGATATTTCGATTCGGGTAGAATTAGAATTTCTGTATTTTACATGAGAGAGCATATTGAGTTGGTGTATATACTCCAAAACAGAGTAGAAAAGGGCAATGTATATTTTTTCTGACAGATTATATTAAGAACAATTTTGCTTTTAACATTGGGGTGCCTAGATAATATTTAGATTTTTTTCAATTCGCTTAAATATAGAATTTCTATATTTTACATGAGAGTGCAAATGGAGTTGCTGTATATACTCCAATACAGATTAGAAAAAGGCATTGTATATTTTTTCTGACAGATTATATTCAGAGCAATTTTATTTTTAACATTGGGGTGCGTAGATAATATTTAGATTTTTTTTGATTCACGTAAATTTAGAATTGCTGTATTTTATATAAGAGAGCATACTGGGTTGGTGTATATATTCCAAAACAGAGTCGAATAAGGCATTCTATATTTTTTCTAACAGACCATTTTCAGAGCCAATTTCTTTTAACATTGCAGCGCCAAGATATTATTTAGATATTTTTCAAATCCCGTAAAATTAGAATTTCTGTATTTTACATGAGAGAGCATATGGAGTTGGTGTATATACTCCAAAACAGAGTAGGAAAGGGCATTGTATATTTTTCTCACAGATTATTTTCAGAGAAAGTTTTCCTTCATCATTCCGGTGGCTAGATAATATTTAGATTTTTTTCGAATCGCTTAAATATAGAATTTCTGTATTTTACATGAGGTAGCATACCGAGTTGCTGTATACACTCCAAAACAGGGTAGAATAGGGCATTCTATATTTTTTCTGTCAGATTATATTCAGAGAAATTTTGCTTTTAAAATTGAGGTGCCTAGATAATATTTATATTTTTTTCGATTCGCTTAAATATAGAATTTCTGTATTTTACATGGGAGAGCATATGGAGTTGGTGAATATACGCCAAAACAGAGTAGAATAGGGCATTGTATAATTTTTCTGACAGATAATATTCAGAGCAATTTTGCTTTTAACATTGGGGTGCCTAGATATTACTTAGATTTTTTTCGATTCGCTTAAATATAGTATTTCTGTATTTTACAAGAGAGAGCATATGGAGTTGGTGTATATACTCCAAAACAGAGTAAAATAGGGCATTGTATATTTTTTCTGAGAGAATTTATTCAGAGCAATTTTCTTTTTAACACTGAGGTTCCTAGATAATATTTAGATTTTTTCGATTCAGGTAAAATTAGAATTTCTGTATTTTAAATGAGAGAGCATCCTGAGATGGTGAATATACTCCAAAATAGAGTAGAATAAGGCATTGTATATATTTTCTAACAGACTATATTAAGAGCCATTTTCTTTTAACTTTGGGGCGCCTAGATATTATTTAGATTTTTGTCGATTCGTGTAAAATTAGAATTTCGGTATTTTATATGAGAGAGCATATTGAGCTGGTGTATTTACTACAAAACAGAGTAGAATAGGGCATTGTATATTTTCTCTGACAGATTATATTCAACGCAATTTTTCTTTTAACATTGGGGTGCCTAGATAATTTTTAGATTTTTTTCGATTCGCTTAAATATAGAATTTCTGTATTTTACATGAGAGAGCATATGGAGTTGGTGTATATACTACAAATCACAGAAGTAAAGGGCATTGTATATTTTTTCTGACAGATTATATTCAGAGCAATTTTCTTTTAACATTGGGGTGCCTTGATAATATTTAAATTTATTTCGATTCACTTAAATATAGATTTTCTCTATTTTACTTGAGAGAGCACATGGAGTTGGTGTATATACTCCAAAACAGAGTAGAATAGGGCTTGTATATTTTTTCTGACAGATTTTATTCAGAGCAATTTTCTTTTTAACACTGAGGTGCCTAGATAATATTTAGATTTTTTTGATTCGCTTAAATGTAGAATTTCTGTATTTTACATGAGAGAGCATATGGAGTTGGTGTATATACTACAAATCACCGAAGTAAAGGGCATTGTATATTTTTTCTGACAGATTATATTCAGAGAAATTTTATTTTAACATTGGGGTGCCTAGATAATATTTAATTTTTTTCGATTCATTTAAATATAGAATTTCTCTATTTTACTTGAGAGAGCATATGGAGTTGGTGTATATACTCCAAAACAGAGTAGAATAGGGCATTGTATATTTTTTCTGACAGATTATATTCAGAGCTATTTTCTTTTTAAAACTGAGGTGCCTAGATAATATTTAGATTTTTTCGATTCAGGTAAAATTAGAATTTCTGTATTTTAAATGAGAGAGCATCCTGAGATGGTGTATATACTCCAAAATAGAGTAGAATAAGGCATTGTATATTTTTTCTAACAGACTATATTAAGAGCCATTTTCTTTTAACTTTGGGGCGCCTAGATATTATTTAGATTTTTGTCTATTTGTGTAAAATTAGAATTTCGGTATTTTATATGAGAGAGCATATTGAGTTGGTGTATTTACTACAAAACAGAGTAGAAAAGAGGATTGTATATTTTTTCTGACAGATTATATTCAGAGCAATTTTGCTTTTAACATTGGGGTGCCTAGATAATATTTAGATTTTTTCGATTCAGGTAGAATTAGAATTTCTGTATTTTACATGACAGAGAATATTGAGTTGGTGTTTTACTACAAATCAGAGTAGAAAAGAGCATTGTATATTTTTTCAGACAGATTATATTCAGAGCAATTTTGCTTTTAACATTGGGGTGCCTACATAATTAGATTTTTTTGATTTGGGTAAAATTAGAATTTCAGTATTTTACATGAGAGAGCATATTCAGTTTGTGTATATGCTACATAACAGAGTAGAATAGGGCACTGTATATTTTTTCTGACAAATTTTATTCAGAGCAATTTTGCTTTTAACATTGGGGTACCTAGTTAATATTTAGATTTTTTTCGATTCGCTTAAATATAGAATTTCTGTATTTTACATGAGAGAGCGTATAAAGTTGGTGTATATACTCCAAAGCAGAGTAGAATAGGGCATTGTATATTTACTTTTTCTGCCAGATCATATTCAGAGCTATTTTTTTGTGTGTCTTTTTTTTGTTTTAATTTTTTATTGGATTTTAGGTTTTGGGGTACATGAGCATAGCATGCAAGACAGTTGCATAGGTACACACATGGCAGTGTGCTTTGCTTTTCTTCTCCCCTTCACCCACATTTGGCATTTCTCCCCAGGCTATCCCTCCCCACCTCCCCCTCCCACTGCCCCTCCCCTTTTCCCCCCAATAGACCCCAGTGTTTAGTACTCCCTTTTCTGTGTCCATGTGTTCTCATTTTTCATCACCCACCTCTGAGTGAGAATATGTGGTGTTTCCTTTCTTGTTCTTGTGTCAGTTTGCTGAGGATGATGTTCTCCAGATTCAACCATGTCCCTACAAACGACACAAACTCATTATTTCTGATTGCTGCATAATATTCCATGGTGTATATGTGCCACATTTTTCCAATCCAGTCTATTATCAATGGGCATTTGGGTTGATTCCAGGTCTTTGCTATTGTAAACAGTGCTGCAATGAACATTCGTGTACATGTGTCCTTATAGTAGAACGATTTATAGTCTTTTGGATATATACCCAGTAATGGGATTGCTGGGTCAAATGGAATTTCTATTTCTAAGGCCTTGAGGAATCGCCACACTGTCTTCCACAATGGTTGATCTAATTTACACTCCCACCAACAGTGTAGAAGTGTTCCTTTTTCTCCACATCCTCTCCAGCATCTGTTGTCTCCAGATTTTTTAATGATCGTCATTCTAACTGGCGTGAGATGGTATCTCAATGTGGTTTTGATTTGCATCTCTCTGATGACCAGTGACGATGAGCATTTTTTCATATGATTGTTGGCCTCATATATGTCTTCTTTCGTAAAGTGTCTGTTCATATCCTTTGCCCACTTTTGAATGGGCTTGTATGTTTTTTTCCTGTAAATCTGTTTGAGTTCTTTGTAAATTCTGGATATCAGCCCTTTGTCAGATGGTAGACTGCGAAAATTCTTTCCCATTCTGTTGGTTGCCGATCCACTCTAGTGACTGTTTCTTTTGCCGTGCAGAAGCTGTGGAGTTTGATTAGGTCCCATTTGTCTATTTTGGCTTTTGTTGCCAATGCTTTTGGTGTTTTGTTCATAAAGTTCTTGCCTATTCCTATGTCCTGGATAGTTTTGCCTAGATTTCCTTCTAGGGTTTTTATGGTGCCAAGTCTTATGTTTAAGTCTTTAATCCATCTGGAGTTAATTTTAGTGTAAGGTGTCAGGAAGGGGTCCAGTTTCTGCTTTCTGCACATGGCTAGCCAGTTTTCCCAACACCATTTGTTAAACATGGATTCCTTTCCCCATTGCTTGTTTTTGTCAGGTTTATCAAAGATTGTATAGTTGTATGTATGTTGTGTTGCCTCCGGTGCCTCTGTTTTGTTCCATTGGTCTATATCTCTGTTTTGGTACCAGTACCATGCTGTTTTGATTACTGTAGCCTTGTAGTATAGTTTGAAATCCGGTAGTGTGATGCCCCCCGCTGTGTTCTTTTTGCTTAGAATTGACTTGGCTATGCAGGCATCTTTTGGTTCCATATGAAGTTCATGGTGGTTTTTTCCAGTTCTGTGAAGAAAGTCAGTGGTAGCTTGATGGGGATAGCGTTGATTCTGTAAATTACTTCGGGCGGTATAGCCATTTTCACGATATTAATTCTTCCTAACCATGAACATGAAATGTTTCTTTATCTGTTTGTGTCCTCTCTGATTTCGTTGAGAAGTGGTTTGTAGTTCTCCTTGTAGAGGTCTCTTACGTTCCTTGTGAGTTGTATTCCAAGGTATTTTATTCTTTTTGTAGCAATTGCGAATGGCAGTTCGCTCTTGATTTGGCTTTTTTTTAGTCTGTTGTTGGTGTAGACGAATGCTTGTGATTTTTGCACATTGATTTTATATCCTGAGACTTTGCTGAAGTTGCTTATCAGTTTCAGGAGTTTTTGGGCTGAGGCAATGGGGTCTTCTAGGTATACTATCATGTCGTCTGCAAATAGAGACAATTTGGCTTCCACCTTTCCTATTTGAATACCCTTTATTTCTTTTTCTTGCCTGATTGCTCTGGCTAGAACTTCCAGTACTATATTGAATAGGAGTGGTGAGAGAGGACATCCTTGTCTAGTGCCAGATTTTAAAGGGAATGCTTCCAGTTTTTGCCCGTTCAGTATGATATTGGCTGTTGGTTTGTCATAAATACCTTTTATTACTTTGAGATACGTTCCATCGATACCGAGTTTATTGAGGGTTTTTAACATAAAGGGCTGTTGAATTTTGTCAAATGCCTTCTCTGCGTCGATTGAGATAATCATGTGGTTTTTGTTTTTGGTTCTGTCTATGTGGTGAATTACGTTGATAGACTTGCGTATGTTGAACCAGCCTTGCATCCCCGGGATGAATCCTACTTGATCATGATTAATAAGTTTTTTGATTTGCTGTTGCAATCAGCTTGCCAATATTTTATTGAAGATTTTTGCATCTATGTTCATCATGGATATTGGCCTGAAGTTTTCTTTTCTCGTTGGGTCTCTGCTGGGTTTCGGTATGAGGATGATGTTGGTCTCATAAAATGATTTGGGAAGGATTCCCTCTTTTTGGATTGTTTGAAATAGTTTTAGAAGGAATGGTACCAGCTCCTCCTTGTGTGTCTGGTAGAATTCGGCTGTGAACCCGTCTGGACCTGGGCTTTTTTTTGTGTGGTAGGCTGTTAATTGGTGCCTCAACTTCAGACCTTGTTATTGGTCTATTCATAGTTTCAGCTTCCTCCTGGTTTAGGCTTGGGAGGACACAGGAGTCCAGGAATTTATCCATTTCTTCCAGGTTTACTAGTTTATGGGCATAGAGTTGTTTGTAATATTCTCTGATGATGGTTTAAATTTCTGTAAAATCTGTGGTGATTTCCCCTATATCATTTTTTATTGCATCTATTTGGTTGTTCTCTCTTTTATTTTTAATCAATCTGGCTAGTGGTCTGTCTATTTAGTTGATTTCAAAAAACAGCTCTTGGATTTATTGATTTTTTGAAGGGTTTTTCGTGTCTCAATCTCCTCCAGCTCAGCTCTGATCTTAGTTATTTCTTGTCTTCTGCTGGGTTTTGAGTTTTTTTGATCTTGCTCCTCTAGCTCTTTCAATTTTGACGATAGGGTGTCAATTTTGGATCTCTCCATTCTCCTCATATGGGCACTTATTGCTATATAGTTTCCTCTAGAGACTGCTTTAAATGTGTCCCAGAGGTTCTGGCACGTTGTGTCTTCGTTCTCAGTGGTTTCGAAGAACTTCTTTATTTCTGCCTTCATTTCGTTGTTTACCCAGTCAACATTCAAGAGCCAGTTGTTCAGTTTCCATGAAGCTGTGCGGTTCTGGGTCGGTTTCTGAATTCTGAGTTCTAACTAGATTGCACTATGGTCTGAGATGCTGTTTGTTATGATTTCAGTTGTTTTGCATTTGTTGAGCAGTGCTTTACTTCCAATTATGTGGTCAATTTTAGAGTAGGTGTGATGTGGTGCTGAGAAGAATGTGTATTCTGTGGATTTGGGGTGGAGAGTTCTGTAAATGTCTATCAGGTTTGCTTGCTCCAGGTCTGAGTTCAAGCCCTGGATATCCTTGTTGATTTTCTGTCTGGTTGATCTGTCTAGTATTGACAGTGGAGTGTTAAAGTCTCCCACTATTATTGTGTGGGAGTCTAAGTCCTTTTGTAAGTCATTAAGAACTTGCCTTATGTATCTGGGTGCTCCTGAATTGGGTCCATATATGTTTAGGATCGTTAGCTCTTCTTGATGTATCGATCCTTTTACCATTATGTAATGGCCTTCTTTGTCTCCTTTGATCTTTGTTGCTTTAAAGTCTATTTTATCAGAGATGAGAATTGCAACTCCTGCTTTTTTTTGCTTTCCATTAGCTTGGTAAATCTTCCTCCATCCCTTTATTTTGAGCCTTTGTGTATCCTTGCATGTGAGATGGGTTTCCTGGATACAGCACACTGATGGGTTTTGGATTTTTATCCAATTTGCCAGTCTGTGTCTTTTGATTGGTGCATTTATTCCATTTACATTTAGGGTTAATATTGTTATGTGTGAATTTGATACTGCCATTTTGATGCTAAGTGGCCGTTTTGCCTGTTAGTTGTTGTAGATTCTTCATTACGTTGAAGCTCTTTAGCATTCAGTGTGATTTTGGAATGGCTGGTACTGGTTGATCCTTTCTATGTGTAGTGCCTCTTTTAGGAGCTCTTGTAAAGCAGGCCTGGTGGTGACAAAATCTCTGAGTACTTGCTTGTTCACAAAGGATTTTATTTTTCTTTCACTTCTGAAGCTCAGTTTGGCTGGATATGAAATTCTGGGTTGAAAGTTCTTTTCTTTAAGAATGTTGAATATTGGCCCCCACTCTCTTCTGGCTTGTAGTGTTTCTGCCGAGAGATCTGCTGTGAGTCTGATGGGCTTCCCTTTGTGGGTGACCTGACCTTTCTCTCTGGCTGCCCTTAGTATTCTCTCCTTTATTTCAACCCTGTTGAATCTGACGATTATGTGCCTTGGGGTTGCTCTTCTTGCGGAATATCTTTGTGGTGTTCTCTGTATTTCCTGCAATTGAGTGTTGGCCTGTCTTGCTAGGTGGGGGAAATTTTCCTGGATGATGTCCTGAAGAGTGTTTTCCAGCTTGGATTCATTCTCTTCGTCCTCTTCTGGTACACCTATCAAACGTAGGTTAGGTCTTTTCACATAGTCCCACATTTCTTGGAGACTTTGTTCATTCCTTTTTGCGCTTTTTTCTCTGATCTTGGTTTCTCGTTTTATTTCATTGAGTTGGTCTTCGACTTCAGATATTCTTTCTTCTGCTTGGTCAATTCGGCTATTGAAACTTGTGTTTGCTTCGCCCCGGCTGCCGACTTCGCCAGGCAGACCTACTGCCTGGCGTCCCGTGTCTCTTTATACTTGGGAGTTTCCCTGTTCTGTGGGCAACAAAGATCAGTCTGGAAATGCAGCACTGACTCACCGTTTGCGGATTCAACTCGGGCTCCAATCCTGGGTTGTTCTCACAGCGCCATCTTGAGTCCCCTCTCGCAATTTTGTTTTTAACATTGGGGTGCCTAGATAATATTTAGATTATTTCGTTTCGGGTAGAATTTAATTTCTGTATTTTTTATGAGAGAGAATATGCAGTTGGTGTATATACTTTAAAACAGAGTAGAATAGGGCATTGTATATTTTTTCTGAGAGATTATATTCAGAGCAATTTTGCTTTTAACATTGGGGTGCCTAGATAATATTTAGGTTTATTCTATTCCGGTGGAATTCGAATTTCTGTATTTTACATGACAGAGCATATTGAGTTGGTCTTCATACTACAAAACAGAGTAAAATAGGGCCTTGTATATTTTTTCTGACAGATTATATTCAGAGCAATTTTGCGTTTAACAATGGGGTGCGTAGAAAATATTTAAATATTTTTGATTCGAGTAAAATTAGAATTTCTGTATTTTACATGAGAGAGCATATGGAGTTGTTGTATATACTCGAAAACAGTAGAATAAGGCATTGTTCATTTTTTCTGTCAGATTATATTCAAAGCAATTTTGTTTTTAACATTGAGGTGCCTAGTTAATATTTAGATTTTTTTGATTCGGGTAAAATTAGAATTTCTCTATTTTACATGAGAGAGCATCCTGAATTGGTGTATATACCCCAAAACAAAGTAGAATAGGGCATTGTATAATTTTTCTGACAGATTATATTCAGAGCAATTTTGTTTTTAACATTGGGGTGCCTAGATAATATTTAGATTTTTTTCGATACATGTAAAATTAAAATTTCTGTATTTTACATGAGAGAGCATACTGAGTTGGTGTATATATTCCAAAACCGAGTAGAATAAGGCATTGTATATTTTTTCTAACAGACTATATTCTGAGCGATTTTCTTTTAACTTTGGGGCGCCTAGATATTATTTAGATTTTTTTCGATTCACGTAAAATTAAAATTTTTGCCTTTTACATGAGAGAGCCTATTGAGTTGGTGTATATACTCCAAAACAAAGTAGAAAATGGCATTGTATATTTCTTCTGACAGATTATATTCAGAGCAATTCTGCTTTTAACATTGGGGTGCCTGGATAATATTTAGATATTTTTCGATTTGCTTAAATATAGAATTTCTGTATTTTACATGACAGAGCATACTAAGTTGTTGTATATACTCCAGAACAGAGTAGAATAAGGCATTCAATATTATTTCTGACAGATTATTTTCAGAGCAATTTTGTTTTTATCATTGGGGTGCCTAGATTATATGTAGATATTTTTCGATTAACTTAAATATAGAATTTCTGTATTTTACATCAGAGAGCATATGGAGTTGGTGTATACACTCCAAAACAGAGTAGAATAGGGCATTGTATATTTTTTATGACAGATTATATTCAGAGCAATTTTGTTTTTAATATTGGTGTGCCTAGATTAAATTTAGATTTTGTCGTTTCGGGAAAAATTAGAATTTCGGTATTTTACATGAGAGAGCATACTGAGTTGGTGTATATACTCCAAAACAGAGTAGAATAAGGCATTGTATATTTTCTCTAACAGACAACATTCAGAGACAATTTCTTTTAATTTTGGGGCACCTAGATATTTGTTAGATTTTTTTCGATTCGCTTAAATTAGAATTTCGGTTTTTTAAGTTTGAGAGATTATGGAGTTGGTGTATATACTCCAAAACAGAGTAGAATAAGGCATTGTATATATTCTCTAACAGACTATATTCAGAGCCAGTTTCTTTTAAATTTGGGGCTCCTAGATATTATTTAGGTTTCTTTTGATTTGGGTAAAAGTAGAATTTTGGTTTTTTACAAGAGAGAGCATATTGAGTTGGTGTATATAATTTAAAACCGAGTAGAAAAGGGCATTGTATATTTTTTCTGAACAGATTATATTCAGAGCAATTTTGCTTTTAACATTCGGGTGCCTAGATAATATTTAGATTTTTTTCGATTCACGTAAATATAGAATTTCGGTATTTTACATGAGAGAGCACACTGAGTTGGCGTATATACTCCAAAACAGGGTAGAATATGGCATTGTATATTTTTTATGACAGATTATATTCAGAGCCATTTTGCTTTTAACATTGGGGTGTCTAGATCATATTTAGATTTTTGTCGATTCCCTTAAATATAGAATTTTTCTGTTTTACATGGAGAGAGCATATGGAGTTGGTGTATATACTACAAAACAGTAGAATAAAGCATTTTATATTTTTTCTGACAAATTATATTCAGAGAAATTTTGTTTTTAACATTGGTTTGCCTAGATAATATTTAGAATTTTTCGATTCGGGTAAAATTAGAATTTATGTATTTTACATGAGAGAGCATACTGAGTTGGTGTATATACTCCAAAACAGAGTAGAATAAGGCATTTTATATTTTTTATAACAGACTATATTCAGAGCAATTTTCTTTTAACTTTGGGGTGCCTAGATATTATGGAGATTTTTTTCGATTTCCGTAAAATTAGAATTTCGGTATTTTACATGAGAGAGCATATTGAGTTGGTGTATATAATCCAAAACAGAATAGAAAATGGAATTGTATATTTTTTTAGACAGACTATATTCAGAGCAATTTTGCTTTTAACATTGGGGTGCCTAGGTTATATTTAGATATTTTTCGATTCGCTTTAATATAGAATTTCTGTATTTTACATGAGAGAGCATATGGAGTTGGTGTATATACTCCAAAACAAAGTAGAAAGGGCATTGAATATTTTTTCTGACAGATTATATTCGGATAAATTTTGTTTTTAACATTGGGTTGCCTAATTTATATGTAGATTTTTTTCGATTCGCTTCAATATAGAATTTCTGTATTTTACATGAGAGAGCATATGGAGTTGGTGTATATACTACAAAACAGAGTAGAATAGGGCATTGTATATTTTTTCTGACAGATTATATTCAGAGCAGTTTTGTTTTTAACATTGGGATGCCTAGATAATACTTAGATTTTGTCGATTCGTGTAAAATTAGAATTTTGGTATTTTAGATGAGAGAGCATACTGAGTTAATGTATATACTCCAAAGCAGAGTAGTATAAGGCTTTGTATATTTTTTCTAACCGACTATATTCAGAGCCATTGTCCATTAACTTTGGCGAACCTAGATATTATTTAGATTTTTTTCGGTCCGCCTAAAATTAGAATTTCAGTATTATACATGAGAGAGCATACTGAGTTGGTGTATATACTAAAAAAAAGAGTAGAATAAGGCATTGTATATTTTTTCTAACATACTATATTTCGAGCCATTTTCTTTTACTTTTGGGGCGCCTAGATATTATTTAGGTTTTTTTCGATTCGCGTAAAATTAGAATTTCTGCATTTTACTTGAGAGAGCCTATTGAGTTGGTGTATAATCCAAAACAGAGTAGAAAACAGCATTGTATATTTCTTCTGACAGATTATATTCAGAGCAATTCTGCTTTTAACATTGGGGTGCCTGGATAATATTTAGAATTTTTTCAATTCGCTTAAATATAGAATTTCTGTATTTTACATGACAGAGCATACTGAGTTGGTGTATATACTCCAAAACAGAGTAGAATAAGGCATTGTATATTATTTCTGACATATTATACTCAGAGCAATTTTGTTTTTAACATTAGGGTGCCTAGATTATATGTAGATTTTTTTGATTCGCTTAAATATAGAATTTTTGTATTTTACATCAGAGAGCATATGGAGTTGGTGTATACACTCCAAAACAAAGTAGAATAGGGCATTGTATATTTTTTCTGACAGATAATATTCAGAGCAATTTTGTTTTTAATATTGGTGTGCCTAGATTAAATTTAGATTTGGTCATTTAGTGTAAAATTAGAATTTCAGTATTTTACGTGAGAGAGCATACTGAGTTGGTGTATATACTCCAAAACAGAGTAGAATAAGGCATTGTATATTTTCTCTAACAGACTACATTCAGAGCCAATTTCTTTTAACTTTAAGGTGCCTAGATATTATTTAGATTTTTTTCGATTCGCATAAAATTAGAATTTCGGTTTTTTACGTGAGAGAGCATATGGAGTTGGTGTATATACTCCAAAACAGAGTAGAATAAGGCATTGTATATTTTCTCTAAAAGACTATATTCAGAGCCAGTTTCTTTTAAATTTGGGGCTCCTAGATATTATTTAGATTTCTTTTGATTCGGGTAAAAGTAGAATTTCGGTTTTTTACAAGAGAGAGCATATTGAGTTGGTGTATATAATCCAAAACAGAGTAGAAAAGGGCATTGTATATTTTTTCTGAACAGATTATATTCAGAGCAATTTTGATTTTAACATTCGGGTGCCTAGATAATATTTAGATTTTTTTTGATTCACGTAAATTTAGAATTTCGGTATTTTACATGAGAGAGCACACTGAGTTGGCGTATATACTCCAAAACAGGGTAGAATAAGGCATTGTATTTTTTGTCTAACAGACTATATTCCGAGCCATTTTCTTTTAACTTTGGGGCGCCTGGATATTATTTAGATTTTTTTCGATTTGTGTAAAATTAGAATTTCGGTATTTTACATGATAGAGCATATGGAGTTGGTGTATATACTCCAAAACAGAGTAGAATAGGGCATTGTATATTTTTTCTGACAGATTATATTCAGAGCAATTTTGTTTTTAACATTGGGGTGCCTAGATAATATTTAGATTTTTTTCAATTCACGTAAATTTAGAATTTCGGTATTTTACATGAGAGAGCATCCTGAGTTGGTGTATATACTCCAAAACCGAGTAGAATAAGGCATTGTCTATTTTTTCTAACATACTATATTCCGAGACATTTTCTTTTAACATTGAGGTGCCTAGTATTATTTAGATTTTTTTCGATTCGCGTAAAATTAGAATTTCTGCATTTAACATGAGAGAGCCTATTGAGTTGGTGTATATTCTCCAAAACAGAGTAGAAAAGGGCATTGTATACTACTTCTGACAGATTATATTCAGAGCAATTCTGCTTTCTACATTGGGTGCGTGGATAATTTTTAGATTTTTTTCGATTCGCTTAAATATAGAATTTCTGTATTTTACATGACAGAGCATGCTGAGTTGGTGTAAATACTCGAAAACAGAGTAGAATAAGGCATTGAATATTTTTTCTGACAGATTAGATTCAGAGCAATTTTGTTTTTAACAATGGGGTGCCTCGATTATATGTACATTTCTTTCGATTTGCTTAAAGTTAGAATTTCTGTATTTTACATGAGAGAGCATACGGAGTTAGCGTATATACTCCAAAACAGAGTACAATAGTGCATTGTATATTTTTTCTGACAGATTATATTCAGAGCAATTTTGTTTTTAACATTGGGGTTCCTAGGTAATATTTAGATTTTGTCGATTTGGGTAAAATTAGAATTTCGGTGTTTTACTTGAGAGAACATACTGAGTTGGTGTATATACTCCAAAAAAGAGTAGAATAAGGCATTGTATATTTTTTCTGACAGATTATATTCAGAGCAATTTTGCTTTTAATATTGGGGAGCCTAGAGTATATTTAGATTTTTTTTCAATTCGCCTCAATATAGAATTTCTTTATTTTACATGAGAGAGCATATAGAGTTGCTGTATATACTAAAAACAATGTAGAATAGGGCATTGTATATTTTCTCTAACAGGCTATATTCAGAGCCAGTTCCTTTTAACTTTGGGGCGCCTAGATATTATTTAGATTTTTTTCGATTCGCGTAAAATTAGAATATCATTTTTATACGTGAGAGAGCATATTGAGTTGGTGTATATAATCCAAAACAGAGTAGAAAAGGGAATTGTATATTTTTTCTGAACAGATTATATTCAGAGCAATTTTGCTTTTAACATTCGTGTGCCTAGATAATATTTAGATTTTTTTCGATTCACGTAGAATTAGAATTTCGGTATTTTACATGAGAGAGCACACTGAGTTGGTGTATATACTCTAAAACAGGGTAAAATAAGGCATTGTATATTTTTTTTGACAGATTATATTCACAGCAATATTGCTTTTAACATTGGGGTGCCTAGATAATATTTAGATTATTTTCGATTCGCTTAAATATAGAATTTCTGTATTTTACATAAGAGAGCATATGGAGTTTGTGTCTATACCCTAAAACAGACTAGAAAAGGGCATTGTATATTTTTTCTGACAGTTTATATTCAGATTAATTATGCTTTTACCATTCGGGTGCATAAATAATATTTAGATTTTTTTCGATTCACGTTAGAATTTTGTATTTTACATGAAAGAGCATACTGAGTTGGTGTATATACCCCAAAACACAGTAGAAAAGGGCATTGAATATATTTTCTGACAGATTATATTCAGAGCAGTTTTGTTTTTAACATTGGGGTGCCTAGATAATATTTAGATTTGGTTGATTCGGGTAAAATTAGAATTTTGGTATTTTACATGAGAGAGCATACTGAGTTGGTGTATATACTCCAAAACATAGTAGAATAAGGCATTGTATATTTTGTCTAACAGACTATATTCCGAGCCATTTTTTTTTAAATTTGCGGTGCCTAGATATTATTTAGATTTTCTTCAATTCGCGTAAAATTAGAATTTCAGTATTTTACATGAGAGAGCATACTGAGTTGGTGTATATACTCCAAAACCGAGTATAATAAGGCATTGTATATTTTTTCTAACAGACTATATTCAGAGCCATTCTCTTGTAACTTTGGGGCGCCTCGATATTACTTAGATTTATTTCAATTCACGTAAAATTAGAATTCTTGCATTTTACATGAGAGATCCTATTGAGTGGTGTATATAATCCAAAAAAGAGTAGAAAAGGGCATTGTATATTTCTTCTGACAGATTATATTCAGAGAAATATTGCTTTAAACATTGGGGGGCCTAGATTATCTTTAGATATTTTTCGATTCACTTAAATATAGAATTTCTGGATTTTACATGAGGGAGAATATGGAGTTGGTGTATACACTCCAAAACAGAGTAGAAAAGGGAATTGAATATTTTTTATGACAGACTATATTCAGAGCAATTTTGTTTTAAACATTGGGGTGCCTAGATTATATTTAGATTTTTTCGATTCCGGTAAAATTAGAATTTCTGTATTTTACATGAGAGAGCATACTGAGTTGGTGTATATACTACAAAACAGAGTAGAATAAGGAATTGTATATTTTCTCTAACAGACTATATTCAGAGCCATTTTTTTTTAACTTTGGGGTGCCTAGATAATATTTAGATTTTTTTCGATTGACGTAAAATTAGAATTTCTGTATTTCACATGAGAGAGCATATTGAGTTGGTGTATATACTCCAAAACAGAGTAGAAAAGGGCATTGTGTATTTTTTCTGACAGTTTATATTCAGAGCAGTTTTGCTTTTACCATTCGGGTGCCTAAACAATATTTAGATTTTTTTCGATTCACGTTAGAATTTCGGTATTTTACATGAGAGAGCATACTGTGTTGGTGTATATACTCCAAAACAGAGTACAATAACGCATTGTATATTTTCTCTATCAGAATACAGTTAGAGCCAGTTTCTTTTAACTTTGGGGCGCCTGGATATTATTTAGATTCTTTTCGATTCGCGTAAAATTAGAATTTCAGTTTTTTACGTGAGAGAGCATATGGAGTTGGTTTATATACTCCAAAACGAAGTAGAATAAGGCATTGTATATTTTTTCTAACAGACTATATTCAGAGCCATTTTCTTTTAACTTTGGGGCGCCTAGATATTATTTAGATTTATTTCGATTCACTTAAAATCAGAATTTCTGCATTTTACATTAGAGAGCATATTGAGTTGGTGTATATACTTCAAAACAGAGGAGAATAAGGCATTGTATATTTTTTCTGATAGAATTTATTCAGAGCAATTTTGTTTTTAACGTTGGGGTGCGTAGATAATATTTAGATTTTTTTTGATTCGCTTAAATATAGGATTTCTGTATTTTACATGAGAGAGCATATGGAATTTGTGTATATACTTCAAAACAGAGTAGAATAGGGCATTGTATATTTTTTCTGAGAGATTATATTCAGAGCAATTTTGTTTTTAACATTTGGGTGCCTAGATAATATTTAGATTTTGTCGATTCGGGTAAAAATAAAATTTCGGTATTTTACATGAAACAGCATACTGAGTTGGTGTATATACTCCAAAACAGAGTAGAATAAGGCATTGTATATTTTTTCTAACAGACTATATTCAGAGCCATTTTCGCTTAAATTTGGGGCACCTAGATATTATTTAGATTTTTTTCGATTTGCGTAAAATTAGAATTTCGGTATTTTACATGAGAGGGCATACTGAGTTGGTGTATATACTCCAAAGCAGAGTAGAATAAGGTATTGTATATTTTTTCTAAGAGAATATATTCAGAGCCATTTTCTTTTAACTTTGGGGCGCCTGGATATTATTTAGATTTTTTTCGATTCCTGTAAAATTAGAATTTCAGTATTTTACATGAGAGAGCATATGGAGTTGGTGTATATACTCCAAAGCAGGGTAGAATAGGGCATTGTATATTTTTTCTGACAGATTATATTCAGAGCAATTTTGTTTTTAACATTGGGGTGCCTAGATAATATTTAGATTTTGTTGATACGGGTAAAATTAGAATTTTGGTATTTTATATGAGAGAGCATACTGAGTTGGTGTATATACTTCAAAACAGAGTACAATAAGGCATTGTATATTTTTTCTGAGAGATTATATTCAGAGGAATTTTGCTTTTAACATTGGGGTGCCTAGATTATATTTAGATATTATTCGATTCGCTTTAATATAGAATTTCTGTATTTTACATGAGAGAACATATGGAGTTGGTGTATATACTCCAAAACAAAGTAGAAAAGGGCATTGAATATTTTTTCTGACACACTATATTCAGAGCAAGTTTGTTTTTAACATTGGGGTGCCTAGTTTATATGTAGAGTTTTTTCGATTCGCTTAAATATATAATTTCTGTATTTTACATGAGAGAGCATATGGAGTTGGTGTCCATACTCCAAACCAGAGTAGAATAGGGCATTGTATATTTTCTCTGACAGATTATATTCAGAGCAATTTTGTTTTTAACATTAAGGTGCCTAGATAATATTTAGATTTTGTCGATTCGGGTAAAATTAGAATTTTGGTATTTTAAATGAGAGAGCATACTGAGTTGGTGTAGATACTCCAAAACGAAGTAGAATACGGCATTGTATATTTTTTCTAACAAAATATATTCAGAGCCATTTTCTTTTAACTTTGGTGCGCCTAGATATTATTTAGATTTATTTCGGTTCACGTAAAATTAGAATTTCAGTATTTTACATGAGAGAGCATTTTGAGTTGGTGTATATACTGCAAAACAGAGTAGAATAGGGCATTGTATATTTTTTCTAACAGAATATATTCAGAGCCATTTTCTTTTAACTTTGGGGCGCCTAGATATTATTTAGAGTTTTTTCGATTCATGTAAATTTAGAATTTCGGTATTTTACATGATAGAGCAAATGGAGTTGGTGTATATACATCAAAACAGAGTAGAATAGGGCATTGTATATTTTTTTCTGACAGATTATATTCAGAGAAATTTAGTTTTTAACACTGGGGTGCCTAGATAATATTTAGATTTTGTCGATATTGGTAAAATTAGAATTTTGGTATTTTACATGAGAAAGCATACTGAGTTGGTGTATATACTCCAAAACGAAGTAGAATAAGGCATTGTATATTTTTTCTAACAGACTATATTCAGAGCCATTTTCTTTTAACTTTGGGGCACCTAGATATTATTTAGATTTATTTCAGTTCACTTAAAATGAGAATTTCTGCATTTTACATGAGAGAGCATTTTGAGTTGGTGTATATACTGCAAAACAGAGTAGAATACGGCATTGTATATTTTTTCTGACAGATTATATTCAGAGCAATTTTGTTTTAACATTGGAGTGCCTAGATCATATTTAGATTTTTTCAATTCGGGTAAAATTAGAATTTCTGTATTTTACATGAGAGAGCATACTGAGTTGGTGTATATACTCCAAAACAGAGTAGAATAAGACGTTGTGTATTTGTTCTGACAGATAATATTCAGAGAAATTTTGTTTTAACATTGGGGTGCCTAGATAATACCTAGATTTTTTTCGATTCGCTTATATATAGAATTTCTGTATTTTATATGAGAGAGCATATGGAGTTGGTGTATATACTTCAAAACAGAGAAGAATAAGGCATTGTATATTTTTTCTGATAGATTATATTCAGAGAAATTTTGTTTTTAACACTGGGGTGCCTAGATAATATTTAGATTTTTTTCGATTCGCTTAAATATAGGATTTCTGTATTTTACATGAGAGAGCATATGGAGTTGGTGTATATACTTCAAAACAGAGTGGAATAGGGCATTGTACATTTTTTCTGAGAGATTATATTCAGAGCAATTTTGTTTTTAACATTTGGGTGCCTAGATAATATTTAGATTTTGTCGATTTGGGTAAAATTAAAATTTCGGTATTTTACATGAAACAGCATACTGAGTTGGTGTATATACTCCAAAACAGAGTAGAATAAGGTATTGTATTTGTTTTCTAACAGACTATATTAAGAGCCATTTTCCTTTACCTTTGGGGCGCCTTGATATTATTTAGATTTTTTCGATTCACGTAAAATTTGAATTTCGGTATTTTACATGTGAGAGCATACTGTGTTGGTGTTTATACTCCAAAACAGAGTAGAATAAGGCATTGTATATTTTTTTGAACAGACTATATTCAGAGCCATTTTCTTTTAACTATGGGGCACCTAGATATTATTTAGATTTTATTTGAATTCACGTAATATTTCAATTTCAGTATTTTACATTAGAAAGCATATTGAGTTGGTGTATTTACTCCAAAACAGAGTAGAAAAGGGCATTGTATATTGTTTGTGACAGATTATATTCAGAGCAATTTTGCTTTTAACATTGGGGTGCCTTGATAATATTTAGATTTTATTCGATTCCCGTAAAATTAGAATTTTGGTATTTTACATGAGAGAGCATACTGGGTTGTTGTATATACCACAAAACAGAGTAGAATAAGGCATCGTATATTTTTTCTGACAGATTATATTCAGAGTAATTTTGCTTTTAACATTGGGGTGCCTAGAAAATATTTAGATTTTTTTAGATTCACTTAAATATACAATTTATTTATTTTATATTAGAGAGCATATGGAGTTGGTGTATATACTCCAAAACAGAGTAGAATAGGGCATTGTACATTTTTTCTAACAGACTATCTTCAGAGCCATTTTCTTTAACTTTGGGGCGCCTATATAATATTTAGATTTTTTCCGTTCGGGTAAAATTTGAATTTCTGTATTTTACATGAGAGAGCATACGTAGTTGGTGTATATACTCCAAAACAAAGTAGAATAGGGCTTTGTATATTTTTTCTGACAGATTATAAACAAAGCAATTTTGTTTTTATTATTGGGGTGCCTATACAATATTTAGGTTTTTTTGGATTCGGGTAAAATTAGGATTTCTGTTTTTTACATGACAGAGCATAGTGAGTTGGTGTGTATACCCCAAAACAGAGTAATATAAAGCATTGTATATTTTTTCTAACAGTCTATATTAAGAGCCATTTCCTATTAACTTTGTGGCGCCTAGATATTATTTATATTTTTTTCGATTCGCGAAAAATAAGAATTTTTGTATTTTACATGAAAGAGCATATTGAGTTGGTGTATATACACCAAAAGAGAGTAGAAAAAGGCATTGTATATTATTTTTGACAGGTTTTATTCAGAGAAATTTTGCTTTTAACATTGGGGTGCCTTGATAATATTTAGATTTTGTCGTTTCGGGTAAAATTATAATTTTGGTATTTTAAATGAGAGAGCATACTGAGTTGGTGTAGATACTCCAAAACGAAGTAGAATACGGCATTGTATATTTTTTCTAACAAAATATATTCAGAGCCATTTTCTTTTAACATTGGGGCGCCTAGGTATTATTTAGATTGATTTCGGTTCACGTAAAATTAGAATTTCAGTATTTTACATGAGAGAGCATACTGAGTTGGTGTATATACTCCAAAGCAGAGTAGAATAATGTATTGTATATTTTTTCTAACAGAATATATTCAGAGCCATTTTCTTTTAACTTTGGTGCGCCTAGATATTATTTAGAGTTTTTTCGATTCATGTAAAATTAGAATTTCGGTATTTTATATGAGAGAGCATATTGAGATGGTGTATATACTACAAAACAGAGTAGAAAAGGGCATTGTATATTTTCTCTGACAGATTATATTCAGCGCAATTTTTCTTTTAACATTGGGGTGCCTAGATAATTTTTAGATTTTTTTCGATTCCATTAAATATAGAATTTCTGTATTTTACATGAGAGAGCATATGGAGTTGGTGTATATACTACAAAACACAGAAGTAAAGGGCATTGTATATTTTTTCTGACAGATTATATTCAGAGCAATTTTTCTTTTAACATTGGGGTGCCTAGATAATATTTAAATTTTTTTCGATTCGCTTAAATATAGAATTTTTCTATTTTACTGGAGAGAGCATATGGAGTTGGTGTATGTACTCCAAAACAGCGTAGGATAGGGCATTGTTTATTTTTTCTGACAGATTATATTCAGAGCAATTTTTTTTTTAACACTGAGGTGCCTAGATAATATTTAGATTTATTTCGATTCGGGTAAAATTAGAATTTCTGTATATTACATGAGGAGCATCCTGAGATGGTGTATATACTCCAAAATAGAGTAGAATAAGGCATTGTATATTTTTTCTAACAGACTATATTAAGAGCCATTTTCTTTTAAGTTTGGGGTGCCTAGATATTATTTAGATATTTTTCGATTCGCGTAAAATTAGAATTTCCGTATTTTACATGAGAGAGCATATGTAGTTGGTGTATATACTCCAAAACAGAGTAGAAAAGGGCATTGAATATTTTGTCTGACAGATTATATTCAGAGCAATTTTGTTTTTAACATTGCGGTGTCTAGATAATATTTAGATTTTTTCCATTCTGGTAAAATTAGAATTTCTGTATTTTACATGAGAGAGCATACTGAGTTCGTGTATATACTCCAAAACATAGTAGAATAAGGAATTGTATATTTATTCTAAGAGACTATATTCAGAGCCATTTTCTTTTAAATTTGGGGCGCCTAGATATTATTTAGATTTTTTTCAATTTGCGTAAAATTAGAATTTGGGTATTTTACATGAGAGAGCATATTGAGTTGGTGTATACTCTCCAATAAAGAGTAGAAAAGGACATTGTGTATTTTTTCTGACAGATTATATTCAGAGCAATTTTGTTTTTAACATTGGGGTGCCAAGATAATATTTAGATTTTTTTCGGTTCACTTAAATATAGAATTTCTGTATTTTACATGAGAGAGTAAAAGTAGTTTGTGTATATAATCCAAAGCAGCGTAGAAAAGGGCATTGTATATTTTTTCTGACTGATTATATTCAGAGCAATTTTGTTTTTAACCTTGAGGTGCCTAGATAATATTTAGAATTTTTTCGATTCACTTAAATATAGAATTTCTGTATTTTACATGAGAGAGCATATGGAGTTGGTGTATATACTGCAAAACAGCGTAGAAAAGGGCATTGTATATTTTTCTGACAGATTATATTCAGAGCAATTTTGCTTTTAACATTGGGGTGCCTAGATAATATTTAGATTTTTTTCGATTCGTGTAAAATTAGAATTACGGTATTTTACATTAGAGAGCATAGTGAGTTGGTGTATATACTCCAAAATAGAGTAGAATAAGGCATTGTATATCTTTTCTAACATTCTATATTCCAAGCCATTTTCTTTCAACTTTGGGGAGCCTAGATATTATTTCGATTTTTTTCAATTCACGTAAAATTAGAATTTCTGCATTTTACATGAGAGAGCCTATTGAATTGGTGTATATACTCCAAAACAGAGTAGAAAAGGGCATTGTATATTTCTTCTGACAGATTATATTCAGAGCAATTTTCCTTTAACATTGGGGTGCCTGGATAATATTTAGATATTTTTTGATTAGCTTGAATATAGAATTTCTGCATTTTACATGAGAGAGCATACTCAGTTGGTGTATAAGCTTTAAAACAAAGTAGAATAAGGCATTGTATATTTTTTCTGATAGACTCTATTCAGAGTAATTTTGCTTTCAACATTGGGGTGCATCAATTATATTTAGATTTTTTTCGATTCACTTAAATATAGAATTTCTGTATTTTCTATGAGAGAGCATATGGAGTTGGTGTATATACTCCAAAACAGAGTAGAATAGGGCATTGTAGATTTTTTCTGACAGATAATATTCAGAGAAACTTTGTTTTTAACATTGGGGTGCCCAGATAATATTTAAATTTTGTTTGGATTCGCTTAAATATAAAATTTCTCTATTTTACATGAGAGAGCATATGGAGTTGGTGTATATGTTCCAAAACAGAGTAGAAAAGGGCATTGAATATTTTTTCTGACATACTATATTCAGAGCAATTTTGTTTTTAACATTGGGGTGCCTCGATTATATGTAGATTTTTTTCGATTCGCTTTAATATAGAATTTCTGTATTTTACATGAGAGAGCATATGGAGTTGGTGTATATACTCCAAAACAGAGTAGAATAGGGCATTGTGTATTTTTTTTGACGACTATATTCAGAGCAATTTTGTTTTAACATTGGGGTGCCTAGATAATATTTAGATCTTGTCGATTTGGGTAAAATTAGAATTTCCATTTTTTACATGAGAGAGCATACTGAGTTGGTGTATATACTCCAAAACAGAGTAGAATAAGGAATTTTATATTTTTTCTGACAGATAATATTCAGAGCAATTTTGCTTTAAATATTGGGGTGCCTAGATTATATTTAGATTTTTATTCAATTCGCTTCAATATAGAATTTCTGTATTTTACATGAGAGAGAATATGGAGTTGGTGTATATACTCCAAAATAGAGTAGAATAGGGCATTGTATATTTTTTCTGACAGATTATATTCAGAGAAATTTTGTTTTTACCATTGGGGTGCCGAGATTATATTTAGATTTTTTCCATTCGCGTAAAATTAGAATTTCTGTATTTTACATGAGAGAGCATACTGTGTTTGTGTATATACTCCAAAACAGAGTAGAATAAGGATTTGTATATTTTTGCTATCAGACTACATTCAGAGCCATTTTCTTTTTACATTGGGGTGCCTAGATATTATTTAGATTTTCTTCGATTTCCGTAAAATTAGTATTTCAGTATTTTACATGAGAGAGCATATTGATTTGGTGTATACAATCCAAAACAAAGTAGAAAAGGGCATTGTATATTTTTTTGACAGAGTATATTTAGAGCTATTTTGCTTTTAACATTGGGGTGCATAGATAATATTTAGATATTTTTCGATTCACGTAAAATTAGAATTTCGGTATTTTACATGAGAGAGCATACTGAGTTGGTGAATATACTCCAAAAGTGAGTAGAATAAGGCATTCTATATTTTTCTTTGACAGATTATATTAATAGAAATTTTGCTTTTAATACTGGGGTGCCTAGAAAACATGTAGATTTATTCGATACGGGTAAAATTAGAATTTCTGTATTTTACATGAGAGAGCATATAGAGTTGGTGTATAAACTCCAAAACAGAGTAGAATAGGGCATTGAATATATTTTCTGACAGATTATATTCAGAGCAATTTTTTATTAACTTTGGGGCACCTAGATATTATTAAGATTTTTTTCGGTCCATGTAAAATTAGAATTTCAGTATTTTACATGAGAGAGCATACTGAGTTGGTGTATATACTCCAAAACAGAGTAGAATAAGGCATTGTATATTTTTTCCAACAGACTATATTCCGAGCCATTTTCTTATAACTTTGGGGCGCCTAGATATTATTTAGATTTCTTTCGATTCACGTATAATTAGAATTTCGGTATTTTACATGAGAGAGCATACTGAATTGGTGTATATGCTCCAAAACTGAGTAGAGTAAGGCGTTGTATATTTTTTCTAACATACTATATTCCGAGCCATTTTATTTTAACTTTGAGGCGCCTAGATATTATTTAGAATTTTTTGGATTCGCGTAAAATTATAATTTCTGCATTTTACATGAGAGAGCATATTGAGTTGGTGTACATACTCCAAAACAGAGTAGAAAAGGGCATTGTATATTCCTTCTTACAGATTATATTCAGAGCAATTCTGCTTTCAACATTGGGGTGCGTGGATAATATTTAGATTTTTTTTTGATTCACTTAAATATAGAATTTCTGTATTTTACATGACAGAGCATACTGTGTTGGTGTAAATACTCCAAAACAGGGTAGAATAAGGCATTGAATATTTTTTCTGACAGATTAGATTCAGAGCAATTTTGTTTTTAACATTGGGGTGCCTTGATTATATGTACATTTTTTTCGATTCGCTTAAATATAGAATTTCTGTATTTTACATGAGAGAGCATATTGAGTCAGGGTATATACTCCAAAACAGAGTAGAATAGGGCATTGTATATTTTTTCTGACAGATTATATTCAGAGCAATTTTGTTTATAACATTGGGGATCCTAGGTAATATTTAGATTTTTTTCGATTCGGGTAAAATTAGAATTTCTTTTTTTACATAAGAGAGCATACTGAGTTGGTGTATATACTCCAAAACAGACTAGAATAAGGCACTGTATATTTTTTCTGACAGATTATATTCAGAGCAATTTCGCTTTTAATATTGGGGAGCCTAGATTATATTTAGATATTTTTTCAATTCGCTTCAATATAGAATTTCTGTATTTTACATGAGAGAGCATATAGAGTTGCCGTATATACTCAAAAACAATGTAGAATAGGGCATTGTATATTTTTTCTAACAGATTATATTCAGAGTAATTTTGTTTTTAACATTGTGGTGCCTAGAAAACATTTACATTTATTAGATTCGGGTGAAATTAGAATTTCTGTATGTTACATGAGACAGCATATTGAGTTGGTGTATATACTCCAAAACAGAGTAGAATAGGGCATTGTATATTTTGTCTGACAGATTATATTCAGGGTAATTTTGTTTTTAACATTGTGGTGCCTAGAGTATATTTAGATTTTTTCGATTTGGGTAGCATTAGAATCTGTATTTTACATGAGAGAGCATACTGAGTTGGTGTATGTACTCCAAAGCAAAGTAGAATAAGGCATTGTATATTTTTTCTAACAAACTATATTCAGAGCCATTTTCTTTTCACTTTGGGGCGCCTAGATATTATTTAGATATTTTTCGATTCACGTAAATTTCGAACTTCGGTATTTTACATCAGAGAGCATACTGAGTTGGTGTATATACTCCAAAACAGAGTAAAATAAGGCATTGTATATTTTTTCTGACAGATTATATTCAGAGCAATTTTGCTTTTAACATTCGGGTGCCTACATAATATTTAGATTTTTTTCGATTCTCATAAAATTAGAATTTCGGTATTTTACATGAGAGGGCATACTGAGTTGGAGTATATACTCCAAAACAGTGTAGAATAAGGCATTGTATATTTTTTCTGACAGAGTATATTCAGAGCAATTTTGTTTTTAACATTGGACTGCCTAGATCATATTTAGATTATTTCCATTCGGGTAAAATTAGAATTTCTGTATTTTACATGAGAGAGCATACGGAGTTGATGTATATACTCCAAAACAGAGTAGAATAAGGTGTTGTATATTTTATCTAACAGACTATATTAAGAGCCATTTATTTTAACTGTGGGGTGCCTAGATATTATTTAGATTCTTTTCGATTTGCGTAAAATTAGAATTTCGTTATTTTACATGAGAGCATATTTAGTTGGTGTATATACTGCAAAACAGAGTAGAAAAGGGCATTGTATATTTTTTATGACAGATTATATTCAGAGCAATTGTACTTTTAACTTTGGGGTGCCTAGATAATATTTAGATTTTTCTCGATTCATGTAAAATTAGAATTTCGGTATTTTACATAAGAGAGCATATTGAGTTGGTGTATATACTCCAAGACAGAGTAGAAAAGGGCATTGTATATTTATTCTGAGAGATTATATTCAGAGCAATTTTGCTTTAAACATTGGAGAGCCTAGATAATATTTAGATTTTTTTCGTTTCACGTAAATTTAGAATTTTGCTGTTTTACATGAGATACCATACTGAGTTGGTGTATATAATCCAAAACAAAGTAGAATAAGGCATTGTATATTTTTTGTAACAGACTATATTCAGAGGCATTTTTTTTTAAATTGGGAACGCCTAGATATTATTTAGATTTTTTTCGAATCGCGTAAAATTAGAATTTTGCAAGTTTACATGAGAGAGCATATTGAGTTGGTGTATATACTCCAAAACAGAGTATAAAAAAGCATTGTATATCTTTTCTGACAGATTATATTCTCAGCAATTTTGCTTTTAACATTTGGGTGCCTAGATCATATTTAGATTTTTTCGATTCGGGTAAAATTGGAATTTCTGTATTTTACATGAGAGAGCATATGGAGTTGTTGTATATGCTCCAAAACAGAGTAGAATAAGGTATTGTATATTTTATCTAACAGACTATATTCAGAGCCATTTTCTTTTAGCTGTGGGATGCCTAGATATTATTTAGATTTTTTTCGATTCGCGTAAAATTAGAATTTCTGTATTTTACATGAGAGAGCATATTTAGTTGGTGTATATACTGCAAAACAGAGTAGAAAAGGGCATTGTATATTTCTTATGACAGATTATATTCAGAGCAATTTTCCTTTTTACATTGGGGTGCCTAGATAATATTTAGATTTTTTTCGATTTGCATAAAATTAGAATTTTGGTAGTTGACATGAGAGAGCATATTGAATTGGTGTATATACTGCAAAACAGAGTAGAAAAGGGCATTGTATATTTTTTTCTGACAGATTGTATTCACAGAAATTTTGCTTTTATCATTGGGGTGCCTAGATAATATTTAGATTTTTTCCATTTGCTTAAAATTAGAATTTCCGTATTTTCTCTGAGAGAGCATATTGATTTGGTGTATATAATCCAAAACTAAGTAGAATAAGGCATTGTATATTTTTTCTAACAGTCTACATACAGAGCCATTTTCTTTTAACTTTGGGGTACCTAGATATTATTTAGATTTTTTTCGATTCACGTTAAAATTGAATTTCAGTATTTTACATGAGAGGCCATACTGAGTTGGTGTATATACTCCAAAACGGAGTAGAATAAGGCATTGTATATTTTTTCTAACAGACTATACTCAGAGCCATTTTCTTTTAACTTTGGGGCGCCTAGATATTATTTAGATTTCTTTCGATTCGCATAAAATTAGAATTTTGGTATTTTACATGATAGAGCTTATTGAGTTGGTGTATATACAACAAAACAGAGTAGAAAAGAGCATTGTATATTTTTGCTGACAGATTATATTCAGAGCAGTTTTGCTTTTAACATTGGGGTGCCTAGATATTATTTAGATTTTTTTTCGATTCGCTTAAATATAGAATATCTCTGTTTTACCTGAGAGAGCATACAGAGTTGGTGTATATACTCCAAAACAGAGTAGAATAAGGCATTGTATATTTTTTCTTACAGACTATATTCAGAGCCATTTTCTTTTAACTTTGGGGCGCCTAGACATTTTTTAGATTTTTTTCGATTCGCATAAAATCAGAATCTCGGTATTTTACATGATAGAGCATATTGAGTTGGTGTATATACACCAAAACAGAGTGGAAAAGGGCATTGTAAATTTTTTTTCACAGATTATATTCAGAGCAATTTTGCTTTTAACATTGGTGTACCTGGATAATATTTAGATTTTTTCCATTCGCTTAAATATAGAATTTCTGTATTTTATATGAGAGAGCATATTTTGTTCATTTATATACTCTAAGAAAGAGTAGAATAGGCCATTGTATATTTTTTCAGACAGATTATATTCAGAGCAATTTTGTTTTTAACATTGGGGTGGCTAGATAATATTTAGATTTTTTAAATTTGGGTAAAATAAGAATTTCTGTATTTTACATGAGAGAGCATACTGAGTTGGTGTATATACTCCAAAATAGAGTAGAATAAGGCATTGTATATTTTTTCTAAGAGACTATATTCAGAGCCATTTTCTTTTAATTTTCGGGCGCCTAGATATTATTTAGTTATTTTTCGATTCACGTAAATGTAGAATTCCGTTATTTTTCATGAGAGAGCATATAGAGTTGGTGTATATACTTCAAACAAGAGTAAAAAAGGGCATTGTATATTTTTTATGACAGATTATATTCAGAGCAATTTTGCTTTTAACATTGGGGTGCCTAGATAGTATTTAGATTTTTTTCGATTCGCTTCATTATAGAATTTTTTATTTTACATGAGAGAGCACATGGAGTTGGTGTATATACTGCAAAACAGAGTAGAATAGGGCATTGAATATTTTCTCTGACAGATTATATTCAGAGCAATTTTGATTTTAACATTGAGGTGCCTATATAATATTTAATTTTTTTTCGATTTGCGTAAATTTAGAATTTTTGTATTTTACATGAGGGAGCATATTTAGTTGGTGTCTATACTTTACAACAGAGTAGAAAGAGCAGTGTAGATTTTTTCTGAGAGATTATATTCAGAGCTATTTTGCTTTTAATATTGGGGTGCCTAGATAATATTTAGATTATTTTCGATTCACGTAAAATTAGAATTTCTGTATTTTACATCAGAGAGGATATTGAGTTGGTGTATATACTCCAAACAGAGTAGAAAAAGGCATTGTATATTTTTTCTGACAGATGCTATTCAGTGCAATTTTGCTTTTAAAATTGGGGTGCCTAGATAATATTTAGATTCTTTTATATTGGCGTAAATTTATAATTTCGTTACTTTGCATGAGAGAGCCTATTTATTTGGTGGATATACTCCAAGAAAGAGTAAAAAAGGGCATTGTATATTTTCTCTTAAACACTATATTATGTGCAATTTTTCTTTTAACGTTGGTTTACGTAGGAAATATTTATATTTTTTGTAACCGCGTAAATTGAGAATTTAAATATTTTACATGAGAGAGCTTATTGATATGGTGTATATACTCCCAAACAGTGTAGAAAAGGGCATTGTATATTTTTTCTGACAGACTATATTCTGAGAAATTTTGCTTTTTTCCTTGGTGTACCTAGATAATATTTAGATTTCTTTCGATTTGCGTAAAGTTAGAATTTCGGCATTTTACATGAGAGAGCCTATTGAGTTGGTGTATATACTCCAAACAGAGTAGAAAAGGGCATTGTATATTTTTTCTGACAGATTATATTCAGAACAATTTTGCTTTTATCAATGGGGTGCCTAGATTATATTTACATTTTTTTCGATTTACGTAAATTTAGATTTTCTGTATTTTACATGAGAGAGCATATTGAGTTGGTGTATATACTCCAAAACAGAGTAGAAGAAGGCATTGTATATTTTTTCTGACAGATTTTATTCAGAGCAATTTTGATTTTAACATTGGGGTGCCTAGATAAGATTTATATTTTTTTGATTCTCGTAATATTAGAATTTCGGTATTTTACATGAGACAGCATATTGATTTGGTGTATATACTCCAAAACAGAGTAGAAAAGGGCATTGTGTATTTTTTCTGACAGATGATATTCAGTGCATTTGTTCTTTTAACATTGGGGTGCCTAGAT
Organism: Callithrix jacchus; assembly: GCF_049354715.1. Classification (NCBI taxonomy): domain Eukaryota; kingdom Metazoa; phylum Chordata; class Mammalia; order Primates; family Cebidae; genus Callithrix; species Callithrix jacchus. Next base: position 304,890 of record NC_133522.1, on the reverse strand, counting down.
AATATTTAGATTTTTTTCTATTTGTGTAAATTTAGAATTTCGGTATTTTGCATGAGAGAGCCTATTGATTTGGTGTATATACTCCAAGAAAGAGTAAAAAAGGGCATTCTATATTTTCTCTTACACATTATATTATGTGCAATTTTGCTTTTAACGTTGGTGTACATAGAAAATATTTATATTTTTTGTAACCACATAAATTGAGAATTTATATATTTTACATGATTGAGCTTATTGATATGGTGTATATACTCCAAAACAGAGTAGAAAAGGGCATTGTATATTTTTTGGAACAGATTTTCTTTAGAGCAATTTTGCTTATAACATTGTGGTACATACATAATATTTATATATTTTTTTATCTGGGAGGAGGGGACTCAAGATGGCGCTGTGAGAACAACCCAGGATTGGAGCCCGCATTGAATTCGCAAACGGTGAGTCAGTGCTGCATTTCTTTATCTGGTAAATTTAGAATTTTAATATCTTACATGAGAGAGCGTATTGATTTGGTGTATATACTCCGAAAGAGTGTAGCAAAGGGCATTGTATATTTTTTCATACAGATTATTATTACAGCAATTTTGCTTTCAGCATTTGGGTAAATATATAATATTTATATGTTTTTCTATTCACGTAAATTTAGAGTTTTGGTATGTTACATGACAAAGAATATTGAGATAGTGTATATACTCCAAAAGAATGTAGTAGAGGGCATTGTATATTTTTTCTAACAGATTATTTTTCGAGCAATTTTGCTTATATCATTCGGGGACATAGAGGATATTTATATTTATTTCTAACAGCATAAATTTAGATTTTCAGTATTTTACATGAGAGAGAATATTGAGATGGTATATATACACCATAAGAGAGTAGAAAAGAGCATTGTATTTTTTTTCTAACAGAGTATCTTCCACGCAATTTTGTTTTTTACATTGGGGTGCATAGAGAATATTTATATTTTTGTCTAACCACGTAAATTTAGAATTTTTGTATTTTACATGTGAGAGAATATTGAGATTGTGTATATACTAAGAAAGATAGTAAAAAAAAGCATTGTGTATTTTTTCTAACAGAGTGTCTTAGAGTAATTTGGTTTTTAACATTGAAGTCAAAGGAAATACTTACATTTTCTCTATCCACGTAATAATAGAATTTCCATGTTTTACAAGAGGGAATATGGAGATGGTGTATATACCTTAAAACAGAATAGAAAGGACATTGTATATTTTTTCTAACAGAGTATTGTCAGAACAATTTTGTTTTTAACGTTGGGGTAAAAAGAGAATATTTATATTTTTAGTAATTTTGTGTTTAACATTTGTGTTAAAATGAGTATGTATATATTCTGTAACCGCATAAAATTAGAATTTTTATATTTTACAAGGTAGAGAATATTGAGTCAGTGCATATACTTTAAAACATAGTAGAAAATTGCATTGTATATTTTTTCTATCAGAGTGTCTTCAGAGTAATTTTTTAAGGTTAAATTAGAGTATTTATATTTTCTGTAACTGCATAAAAATAGAATTTTTGTATTTTACAAGACAGCCAATATTGAGACGGTGTATATACTTTAAAATAGTGTAGAAAAGGGCCTTGTATATTTTTTCTAACACAGTATTTTCATAGTAATTTACATTGTGTGTGGAAGCAAATTTCTCAAATCCCTTTGAACATATTCTCCCTCTCCCCTGTTTTTCTCTTTGCTCACTATTGAATAATTTTCAGGTTTCTTGATTTCTTATCTTTTCCCAATGAGCATTTTAGCTTCTGTCCACTTCTACTTTCAGAATTATTTAGCTACCAAGACCCACCTCCTCAGAGAGTTGCTGGAGATTTTAGTAACAAAAATTTTCTCTGTCACATTAGGAGACGTGCTTCCTTATCTTTATTCTATCAAGCTGGGTGAATTTACACAAAACACTTTATATCTTAGAACCAGTTTCCTCTCTGTAGAATGTAGCTAACCTCTTTTCTGTGGTCATAAGGATCATCAAAATAAAAAATAATCATAGTTAATATGTGTGGCTTACTAACCATGTTCTAGAAACCATGTCAAGTGCTTTCTGCAGATGGTTCCACTTTTATTTTACTATTGGAACTATCGTCAACCCTACTTCGCAGACTACTAAATTGAGTCTCTGAGCTGCTAAACCACTTGTCCAACGATATACAGCCAGTAAGTAACAGAATGAGGATCAGCATTTGAGATAGAAATATTCTACACAAAATGTACTGTTAGAGTGAAACTAGAGTGGTATCATCTCAGATAAGCGTTCATGCCTGTTCGCTTATCGAATCGGCGGAATACATTCAATGCATTCAGGAGATAGGGAGACATTGTTTAAATTTTCCCCAAAACCCAGAAGAACTCAAAAGTACTCATTGTCTTGGCCTTATTGGTATTTGACTATGAATACAATAGATCCCACAGAAGCAAGTCTAGTAGAGTGGCCTTGGAAAAAGGCTGGGATTTAGGAGCAGGTTTAGGCAACTCAAGCCTTCTCGGCTTCCATTTTCTCATCTGTACTTTCATCATTCTGATTTTTAAGAGCACCTTTGTTGAAAGTAAAGGTTCAGTGAAACAGCACAGATGAAGTCCTTCCTATTTGGTCTGGCAGGTAGTAGTTGCTCAACACGTCTTGTCTATTAATGACGACCACAATGATCATAGTGGACTAATAATGAATTGGTAAAATATGATTATGTAAGTTCAAATGAGTTTTGATCTCGCCCCTCTTCTCTGTTTCATATGTTTTTTATGTTCTACATTGTATGGCTTAACGTTGGCAGGTGGGGGATTTTGATAGACACATGATAAAATCAGAAGCCCCAAGATTTATATTTTCATCACAGAAATGTATTACTTCCTTGAGTTGTGACCTGGAGAGAGTTACTTTGTCTAAGTTAACCTTACTTGTAAAAATAATCATAAATATACCTGCCCTTTCTCGTCATAGCCTCTCCGCAGTCAGTGTGAGGTACCATTGGTATAGTGTATATGAAGGGGTTTGCAAGCTCTGGAGTGTTGTAAGTATGCTATTTTGCCTCTTCAATTGTGAGTGGTGTTTTCCCATTCTCCTTAAATGACCCAACACTACGCTCTTGGTAAAATAAATGCATTTGTGCATGAACATTTGGCAAATAACAAGAGCTGCATTTGCAAGAATTTTTCCCTTGAACAGCCAAGTGAGCCACTATGAGCTGCACTGTAGCAGTGACATTTACAATAATTTGTTCAGAAGAGCAATTGCCAACTTGCTTATTTGACTAGTATGGAGTACTATACGTTGTTTAGGGTGATGAGATCAGTAAACCAGCAATTTGGTAGAGCCATCAGAGAAGAGGATGAAAAGAAATGAATATCTGAGATGCTGAGTTTCCAATCAGATCAAGAAAAAGAAGCCTATAAGAATAGGTCCCATTTATTTGGGGGAGAAACATACACCGCTTTGTATGAAGGCTTCATTTTCTAGGAATATTTTCTAATGCTTTCAAAAACATTGTGATATATGTAGGACTATTCCCATTTTACAGATGAGAACACTGAGGCTATGGGGTTTAAGTCACTAGTCTGCTCCTTCTTCCATTCTGGTTTTTAGAAAATGGTGCCACCACCTATCCAGTCACACAAGCCAAAGTCCTATGAGTGAGCTCTGGTTTATCCCTTTCTCTCTCACTTCTCATATCCAACTTACCATTCAGGCCTGCTGATTTTAGTTCTTAAATATCCCTTAGCTTCTGTTTTTTCTTTCCATTAAAATTCTCATTGCAGCCCTTCTGTGGATTACCTCCTGGCCTTCCACCTGTGTGTCTGTGTCCATGTTGTCTCCAGTCTGTCCTCCACATAAGTCAGACCATGCCCCATACCTCCCAGTCCTTCTTAGAATGAGGACAAACCTCCTCACCACGGCCACAGTCTTCTTTCCATTTCTCTGTCCTCATGGCGTGCCCCTCCTCTCTGCTCTGCACTGCAAAGACTCAGCATCTTGTACTGGCCAAGGTCCAGGTCCCCCTGCACCACATATTTGCCAGGAATGCCAGATCGTCCTTACTTTGCCCACTTACTGCCCACTCATGCTTCTGATCTCGGTCCCTCCCTAGGGGAAACCTTTCCTGACCTTTGTAACTAAAGCAAAGCCTTCTCCTGGGTGCTCTCATTGTTCCAGAGACCTGCCTGCACAGCACTTGTACCAGTTAAACCTTTACATTAACTGGAGTGACAGATATGTTAGTGTCCACTGCTGCCTCGCAGGAATAAAGCCAGAAAAGGTAAGGCCCTATCTGTGTGCATTTCTACAGTCTAGTGTGCTTAGTGAGATATTGTTTAAGAAGAATGAGTTGGACATGACAGCATGGCTGGAAAGTGATGGATTGAGGATTTAAACATACTTCTTTCTGGTTCTAGAGAGTTGGCTGCTAACACTATTCACTTTGGGACAGTGTCATTTTAGGACTGATAAGGGTACTTTTTGCTAAGATCAAATATATTTTGTGTCCATCAGATGAAGTTTGATAAAAGTGGGTTATTAAGAACCCACTGATAAGCAGAGCTGCCTGACCAAGATTTTCAGATTTTGCATCAAAGAGAAAAGTAATGAAAGTGGGCTGATGGGAGGGGAAGGAGGGCTAAAAAGTGAAGCAGGAACAGCTATTTCTATAGTGCCCTTGACCCTGCCTTTCTCTGTTCTTCACTCTGGCTGAAATTGACCACCCTGAGTGCGTTCAGATAATGATAAATTATCTCTGTCACACTGTGTGTGTGTGTGTGTGTGTGTGTGTGTGTGTGTGTGTGTTTGGCTATGTACAAAAGAGGCAGCTTCTGTGAATAAATGAAGCCTTGTAATTAAGGAATTTGTTGTAAATGGCAAGATGCATTGGTGCTTGGTCCTTAGTACTCCTCGCTGAGGCCACATTTCCTTGAACTGGCTTGTATTTGCCACTGACACTACTAGCAGCAGGATGGAGGGGAGGAAGGAAGACACCAGGTGTGGCAATGCTTAGCGCCTGCTTTCAGCTTTGCTGCAAACTAAAACACTGACTGACTTTGGTTAATCCCCTAACCTCTTTGAGCCTCAGTTTTTTCATCTGAAAAAATCAATGATGGTTTGAATTTCTTCCGAATATGACATTCAGTTATCTCTCTCTCCATTGTGGAAGCACTGGGAGCTATTGTTCTCCTGTCTCTGGTGGCCGTTATGACTTCTGCATTATCAAGGGGCCCTCTCTAACCTAAATAACCCCCCAAAGAAATGAATTTTTTTATCATTTCTGCCTCGTAAGCGAAATGACAAGAGAAAAGAGCTAGTTGTCAATAGCCCTGTGGATGGCGAATTAATGGCATCTGTGCAAACAGTTGCTTATAGAGCCATAATTTGCCTTTCGTTTTCCTTTGCAACTCAGAAAAAAAGTGAATAATTTTCAAAGAGCCTCTCATTGAACATATTTTTTAAAAACATGTCATTGGCAAAAGGGGCACTTGGTTGCTTGATTGCCATATATCTCTGAGTATGTGGAACAGTTATTTTTAGCTGGGGTTAACTAGCTGAGAAGAAAGCTGCAGCATCTTGGAGGCAGAAGAATCTTTGTATGTCTTATGTTGGCATGGAGAAAGCAAAGCGAAAGGGCAGAGTATAAAAGGTTGTTAACTAGATAAGGGGTCAGCTGCATTTCCTCTGGCTGCTCAGAGGTGAGGCCCTAAAGCAATGGAGACCACATTGTGGGTGGGAATGTGTTTTCAGGGTCTAATTAGTTTACTCAAGAAAAGCAAAAAAGAGAAAGGGCTAAAAATATGTAGATTGTAAAATTCATGGCTTCATTTGCTCTTCTTTGCCTTTGAAACCTTTTTAAAACCTTATAGTAGAACAATTTGTAATCCTTGAAGCCTTTTTGCTACCACTCTTGTCAGCTTGTGTAAGGCCACCGTAACTTATCAGCTACTGGGGAAAGTTGTTTAAACTCTCTAAGCCTCCTTTTTTCCCACTGGTTCACTTAGGGGCACTAATTCCTAATGTTTCTGCCTGAGTTATTGTTTTTCAGATCCCATAATTGTTTGCATATGTGCTCTATAAGATGCGTCACCTAGCACACGTTGTGGGCAACCTCAGGTGTAGAAGTTAGGACATCTTTGTGCCTGGATTTGGCTGTTACTAACAAGACGGAACGGGGAGGAAGGGCAGAGTAGACTACTGTAGAATTTCTCTGGATTCTTTTGGTTTCTCCAGAAAATGATACTGGTCTTATATTTAAAGATAACTATCTGCCTAGGCATATTGAAATTCTAAGGTTGACACCACTTTGCATTGATCCTAGGGCAGGGTTTCAGGATTGCTGGAGCAGCATCATTTTTTTACAGTATAAATTTCAGTCAGCAGGCTGGTCATGGCCTCCTCAGTGTGCAATCTTCTTACTGATGGTGGGCGTCAGTGGGCTGGACTCACAGTTTCCATCTCTTAGGCTGGGCAGGCCCATGGTGGCAATGGAAAAATTTCATGTAACATACATCAGAAGTAATAAGAAATCCATCTTCTTAAAGCCTTCATAGGAGATTTCCTGAAGATTTATAAAAGGCACTTCATTGATCAAATGACTCTGATGTTTCCCCTCACTGGAAGAAATTCAGGTCACCAGCCCACTTAAAATCATTGTGTTCTCCTTTTGCAGTAACCTCTGCTCATATAATTTCTTTTTGGCATATTATATAATATTAACTTAATATCCTGATTAGTGGAGCTAGCAAACACTCAGTATCACTATAAACTGCAGTATCATAACTGACTTCCTTTAAAAATCATCTAATGTTTCTTTAAAATCACTGGTGCTTTTGTAAAGTAGTTCATATTTAGGAATATGAACATTTTATCATGCTGGAAAATTATTTGAATTCCTTTTCATTTAAAACCTATAGCTTTCTATTTAATCTAGCTTTCACAAATATTTTATTTGCCCTCTATAGAAAAATCGAGTTTAGAGATAAATGTAAAGTCACTCATAGCTCCATCCAAAAGTCAACAACTCTTAATATCATTATTTTTGTTCTTGTTCTCAGTATTTTTGCTGAATCTATGTTTCGTAGAGTTTCATCATATGTCAGATAAAACTGCATATATATGAGTTTTTAACAATACATTTTTATTGTCATAAATGAAATACACATTTAATATGGTATGACTAGGACATATAGAGAGATATAACAAAGAAAATTAAAGTCATTTAAAATCTTACCAAATCTAATAAACATAAACCTTTCGATGTATTTTCTCAGAATACTTTTTCCTATGCCTTTTATATTTTCCTGATTATCAAGTACTTCAAGCGTATAGAAAAGACAGAAACTAATATAAGCAGCAATGGAAATTTTTAAAATATGGGTATTTTTCTGCATGTGTTTCAGATTGTTTAGTTTTTGTTGTCCTTTGCCCTCCCCACGTGTCCCTTTATTTTCATGGCAAAACAAAGCATTACAGATATAGTTTCAGCTTCCTATACTCCATTTTATTTTTCTAAAACTTATTGATATTGAAATGTCTACCTCTGGTCTACTTACTTTCCCTGCCGAATAATACTTTACCATATGGAAATACCACGATGTACAATTACATGCATAGTGCCATATACATTTGTTTACAGGTTTCTTGGGAAGAATCTCTCTTACTGTGTTCCCAGAAGAGGGATTGGTAAGTTGTAGGGGAGGCTTGTCTTCATTTTTACTATGAATTTCCAATTGTTTAAAGTCGTTGTAACAATTGGTATTCCCACAGGAAATGTGGGGAAACTTGTTTTGTGTTTGGCTTCACTTGATATTCCTAGGCTTTTACTTTTTGTTTGTCAATCTTATGAATGTAAAATGGTATGTTTTAATTTATATTGTGCGCAGACTTTATTATTCGGGACACATGTAACCTTTCTCATGCACCACTGTCATGGATTTGTTTTCAATTTAACTCATTTATTAAGCACGGAAAATTGTGAGGTTTCTCAAAGATGGCGATGAGAACTGCTGATGGATTTGCTGCATTAGATCCACCCTCTCCAGCTCTGGCCCTCTAGTGTCAGTATTTCTGCCTTCCATTTCTAGTGCTTCCTCTTTTCAGGTTCTGGGAACATTCTGGCTGTAGAAATCAGTTGCAGTAATTGGAAGAACTTTTACTAAAGTGACTTACTTGTCTTCTTACCTAGTAATTATGCAGACTGTAAAATATATTTATGAAAAATTCAAGTTATATACAAAACCAGACACTACCAAAGCATATACAAGTTCATAATCCCTTTTATTTTTCTCTTCTTCCTCTTCCAATATATAACCACTTGTAGAGAGCCCCTACTATTTCCTTTGTATTTATGTTTATGTCCAAATGCAATAGATATTCTCTAACATATCTCCTTGGATCCATGAGAAGAAGGTGAATGTAATTTTTAAAAATGAATATGATATCTCTACATCAGCACAGTATTGCATTATACGGAAATAAGAGAAAGAATCTAACTCTTCCATGGACATTTAGGTTGCTTGTAGTTTTCTATTATTTTAAACAGTGTTGTGGAAAACGTTCTTGTAAATGTCTTTGGACATCGATGTGAAAATTGTCTTAGGAGATATTTGTAGAAATGCTATTTACATGGTCTTTTTTGCCTACTTTATTCATTTTTATTTAGAAGATTTTATAGAACTTTAGGAATTGGTGACTTCTAAGTAGGTGTAAAACACAGTACCGGGCCAGGCATGGTGGCTCACACCTGTAATCCCAGCACTTCGGGAGGCCGAGGCAGGTGGATCACGAGGTCAAGAGATCGAGACCATCCTGGTCAACATGGTGAAACCCCATCTCTACTAAAGATACAAAAAATTAGCTGGGCATGGTGGTGCGTTCCTGTAGTCCCAGCTACTTGGGAGGCTGAGGCACGAGAATTGCCTGAACCCAGAAGGCGGAGCTTGCAGTGAGCCGAGATCACGCCATTGCACTTCAGCCTGGGTGGCATGAGCAAAACTCCATCTCAAAAACAAAACAAACAAACAAAAAAAAACACAGTACCTGGATTCTCTGAGCTTTATGTTCTGTTTGAAGCAGGGGAAGTGACAGTAACTACCTGTTAGGGTGATTTTGAGGATTAAATGAGATACTGTGTACAAAGTTTATAGCATGGGTTTTGGATCACAGCAGAGACTAGAAAGTTCAGTTTAGCCTCCTCTTAGTCGGTCCCGAACCCAAATATACTTTTAAATATTCTTTCAGAACAGATTTTAAAGTTTGATAGAAATAGAATTATATTGTGATCACTCCATATGTAAGGTTTCTTTTAGTCAAGAAAATGTTTTTGATATTCAGCCATGTTGTTGCACATGTCAATAGTTCTTTCCTTTTTTATCCTCCTATCTCAGGTCTTAAAAAAGGAAAACTGCAAAAAAAAATGAAACAATATTTCCACTTGTATTCGGTTTTGGTCTACAGTTGACATTGTTCTCAAGTATCACTAACAGGTTCCCATGGAGAGAAAAATTTATTTTCTGTCCACAACATAACAGGAATTATAACAGATGCAGAAGGCCTACTAGCCCTGTGTGAAAATCATCATGTTGAATATATTTCTCAAAAGTTAAACTCAGGTGTAGGGGCAGCTGTCAGTCTGTTTCCTCACTATCAATTCCACCACTTTTATTTTTTCATTTGGGGAAAAATAATAATGACTGTAAGAACAATGAAAAAATGATAAAAGGATAGTAAAAAGGTTGAATGCACTGGCTGTGGCAGGGAGCAATCAGAAATGGTTTGTTATTTCCCTTCACTTTATCAAAGTTGCTACGTGGACTCATTCTTACCCACCTGTTGGGTAGAATCTTTGATATTTTCTATTTCACTGAGCAATTTAAGATATTAAGAAATTCTGTCTAGTTCAAAACAGGAGCAGAAAACCAAGCACCACACTTTCTCACTCATAATTGGGAGTCGAACAGTGAGAACACATGGACACAGGGAGAAAACAACACACATTGGGGCCAGTTGGGGGTCAGAGGATGGTGAGACGGGGAGACCATTAGGACAAATAGCTAGTGCATGTGAAGCTTAAAACCTAGATGAACAGTTGATAGGTGCAGCAAAGCACCATGGTACACATATACCTATATAATAAACCTACACATTCTGCACCTGTATCCTGGAACTTAAGAAAAATCCTGTTTAGTTTAATTTCCAAACTCAAAAATCTCATTCAGCTGAAAATTTAATGCTTTTTTACATATTTAACACATAAAATAATCAACAATGAAAACAGGTAGAGGTTGAGCATCTCTGATCCATAAACCCCAAAATCCAAAATATTCCAAGATCTGAAATTCATCCACATCGATGGCTGAGATAGCGATATGTGTGCTTTCTGATGGTTCAATGTATACAAACTTTGATTCGTGCACAAAATTGCTAAAAATATGTAAAATTTTATTTGCGTTATGTGTATGAAGTGTACGTAAACATAGGTGAATTTTGTGTTTAGACTTCAGTTATATCTTTAAGAGATCTCTTTATGTATATGTAAATGTTCCAAAATATGAAAAAAGTTTAAAATCCAAAACTCTTCTAGTCCCAAGGAATTCAGATAAGGAATATTCAACCACTACATCTAATAAGTCATGGATACTTTAAAATGAAATTTTAAAAGTATTTAAAGAGTCCAAAAGACATCAGGAGAAAAGGGACAGGACAAAAAGTGGGGAAGGGGATGCAAACAAAAACAAACAAAATAATGAAACAAACCATTAAATTGTAAGCTTCAATCCAATTACATCATTCAACCACTAATAAATCTATATTTAATAACGTTAAATGTTATTGAATCATACCACATACTCCAATTAAAGTGCCAGAATTGATTTAAAAAACCCACGAGACCCAGTGCTGTATATGAAATACACACTTTGAATAGAAAAAAAGAAGACAAATATACGTAGGTCTAAATAAGTACATTTGAATTTTTTTAAGACAGTGTCCTACTCTATCTCCTAGGCTGGAGTACAGTGGTGCAATCTCTGCTCACTGTAAACTCCGCCTCCTGGGTTCGAGCAATTCTCCTGCCTCAGTCTTTTGAGTAGCCGGGAATACAGAAACCTGCCACCATGCCTAGCTAAATGTTGGGGTATTTTTAATAAAGCTAGGGTTTCACTGCATTGGATAGGCTTGTCCTAAACTTTTGACCTCAAGTGATCTACCTGCCTCAGCCTCCCAAAGTGTTGGGATTGCAGGTGTGAGCCACTGTACCTGACCCTAAATGAGTACATTTAAAATTATATACTATGCAAACAGTCAGCAATGGAAGTGTGAAGAAGCTATATTAATACCAAATAAAATATGCTTAAGTCAAAACAGTATTTCCAAAGATAAAGAGGGATAGTTCATGATTACAGAAGAGTCATTTCATCAAAAAAATAGATTAAAAATAATTTGTGCATTAATTTGAGCAAAACAAAATTGAACTAAAGGAATAAACAAACAATCCACAATTTTGATTGGTGATTTTAATACCCATCTCCCAAGCAATTGATAGATAAACTAGACAAAATCTTAGTCAAGATGCAGATGACCTGAACAACACTCTCCACCATCTTAAACAAACCAATGGAAGACGACACCCAATAACCACAGAATACTGTATGTTTCAAGTACATGTAGTGTTCACTAGGATAGGTCACATGCTAGGTCGTAAAACAAGACTGAATAGATTAAATCAAATTGAATTCATGCAGTGTATGTTACCTGACCACAATAGGATTAAAACAGAAATTAACAATAAGAGAACTAGGAAAGCTCCAAGTACTTGGAGATTAAATATAATACACAAGCCCAAGAAGAAAGCAAAAGGTAAAATATAAAATATTTTATTCTAAGGGATAATCAAAATACAACATGCCAACACTTATGAATTACAGCTATGGGAGTTCCCAGAGGGAAGTATAGCCGTATATGCTTATACTGCAATAGAAGAAAAAGAGAAAGGTCTAAAATCAATGACGTAAATGTTCACCTAAAGAAGATGGAAAACACACACACACAGAGCAAAGAAAACTCCAACGAAGTAGTAAGAAGGAAACAATAAAGGTAAAAGTGCAGAGATAAACCAAATTGAAGACAGACAAAATAATAGAGAAAACTAACAAAGCAAAGAAGCTGGTTGTTTTAAAATATCAACATTAATAAACCTTAAGCTACTCTGATTATGAAAAAAAGAGAGGAAACACAAATGGTCAGTATCAATATCAGAAGTGAAAGCGAAGTGAAACTATCACTACAGATCCTGCAGACGTGAAAAGGATAATAAGAGACTATCATAAACAACGTCATGGTGACAAATTCTGCAACTTAGATGAAATGAACAAAGTATCTGAAAAATACAACAAAAACTAACACGAATTTTTCAGAAAATGTGTCTGGGAAAATTAAAAGATACATTAAACAAAAGAATATGCAAGCCACAGCCTGACAGAAAATGGTCATAAATCATTTTCAGTAAAGAGCCTGATTTCCAGAATATAGAAAGCAGTTTTATAACCTGAAAATAAGGCTGGGCACAGTGGCTCACACCTGTAGTGCCAGTACTTTGGGAGGCCGAGGAGGATGAATGGCTTAAGGCCAGGAGTTTGAGACTAGTCTGGGCAACATGGTGAGACCCTGATACCTAGTATAAGTACAAAAAATTAGCCTTTTATGTTGGCTAATATCAATACAAAAAGTTAGCCTGGTATCAGCTAATTGGGAGACTGAGGTGGGAGGATCGCTTGAGCCCAGGAAGCAGAGGCTTTAGTGAGCCAAGATTGCACCATTGCCTTCCAGCCTGGATGACAGAACAACTAAAAGAAAAAAAGAGAACAATTACTGTTTAGAAGGGGAAAAAATTTGAGGAGCCACTTTGCAAAGATAATATACAAGTGGGACAAAATGGTTAACATCAAGGAAATGCAGATTAAAACCACAGTGAGATACTACTACACACCCCACAAAATAACTAGGTTGGGAAAGACTAAACACCAAATGTTGGCAAGAATACAGCACAACTATAGCTATTGCTAATGGGACTATAAAACAGTACAACTACTTTGTCAAATTTCTGGAATTTTCTTATAGAACGAATATACATCTCATCTATAATAAATGTCCGAGTTAGGAATCTACCCCAATTAGTGAAAATACATGTTAATAAAAATACTTATAGAAGACCACAATAGCTTTACTCATAATAATCAAAAGTTGAAAATATTTCTGGTGACCACAAATAGAGGATCAGGTAGCGAACTACGTTATTTCATAGCATGAAATACTACTCAGCAATAAAAATGAAAGAGATACTGATATGTGTAACCTGACTGATAAATATAAAAATTATTTTGTGGACTGAAGGGAGCCTTATATATAGGGTTATCACAACATGATTCAAGTTATGTGGAATTTCTAAAGTTGGCAAACTTAGTCTACAATGAAAAAAATCCAAGGGTACAGAGCTGGAGACTGAGACAAGTCATGAGGAAACTTTCTGGGATTGTATTAGTCCGTTTTTTCACTGCTGATAAAGACATACCTGATACTGGGTACTTTATTCAAAAAAGGTTTAAGGGACTCACAGTTGCACCTGGCTGGGGAGGCCTCATCATCACGGCAGAAAGTCAAAGGGACATCTTACATGGTGGCAGACAAGAGAGAAATGAGAAACAAGCAAAAGGGCTTTCCTCTTATAGAAGCATCAGCTCTTGTGAGACTTATTCACTATCACAAGAACAGTATGGGGGAAACTGTCACCATGATTAAATTCTCTCCCACCAGGTCCCTCCCACAACACGTGGGAATTCTGGGAGCTACAATTCAAGAAGAGATTTGGGTGAGGACACAGCCAAACCATATCAGGGCTTATAGTATTGTTCTTTATTTGATAGAGTTTTGGGTTACACATATGTATACTTTTGTCAAAATTCGGTAAATACATACTTAAAATTTTTGCATTTCATCATTTGTAAACTTTACACCAAAAGGAAAAAGAAAGGTACCAAATTGTAGTTAATGCACGTTGAGTTACTGATGTCTGCAATTTACTTTAAAATGCCTAAAAACTATAATGGATTACTGGATGGATAGAAAGATGGATCTATGGATGGACATGAGATAAAACAAGACTCCAAGTTGGTGAAGATACAGTTAAAGTGTTCACTGTAAAGTTTTTTCAACTTTGCTATACTTTCATAAATGTTCATGATAAAATATCAACGAAAACAATTTTCATCCCTCCTCCTCTGTGACAGCCTCAGCCTGAGAAACCCACAGTGGGAAGGGAAAGGAGGGCAGTGTGTTTGTTTATGACCACCCACCCTCACTTCTTAGCAGTGCTTTCTGGCTCTTCTAGGGTTGGATAGGGGCGGGGAGAAAGGAGAGACAGAGGAACAGATAGGGCTTTATTGAATAGTTCAGCTGTATTATGGTGTCACATTTTAGGAGCAGTCATGCAGTTTTGGGCCCTTTCTCATGCGTTCCTGAGAAATTCTGGTAGGGATCTCTGACAGCAGTTCACTACCTCAGGTAATACAGTTTCTAGAAAGCCACTAAGAGCCCTCCTACCACCTGCCTCTGGGGGTCCTGGGCAGCCTCTTCCTTACCCCTGGCAGGAAGCTTTTCAGGGCAGCGTCCTCCTTAAAATCAATGGTTTTCTCTATTATGGAATTCCTATTTGGCCCATATAAAACATGCAAACACCTTTGTTTGGCTTTAACTTGCAGTACGGGCCACTCCCAGCTCCAGTCTTTATCGCTTCTATCTGCCCCATTATTTCAACTTGGCCACAGCCTTTTGCTTTTGGATTGTATTCAGATGGGATAGCAGTTCCCGTGTTCTCCAGCCTTCAGGGACGTGAGCTAATCAGCTTGAATGGTTAAATAGAAGTTCCTGTTCAGGCAGCTCATTAGCTTTAAAATGAAGCAGCAGCCTTTTCCCATCCATGAGAATTGGGCGAGGAGGGAGTTCATACAACACACAACCCTTTCAAAAGTCTTCAGTGTAATTAAAAAAAATGCCCATCGTGGTGGCTCACATCTGTAATCCCAGTACTTTGGGCAGCTCAGGTAGGCAGATCATAAGGTCAGGCTTTGGAGATTACCCTGGCAAACATGGGGAGACGCTGTCTCTACTAAAAATTAAAAAATTAGCTGAGTGTAGTGGTGGGCCCCTGTAATTCCAGCTACTCAGGAGGCTTAGGCAGGAAAATCACTTCAACCTGAGAGGCAGAAGTTGTAGTGAGCCGAGATCATGCCACTGCACTCCAGCCTCGGGAACAGAGCAAGACTCTGTCTTAAAAAAGAGAATTTTTAGTCCTGTCCTATAAAGGTAAGAGGTAGATAATAACCTATTCTGGCAAAACTGGTTCTTGCCCACACCATTTGAAAAGTCTAGAACCTGATTGTAAATGAAAGGATTCTTGACAACTACTGTTTGGCGCTTGATCTTTGACTCCAATGCCAAACTTGGAGAAGACAGCATGTTTCCACTGTTCTGAAAACAGTAGCTAATCTGTGCTTCCCTTTGCTGTCTTGAGTAGAGTAAAACATTTATGAGGTACAGAGGCTTGCAGAAAAGTATTTTAGAAGTGGAGTCAGAACTCCACTGTGGAAAGGGGGCTGAGAGAATCATGAATCCGATTCCTTCTCTTGCCAGAGGAGACTCAGATTTGTGATGTGGTTTCTCTGGGTAAACATGAGTCAGTAACAGAAGAGATCAGTAAAACTCTGGTCCACTGCTTAGAAATTAGTGTTTTATGACCTCCCCTCTGCCAGGGAAATAAGCATGAAGACAGCGCTTTTCCTCCCACTATTTTTAAAACCCAGAGGAGGAGGTGTTCTATTGCTCCACGTGGTGCGCTTTTGAACTGAGAGGAACTGAGCACGGAGAAGCCAGAGTAGCACTGCCCCCACCCCGGGCCACCTGAAACTCATCATGCTGCTTTCTTTGGAGCGGCTGCCAATTTAAAAGAAGACTTAAGGGGTTTCATTTGGCTCTGTGATGCTGCTGGAAGGAGGCCTGAGTAAGGTTGAGCTGAGGTTGCAGAGGAAAGGAGCCGTTTGTCCCACAACCTGAACAAAACAGAACTATGATGAAGCAGCATTGTCCATCTGAGGTAATACCCAAGGTACATTGCCTCATGTCAAGAAAATCAAGGACGTGAATACACATGGAGTGAGGTTAAGAATGGAGGTTTTACAGGCAAAAGAAGAAAAGAGAACCTCTCTTCTGCAGAGAGAGAGAGGGGCTTCTGAGTGTGTTTTCTGGTGAACTGCACAAGGTTTTATAGACTTGTTGAGGAGGTGGTGTTTGATTTACATAGGGTCCAAATCTGGGTTGGACCAGGTGAGAGCTTTACATAGCTCGTGAAGAAGCTGGCTATCCACCCGAATCTTCTTATGCATATAGGTTTTCTACTTGGCCAGTGCATGTTTTCTGTCCCTTACTGCACTTGTGGTTGATAAAGAAAAAGGAAGATGAAGCCGTCAGGTTGAGCATGCCTGGCACCCAAGTAGCCTCCTATTGTTACAGCTGCTGGCATTTGCCTGTGCAAGCTTCCAGCTTGCTTGTCTATATCTGCAGCTCGATTTTACAGGCCGCTCCTTGTTAGAAATGGTTTTGGGGCTGCTTTTTATTCAAAGGGAAATCTTACCAAAGAATTCCTTACTTTCAATCTCTGACTAAATAATTTCTGTAGAACTCCTGTATCAATGGGACTTCTGGATTACAGTTGAAGTAGTTTTGGCTGATCATCAACTCTGCCTCCACTTAATAGTGAATGCTTTTATTTTCTATGTTTCAAGGAGGGACTCTGCTTCTTGCCCTTCTTCAGAATAGCAGTGTGGAAATTGCAGTTAAGAACACCTGTTGGGCACAGTGGCTCACACCTGTAATCCTAGAAATTTAGGAGGCTAATATGGGAAAATTGCTTCAGGCCAGGAATTTGAGAGCAGTCTGGGCAACATAGCGGTACCCCATCTCTCAAAATAAAATTACTGGGTGTGGTGATGCATACCTGCTGCCCTGTTGGCCCAGCTTCTGTCAGGAGGCCATGGCAGAAAGGTCACTTGAGCTCAGGAGTTTGGGGCTGCAGTGAGCTATGGTCATGCCACTGTACTCCAGCCTGGGTGACTCCATCTCTTGAAAAACACAACAAAAACCAACAAAAGCCCACTTTCTATCTGGAATGGGAACCGGTAGAGCCTTATGACAGTGAGTGACTCAGAGGCAGAGCAAACGTTTGGCCACAGTTTTAATGGTGCAATTTGAACCTTGTGTTTGTCCTACTGACCAAGACTGTGGCTGTCTTAGGGTCCTCCATATGGTCTGGCCTTGGAGGAGAAGAAACTGTTCTTGTTCAACACTTTCTGTTTGTGGAGCCCAAGATAAGAACTTTATGTTTGTTTCACAGATGAGAGGGTGCTAAATAGCTTGCTTAGAATCACACAAGTCAGAGGTAGGAGGGCCACGTTCCTTAATCAGTTTGTGAGTAGATGTCTTAACAAGAACGTACAGCTGATGGCATAATGCTGACCTTAAGCCTAGGTTAATCAAATTGATGTTTAATGAAAAGCAATAGATTTCCTCCTGTAGCCCAAGAAAGAGCCACTTGACTACAGCTAATCGGTGAGAGAAATACCTCTCTCAAAGGAATAGGTGATCAGAATTCATGGGCAGCAATGGGACATAGGAATGTGGAAATGAGAGGTGTGGGCTCCAGGGATGCTGGAGAAAACTCCTCCTCCAGTATTCCCTAACTCTCGAATGCTGCTGTCTTTTCAATACAAATACAAAACCACTCTGTTGTTTTGCACTGCCCCGTGCCCTGAATCTCTTGTTTGTGGACTGTATCCTCCAGTAACTTATTCAAGCAAGGATACACTGAAGCAAATTGTTCTGAAATATGACTTTCTTTCTTCTTAGACTTACATGACTGGTGGGGCATAGAATTTTTGATTGAAAATAATTTCGCATTCAAGTTTTAAAGATACTACTCCATTATTTCCCAGCTTCTGGTAGTGCTGTTGAGAAGCCTGAAATCATTCTGATTTTTGATTCTTTGTAAATACTGTTTTTTAAAAATCTTTTCTGAAAACTTAGGAGAGCTGTTTTCATTTGTCATATATTGCAGATTTTCAAGACAATGCTCCTTGGTGTGAGTTTGTGTTCATGTGTTTAAACCTAGGAGGTTATGTTATTCAACTTGAGAAGTTGCCTTTTTTTAACTTTTATTTAAGTTCAAAGGTTCAAGTACAGGTTTGTTATTTAGGTAATGTCTGTTATGAGGTTTATTGTACAGATCATTTCATTACTCCAGTATTAAGCCTAGTCCCATTTAGTTGTTTTTCCTGATCTTCTTCCTTCTCTCATTCTCCACTCTCTGAAAGGCTCTAGTGTGTGTTGTTCTTCCGCCTGTTGTATGTTCCTGTGTTCTCATCATTTAGCTCCCACTTGCAAGTGAAAATATCTGGTATTTGGATTTTGTGTTCCTGCGTTAGTTTGCTAAGAATAATAGTCTCTAGCTTCATCTATGTCCCTGAAGAGAACACGATCGCATTCTTTTGTGGCTGCCTAGTGTTTTTTGTTGTATATGTACCACATTTTCTTTATCCAGTCTACCATTGATGGGCATTTAGCTTGATTCCATATTTTTGCTATTGTGAACAATGCTGCCATGGGCATATGCGTGCACATGTCTCTATAACAGAAGGATTTATATTCCTTTGGGTACATAACTAGTAACCCATTACTAGGTTTGCTGAATCAAATGGTATTTCACTCTTTAGGTCTTTGAGGAATCATGACACTTTTTCACAATGGCAGAACTAATTTGCATTCCCGAATACAGTGTGTAAGTGTTGTTTTTCTCTCTAACCTTGCCAGTATGTGTTGTTTTTTTTTTTGCTTTAATAATTGCCATTATGACTGGTGTGAGATGGTATCTTATTATAATTTTCATTTGCATTTCTCTAATAATCAGTGACGTTGAGCTTTTTTAATATGATTGCTTGTTGCATATATGTCTTGTTTTAAAAGTGTCTGTTTATGTTCTTTGCCCACCTTTTTATGGGTTGTTTGTTTTCCTCTTGTAAATTTAATTTCCCTACCGATGTTTGATATTAGATTTTTGTGGAATGCATAGTTTACAAACATTTTCTCACATTCTGTAGGTTGTCAGTTTTCTCTGTTGATAGTTTATTTTGCTGTGTGAAAGTTTCTCATTTTAATTTGACCCGTTTTCAATTTTGCTTTTGTTACCTTTTCTTTTGGCATGTTCATGATGAAATCTTTGCCTGTGCTTATGTTTTGAATGGCATTGTCTCGTGTCTTGCAGAGCTTTTATAGTTTTTGGTTTTACATATCAGTGTTTAATCTATCATGAGCAAATTTTTGTATGTAATGTAAAGAAGGGGTCTAGTTTCAGTCTTTTGCATATGGCTATCCAGTTATCCTGGCATCGTTTATTGAATAGGGAGAATCTTTTCCCCCTTGCTTGTTTTTGTTAAGTTTGCCAAAGATCAGATAGTTGTAGAAGCTTGGTTTTGTTTCTGGATTCTCTATTCTGTTCCATTAGTCTATGTGTTTGTTTTTGTACCAGTACTATGCCGTTGTTTCCTGTAGCCCTGTAATGCAGTTTGAAGTCTGGTAGCATGTCGCTTCCAGCTTTGCTTTTCGTGCTTAGGATTGCCTTGGCGATTTTTGGTTCCACATAAATTTTTCAAAAGCTGGTTTTCTGAAAAAAATAATAAATCTCAACCTACTTCTTAACATTTTTCAAGAACCCAAATGAAATCATGACTGCTCTTGGAGATGGCACTCTGTATGTTTCAATTTACTACCCAGTAACTGGTCTATTAAAATCATACTGGTTAAAAAATAATAAACTTGAAGCTAGACCAATGAAGGAGAAAGGGAAGAGATTCAAATAACCACCATCAAAAACAATAAGGGCAATATTACCACTGACCCCACAGAAATACAAACCACCCTCAGAGAATATTATGTACAACTGTAGGCACATTTTTTCCTTTAATTTTGAGATGAAGTTTTGTGCTTGTTGCTCAGGCTGGAGGGCAATGGTGAGATCTCGGCTTAGTGCAACCTCTGCCTCCTGAGTTCAAGCTATTCTTCTGCCTCAGCTTCCTGAGTAGCTGGGATGACATGCATGTGCCACCATTTCTGGTTAATTGTGTATTTTTAGTAGACATGGGGTTTCTCCATGTTGATCCAGCTGGTCTTGAACTCCCAATCTCAGGTGATCAACCCACCTTGACCTTCCAAAGTTCTGGGATTGCAGATGTGAACCACTGAACCTGAAAAAATTGAGAAATCTAGAAAAAACTGATCAATTCCTGGTCACAACCACCCTCCCTGAGATGCAAGTTTGGTTTAACATATGCAAATTGACAAATGTCATCGTCACATAAACAGAACTAAAGAAAAAAATTACCCACATGATTATCTCAATGGATGCAAAAACAGCTTTTGATAAAATTCAACTTTCATTTGTGTTAAAAACTCTCAATAAACCAGGTATTGAAGGAACATACCTCAAAATAATAAGAGTCACATGTGACAAAACCACAGCCAGCATCATACTGAATGGACAAAAGCTGAAGGCATTCCCCTTAAAAATTGGCACAAGATAAAGATACCCTCTCTCCCCACTCCCATTCAGCATAGCTTTGAGGGTGTTCTTTGCTCTTGGATTTCTAATTCTTTTAATTGTGATGTTGGGTAGTTAACTTGAGATCTCAATTTTGTTTTTGAGATGGAGTGTTGTTCTCTCAACCAGGCTGGAGTGCAGTGGTGTGATATGGGCTCACTGCAACATTTATCTCCTGGGTTCAAGCAGTTCTCCTGCCTCAGCCTCCTGAGTACCTGGGATTACAGGTATGTGCCACAACACCAGCTAATTTTTGTATTTTTAGTAGAATGGGGTTTCACCATGTTGGTCAGGCTGGTCTCAAACTCCTGACCTTGTAATCTGCCCGCCTTGGCCTCCAAAAGTGCTGAGATTACAAGAGTGAGTCACTGCAGCTGTCCCGAGTTCTCACTTCTCGATGTGAGCATTTAGTACTATAAATTTCTCTCAACACTACTTGACTAGCTGCATCCCAGAAACTCTGGTAAGTTGTACCTTTGTTCTCATTACTTTCAAAGAACTTCTTAAACTTCTTGATTTCTGCCTTAATGTCATGATTTACCCAGGAGTCATTCAGGAGCAAGTTACTCAGTTTCCATGTAAGTGTATGGTTTTGAATGAATTTCTTAGTCCTGATTTCAAATGTGATTGCATTTGCTTTGTGACCTAAGGTATCTTCTATACTTATGAATGATCTATGTGTTGAGTTGAAAAAATGTGTATTCTGCAGTCATTGGATGAAATGTTCCTTGAATATCAGTTCCATTTGGTCTGTAGTAAAGATTAAATTTCATGTTGATTGGTTGGTTTTCTGTCTGGAAGATCTGTCCAGTGCTGAAAGTTGGGTGTTGTAGTCTCCAGCAATTACTGTTTTAGGGTTTATCTCTCTCTTTCTTATTTGCTGCATGTGTCTGTTCTTTTTTCTCTCTCTCTGTCTGTCTCTATTTCTATCTTTGGAATTCTGATCATTTTAGTGTTGAACCTGTTCAAATTTTCTTCCGGATTTCAACTTTTTTCTTATCGCTATTTCTGGAAGAAATAAGGTTCATCTACTCAACTTTGTTGTCTTACTATTCTAACAAGAATTTTTCACAAGTTCTGCTGTCATATTTTTAATTTCTAAGCGTTTACTTTTTCTTTAAATTTGGTTCTAGTTTCATGAAAATGGTAACACTTTTATCTCTTCGAGAACATTCATATGGGTTTCAGAAGGTCTTATCTCCTAGCACAGTCCTCATTCAGGCTGCATTTATGTGTCTTCTTGCTCTGGTCTCGGCCATTCATGTTAGAAGCTTTGCTCAGACGCCTGGTGACCCTTAGCTGTCTGTGTCTGTTAGAAAAAATTGGAGCACTGAAAAGCTAAAAGCTGATGGAAGTTCTGTGATTTTAACATTTTGTGGGCGGTGGTCTTGCTGGGTCAGACCTTTTCTTCTTGAGCAAGAGAGATTCTCTCTAGAGAAAAATCATCTTAACTTCTGACCAAGTGTATCTGCCACCCTCATTGGAACTCAGTGGTAGGAAAACCTGGAGGATCTCAGTGTTCAGTGTGTGCATTTAAGCACTTGTGTCTAGAGAGCTCCTGCCTAGAGACACCAAATTTTACCCTATAGAGAGGAAACCTCCACCCTGCCACCACGGTGGGATGCAGGCACCGATTCTAGGGAGAGGATCTGGGATCTACTTACTACTGAAACAGAAATTCCCTAGGTAAATTTAGCTGCCAACTCTTGAACCCTTGGGGATCCTGGTTGCCTTCCTGCCACTGGCTTGGGATTTAGCATCTCTGTGTCTACTGTGAGGTGTCACTGACAGCTTCTGCTTGCCAGTTTTCTATATGCTGAAGGGATTGTCTTTATTTTCTTTTTATCTTTGTTGGTTTATTTATTTTTAATCATCCCATGTTAATGTGGTTTAATGATGGAGTGAAGGCATATGCAGGTATTCAACCAAACATCTTTGCTGAAGTCTGTGTATTTCTCTTGTAGTAAAATCTTGGTCATTCTATGTTTCAGTTAATCAAATTTTTATATATGCATTCTGATTTGGGGATGATGTGAGGGAAGAGAGAGAGAAAGAAAGAGAGACTCAGACGGACAGAGACAGGGTGAGAGAGAGAGGCTACTGTGACAAATCTGTGGGTCTGTGTATTTGGAAGTCAATAGGAATTTAGCCCTGTTTTCTGTCTAAAAAGCAGGAGTGTCCAGAAAATGGATCTGGAACTAGGCTAAGAATCTTTGAGGCAATGGCGCAGATCCAGTTGTGTTCAATTCTTAGTCCTTAGGCTGAAAGGGAAAATAACGTAAAACACATTTTAAAAAATTTCTGGCTGGGCGCGGTGGCTCTAGCCTGTAATCCCAGCACTTTGGGAGGCCGAGGTGGGTGGATCACAAGATCAAGAGATCGAGACCATCCTGGTCAACATTGTGAAACCCTGTCTCTGCTAAAAATACAAAAAATTAGCTGGGCATGGTGGTGCGTGCCTGTAATCCCAGCTACTCGGGAGGCTGAGGAAGGAGAATTGCCTGAACCCAAAAGGCGGAGGCTGCGGTGAGCTGAGATTGTGCCATTGCACTCCAGCTTGGGCAACAAGAGCGAACCTTCATTTCTAAAAAAAAAAAAAATTTTTCTGAAAGTGGTGTTTTTTGATTTGCCCTCAGATAATTAGATATAGAAGGTAGCCATACATTTTTGGCTAACTCAGCATTCGTTGCTCCATTCAGCGAATTCATCTTTATATTCATGTTCTTTCTCTCCAGCTTAATATCCAAAATTTAAAAGTGAGGAATGCAGAATAGTTGAACTAAAAGAAACAGATCAACCACAACCTGCTTCTTCTTCCTCTCACCCAAAGAAAACCATTGTTAACATTTTGCTATATTCTCTTTATGTACTTTTCTCAGGTACTTTTATTCGAATATATTTTTGATCATAAAATTGTCTTAGACAATAAGTTGTCAGAGAAGAACACCCACTCTTTTTACACTCCAGGCTTCCAGCTTGAAGGTGACTGACTTGGGAATCCTGTATTTTAACAAGATATGATGTTGATATGGAATCTTTTATTGGACTGTTCTGAGGTGTTCTCTTTTTAGCATACTCTCCTTCATCCCCTTCTTCCCTGCTATACACACACATACACATTCACACATACACGCATTCTTTCTTTCTCTCTCACATGCACATTCTCATATGAAAATACAAGCATGCTCATACACGTGCACACACACAGGCACGTGCATGCACACACTCACACTCATGTGAACCAACATGCACATACACACTCTCTTTCATCTCTTTCCTCCCTGCTACACACACATACTCTAACACTCATATGCACATGTGCACACACACATATGTACAACATGCAATGTGTCAGAAGGCCATGTAGAACATGATTGTTACTCTCCAAAAGGAAGGACACCCACACTTTTGCAATGGAAAAAAACAGCTCTGTTTTTGTAAAAAAAAAAATAAAAAAGAATTTTCTATTAGGCCTAGAAAGAAACTTAAAAAGTGTTTCTTCTTTTATCTAATCGGAACTTGTGTATGTGCACACACCCGTGTGACAGAAAGAGCCAGGGAGAGAGGGAGGGAGAGGAGGTGAAGGCAAGAAGAGAGAGAGCGATTAAAAAGCAAGTGCACTGTGGCAAGCTCGTCTGGACTAAGTGAGAAGCAGGCGGTTGTGGTGATGAGATAGGAGCTTGGAATGCTTCCTGGTACCAAGACTGTCATAAGTGGAATTGGGGTCTGAAAAAGTGACAGCAAAATTCAGCGTTCCTTTGACAACCACTCAGAAAATAGAATGTGAGGAAGCAGGAGGAAGGGAAGGTGTGGGGCCAGCCATGAGAATGCACCCCGCTGCTCCACGGATGCCTAGAAATGCTGGTCACTTATAGGGCACAGGTGAGGGGAAGTCTGGACTGGTGGCAGTAGTGCTGCCAAGCCATGTAGCCTGCTCTCTCAAGGGTGAATGTTCTTGCATAAGTAGTGGGGAAGATTATTCCCTAGTTTATATAGGCCCCATTTGTCCTAGACACAGATTTTAATGTTCTCAGGTGATCGCTTGCTTGATTGTCTGTGTAAAAGATCAGCAATCCTTTTTTTTTTTCTGGAAAGGTCTAGGCAGTAAATATTTTAGGCTTGGCAGCCCATATGGTCTCTGTCACAGCTACTCATCTCTGTGGTTGTGGTGTGAAAGCAGCCATAGAAATGGGTAATAAAGGAGTGGGGCTGAGTTCCAAAGTACTTTTATGAGAACTGAAAATTGCATTTTATATAATTGTTGACATGTCCCAAAATATTGTTACTTCTTTGAATTCTTTCACATTCGTGGCTCATGAGCTGTCTGACAAGAGACGACAGGCAGGAATTGGTGGATGGGCCATGGTTGCCCAAACCCTGTGTCCAAATCATGGCATTGTACAAGCAGGAGGGATCTCTGACCCTCTCTCTTTTTCCTCTTTCCTTCTTTTCAGTTTCTCATTGTGCTGATTTGGAAACCAGAAATCGAAAGCTCTGGGAAGTGAACTCTTTCTGACTTAACCTGTTAGTGGCAGTGTTAGGATAAAATTTCAGGTCTCAAGGAGCACTTCTTAGAGCCCAGATCAGACTGAATGCTGCTTTTGTGATTGCAGAAGGCATACCATCCTCTGGTACACTAGCTCCTTAGCGTCACCCTGAATCTGAAACTTAGTTCTTCATAAAGTCTTTTGTTCTATGATTCCTCAGTGCATCATTTGCTAATTTGCGCCAGTTATTCTGTTTAACACAACTGAGATATAGACATAAGCAAAGTTCCTACCCTTTAGGAACTCACTTCTTCAGGGCCTGGTTTGATAATCCAGACAAAGCTACTTAAATGTAGTTTTATCCTTAAAAGAAAAATCGGCTGCACTTATGTAAGTTACAATAATAATTAGAATTTAGGAAAAATGCATTCTTAAAACAAGAAGGCAAAGAGAATAAAAAATAAACATCCAAGTCACCCTCTGACTGTGCGTTGGTTTTAAAACAACAAGACTATTATTTTAAGTGAACACAAGGAAAATTTTGCTACCAAGCGAGTACAATTTCTAACAGGTGATACATCGACTCCTCTAATTCCAGACATTTCCGAAAGTGCCCTTACTACCTACATTACTTTCTTCTGTAAAGCTCTACTGATTAAGACTTTATCTTTTGTGGTTGGATTTTTGCTTTTGGAATTACAACCTGCTTTTCAAGTCACATTTTGTAAATTAGTTGAGGTATCTTGCTGAGTGATAAAGTCTGAGTCAAAAACTTCCTGAAAAGTGCCTCGTGAACTCGTGAGGCATCATGGCAAAGATCCCAATCGTTGGACTGAGGCAGAGAGGTAGAAAGAAGAACACAGACTTTAAGGTCTGACAGATGTAAGTATAGGTCCCACCTCCACCACGTATTGGATGTGTAATGTTAAATGAGCTACTATACCTCTTTGAGCCTCAGCTTTCCTCTCTGTAAAAAGAAGATGTTAAACCTTCCCTTGCACTATTGTTGTAGGGATTAGAGATGATGTCAATAAAAATGTTTCCAGCATGCTCGGTATTCAACGTACCTTGGATGGACTTATTTGGCCAGTTCACTGCAAAGGGTAATATACACGAGTAAGATTTTTTCTTTTCTTCAAAATAGAATTTTTGGGATTAAACTCTAAAAAAGTGTTAAATAAATGAATCAAGATCTTTTTCATTTCTGTTGTTGAAGTATTTGCCTTCTTACGTTTGGTAATGTTAGGATTTTCCACAGAAGAAGTTGACACTTTCCTTCTTAATCATACTGGCAATACCATGTTTCAACACTAGTGACTATTTTCTTTTCGAAAAGTGTCATTTGTCTAGCTTCCCTTGAAAGATCAGCTAGGTGTCACATTGTCCCTGCTTCTGCTAATCTTTCAAAATTCTCACCACCATAGTCATAACATTTTCTTTATGCTCAAGTTGATTTAAAAAATGTTCTAAAGACAGTGTTGCTGAATTTTTATTTGTTTAATAAAAATTAGGCTTTTAAATATAAAAATATAGATTTATTATAAAGCCTCTAGAAAGCAAAGAAAAATAGATTTGAAAAATACCTTGTTTAATCACATAAAGCTAGGCAGAGTTAAATCACTGTTTCCATTTTGGTACATTTTATTTTAATCTTTTCACTATTTTAATGTCCTTCTTTATATCCATAATGGTGATAACATGATGTATATATGAACATGTATATATTATATAAATATATAAAATACATAAATATATCTTTTAAAAATGGTATCTGTAGGCCAGGCGCGGTGGCTCAAGCCTGTTATCCCAGCACTTTGGGAGGCCGAGGCGGGTGGATCACGAGGTCAAGTGATCGAGACCATCCTGGTCAACATGGTGAAACCCCGTCTCTACTAAAAATACAAAAAATTAGCTGGGCTTGGTGGCGCGTGCCTGTAATCCCAGCTACTCAGGAGGCTGAGGCAGGAGAATTGCCTGAACCCAGGAGGCGGAGGTTGCGGTGAGCCAAGATCGCGCCATTGCACTCCAGCCTGGGAAACAAGAGCGAAACTCCGTCTCAAAAAATAAATAAATAAATAAATAATAAAAATGGTATCTGTTTATTTATTATACATAAATATATATCTAATGACTATATATCTACATATCTACTTCTATATTTATATATCTCCATGATAGAAGTTGGAAAATACTGAAAACTCTAGAGGAGTTTGGAGAAACAACCTATAATCTCATTATACAGAAATAATTTTCTTCCCTTTTGCTTCTCCACATTTTGGCTTAGATCAAATTTAGAAATGATTTTCTTAACGTTTTTGGTATTGTGTTTTTAGAGTATCAAGATGTTGCTGCATATTCTGATTTTTATGTATAGTTGTGACAGGAACACCCACAAAAATAATTGTTCTAGAAAAGAATTTGTTAACAAATATTTTCTTCCAGGAAGTTGTGTATTAGCGTTTTAAAAGAAACATTTCTGGACGTCAAAGTAGACATTGGGCTTATATCAACAGCTCAATCTTTTTTAAAATACGCTTTATTTTTAGGGCAGTGTAAAGTTAATAGTGAGGCATAGTGGAAAGTACAGAGAGTTCCTACATTCCCACCTCCCCAAATGCACAGCCTCCTCCACTATCAGCCTTCCTCACTAGAGAGGTACATTTGTTACAATGGATGAACCAACATTGACTTATCACTGTCACCCATAGTTTATAATTGACATTAGGGACCATTCTTGCTGTCGTATATTCAGTGAGTTTTGACAAGGGTGTAATGGCATGTGTCTACCATTATAGTAACACACAGAGTAGTTTCATTGCCCTAAACATCCTCTATGCTCTGCCCATTTATCCTTTCCCACTCTTCAACCCCCAGCAATCACTGAACGTTTTGATGTCTCTATAGTTTTGCCTTTTCCATAATGTCATATAGTTGGATTCATATAGTAAGTGGTCATTTGAGATTGGTTTATTTCACTTAGTAGTATGTATTTGAGTTTCCTCTATGTCTTTTAATGGCTTCATAGCTCACGTGCTTTTTTTCTGCAACAAAAGCCACATTCAAAGATTATTGCTTTCATTGCTGAATAATATTCCACTGTGTCGATGTAGAGGTTTGTTTATCCAGGCACTTACGAGCCTATAGTAACCAGTGTGGAGCCTGGGGAAGCCATAAATGGCCTGGTTGTGGCGAAGGCCTGGAGCCTATGTCGATAGGAGCCATGGAGGTTGGAGCCATTAGATCTTAGAGCCATAGGGGAAGGCCTGGAGCTTGGGTTGACAGGGTCTGTCCCATAGCCTGTGGCTATAGAAACCTGCCTGGTGTTGAGTTCACTGAATTGTGCCTGGCATTGGAGTTGATGTTGAAGTCAGGTGTTACATTTGCTCTCCTCTCTGCACATACATAGTATCTCTTTCCATGCTGCACTACCCAGGTTTAGGGGTGGGGTAATGCAGATAATATAAAACTCTCTTTTATACTCTATTTTATGCCGTTTTTCTTACTTTTCTACTCCACAAACGTGCTATAACCTCTCACCTGGATTCCTTGTCTCTTTTGAAGACACTTTGATGCACGGATGGCTGTTCAAATTGATGTTTCTGTGAAGGAATAAGTGCTGAAAAGTTCTGTTTTGCCATTTTGTCCATGGCATTCTTCTCTGTTAACTGAAAAAGTATTTTTACTGAATAACATATTGTTAACAATTGTCAGACCCTTGGTTTAGCTCTGGAAGTTTCTCCTTTAGAGCAAGTTCGTTTCATAGTTCCCTATAGAAAGACTATAGTTGTAAAATGTTGGTAGAGATGATATTTTGTGTGTAGAATTAAGGACCGATTACACATAAATGTTTAGCGGACAGTAAACATTTGTGAGTAATCTGTTCTTACACACGAAAAGAAGGTCTATAGCTTTAGGAAAGGGAAAATTATCAAGGTTATTCAGACAATATAAAATGAGTTGAGAAAATTGAAGGGAATGTTTATACTTGAATGAGACCTCATGGAGAAAGACAAAATAAGGAAGCCATGGGAGAATATTTGCATTCTCGGAACCACAAAAGTGAGGAAAGCCAAGAGCACAGCTGGAGTTGCACCAGATCAAGTAGACATTCCATCAGAGCCTGAACTGAGAATGCACCATTCCTAGTCACCTTGATAACAGCCCCATTTTCTGTTAATAATACTCTATGAGAAAAATCTTGCAAAAATAGTCAGAAAAGGCAGAGTCACATGCGGTTCAGTGTGTTCCACCTTGGCAGACGGTCTTAGGAGGAGTTTTGGAAGGATCGTGCTGCAGGCAATGGATGAGATAATGATGAGAACTTTTCCAGCTCTGTATAAAAAGGCAAGCGAAATATATGCTTGTGAATTTTTGGCTGCTTTTTTATGCTGTATTTTCAGATCAATTTTATCCCAGTTAATGTGAATATAAACTCTGATTGTTATGGCTATCTCTCGTGGGGTGTCTATTATTTTGTCAGAAATTGTATCAGGAACTTTATATCAATCACTAAATTACACATTTCCAAGCTGCATATGAATTAGGTATTACTATGATCATTTTACAGATGAAGAAGATGAGACTCAGAGCAATACATAAGTTGCCCAAGGTCAGAGAGCAAGTAAGTACCAGAAATAAAAGCCAGATAAATCTAATTCCCATATCCTTGCTCTTTCAATGATGTTTCAGAGTTGATTACAAAAAGAATTGTTCTGTGTGCTCAGGATAATTTACTACCTATTAAATTTAACCATAGGGCAGTCTTATAAACAGGGTAGAGTATGCAGTTAAGATAAAATTTGAGAGGAAAAAATTAAATTAAAATAGTACATAACCAATGATCAGAATATTCTCTCAGTATTTTAGAAATTTATGTAAGAATAAACTAGATACTGATAAAAAAGTCACATTCTTTATGCACAAATCTTGTAAGTAGCTACTGTTAAAGAGAGGATACTATTTACCTAGAAGAAAGTGGGGTTGTCAACCACTATATAACCATTCGTGGGGTGAATGTCTTTTTTATTTTAGGCCTCTGGCTGATGGATCCAAGAGGTAGATGCGTGATGTCAAAATATTCTCTTTTATAGGTAATTACAATTTACAATGGAAGATACAGAGGCCACAAGGTAGTAGAGTTGAGTTATATTAACAGAAATCCTTGTTAGAGAAAAGAACCACCTCTCACTATCATGTTCAATGGCAAAGATTAATAGAAGGTACAGCAAAATGGACAGACATGCGAGTATACCGACATTGATATTGGAAGTAACTTTTTTCTTATATACTATAAATCATATCCCAGAATATACTCATAATGTGTACACTTATTGGGATATGACAATCAACGTACAAAATATGTACCATATGTACATTGACTGTGATGTACATATGTGTACACAATACAGATGTACAAAAAATGTACATAATCTGTACAATATGTACATTTATATGTACATAATGTGTACACAGTAGGTATGTACATAATGTGTACAATATGTAAATATATTGTAATATTACAATGATTTCATATAATCACAACAGCATATATAATCAATACACATATAATACATAATATCAATATAAATGTACATATTGCACACATTATATACATTTACATTTATTGTGATATGATATGTACATATGTACATCATGCACACATGCAGATTTGCGGTATATACACGTGTACATAAGTGTGCACAGTATGTACATATGTACACTACACATATGTTCATATAATGTAGATATGTACCTTCTGTACAGGAGTACACAGTATGTACAATATATACACGTATATACTAGGTACACATATAGGTGTATACCCACTTTGGTAACCGGAGAGATTTCTATCTAATATACTAAATATAAAATCCCAGAATGTAGTCATAGTGTGTACATTTATTGTCGTATTGTGATAAATGTATTAAATAAGCACAATCTGTACATGTACTCTGCTGTACATAGGTGTCCACAATGCACATGTACAAAAATGTACATAATCTGTAAAATATGTACCTATATATTTCTATAATGTGTACACAATGCATAGGTACATAATGTGTACACTATGCACATTCCTTAAAATATCAGTGATAAAATATATATAATCACAGTAAGATATATAATCACACTAATACATATATGTCGTGTAATATCACCAAAAAGTACGTATTGTACACATTAGGTATGTATTAGGTACATATGTATAGTGCACATATTATGAAAATATATATGTATCATGATAACACCGTATGTACACGTATACAAATATGTGCCTACTATTTAAACAATGTACACATGCAGAAATAGGTGCAAACTACATACCTATGCACAGCAGGCTATTACTAAAGTTCTGCTCGTAGCAGCCTCAATGCCCACCCTGGCTGCTTAAAGACCCCCGGCTAGGGGGCTGTACCCACAGCCCCCGCCAGAGGGCCCATAACAGCTACCAGGCCCACGCTGGCTGCTTAGGGACCCCCTGCCTAGGGCGCTGTGCCCACAGCTGCTGGGGCCCGGCTATTTTGAAAATGTGGTGTAATATGATACTGGCAACCATATCACACAGAAATGATAATGTTATT
This sequence comes from Callithrix jacchus, assembly GCF_049354715.1. NCBI lineage: Eukaryota > Metazoa > Chordata > Mammalia > Primates > Cebidae > Callithrix > Callithrix jacchus. Next base: position 273,131 of record NC_133522.1, on the reverse strand, counting down.
GTGGTTCTTTACATATTAGGCAATAGTTCTAGTTACACATTTGGCATATTGACAAAAATGTCATCCTCACCCCATTGACATTAGAATTGAAAGCATAGGAGGGTTTCACCCCTTGCAATGTTTAATTCAATATAATTGTTTTCTTGTTTACATTAGTGACCATATCAGAGCACGGTGTACATCTCTTGCAGTATTCAGAATATTTCTCTATGGGCAGCAACATTTTTCTCTCCTTATCTGGATATTAGGAAGAATATCACAGGACCGGCTTACAGCGCCAGTCACATCGTGAGCAATGTCATCTGTAATCCCCTAGTTATTAAGAACAATGTAACGGGGGTCTTGTGTGCTTTTGGAGATATTTGGAGTAATATCCTTTTAGTTTCTGGATATTAGAAACAACACTACAGTGGTGGTGTACACTTCCTGCGATATTAAGAGTATACTCATCCTCTGTCCCTGGGATATTAGGAACTACATCGCAGAAGCGTTGCACTTTGCCTATAATATTGGAACAATCACAGAGTGTACACCTTCTTTCATTGTGAGAGAAATACCTACTTAGGATATGATGGATAATATCACAAAATGGACACACATGGGTATATACCCACTGTGATATTGGAAGTCATTTTTATCTAATATACTAAATGTCATAACCCAGAAAAAACTCATAATGTGTAGACTTATTGGGATATTACACTCAATGTACAGAATATTTAACATATGTACATTGACTGTGATGTACATACATGTACACAATACAGATGTACAATAAATGTACATAAACTGTATCATTTGTACGAATATATGTACAAAATGTGCACACAATAGGTATGCACATAATGTGTACAATATGTACATTTATTGTAATATCACAATGTTATATAATCACAACTGCATATAAAATCACAATACACATGTAATATGTAATATCAACATAAATGTACATATTGCAAACATGTACATTTACATTTATTGTGATATGATATGTAAACATGTACATCATGTACCCATTACGTACAGATGCACAATATATGCAAGTGTACATATGTGGGTACAGTATGTACATATGTACACTACACATGTGTACATATAATATAGATATGTACCTTCGGTACCCGAGTACATTCTATGCACAATATGTACGCATGTAAACTATGTACACACCTGGGTGTACAACCACTTTGGTAACCAGAGAAATTTCTATCTAATATACAAAATATAATAATTCAGAATGTAGTAATAGTGTGTACATTTATTGGCATATTGCAATAAATGTATAAAATAGGTACAATCTGTACATTTACCCTGCTGTACATATGTGTACACAATGCACATGTACAAAAAATGTACATACTCTGTAAAATATGTACCTACATATTTCTATAATGTGTAAACAATGTATAGGTACATAATGTGTACACTATGCACATTCCTTAAAATATCAGTGATAAAATATATATAATCAAAATAACGCATATAATCACAGTAATATATATATATCATGTAATATCACAAAAAAGTACATATTGTTCACAGTAGGTACGCATTAGGTCTATATGTATTGTGCACATATGTACATATATATTTATCATAACACCATGTGTACACTTATACAAATATGTGTTCATTATTAAAACTATGTACCTGTGCAGAACAGGCTATTACCACAGCCCCCCTTGTAGCAGCCCCAAGGCCCACCCTGGCTGCTTAAAGACCCCCTGGCTAGGGAGCTGTAACCACATTCCCCGCCAGAGGGCCCGTAACAGCTCCCAGGCTGATGCTGGCTGCTTAGGGACCCCCTGGCTAGGGCGCTGTGCCCGGCTATTTTGAAAATGTGGTGTAATATGATGCTGGCGACCATATCATATGGAAATGATGTTATTTTGGTTTTTGATATACTAGGCAATAGTTCTAGTTACACCTCTGCCATATTGACAGAAATGTCATCCTGACACCCCTGGACATTAGAATTGAAATCATAAGGGGGTTTCACCCCTTGCAATGTTAAATTCAATAAAATTGTTTTCTTGTTTACATTAGTGACCATATCAGAGCACAGTGTACTCCTCTTGCCGTATTCAGAGGATTTGCCTATGGGCAGCAACATTATTCTCTCGTTCTCTGGATATTAGGAACAATATCACAGGACCGGCGGACAGCCCCAGTCATATCGTGAGTAATGTCATCTGTAATCCCTTAGTTATTAGAAAAAATATCACGGGGGTCTTGTGTGGTTTATCAGATACTTGGAGTAATATCTTTTCCGTTTTTGGATATTAGACACGATACTACAGTGGTGGTGTACACTTCCTGCGATATTCAGGGTATAATAATCTTTTGTCCCCAGGATATTAGGTAGTACATTAAATAAGCCTTGTACTTTGCCTGTGATATTGGAACAATCACAGAGTGAACACTTGCTTTCAAAATGAGAGTAATACCTACTTAAAATATGATGGATAATATCAAAAAATGGACACACATGGGTGTATACCCACTTTGATATAGAAAGAAATTTTTATCTAATATACTAAAAATCATATATCACAATATACTCATAATGTGTACACTTATTGAGATGTTACAATCAATGTGCAGAATACATACCATATGTACATAGAGTGTTATGTACATATGTGTACACAATACAGATGTACCAAAAACGTACATAATTGTACAATATGTGCAATTACAGGTACATAATGTGTACACAATAGGTATGTACGAAATGTGTGCAATATGTACATTTATTGTAATATTACAATGATATCATATAATCACAACAGCATATAAAATCACAATACACAAGTAATACATAATATAAATGTACATATTGCACACATCGTGTACATTTACATTTATTGTTGTATCACGGTGTGTACACATGCACATCATGTACCCATTATGTACACATGTACAAAATGTGCACATGTACATATGTGTGAACAGTATGTACATGTGCACACTATGTACACATAAATACATATAATGTTGACATGTACATTTTGTACATGAGTACCTAATATGCACAATATGTACACGTATAAACTATGTACACAACTGGGTGTACACCCACTTTTGTCAATGGAGTAATTTCTAATATGGTAAAAATTATATTTTAGAATGTACTCATAATGTGTACATTTATTGGCATATCACAAGAAATGTATAAAATAGGTACAGTCTGTACATTTACTCTGCTGTGCATAGGTGTACACAATACACATGTAGAAAAAGTGTACATAATCTGTAAAATATGTACCTATATATTTCTATATTGTGTACACAATACATAGGTATATAATGTGTACACTATGCACATTCCTTAAAATATTAGTGATAAAATATATTTAATCACAATAAGATATATAATCACAGTAATATATATTGTCTAATATTACAAAAAAGTACATATTGTACACATTAGGTATGCATTAGGTACATATGTATTTTGCACATATTATGTAAATATAAATTTATCGTGATAACTCCATATGTATGCATGTACATATATATGCCCGATATTAAAACTATTTACACATGTAGTAATAGGTGCAAACTATGTACTGATGCACAGCACGCTATTACCAAAGCCCCCCTTATAGCAGCCCCCAGGCCCAGCCTGGCTGCTTAGAGACCCCCTGGCAATTGGGCTGTGCCCACAAACACTGCTCGAATGCCTGTAGCAGCCCCCATGCCCACCCTGGCTGCTTAGGGACCCCCTGACTAGGTGTCTGTGCCCACAGCCCATGCCAGAGTGCCCGTAGCAGCCCCCAGGCCAACCATGGCTGCTCGGGGACCCCTGGCTGGGTCGATGTGCTCACAGACCCCACCAAAAAGCCCAGAGCAGCCCCCAGGCCCACCCTGGCTGCTTAGGGGTCCCCTCGCTTGTGGGCTCTGCCCACAGCTGCTGAGGCCCAGCTATTTTGCAAATCCGGTGTAATATGATACTGGCAACCATATTATATAAAAATGATAATCTTATTCTGTTTTTTTGTATATTAGGCAATAGCTCCAGTTACACCTCTGCCATATTGACAAAAATGTCATCCTCACCCCCATTGACATTAGAATGAAAATCATAGGGGAGTTTCATTCCTTGCAATGCTTAATTCAATGTGATTGTTTTCTCGCTTACATTAGTGACCATATCAAAGCATGGTGTACACCTCTTGCCGTATTAAGAGTATTTCCCTATGGGCAGCAACATTTTCCTCTCCTTCTCTGGATATTAGGAACAATATTCCAGGACCAGGGTACAGCCCCATTCACGTCGTGGGTAATGTCATCTGTAATTCTCTAGTTATTAGAAACAATATCACGGGGGGCTTGTGTGCTTTCTGAGATATTTGGAGTAATATCCTTTCCGTTTTTGAACATTAGAAACAATACTACAGTGGTGGTGTACACATCCTGCGATATTCAGGGTATGGTCATCCTTTGTCCTCAGGATATTATTAACTACATCACAGACGAGTTTTAGTTTGCCTTGATATTGGAGCAATCCGAGAGTGTAAACCTGCTTTCACAATGAGAGAAACACCTACTCAGGATATGATGGATAATATCACAAAATGGACACACATAAGTGTATACCCACTTTGATATTGAAAGTAATTTTTATCTAACATACTAAAAATCATAACCCAGAATATACTTATAATGTGTACTCTTACTGAAATATTACAAACAATGCACAGAATATGTACCATATGTACGTTGACTGTGATGTACATATGTGTGCACCATACAGAGGTAAAATAAATATACATAATCTGTACAATATGTACATTTATGTGTACATAATATGTACACAATAGGTATGTCCATAATGTGTACAATATGTACATTTGTAATATCACAATGATATCAGAACAGCATATACAATCACAATACACACGTAATGCATAATATAAATGTACGTATTTCACACATTATGTACATTACCATTTATTGTGGTATGACGATGTGTTTACATGTAGAGCATGGACCCATTATGTACGGATGTACAATAAATTCAGGTGTAGATATATGTACATAGTATGTACGCTCTGTACCCATACATACATAAAATGTAGATATTTACCTTCTGTACACAAGTACATAATATGCACAGTATGTACATGTACAAAATATGTGCACACATAAGTTTACACCCACTTTGGTAACCAGAGTAATTTCTATCTTATATTCTAAATGTAATATCACAGAATGTACTCATAATGTGTACATTTATTGGCATATCACAATAAATGTATAAAGTAAGTAAGATCTGTACATTTACTCTGTGTACCCAATACACAAGTAAATAAAATGTACGTAACCTGTAAAATATGTTTCTTTCTATTTCTATAATCTGTGCACAATGCATAGGTACATAATGTGTATAATAGGTACATTTGTAATGTCACAATGATATATCACAACAGCATATATAATCACAATAAACGTAATACATAATATAAACGTACATATTGCAAACATGTATATTTACATTTATTGTGATATGATGTGTACACATGTACATCATGTACCCATTATGTACAGATGTACAATATATGCACGTGTACATATGTGTGCACAGTATGTACCTATGTATGCTGCGTACACCTATGTATATATAATGTAGACATGTACATTCTGTACATGAGTACATAATAAGCACAACATGTACATGTATAAACTATGTGCGCACCTGGGTGTAAACCTACTTTGGTCACCGGTGTAATTTCTGTCTAATATGCTAAAAATTATATCCCAGAATGTACTCATGTGTACATTTATTGACATATCACAATAAATGTATAAAATAGGTATAGTCTGTACATTTACTCTGCTGTACATATGTGTACAAAATACACATGTAGAAAAAATGTACCTAATCTGTAAAATATGTACCTATTTATTTCCATAATGTGTACACAATGCATAGGTACATAAAGTGTACTCTATGTACACTTCTAAAAATTTCAGTGGTAACATACATATTATCACAATAAGATATATAATCAATAATATGTAGATATCACATAATATCACCAAAAAGTACATATTGTCTATATTAGGTACGTATAAAGTACATATTTATTGTACACATATTATGTACATATATGTTTATTGTGATAATATTATATGTACATGTGTACAAATATGTGCCCATTATGTAAACAATCTACACATGTAGAAATAGGTGCAAACTGTGTACCTGTGAAGAGCAGGGTATCCCCACACCTCCCGCCAAAGGGCCTATAGCAGCTTCCAGCCCCACCCTGGCTACGTAGGGACCCCCTGGTTAGGTGGCTGTGCCCATAGCCCCTGCCAGAGTGACAGTAGCAGCCGCCAGGCCCTCCCTGGATGCTGAGAGACCCTCTGGCTATGTGACTGTTACCACAGCCACCACCAGAGGGCCCGAAGCAGCCCCCAGACAAATCACAAAGGGCCCGTAGCAGCTGCAATGCCCAACCTGGTTACATAGGGACACCCTCGCTTGGCTGCCATGCCCACAGCTGCTGGGGCCCAGATATTTTGAAAATGTGGTGTAATATGATACTGGCAATCATTTCATATGTAAATAATAATTTTATCCTTTTTTATTATATAGTAGACAATAGCTGAAGTTACACCTCCGCCATTTTGACAAAAATGTCCTCCTCAACCCCTTGAAATTACAAGGAAAATTATAGGGGGGGTTAACACCTTGCAATATTTAATTCAATACAATTGTTTTCTTGTTTACATTAGTGAAAATATCACAGCACGGTGTACTCGTCTTGCCGTATTCAGAGGATTTGCCTATGGGCAGAAACATTCCCCTCTCCTTCTCTGGATATTAGAAACATTATCACAGGACCAGCAAACAGCCGCAGTCATATCGTGAGTAATGTCATCTGTAATCCCCTAGTTATAAAAAACAACATCAAGGGGGTCTTGTGCACTTTATGAGATACTTAGAGTAATGTTAGGATTTGGGTAATTTACATGAGGGAGAATATTGAGTTGGTCCATATACTCCAAAACCGAGGAGAAAAGGGCATTGTATATTTTTTATGACAGATTATAATCAGAGCCATTTTCTTTCAATATTGGGGTGTCTAGATAATATTTAGATTTTTTTCAATTCGCGTATAATAAGAATTTCGGTATTTTATATGAGAGAGCATATTGGGTTTGTGTATATACTCCAAAACGAAGTAGAAAAGGGTATTGTATATTTTTTCTGACAGACTATATTCAGAGCAATTTTGCTTTCAACATTGGGGTGCCTAGGTAATATTTAGATTTTTTTCGATTCGCGTAAATTTAGAATTTCGGTATTTTACATGAGAAAGCATATTGAATTGGTGTATATACTCCAAAACAGAGTAGAAAAGGGCATTGTGTATTTTTTCTGACAGATTATATTCAGAGAAATTTTGCTTTTAACAATGGGGTACCTAGATAATATTGTGATTTGTTTCTGTTCGTGTGAAATTAGAATTTTTGTATTTTACATTAGAGAGCATATTGAGTTGGTGTATACACTCTAAAACAAAATAGAAAAGGGCACTGTATATTTTCTCCCACAGACTTTGTTCCGAGAAATTTTGCTTTTTACATTGGGGTGCCTAGATAATATTTAGATGTTTTTCGATTCGTGTATATTTACAATTTCGGTATTTTACATGAGAGAGCATATTGAATTGGTGTATATACTCCAAAATAGAGTAGAAAATAGTATTGTATATTTTTTCTGAAAAATTATATTCAGAGCCATTTTCTTTTAACTTTGGGGTGCCTAGATAATATTTAGATCTTATTCAATTAGCGCCAATTTAGAATTTCGGTATTTTATATAAGAGCATTGTGAGTTGGTGTATGTACTCCAAAACAGAGTAGAAAAAGTCATTGTATATTTTTTCTGACAGATTATATTCAGAGCTAGTTTCTTTTAACATTGGTTTTCCTACATAATATTTAGATTTTTTTCAATATGCGTAAAATTAGAATTTCGGTATTTTACATGAGAGAGCATATTGATTTGGTGTATATACTCCAAACCAGAGACGAATAGGGCATTGTATATTATTTCTGAACAGATTATATTTAGAGCAATTTTTCTTTTAACATTGGGGTGCCTTGATAATACTTAGATTTTTCTCGATTCAAGTGAATTTAGATTTTCGGTATTTTACATGAAAGAGAATACTGAGTTGGTGTATATACTCCAAAACAGAGTAGAAAAGGCATTGTATATTTCTTCTGATATATTATATTCAGAGCAATTTTCCTATTAACATTGGGGAGCCAAGATAATATTTAGATTTCATTTGATTAGCGTAAATTTATAATTTTGGAATTTTACATGAGAGAACATATTGAGTTGGTGTATATACTCGAAAACAGAGTAGAAAAGGACATAGTATATTTTCTCTGACAGATTTTGTTCCGAGATATTTTGGTTTTTACATTGGGGTGCCTAGATAATAATTAGATTTCCTTCGATTCCTGTATATTTAGAATTTCTGTATTTTCCATGAGAGAGCATATTGAATTGGTGTGTATACTCCAAAATAAAGTAGAAAAGGGCATTGTATATTTTTTATGACAGTTTATATTCAGAGCCATTTTCTTTTAACATTGGGGTGCCTAGATAATATTTAGATTTTTTTCGATTTGCGTAAATTTACAATTTCTGTATTTTACAGGAGAGAGCATATTGAGTTGGTGTATATACTACAATACAGAGTAGAAAGGTGCATTGTATATTTCTTCTTACAGATTATATTCAGAGCAATTTTGCTTTTAACATTGGGGTGCCTAGATAATATTTAGCTTTTTTTTTGATTCACGTAAAATTAGAATTTCTGTATTTTACATGAGAGAGCATGCTGAGTTGGGGTATATACTCCAAACCAGAGTTGAATAAGGCATTTTATATTTTTTCTAACAGACTATATTCAGAGCCATTTTCTTTTAACTTTGGGGCGCCTAGATATTACTTAAATTTTTTTCGATTCGCGTAAAATTAGAATTTCAGTATTTTACATAATAGAGCATATTGATTTGGTGTATATACTACACAACAGAGTAAAAAAGGGCACTGTATATTTTTTCTGTCAGATTATATTCAGAGCAATTTTGCTTTTAACATTGGGGTGCCTAGATAATATTTAGATTTGTTTAGATTCAATTAAATATAGAATTTCTGTATTTTAAATGAGAGAGCATGTGGAGTTGGTGTATAAACTCCAAAGCAGAATAGAATAAGGCATTGTATATTTTTTATGACAGATTATATTCAGAGCAATTTTGTTTTTAACATTGGGGTGCCTAGATAATATTCATATTTTTTGGATTCGGGTAAAATTAGAATTTCGTTATTTTACATGAGACAGCACACTGAATTGGTGTATATACACCAAAACAAAGTAGAATAAGGCATTGTATATTTTTTATGACAGATTATATTCAGAGCAATTTTGTTTTTAACATTGGGGTGCCTGGATAATATTCATATTTTTTGGATTCGGGTAAAATTAGAATTTCGTTATTTTACATGAGACAGCACACTGAATTGGTGTATATACACCAAAACAAAGTAGAATAAGGCATTGTATATTTTTTCTAACACACTATATTCAGAGCCATTTTCTTTTAACTTTGGGGTGCCTAGATATTATTTAGATATTTTTCGATTCACGTAAAATTAGAATTTTGGTATTTTACATGAGAGAGCATATTGAGTTGGTGTATATATTCTTAAACAGAGTAGAAAAGGGCATTGTATAATTTTTATGACAGATTATACTCAGAGCAATTTTCTTTTAACATTGGGGTTCATAGATTATACATAGATTTTTTTGATTCGGGTAAAATTAGAATTTCTGTAGTTTACATGAGAGAGCATATTGAGTTGGTGTATATACTACAAAACAGAGTAGAAAAGGGCATTGTATATTTTTTATGACTGAATATATTCACAGCACTTTTCCTTTTATCGTTGGGTTGTGTAGATAATATTTAGATTTTTTTCGATTCGCTTAAATATAGAATTTCTGTATTTTGTATGATCGAGCATATTGAGTTGGTGTATATACTGCAAAAAAGAGTAGAATAAGGCATTGTATATTTTTTCAAACAGACTATATTCAGAGCCATTTTCTTTTAACTTTGGGGCGCCTAGATATTATTTAGTTTTTTTTCGATTAGCTAAAATATAGAATTTCGGTATTTTACATGAGAGAGCATTTGAGTTGGTGTATATACTCCAACACAGTGTAGAAAAGGGCATTGTATTTTTTTTCTGACAGATTATATTCAGAGCAATTTTGCTTTTAACATAGGGGTGCCTAGATAATATTTATATTCGTTTCAATTGAATTAAATATAGAATTTCTGTATTTTACATGAGAGAGCATATGGAGTTGGTGTATATACTACAAAACAGAGTAGAATAGGGCATTGTATATTTTTTCTGACAGATTATATTCAGAGCAATTTTGCTTTTTACACTGGGGTGCCTAGATAATATTTAGATTTTTTTCGATTCGATAAATATAGAATTTCTGAATTTTATATGAGAGAGCATATGGATTTGGTCAATATACTCCAAATCAAAGGAGAATAGGGCATTGTATATTTTCTCTGACAGATTATATTCAGAGCAATTTTGTTTTTAAGATTGGGATGCCTAGATAATATTTAGATTTTTTCGATTCGGGAAAAATAAGAATTTCGGTATTTTACATGAGAGAGCATAATTAGTTGGTGTATATACCCCAAAACAGAGTAGAATAAGGCATTGTAAATTTTTTCTAACAGACTATATTCATAGCCATTTTCTGTTAACTTTGAGGCACCTAGATATTGTTTAGAATTTTTGATTCGCATAAAATTATAATTACGGTATTTTACGTGAGAGAGCATATTGAGTTGGTGTATATACTCCAAAACAGAGTATAAAAGGGCATTGTATATTTTTTTGACAAATTATATTCAGAGCAATTTTGCTTTTAACATTGTGGTGCCTGTATAATATTTAGAATTTTTTTGGTTCATGTAAAATTAGAATTTCGGTATTTTATATGAGAGAGCATACAGAATATGTGTATATACTCCAAAAGAGAGTAGAATAAGGCATTGTATATTTTCTCTAACAGACTATATACAGAGCCATTTTCTTTTAATTTTGGGGCGCCTAGATATTATTTAAATTTTTTTCGATTCGCTAAAATATAAAACTTCGGTATTTTATATGAGAGAGCATATTGAGTTGCTGTATATACTCCAAAAAAGAGTAGAAAAGGGCATTGTATATTTTTTCTGACAGATTATATTCAGAGAAAGTTTGCTTTTAACATTCGGGTGCCTAGATAATATGTAGATTTTATTCGATTCACTTAAATACAGAATGTCGGTGTTTTACATGAGAGAGCATATGGAGTTGGTGTATATACTCCAAAACAGAGTAGAATAGGGCATTGTATATTTTTTCTGACAGATTATATTCAGAGCAATTTTTTTTTTAACATTAAGGTGCCTAGGTAATATTTAGATTTTTTCGATTCACGTAAAATTAGAATATCTGTATTTTACATGAGAGAGCGTACTGAGTTGGTGTATGTACTCCAAAACAGAGTAGAATAAGGCATTGTATATTTTCTCTAATAGACTATATTCCGTGCCATTTTCTTTTAACTTTGGGGCGCCTAGACATTATTTAGATTTTTTAGATTCGGGTAATATTAGGATTTCGGTATTTTACATGAGAGAGCATACTGAGTTGGTGTATATACTCCAAAACAGAGTAGAATTAGGCATTCTATATTTTTTCTAACAGACTATACTTAGAGACATTTTCTTTTAACTTTGGGGCGCCTAGATATTATTCATATTTTTTTCGATTCGCGTAAAATTAGAATTTCGGTACTTTACATGAGAGAGCATATTGAGTTGTTGTACATACTCCAAAAGAGAGTAGAATAGGGCATTGTATATTTTTTCTGACAGCTTATATTCAGAGCAATTTTACTTTTAACACTGGGGTGCCTAGATAATATTTAGATTTTTTTCGATTCGTGTAAATATAGAATTTCTGTATTTTACATGAGAGAGCATATGGAGTTGGTGTATATACTACAAAATAGAGTAGAAAAGGGCATTGTATATTTTTTCTGACAGCTTATATTCAGAGAAATTTTGCTATTAACATTGGGGACCCTAGATTATATTTAGATTTTTTTTGATTTGCATAAATATAGAATTTCTCTATTTTACATGAGAGAGCATATGAAGTTGGTGTCTATACTACTAAACAGAGTAGAATAGGGCATTGTATATTTTTATGACAGATTATATTCAGACCCATTTTCTTTTAGCTTTGGGGCACCTAGATATTATTTAGATTTTTTTCTATCCGCCTAAAGTTAGAATTTCGGTATATTACATGAGAGATCATATTGAGTTGGTGTATATACTCCAAAACAGAGTAGAAAATGCCATTGTATATATTTTCTGACAGATTATATTCAGAGCAATTTTGCTTTTAACATTCGGGTGCCTAGATAATATTAAGATTTTTTTCAATTCGTTTAAATACAGAATTTCTGTATTTTACAAAAGAGAGCATATGGAGTTGGTGTATATACTCCAAAACAGAGTAGAATAGGGCATTGTATATTTTGTCTGACAGATTATATTCAGAGCAATTTTGTTTTTAACATTGGGGTGCCTAGATAATATTTAGATTCTTTCGATTTGGGTAAAATTAGAATATCTCTATTTTACATGAGAGAGCAAACTGAGTTGGTGTATATACTCAAAAACTGAATAGAATAAGGTATTGTATATTTTTTCTAACAGACTATATTCAGAGCCATTTCCTTTTAACTTTGGGGCGCCTAGATATTATTTAGATTTTTTTCAATTCGTGTAAAATTAGAATTTCCGTATTTTACATGAGAGAGCATTTTGAGTTGTTGTATATACTCCAAAACAGAGTTGAAAAGGGCATTGTATATTTACTCTGACAGATTATATACAGAGAAATTTTTCTTATAATATTAAGATGCCTAGATAATATTTAGATTTTTTTCGATTCGCTTAAATATAGAATTTCTGTATTTTACATGAGAGAGCATATGGAGTTGGTGCATATACTCCAAAACAGAGTAGAATAGGGCATTGTTTATTTTTTCTGACAAACTATATTCAGAACAATTTTGTTTTTAACATTGGGGTGCCTAGATATTATTTAGATTTTTATCAATTCACGTAAAATTAGAATTTCGGTATTTTACATGAGAGGGTATACTGAGTTGGTGTATAGATTCCAAAACAAAGTAGAATAAGGCATTGTATATTTTTTCTAACAGACTATATTCAGAGCCATTTTATTTTAGCTTTGTGGCACCTATATATTAATTAGATTTTTTTAGATTCACGTAAAATTAGAATTTCGGTATTTTACATGAGTGTGCATATTGAGTTGGTGTATATACACCAAAACAGGTTAGAAAACGGCATTGTATATATTTTCTGAGAGATTATATTCAGAGCAATTTTGCTTTTAACATTGTGGTGCCTAGATTGTATTTAGATTTTTTCGATTCGCTTAAATATAGAATTTCTGTATTTTACATGAGAGAGCAAATTAAGTTGGTTTATATAATTTAAAACAGAGTAAAAAAGGGCATTGAATATTTTTTCTGACAGATTATATTCAGAGCAATTTTGCTTTTAACATTCGGGTGCCTAGATAATATTTAGATTTTTCTCGATTCACGTAAAATTAGAATTTCTGTATTTTACATGAGAGAGCATACTGAGTTGGTGTATATACTCTAAAACAGGGTAGAATAAGGTATTGTGTGTTTTTTCTAACACACTATATTCAGAGCCATTTTCTTTTAACTTTGGGGGGCCTAGATATTATTTAGATTTTTTTTGATTCACGTAAAATCAGAATTTCGGTATTTTACATGAGCGAGCATAATAACATGGTGTATATACTACAAAACAGAGTCCAAAAAGGCATTGTATATTTTTTCTGACAGATTATATTCAGAGAAATTTTTCTTTTAACATTTAGGTGCCTAGATAAATTTTAGATTTTTTTCCATTCGCTCAAATACAGAATTTTTGTATTTTACATGAGAGAGCATATGGAGTTGGTGTATATACTCCAAAACAGAGTAGAATAAGGCATTATATATTACTTCTGACTGATTATATTCAGAGCAATTTTGTTTTCAACATAGAAGTGCCTAGATTATATTTAGATATTTTCGATTCGAGTAAAATTAGAATTTCTGTACTTTACGTGAGAGAGCATATGGAGTTGGTTTATATACTCCATAAAAGAGTAGAATAGGGAATTGTACATTGTATCTGACAGATTATATTCAGAGCAGTTTTGTTTTTTACATTGGGGTGCCTACAGAATATTTAGATTTTTTTGATTCAGGTAAAATTAGAATTTCTGTATTTTACATTTGAAAGCATATTGAGTTGGTGTATATACTCCAAAAAAGAGTAGAATAGGGCATTGTATATTTTCTCTGACAGATTATATTCAGAGCAATTTTCTTTTTAACACTGAGGTGCCTAGATAATATTTAGATTTTTTTCTATTCCCTTAAATATTGAATTCCTGTATTTTACATGAGAGAATATATGGAGTTGATGTATATACTCTAAAAAAGAGTAGAATAGGGCATTGTATATTTTCTCTGACAGACTATATTCAGAGCAATTTTATCTTTAACATTGGGGTACCTAGATAATATTTATATTTTTTTGATTCTTGTAAAATTAGAATTACTTTATTTTACATGAGAGAACATACTGAGTTGGTGTATATACTCCAAAACATAGTAGAATACGGCATTGTATATTTTCTTTAACAGAATATATTCAGAGCCATTTTCTTTTAACTTGGGGCGCCTAGATATTATTTAGACTTTTTCGATTCGCGTAAAATTAGAATTTCGGTATTTTACCTGAGAGAGCATATTTAGTTGTTGTATATAGTCCAAAACAGAGTAGAAAAGGGCATTGTATATTTTTTATGACAGATTTTATTCAGAGCAATTGTACTTTTAAAATTCGGGTGCGTAGATAATATTTAGATTTTTTTCGATTCACGTAAAATTAGAATTTCGGTATTTTACATGAGAGAGCATATTGAGTTGGTGTATATTCTCCAAAACAGAGTAGAATAAGGAATTGTATATTTTTTATGACGGAATGTTTTCAGAGACATTTTCTTTTAACTTTGGGGCGCCTAGATATTATTTAGATTTTTTTCGATTCGCGTAACATTAGAATTTCGGTAATTTACTTGAGAGAGCGTATTGAGTTGGTGTATATACTCCAAAACAGAGTAGAAAAGGGCATTGTATATTTTCTCTGACAGATTATATTCAGAGCAATTGTGCTTTTAACATTGGAGTGCCTAGATAATATTTAGATTTTTTCGATTAGGGTAGAATTAGAATTTCTGTATTTTACATGAGAGAGCATATTGAGTTGGTGTATAAACTACAAAACTGAGAAGTAAAGGGCATTGTATATTTTATCTGACAGATTATATTAAGAGCAATTTTTCTTTTCACATTGGGGTGCCTAGATAATATCTACAATTTTTTCGATTCGCTTAAATATTGGATTTCTGTATTTTACATGAGAGATCATATGGAGTTGGTGTATATACTCCAAAACAGAGTAGAATAGGGCATTATATATTTTTTCTGACAGATTATATTCAGATCGATTTTGCTTTTAACTTTGGGGTGCCTAGATAATATTTAGATTTTCTTCGATTCGCTTAAATATAGAATTTCTGTATTTTACATGAGATAGCATGTGGAGTTGGTGTATATACTTTAAAACAGAGTAGAATAGGGCATTGTATATTTTTTCTGACAGATTATATTCAGTGCGATTTTGTTTTTAATATTGCGGTGCCTAGATAATATTTAGATTTTTTTCGATTCGCTTCAATATAGAATTTCTGTAATTTACATGAGTGAGCATATTGAGTTGGTGTATATACTCCAAAGCAGAGTAGAATAGGGCATTGTATATTTTTTCTGACGGATTATATTTAGAGCAGTTTTTTTTTAACACTGGGGTGCCTAGATAATATTTAGATATTTTCGATTTGGGTAAAATTAGAATTTCTGTATTTTACATGAGAGAGCACCCTGAGTTGGTGTATATACTCCAAAACAGGGTAGAATTAGGCATTGTATATTTTTTCTAACAGACTATATTCAGAGCCATTATATTTTAACTTTGGTGCGCCTAGATATTATTTTGAGTTATTTTGATTCGCCTAAAATTAGAATTTCGGTTTTTTACATGAGAGAGCATATTGAGTTGGTGTATGTACTCCAAAACAGAGTGGAAAAGGGCATTGTATATTTTCTTTTACAGATGATATTCAGAGCAATTTTGCTTTTAACATTGGGGTGCCTAGATAATATTTAGATTTCTTCGATTCGGGTAGAATTAGAATTTCTGTATTTTAGATGACAGAGCATATTGATTTTGTGTATATAATACCTAACAGAGTAGATAAAGGCACTGTATATATTTTCTGACAGATTATATTCAGAGCAATTTGCTTTAACATTGGGGTGCCTAGATAATATTTAGATTATTTTCGATTCACTTAAATATTAAATTTCTGTATTTTACATGAGAGAATATATGGAGTTGGTGTATATACTCCAAAACAGAGTATAATAGGGCATTGTATATTTTTTTGCCAGAATATATTCAGAAAAATTTTGTTTTTAACATTGGGGTGCCTAGATAATATTTAGATTATTTTGATTCGGGTAGAATTAGAATTTCTTTATTTTACATGAGAGAGCATATGGAGTTGGTGTATATACTTTAAAACAGAGTAGAATAGGGCATTGTATATTTTTTCTGACAGATTATATTCAAAGCAATTTAGTTTTAAACATTGGTGTTCCTAGATAATATTTAGATTTTTTTTGATTCACGTAAAATTAGAATTTTTGTATTTTACATGAGAGCGCATACTGAGTTATTGTAAATACTGCAAAACAGAGTAGAATAAGGCATTGTATGTTTTTTCTAACAGACTATATTCAAAGCCATTTTTTTTAACTTTGGGGCACCTAGATATTATTTAGATGTTTTTCGATTCGCGTAAAATTAGAATTTCGGTATTTTACATGAGAGAGCATATGGAGTCGGTGTATATACTCCAAAACAGAGTAGAATAGGGCATTGTATATTTTTTCTGACAGATTATATTCAGAGCAATTATTTTTAACATTGGGGAGCCTAGATAATATTTAGATTTTTTCGATTTGGGTAGAATTAGAATTTCTGTATTTTACATGAGAGATGATATTGAGTTGGTGTATATACTACAAAACAGAGAAGTAAAGGGCATTGTATATTTTATCTGACAGATTATATTAAGAGCAACTTTGCTTTTTACATTGGGGTGCCGAGATTATATCTACAATTTTTTCGATTCACTTAAATATTGAATTTCTGTATTTTACATGAGAGATCATATGGAGTTTGTGTATATACTCCAAAACAATGTAGAATAGGGCACCGTATATTTTTTCTGACAGATTATATTCAGAGCGATTTTGCTTTTAACTTTGGGGTGCCTAGATAATATTTAGATTTACTTCGATTCGATTAAATATAGAATTTCTGTATTTTACATGAGAGAGCAAATTGAGTTGGTGTATATACTCCAAAACAGAGTAGAATACGGCATTGTATATTTTTTCTGACAGATTATTTTCAGAGGAATTTTTTTTATCATTGAAGTTCCTAGATAATATTTATATTTTTTTCTATTCACGTAAAATTAAAATTTTGGTATTTAATATGAGAGAGCATACTAAGTTGGTGTACATACTCCAAAACAGAGTACAATAGGGCATTGTACATTTTTTCTAACAGATTATATTCAGAGAAATTTTTTTTTTAACATTGGGGTGCCTACATAATATTTAGATTTTTTGATTTGGGTAAAATTATAATTTCTGTATTTTACATGAGAGAAAATATTGAGTTGGTGTATAAACTACAAAACAGAGTACAAAATGGCATTTATATTTTTTCTGACAGATTATATTCAGAGCTATTTTGCTTTTAACATTGGGGTCCCTATATAATATTTAGATTTTTTTCGATTCCCTTAAATATAGAATTTCTGTATTTTACAGGAGAGAGGATATGGAGTTGGTGTATATGCTCCAAAACAGAGTAAAATAGGGCATTGTATATTTTTTCTGACAGATTATATTCACAGCAATTTTGTTTTTAACATTCAGGTGCCTAGACATTATTTATATTTTTTCGATTTGGGTAGAATTATAATTTCTGTATTTTACATGAGAGAGCATATCGAGTTGTATATACTATAAAACAAAGTAGAATAAGGCATTGTATATTTGTTCTAACAGACTATATTCAGAGCCATTTTTGTTGATCATTGGGGCACCTAGATATTATTTAGTTTTTTTTCGATTCGCCTAAATACAGAATTTCTGTATTTTACATGAGAGGGCATACTGAGTTTGTGTTTATACTCCAAAACAGAGTAGAGTAAGGCATTGTATATTTTTTCTGAAAGATTATATTCAGAGCAATTTTGCTTTAACATTGGGGTGCCTAGATAATATTTAGATATTTTTCGATTCGCTTAAATATTGAATTTCTGTATTTTACATGAGAGAGCATATGGAGTTGGTGTATATACTCCAAAACAGAGTATAATAGGGCATTGTATATTTTTTCTGTCAAAATATATTCAGAGCAATTTAGTGTTTAACATTGGTGAGCCTAGAGAATATTCAGATTTTTTTTGATTCACATAAAATTAGAATTTCTGTATTTTACATGAGAGAGCATACTGAGTTTTTGTATATACTCCAAAACAGATTAGAATAAGGCATTGTATATTTTTTCTAACAGACTATATTCAGAGCCATTTTTTTTTTTTTAACTTTGGGGCGCCTAGATATTATTTAGATTTTTTTTGATTCGCGTAAAATTTGAATTTCGGTATTTTAAATGAGAGAGCATATGGAGTCGGTGTATATACTCCAAAACAGAGTAGAATAGGGCATTGTATATTTTTTCTGACAGACTATATTGAGAGAAATTTTATTTTTAACATTGGGGTGCCTAGATAATATTTAGATTTTTTCGATTTGGGTAGAATTTGAATTTCTGTATTTTACATGAGAGAGCATATTGAGTTGGTGTATATACTACAAAACAGAGAAGTATAGGGCATCGTGTATTTTATCTGACAGATTATATTAAGAGCAATTTTGCTTTTTACATTGGGGTGCCTAGATTATATCTACAATTTTTTCGATTCACTTAAATATTGAATTTCTTTATTTTACATGAGAGATCATATGGAGTTGGTGTATATACTCCAAAACAGAGTAGAATACGGCATTGTATATTTTTTCTGACAGATTATATTCAGAGGAATTTTTTTTTTATCATTGAAGTGCCTAGATAATATTTATATTTTTTTCGATTCACGTAAATTTAGAATTTCGGTATTTAACATGAGAGAGCATGTGGAGTTGGTGTACATACTCCAAAACAGAGTAGAATAGGAAATTGTATATTTTTTCTAACAGATTATATTCAGAGAAATTTTGTTTTTAACATTGGGGTGCCTACATAATATTTAGATTTTTTTGATTTGGCTAAAATTAGAATTTCTGTATTTTACATGAGAGAGAATATTGAGTTGGTGTATATACTACAAAACAGAGTACAAAATGGCATTTATATTTTTTCTGACAGATTATATTCAGAGTAATTTTTCTTTTAGCATTGGGGTGCCTATATAATATTTACATTTTTTTCGATTCCCTTAAATATAGAATTTCTGTATTTTACAGGAGAGGGCATATGGAGTTGGTGTATATGCTCCAAAACAGAGTAAAATAAGGCATTGTATATTTTTTCTGACAGATTATATTCACAGCAAATTTGTTTTTAACATTCAGGTGCCTAGACATTATTTATATTTTTTCTATTAGGGTAGAATTAGAATTTCTGTATTTTACATGAGCGAGCATATGGAGTTGTGTATATACTCCGAAACAAAGTAGAATAAGGCATTGTATATTTGTTCTAACAGACTTTATTCAGAGCCATTTTTGTTGATCGTTGGGTCGCCTAGATATTTTTTAGTTTTTTTTTCGATTCGCCTAAATATAGAATTTCTGTATTTTACATGAGAGAGCATACTGAGTTTGTGTATAAACTCCAAAGCAGAGTAGAGTAGGGCATTGTATATTTTTTCTGAAATATTATATTCAGAGCAATTTTGTTTTTATCATTGGGGTGCCTAGATAATATTTAGATATTTTTCGATTCGCTTAAATATAGAATTTCTGTGTTTTAGATGAGAGAGCATATGGAGTTGGTGTATATACTCCAAAACAGAGTAGAATAGGGCATAGTATATTTTTTCTGACAGATTATATTCAGAGCAATTTTGTTTTTAACATTGGGTTGCCTAAATAATATTTAGAATTTTTCGATTCGGGTAAAATTAGAATTTCAGTATTTTACATGAGAGAGCATACTGAGTTGGTGTATATACTCCAAAACAAAGTAGAATAAGGCATTCTATATTTTTTCTAACAGACTATATTAAGAGCCAATTCATTTTAACTTCGAGGTGCCTAGATATTATATAGATTTTTTTCGATTTGCATCAAATTAGAATTTCTGTATTTTACATGAGAGAGCATATGGAGTTGGTGTATATACTCCAAAACAGAGTAGAAAAGGACACTATATATTTTTTCTGACAGATTATATTCAGAGAAATTTTGATTTTAACATTGGGATGCCTAGATAATGTTTAGATTTTTTTGATTCACGTAAAATTTGAATTTCGTTATTTTACATGAGAGAGCATACTGAGTTGGTGTATATACTTTAAAACAGAGTAGAATAGGGCATTGTATATTTTTTCTGACAGATTATATTCAGAGGAATTTTTTCTTTAACATTTGCGGGCCTACATAATATTTAGATTTTTTTGATTCAGGTAAAATTAGAGTTTCTGTATTTTACATGAAAGAGCATATTGAGTTGGTTTATATAATACAAAACAGAGTAGAAAATGGCATTGTGTATTTTCTCTGACAGATTATATTCAGAGCAATTTTGCTTTTAACATTGGGGTGCCTAGATAATATTTAGATTTTGTTCAATTCGCTTAAATATAGAATTTCTGTATTTTACATGAGAGAGCATATTGAGTTGGTGTATATACTACAAAACAGTGTAGAATGGGGCATTGTATATTTTTTCTGACAGATTAGATTCAGAGCAATTTTGTTTTTAACATTGTGTTGCCTAAGTAATATTTAGATTTTTTCGAATCGGGTAAAATTAGAATTTCTCTATTTTACATGATAGAGCATTCTGAGTTGGTGTATATACACCAAAACAGAGTAGAATAGGGCATTGTACAATTTTCCTGACAGATTATATTCAGAGCAGTTTTGTTTTAAACATTGGGTTGCCTAGATAATATTTAGATTTTTTTCGATTCGCGTAAAATTTGAATTTCGGTATTTTACATGAGAAAGCATATTGAGTTGGTGTATATATACAAAACCGAGTAGAAAAGGGCATTGTATATTTTTTCTGACAGATTATATTCAGAACAATTTTGTTTTTAACATTGGGGTGGCCAGATAATATTTAGATTTTTTTCGATTTGCTTAAATATAGAATTTCTGTATTTTACATGACAGAGCATACTGCGTTGGTGTATATAGTCCAAAACAGAGTAGAATAGGGCATTGTATATTTTTTCTGACAAATTATATTCAGAGAAATTTTGTTTTTAACATTGGGGTGCCTAGGCAATATTTAGATATTTTCGATTCGGGTAGAATTAGAATTTCTGTAATTTACATAAGAGAGCATATTGATTTGGTGTATATAGTACAAAACAGAGTAGAAAAGGGAATTATATATTTTTTTCTGACAGATTATATTCAGAGCAATTTTGCTTCTAACCTTGTGGTGCCTAGATAATATTTAGATTTTTTTCGATTCGCTTAAATATGGAATTTCTGTATTTTACATGAGAGAGCGAATTGAGTTTGTGTATATTCTACAAAACAGAGTAGAATATGGCATTGTATATTTTTTCTAACAGATTATATTCAGAGCAATTTTGTTTTAAACATTGGGGTGCCTACATAATATTTTGATTCTTTCAATACGGGTAGAATTAGAATTTCTGTATTTTACATGAGAGAGCATATTGAATTGGTGTATATACCAAAAACAGGGTAGAAAAGGCCATTGTATATTTTTTCTGACAGATTATATTCAGAGCAATTTTGCTTTTAACATTCACGTGCCTAGATAATATTTTAATTTTATTCGATTCGCTTAAATATAGAATTTCTGTATTTTATATGATAGAGCATACTGAGTTGCTGTATATACTCCAAAACAGAGTAGAATAGAACATGGTATATTTTTTCTGAAAGATTACATTCAGAGCAATTTTCTTTTTAACATTGACGTGCCTACATAATATTTAGATTTATTTGATTCTTATAAATTTAGAATTTCTGTGTTTTACATATCATAGCATATTGAATTGGTGTATATACTACAAAACAGAGTAGAATAAGGCATTGTATATTTTTTCTGACAGATTATATTCAGAGCAATTTTGTTTTTAACATTGGGTTGACTAAATAATATTTAGATTTTTTTGATTCGGGTAGAATTAGAATTTCTGTATTTTACATGACAGAGCATATTGTGTTGGTGTATAAACTACAAAACTGAGTAGAAAAGGGCATTGTATATTTTTTCGGACATATTATATTCAGAGCAAATTTTCTTTTAACATTGGGGTGCCTAGATAATATTTAGATTTTTCTCGATTCATGGAAAATTAGAATTTCTTTATTTTACATGAGAGAGCATATGGAGTTGGTATACATCCTACAAAACCGAGTAGAAAAGGGCATTGTATATTTTTTCTGACAGATTGTATTCAGAGCAATTTTTTTTTAACATTGGGGTGCCCAGATAATATTTAGATTTTTTTCGATTTGCTTATATATAGAATTTTTGTAATTTACATGAGAGAGCATACTGAGTTGGTGTATATACACCAAAACCGAGTCGAATAGGGCATTTTATAATTATTGTGACAGATTATATTCCGAGCAATTTTGTTTTTAACATTGGGTTGCCTAGATAAAATTTAGATTTTTTTCGATTCACGTAAAATTAGAATTTCTGTATTTTACATGAGAGAGCATACTGAGTTGGTGTATATACTCCAAAACAGAGTAGAATAAGACATTGTATATTTTTTCTAACAGACTATATTCAGAGGCATTTTCTTTTAACATTGGGGCGCCTAGATATTATTTAGATTATATTTGATTCACCTAAAATTAGAATTTCGGTACTTTACATGAGAGAGCATATTGAGTTGGTGTATATACTCCAAAACAAAGTAGAAAAGGGCATATGATATTTTTTCTAACAGATTATATTCAGAACAATTTTGCTTTGAACATTGGGGTGCCTAAATGATATTTACATTTTTTCTTTCATGTAAAATTAGAATTTCTGTTTTTTACATAAGAGAGCATATTGAGTTGGTGTATATACTACAAAACAGGGTAGAAAATGGCATTGTATATTTTTTCTGGCAGATTATATTCAGAGCAATTTTGCTTTCATCATTGGGGTGCCTAGATAATATGTATATTTTTTCGAATTGCTTAAATATAGAATTTTTTTATTTTATACGAGAGAGCATACTGAGTCTTGTATATACTCCAAAACCGTGTAGAATAGGGCATCGTATAATTCTCGTGACAGATTATATTCAGAGCAATTTTGTTTTTAACATTGGGGTGCCTAGATAATATTTAGATTTTTTTCGATTCACGTAAAATTAGAAATTCGGTATTTTACATGAGAGAGCATACTGAGTTGGTGTATATACTCCAAAACAGAGTAGAATAGGGCATTGTATATTTTCTCTAACAGAATATATTTAGAGCCATTTTCTTTTAACTTTGGGGCGCCTAGATACTATTTAGATTTTTTTCGATTCATGTAAATTTACAATTTCGGTATTTTAAATGAGAGTGCATATTGAGTTGGTGTATATACTCCAAAACAAAGAAGGAAAGGGCATCGTATATTTTTTCTGACAGATTATATTTAGAGAAATTTTGCTTTTAACATTCGGGTGCCTAGGTAATATTTAGATTTTTTTGATTCCCGTAAAATTAGAATTTCGGTATTTTACATGAGAGAGCATACTCAGTTGGTGTATATACTCCAAAACAGAGTAGAATAAGGCATTGTATATATTTTTCTGACAGATTATATTCAGAGCAATTTTGCTTTTAACATTGGGGTGCCTAGATAATATTTAGATTTTTTTCGATTCGCTTAAATATAGAATTTCTGTATTTTAAATGAAAGAGCATATGGAGTTGGTGCATATACTCCAATACAGAGTAGAATAAGACATTGTATATTTTTCCTAACAGACTATATTCAGAGCCATTTTCTTTTAACTCTTGAGCGCCTAGATATTATTTAGATTTTTTTCGATTCGCGTAAAATTAGAATTTCGGTATTTTACATGAGAGATCATATTGGGTTGGTGTAGATAACTCCAAAACAGAGTAGAAAAGGGCATTGTATATTTTTTCAGGCAGATTATATTCAGAGCAATTTTGCTTTTAACATTGGAGTGCCTAGATAATATTTAGATTTTTTGGATTCACGTAAAATTAGAATTTCGGTATTTTACATAAGAGAGCATACTTAGTTGGTCTATATACTTTAAAACAGAGTAGAATAGGGCATTGTATTTTTTTTTAACAGACTATATTCAGAGCCATTTTCATTTAACTTTGTGGCACCTATATATTATTTAGATTTTTTTTGATTCACGTAAAATTAGAATTTCAGTGTTTTACATAAGAGTGCATATTGAGTTGGTGTATATACGCCATAAGAGAGTAGAAAAGGGCATTGGATATTTTGTCTGAAAGATTATATTCAGAGTAATTTTGCTTTTAACATAGTGGTGTCTAGATTATATTTATATTTTTTTCAATTCGCTTAAATATAGAATTTTGGTATTTTACATGAGAGAGCATATGGAGTTGGTGTATATACTCCAAAACAGAGGAGAATAGGGCATTGTATATTTTTTCTGACAGATTATATTCAGAGCAATTTTGTTTTTAACATTGGGGTGCCTCGAAAATATTTAGATTTATTTGAATTGGGTAAAATTAGAATTTCTGTATTTTACATGAGAGAGCATACTGAGTTGGTGTATATACTCCAAAAATGAGTAGAATAAGGCATTGTATATTTTTTCTAACAGAGTATATTCAGAGGCGTTTTCTATTAACTTTGGGGCACCTAGATATTATTTAGATTTTGTTTGATTCATGTAAAACGAGAATTTCAGTATTTTACATGAGAGAGCATATGGGGTTGGTGTATATACTCCAAAACAGAGTAGAATAGGGCATTGTATACTTTCTCTGACAGATTATATACAGAGTAATTTTGTTTTTAACATTTGGGTGCCTAGGTAATATTTAGATTTTTTCGATTCACGTAAAATCTGAATTTCTGTATCTTACATGACGAAGCATACTGAGTTGGTGTATATACCCCAAAACAGAGTAGAAAAGGGCATTGTATATTTTTTCTGACAGATTATATTCAGAGCAATTTTGCTTTTAACATTCGGGTGCCTAGATAATATTTAGATTTTTTTCGATTCGCTTAAATATAGAATTTCTGTATTTTACATAAGAGAACGTGTGGAGTTGGTGTATGTACTCCAAAACAGAGTAGAATAAGGCATTGTATATTTTTTCTGACAGATTATATTCAGTGCAATTTTGTTTTTAACATTGGGGTGTCAAGAGAATATTTAGATTTTTTCTTGTCGGGTAAAATTAGAATTTCGGTATTTTACATGAGAGAGCATACTGACTTGGTGTATATACTCCAAACAGAGTAGAATAAGGCATTGTCTATTTTCTCTAACACACTATATTTAGAGCCATTTTCTTTTAACATTGGGACGCCTAGATATTATTTAGATTTTTTTCCATTCTCGTAAAATTAGAATTTTGGTATTTTACATGAGAGAGCATACTGAGTTGGTGTATATACTCCAAAAAAGGGTGGAAAAAGGCATTGTATATTTTTTCTGACAGATTATTTTCAGAGCAATTTTGGTTTTATCATTGGGGTGCTTAGATAATATTTAGATTTTTTTCGATTCACGTAAAAATATAATTTCGGTATTTTATATGAGAGAGCACACTGAGTTGGTGTATATACTCCAAAAGAGAGTAGAATAAGGCATTGTATATTTTTTTCTGACAGATTATATTCAGAGCAATTTTGCTATTAACATTGGGGACCCTAGATTATATTTAGATTTTTTTTGATTCACATAAATATAGAATTTCTCTATTTTACATGAGAGAGCATATGAAGTTGGTGTCTATACTACTAAACAGAGTAGACTAGGGCATTGTATATTTTTCTTACAGATTATATTCACACCCATTTTCTTTTAGCTTTGGGGCACCTAGATATTATTTAGATTTTTTTCTATTCGCCTAAAGTTAGAATTTCGGTATATTACATGACAGATCATATTGAGTTGGTGTATATACTCCAAAACAGAGTAGAAAAGGCCATTTTATATATTTTCTGACAGATTATATTCAGAGCAATTTTGCTTTTAACATTGGGGTGCCTAGATAATATTTAGATTTTTTTCAATTCGTTTAAATACCGAATTTCTGTATTTTACAAAAGAGAGCATATGGAGTTGGTGTATATACTCCACAACAGAGTAGAATAGGGCATTGTATATTTTGTCTGACAGATTATATTAAGAACAATTTTGTTTTTAACATTGGGGTGCCTAGATAATATTTAGATTCTTTCGATTTGGGTAAAATTAGAATTTCTCTATTTTACATGAGAGAGCAAACTGAGTTGGTGTATATACTCAAAACCAGAGTAGAATAAGGTATTGTATATTTTTTCTAACAGACTATATTCAGAGCCATTTCCTTTTAACTTTGGGGCGCCTAGATATTATTTAGATTTTTTTCAATTCGTGTAAAATTCGAATTTTTGTATTTTACATGAGAGAGCATATTGAGTTGGTGCATATACTCCAAAACAGAGTTGAAAAGGGCATTGTATATTTTCTCTGACAGATTATATACAGAGAATTTTTGCTTATAATATTAAGGTGCCTAGATAATATTTAGATTTTTTTTTTGATTCGCTTAAATATAGAATTTCTGTGTTTTACATGAGAGAGCATATGGAGTTGGTGCATATACTCCAAAACAGAGTAGAATAGGGCATTGTTTATTTGGTCTGACAAACTATATTCAGAACAATTTTGTTTTTAACATTGGGGTGCCTAGATATTATTTAGATTTTTTTCAATTCACGTAAAATTAGAATTTCGGTATTTTACATGAGAGAGAATACTGAGTTGGTGTATAGAATCCAAAACAAAGTAGAATAAGGCATTGTATATTTTTTCTAACAGACTATATTCAGAGCATTTTATTTTAACTTTGTCACACCTATATATTATTTAGATTTTTTTCGATTCACGTAAAATTAGAATTTCGGTATTTTACATGAGTGTGAATATTGAGTTGGTGTATATACGACAAAACAAATTAGAAAAGGGCATTGTATATATTTTCTGAGAGATTATATTCAGAGCAATTTTGCTTTTAACATTGTGGTGCCTAGATTGTATTTATATTTTTTCGATTTGCTTAAATATAGAATTTTGGTATTTTACATGAGAGAGCATATGGGATTGGTGTATATACTCCTAAACAGAGTAGAATAGGGCATTGTATATTTTTTTCTGACAGATTATATTCAGAGCAATATTGTTTTTAACATTGGGGTGCCTAGATAATATTTATATTTTTTCGATTCAGGTAAAATTAGAATTTGTGTATTTTACATAAGAGAGCACACTGAGTTGGTGCATATACTCCAAAAGAGAGTAGAATAAGGCATTGTATATTTTTTCTAACAGACTATATTCAGAGCCATTTTCTTTTAACTTTGAGGCGCCTCGATATTATTTAGAATTTTTGATTCGCGTAAAAATAGAATTACGTTACTTTACATGAGAGAGCATATTGAGTTGGTTTATATACTCAAGATCAGAGTAGAATACAGCATTCTATATTTTTTATGACAGACTATATTCAGAGGAATTTTGCTTTTAAAATTGTGGTGCCTGGAAAATATTTAGATTTTTTTTGATTCACGTAAAATTAGTATTTCTGTATTTTACATGAGAGAGCATACTGAGTTGGTGTATATACTCCAAAACAGAGTAGAATAGGGCATTGTATATTTTCTCTAACAAAATATATTCAGAGCCATTTTCTTTTAACTTTGGGGCGCCTAGATATTATTTAGATTTTTTTCGATTCACGCAAAATTAGAATTTCAATATTTTAAATGAGAGTGCATGTTTAGTTGGTGTAGATACTCCAAAACAAAGAAGAAAAGGGCATCGTATATTTTGTCTGACAGATTATATTCAGAGAATGTTTGCTTCTAACATTCGGGTGCCTAGGTAATATTTAGATTTTTTTGATTCCTGTAAAATTAGAATTTCTATATTTTACATGAGAGAGAATATGGAGTTGGTGTATATACTTTAAAACAGAGTAGAGTGGGCATTGTGTATTTTTTCTGACAGATTATATTCAAAGCAATTTAGTTTTTAACACTGGTGTTCCTAGATAATATTTAGATTTTTTTTTGATTCATGTAAATTAGAATTTCTGTATTTTTCATGAGAGAGCATACTGAGTTATTGTATATACTCCAAAACAGAGTAGAATAAGGCATTGTATGTTTTTTCTAACAGACTATATTTAAAGCCATTTTTTTTAACTTTGGGGCGCCTAGATATTATTTACATGTTTTTCGATTCGTGTAAAATTATAATTTCGTTATTTTACATGAGAGAGCATATGGAGTCAGTGTATATACTCCAAAACAGAGTAGAATAGGGCATTGTATATTTTTTCTGACAGATTATATTTAGAGCAATTTTATTTTTAACATTGGGGTGCCTAGGTAATATTTAGATTTTTTCGATTTGGGTAGAATTAGAATTTCTGTATTTTACATGAGAGAGAATATTGAGTTGGTGTACATACTACAAAACAGAGAAGTAAAGGGCATTGTATATTTTATCTGACAGATTATATTAAGAGCAACTTTGCTTTTTACATTGGGGTGACGAGATTATATCTACAATTTTTTCGATTCACTTAAATATTGAATTTCTGTATTTTACATGAGAGATCATATGGAGTTTGTGTATATACTCCAAAACAATGTAGAATAGGGCACCGTATATTTTTTCTGACAGATTATATTCAGAGCGATTTTGCTTTTAACTTTGGGGTGCCTAGATAATATTTAGATTTACTTCGATTCGATTAAATATAGAATTTCTGTATTTTACATGAGAGAGCAAATTGAGTTGGTGTATATACTCCAAAAAAGAGTAGAATAGCGCATTGTATATTTTTTCTGACAGATTATATTCAGAGCAATTTTTTTTAACACTGAGGTGCCTAGATAATATTTAGATTTTATCGATTCCAGTAAAATTAAAATTTCTGTATTTTATTTGAGAGTGCACCCTGAGATGGTGTATATACTCCGAAACAGGGTAGAATAAGGCATTGTATATTTTTTTTAACAGTCTATATTCAGAGCCATTTTCTTTTAACTTTGGGTCGCCTAGATATTTTTTAGATTTTTTTCTATTTTCGAAAATTAGAATTTCTTTATTTTACATGAGACAGCATATTGAGTTGGTGTATATATTACAAAACCGAGTAGAAATGGGCATTGTATATTTTTTATGACAGATGATATTCAGAAAAATTTCGCTTTTAACATTGGGATGCCTAGATAATATTTAGATTTTTTCGATTCTCTTAAATATATAGTATCTGTATTTTTCATTAAAGAGCATATGGATTTGGTGTATACACTCCAAAACAGAGTAGAAAAGAGCATTGTATATTTTTTCTGACAGAGTATATTCAGAGCAATTTTGCTTTAAACATTGGGGTGCCTACATAATATTTAGAGTTTTTTCGATTCGCTTAAATAGATAATTTCTGTATTTTACATGAGAGAGCATATTGAGTTGGTGTAGATACTCCAAAACAGAGTAGAATAGGGCATTGTATATATTTTCTGACTGATTATATTCAGAGAATTTTTGTTTTTAACATTGGGGTGCCTAGATAATATTTAGATTTTTTCAATTCGGGAAAAATTTGAATTTCAGTATTTTACATGAGGGACCACACTGAGTTGATGTATATACTTCAAAACAGAGTAGAATAGGGCATTGTATATTTTCTCTAACAGACTATATTCAGAGCCATTTTCTTTTAACTTTGGTGCGCCTAGATAATATTTAGATTTTTTTGGATTCATGTAAAATTAGAATTTCGGTATTTTACAAGAGAGAGCATATGAAGTTGTTTTATATACCCCAAAACAGAGTAGAATAGGGCATTGTATATTTTTTCTGAGAGTTTATATTCAGAGCAATTTTGTTTTTAACATTGGGGTGCCTTGATAATATTTAGTTTTTTTCGATTTGGGTAAAATTAGAATTTCTGTATTTTACATGAGAGAGCATAGTGAGTTGGTGTATATAGTCCAAACCATATTAGAATAAGGCATTGTATATTTTTTCTAACATACTATATTGAGAGCCATTTTCTATTAACTTTGGGGCGCCTAGATATTATTAAGATTGTTTTTGATACGCCTAAATATAGAATTTCTGTATTGTACATGAGAGAGCATATGAAATTGGTGCATATACTCCAAAACAGAGTAGAAAACAGCGTTGTATATTTTTTTGACAGATTAGATTCAGAGCAATTTTGCTTTTATCATAGAAGTGCCTAGATAATATTTAGATTTCATTCGATTTGCGTAAAATTAGAATTTTGGTATTTTATATGAGAGAGCATATTGATTTGGTGTATATACTAAAAAACGGAGTAGAAAAGGGCATTGTATATTTATTCTTACAGTTTATATTCAGAGCAATTTTTCTTTTAACATTGGAATGCCTAGATCATATTTAGATTTTTTTTGATTCGCTTAAATATAGAATTTCTCTATTTTGTATGAGAGAGCATATGTAGTTGGTGTATATACTACAAAACAGAGTAGATTAGGGCATTGTATAATTTTTCTGACAGATTATATTCAGAGCAATTTTGCTTTTAACATAGGGGTGTCTAGATAATATTTAGATTTTATGCGATTCGCGTATAATTAAAATTTCTGTATTTTATATGAGCGCATATTGATTTGGTGTATATACTAAAAAACAAAGTAGAAAATGGCATTGTATATTTTTTCTGACAGTTTATATTCAGAGCAATTTTGCTTTTAACATTGGGGTGCCTAGATAATATTTAGATTTTTATCGATTCGCTTAAATACAGAATTTCTGTATTTTACATGAGCGAGCATATGGAGTTGGTGTATATTCTCCAACACAGAGTAGAAAAGGGCATTGTATATTTTTTCTTACATATAATATTCAGAGGAATTTTGTTTTAAACATTAGGGTGCCTAGATAATATTTAGATACTTTCAATTCGCTTAAAGATCGAATTTCTGTATTTTACAAGTGAGAGCATATGGAGTTGTTGTATGTACTCCAAAACAGAGTAGAATAGGGCATTGTATATTTTTTCTGACAGATTATATTCAGAACAATTTTGTTTTTTACATTGAGGAGCCTAGATAATATTTAGATTTTTCGATTCGGTTAAGTTAGAATTTCGGTATTTGACATGAGAGAGCATACTGAGTTGGTGCATATACTCCAAAAGAGTAGAATAAAGCATTCTATATTTTCTCTAAAAGACTATATTCAGAGCCATTTTCGTTTAACTTTTGGGCGCCTAGATATTATTTCGATTTTTTTCGATCCACGTAAAATTAGAATTTCGGTATTTTACATGAGAGAGCATATTGAGTTGGTGTATTTACTGCAAAACAGAGTAGAAAAGGGCATTGTATATTTTTTCTGACACATCATATTCAGAGCAATTTTGTTTCTAACATTGGGGTGCCTAAATAATATTTAGGTTTTTTTTGATTTAGGTAAAATTAGAATTTCTGTATTTTACATGCTAGAGAAAACTGAGTTGGTGTATATACTCGAAAACAAAGTAGAAAAGGGCATTGTATATTTTTTCCTACATTATATTCAGAGCAATTTTGCTTTTATCATAGGGGTGCCTAGATAATATTTAGATTTTGTTAGATTCGCGTAAAATTAAAATTTCGGTATTTTATATGAGAGAGCATATTGTATTGGTGAATATACTAAAAAACAGAGTAGAAAAGGGCATTGTATATTTTTTCTGACATTATATTCAGAGCAATTTTGCTTTTATCATAGGGGTGCCTAGATAATATTTAGATTTTATTCGATTCACGTAAAATTAGAATTTCTGTATTTTACATGAGAGAGCATACTGAGTTGGTGTATATCCCCCGAAACAGAGTAGAAAAAGGCATTGTATATTTTCTCTAACACACTATATTCAGAGCCATTTGCTTTTAACTTTGCGGGGCCTAGATATTATTTAAATTTTATTGATTCGCGTATAATCACAATTTCGGTATTTTACATGAGAGAGGATAATAACTTTGTGTATATACTATAAAACAAAGTTGAAAAAGGCATTGTATATTTTTTCTGACAGATTATATTCAGAGCAATTTTGCTTTTAACATTGGGGTGCCTAGATAATTTTTTGATTTTTATCCATTCGCTTAAATACAGAATTTTTGTATTTTACATGAGAGAGCATATGGAGTTGGTGTATTTACTCCAAAAGAGAGTAGAATAGGGCATTGTATATTTTTTCTGACAGATTATGTTCAGAGCAATTTTGCTTTTAACATTGGGGTGCCTAGATAATTAGATTTCTTTCGATTCACTTAAATAAAGCATTTCTTTATTTTACATGAGAGATCAAATTGAGTTGGTGTATATACTCCAAAACAGAGTAGAATAGGGCATTCTATATTTTTTCTGACAGAATATATTCAGACACATTTTCTCTTAACTTTGGGTCGCCTTGATATTATTCGGATTCTTTCCATTCGCCTAAAATTAGAATTTCGGTATTTTACATGAGAGAGCATATTGAGTTGGTGAATATACTCCAGAACAGAATAGAAAAGCGCATTGTATATTTTTTCTGACAGATTATATTCAGAGCAATTTTGCTTTTAACATAGGAATGCCTAGATAATATTTTGATTTTTTTCGGTTCGCTTAAATATAGAATTTATGTATTTTTTATTTGAGAGCATATTAAGTTGGTGTATATACTCCAAAACAGAGTAGAATAGGGCATTGTATATTTTTTCTGACAGGCGTTATTTAGAGCAATTTTGTTTCTATCATTGGGGTGCCTAGATAATATTTAGATTTTTTGGATTCGGGTAAAATTAGAATTTTGGTATTTTACATGAGAGAGCATACTGAGTTGGTGTATATACTCCAAAACAGAGTAGAATAAGGCATTGTATATTTTCTCTGACAGATTATATTCAGTGCAATTTTGCTCGTAACATTGGGGTGTCAAGATAATATTTAGATATTTTCAATTCGGGTAAAATTAGAATTTCGGTATTTTACATGAGGGAGCATATGGAGTTGGTGTATATACTCCAAAACAGAGTAGAATAAGGCATTGTATATTTTTTCTGACGTACTGTGTTTAGAGACATTTTCTTTTAACTTTGTGGTGCCTAGATATTATTTAGATTTTTTTCGTTTCGTGTAAAATTAGAATTTCGGTATTTTACATGAGAGAGCATATTGAGTTAGTGTATATAGTCCAAAACAGAGTATAAAATGGCATTGTATATTTTTTCTGACAGACTGTATTCAGAGGAATTTTGCTTTTAACATTCGGGTGCCTGAAAAATATTTAGATTTTTATCGATTCAAGTAAATTTAGAATTTCGTTATTTTACATAAGAGAGCATAGTGAGTTGGTGTATATACTCCAAAACAGAGTAGAATAAGGCATTGTATATTTTTTCTGACAGATTATATTCAGAGCAATTTTGCTTTTAACATTAAGGTGCCTAGATAATATTTAGATTTTTTTTGATTCACTTAAATATAAAATTTCTGTATTTTACATGAGAGAGCATACGGAGTTGGTGTATATACTCCAAAAAAAAATAGAATAGGGCATTGTATATTTTTTCTGACAGATAGTATTCAGAGCAATTTTGTTTTTAACATTGGGGTGCCTAGATAATATTTAGCTTTTTTTGATTCAGGTAAAATTACAATTTCAGTATTTTACATGAGAGAGCATACTGACTTGGTGTATATACTCCAAAACACAGTAGAATAAGGCATTGTCTATTTTCTCTAACAGACTATATTTAGAGCCATTTTC
The DNA here is from genome assembly GCF_049354715.1 of Callithrix jacchus. NCBI lineage: Eukaryota > Metazoa > Chordata > Mammalia > Primates > Cebidae > Callithrix > Callithrix jacchus. The sequence continues at coordinate 238,488 of NC_133522.1, read as the reverse complement.
TTTTAACATTGGGACGCCTACATATTATTTAGATTTTTTTCCATTAAGGTAAAATTAGAATTATGGTACTTTACCTGAGAGAGCATACTGAGTTGGTGTATATAACCCAAAAAAGAGTGAAAACGGCATTGTATATTTTTTCTGACAGATCGTTTTCAGAGCAGTTTTGGTTTTATCATTGGGGTGCCTAGATAATATTTAGATTTTTTTCGATTCACGTATAAATATAATTTCGGTATTTTACATGAGAGAGCACACTGAGTTGGTGTATATACTCCAAAACAGAGTAGAAGAAGGCATTGTATATTTTTTCTGACCGATTATATTCAGAGCAATTTTGCTATTAACATTGGGGACCCTAGATTATATTTAGATATTTTTTGATTCACATAAATATAGAATTTCTCTATTTTACATGAGAGAGCATATGAAGTTGGTGTCTATACTACAAAACAACGTAGAATAGGGCATTGTATATTTTTCTGACAGATTATATTCAGACCCATTTTCTTTTAGCTTTGGGGCACCTAGATATTATTTAGATTTTTTTCAATTCGCGTAAAGTTACAATTTCGGTATTTTACATGAGAGATCATATTGAGTTGGTGTATATACTCCAAAACAGAGTAGAAAAGGCCATTGTATATATTTTCTGACAGATTATATTCAGAGCAATTTTGCTTTTAACATTCGGGTGCCTAGATAATATTAAGATTTTCGTTGATTCATGTAAAATTAGAATTTCGGTATTTTACATGAGAGAGCATATTGAGTTGGTGTACATACTCCAAAACAGAGTAGAATAAAGCGTTGTATATTTTTTCTGACAGATTATATTCAGAGCAATTTAGCTTTTAACATTGGGGTGCCTAGATAATATTTAGATTTTTTTCAATTCGTTTAAATACAGAATTTCTGTATTTTAAAAAAGAGAGCAGATGGAGTTGGTGTATATTCTCCAAAACAGAGTAGAATAGGGCATTGCATATTTTGTCTGACAGATTATATTCAGAGCAATTTTGTTTTTAACCTTTGGGTGCATAGATAATATTTAGATTCTTTCGATTTGGGTAAAATTAGAATTTCACTATTTTACATGAGAGAGCAAACTGAGTTGGTGTATATACTCAAAAACAGAGTAGAATAAGGTATTGTATATTTTTTCTAACAGACTATATTCAGAGCCATTTCCTTTTAACTTTGGGGCGCCTAGATATTATTTAGGTTTTATCCATTCACGTAAAATTAGAATTTCAGTATTTTACATGAGAGAGCATATGGAGTTGGTGTATATACTCCAAAACAGAGTAGAATAGGGCATTATATATTATCTCTGACAGATTATATTCAGAGCAATTTTGCTTTTGACCTTCGGTTGCCTAGACAATATTTAGATTTTTTCGATTTGCTTAAATATAGAATTTCTGTATTTTACATGAGAGAGCATATGGAGTTGGTGTATGTACTCCAAAACAGAGTAGAATAGGGTATTGTATATTTTTTCTGACAGATTATATTCAGAGCAAGTTTTTTTTTAACATTGGGGTGACTAGATAATATTTAGATTTTTTCGATTCGGGTAAAATTAAAATTTTGGTATTTTACATGAGAGAGCATACTGAATTGGTGTATATACTCCAAAACAGAGTAGAACCAGGCATTGTGTATTTTTTTTAACAGACTATATTCAGAGCCATTTTCTTTTAAGTTTGGGGCGCCTAGATATTATTTAGATTTTTTTCGATTCACGTAAATTTCGAATTCCTGTATTTTACCTGAGAGAGCATATTGACCTGGTGTATATACGGCAAAACAGAGTACTAAATTGCATTGTATATTTTTTCTGACAGATAATATTCAGAGAAATTTTGCTTTTAATACTGGGTTGCCTAGATAATATTTAGATTTTTTTCAATTCGCTTAAAAATAGAATTTCTGTATTTTACTTGAGAGGGCATGTTGAATTGGTGTATACACTCCAAAACAGAGTAGAATAAGGAATTGTATATTTTTTATTACAGACTATATTCAGAGCCATTTTCTTTTAACTTTGTGGCGCCTAGATATTATTTAGATTTTTTTCGATTCACGTAAAATTATAATTTCGGTATTTTACAAGATAGAGCATACTTAGTTGGTGTATACACTCCAAAACAGAGTAGAATAGGGCATTGCATATTTTTTCTGACAGATTATATTTAGAGCAATTTTGCTTTTAACATTGGGGTGCCCAGATAATATTTAGGATTTTTTCGATTCACTTAAATATAGAACTTCTGTATTTTACATGAGAGAGCATATAGAGTTAATGTATATACTCCAAAACAGAGTAGAATAGGGCATTGTATATTTTTTATGACAGATTATATTCAGAGCAATTTTGTTTTTAACATTGGGGTGCCTAGATAATATTTAGATATTTTTCGATTCACGCAAAATTAGAATTTCGGTATTTTACATCAGAGAGCATACTGAGTTGGTTTATATACTCCAAAACAGAGTAGAATAAGGCATTGTATATTTTTCTGACACACTATATTCACAGGCATTTTCTTTACATTTGGGTCGCCTAGATATTATTTAGATTTTTTTCGATTCGCATAAATTAGAATTTCTGTATTTTACATGAGAGAGCATTTGAGTTGGTGTATATACTGCAAAACACAGTAGTAAAGGGCATTGTATATTTTTTCTGACAGATTATATCCAGAGAAATTTTGCTTTTAACATTGGGTTGCCTAGATAATATTTAGATTTTTTTTGATTTGCTTAAATATAGAATTTCTGTATTTTACTTGAGAGAGCATATGGAGTTGGTGTATATACTCCAAAAGAGAGTAGAATAAGGAATTGTATATTTTTTGTAACCGACTATATTCAGAGCCATTTCCTTTTAACTTTGGGGCGTATAGATATTATTTAGATATTTTTTGATTCGCGTAAATTTATAATTTCCTTATTTTACATGGGAGATCGTACGAAGTTGGTGTATGTACTACAAAACAGAGTAGAAAAAGGCATTGTATATTATTTCTGACAGATAATATTCAGAGAAATTTTGCTTTTAACATTAAGGTGCCTAGAATATATTGAGATATTTTTCGATTCGCTCATATATAGAATTTCTTTTTTTTACATGAGAGAGCATATTGAGTTGTGTATGTACTCCAAAACAGAGAAGAACAGAACATTGTATATTTTTTCTGACAGATTATATTCAGAGCAATTTTGTTTTTAACATTGGGGTGCCTAGATAATTTTTAGATTTTTTTGATACGGGTAAAATTAGAATTTCTGTGTTTTACATGAGAGAGGATACTGAGTTTGTGTATATACTCCAATACAGAGTAGAATAAGGCAATGTATATTTTTTCTAACAGACTATATTCAGAGCCATTTTCTTTTAACTTTGGGGCGCCTAGATATTATTTAGATTTTTTTCGATTCACGTAAAATTAGAATTTCGGTATTTTACATAAGAGAGCATGTTGAGTTGGTGTATATACTCCAAAACAGATTAGAAAAGGTCATATTATATTTTTTCTGACACATAATATTCAGAGCAATTTTGCTTTTAACATTAAGATGCCTAGATAATATTTAAAATTTTTCGATTAATGTAAAATTAAAATGTCGGTATTTTACAGGAGAGAGCATATGGAGTTCGTGTATATACTCCAAAACAGAGTAGAATAGAACATTGTATATTTTTTCTGACAGATTATATTCAGAGCAATTTTTTTTTTAACATTGGGTTTCCTAGAAAACATTTAGATTTATTAGATTCTGGTAAAATTTGAATTTCTGTATTTTACATGAGAGAGCATACTGAGTTGTTGTATATACTGCAAAACAGAGTTGAATAAGGCATTGTTTATTTTCTCTAACAGACTATATTCAGAGCCAGTTTTTTTTAACTATGGGGCTCCTAGATATTATTTAGATTTTTTTCGATTCGCGTAGAATTAGAAGTTCGGTTTTTTACGTGAGAGAGCATATTGAGTTGGTGTATATACTGCAAAACAGAGTAGAATAAGGCATTGTATATTTTCTCTAACAGATTATATTCAGAACCAGTTTCTTTTAACTTTGTGGAGCCTAGATATTATTTAGATTTTTTTCGTTTCGTTTAAAATTAGAATTTCGTTTTTTTACATGAGAGAGCATATTGACTTGGTGGATATAATTTAAAACAGAGTAGAAAAGGGCATGGTATATTTTTTCTGAACAGATTATATTCAGAGCAATTTTGCTTTTAACATTGGGGTGCCTGGATAATATTTATATTTTTTTCGATTCGCTTAAAAACAGAATTTGTGTATTTTACATGAGAGAGCATATGGAGTTGGTGCATATACTCCAAAACAAAGTAGAAAAGAACATTGTATTTTTTTTCTGAACAGATTATATTCAGAGTAATTTTGCTTTTAACATTGGGGTGCCTGGATAATATTTAGATTATTTTTGATTCATGTAAATTAGAATTAAATTATTTTACATGAGAGAGCATACTGAGTTGGTGTATATACTCCAAGAGAGTAGAATAGGGCATTGTATATTTTTTCTAACAGACTATTTTCAGAGCCATTCTCTTTTAGCTTTGGGGTGCCTAGATATATTTAGATTATTATGGATTCACGTAAAGTTAGAATTTCTCTATTTTACCTGAGAGAGCATATTGAGTTGGTGTATATACTCCAAAACAGAGTAGAAAAGGGCATTGTATATTTTTACTGACAGATTATATTCAGAGCAATTTTGCTTTTAACATTCGGTTGCCTAGATAATATTTAGATTTTTTCGATTCACGTAAAATTAGAATTTCGTTATTTTACATGAGAGAGCATACTGAGTTGGTGTATATACTTTAAAACAGAGTAGAATAAGGCATTGTATATTTTTTCTGATAGATTATATTCAGAGCAATTTTGTTTTTAATATTGGGGTGGCTAGATTATATTTAGATTATTTTCAATTCGCTTAAATATAGAATTTCTGTATTTTCCATGAGAGAGCATATGGAGTTGGTGTATATACCCCAAAACAGAGTAGAATAGGGCATTGTATATTTTTTCTGACAGATTATATTCAGAGCAATTTTGTTTTTAACATTGGGTTGCCTAGATTATATTTAGATTTTTTCAATTCGGGTAAAATTGGAATTTCTGTATTTTACATGAGAGAGCATACTGAATGGGTGTATATACTCCAAAACAGAGTAGAATAAGGCATTGTATATTTTTTCTAACAGACTATATTGAGAGCCATTTTCGTTTAACTTTTGGGTGCCTAGATAATATTTAGTTTTTTTTCAATTCACGTAAATTTAGAATTTCGGTATTTCACATTAGAGAGCATATTCAGTTGGTGTATATACCACAAAACAGAGTAGAAAAGGGCATTGTATATTTTTTCTGACAGAGTATATTGAAAGCAATTTTGCTGATACCATTAGGGTGCCTAAATAATATTTAGATTTTTTTCGATTCACGTATAATTAGAATTTCGGTAGTTTACATGAGAGAGCATACTGAGTTGTTGTATATACTCCACAACAGAGTAGAATAAGGTATTGTATATTTTTTCTGACAGTGTATATTCAGAGCAATTTTGCTTTTACCATTAGGGTGCCTGGATAATATTTAGATTTTTTTTGATTCACGTAAAATTAGAATTTTGGTATTTTATATGAGAGTGCATACTGAGTTGGTGTATATACACCAAAAGAGAGTAGAATAGGGCATTGTATATTTTTTCTAACAGACTATATTGAGAGACATTTGCTTTTCGCTTTGGGGCGCCTAGATATTATTTACATTTTTTTCGATTCACGTAAAATTCGAATTTCGGTATTTTACATGAGAGAGTATTCTGAGTTGGTGTATATACTCCAAAACAGAGTAGAAAAGGGCATTTTATATTTTTTATGACAGATGATATACAGAGAAATTTTGCTTTTAACATTTGGATGCCTAGATAATATTTAAAATTTTTCGATTAACGTAAAATTAGAATTTCGGTATTTTACATGAGAGAACGTACTGAGTTGGCGTATATACTCCAAAACAGAGTAGAATAAGGTATTGTATATTTTTTGTAACAGACTATGTTTAGAACCATTTTTTTTAACCGTTGGGCGCCTAGATATTATTTAGATTTTCTTCGATTTTCGTAAAATTAGAATTTCTGTATTTTACATGAGAGAGCATATTGAGTTGGTGTATATAATCCAAAACAAAGTAGAAAAGGGCATTGTATATTTTTTGACAGATTATATTAATAGCAATTTTTCTTTTAATATTCTGGTGCCTAGATTATATTTAGATTTTTTCGATTCGATTAAATATAGAATTTCTGTATTTTACATTAGAGAGCATATGGAGTTGGTGTATATACTCCAAAACACAGTAGAATAGGGCATTGTATATTTTCTCTGACAGTTTATATTCAGAGCAATTTTGTTTTTAAAATTGGGGTGCCTAGAAAACATTTAGTTTTATTCGATTCGGGTAAAATTAGAATTTCTGTATTTTGCATGAGAGAGCATCCTGAGTTGGTGTATATACTCCAAAACAGAGGAGAAAAAGGCATTGTATATTATTTCTAACAGACTATATTAAGAACCAGTTTATTTTAACTTTGGGGCGCCTAGATATTATTTAGATTTTTTTCGATTCACGTAAAATTAGAATTTCGGTATTTTACATGAGAGAGCATATTGAGTTGGTGTATATTCTCCAAAACAGAGTAGAAAAGGGCGTTATATATCTTTTCTGACAGATTATATTCAGAGCAATTTTGGTTAATACATTGGGGTGCCTAGATAATATTTAGATTCATTTCGATTCGCTTAAATATAGAATTTTTGTATTTTACATGAGAGAATATGGAGTTGGTGTATATACTCCAAAACAGAAGAGAATAGGGAATTTTATATTTTTTCTGACAAATTATATTCAGAGAAATTTTGTTTTTAACATTGAGGTGCCTAGATAATATTTAGATTTTGTCAATTCGGGTAAAATTAGAATTTAAGTATTTTACATGAGAGAGCATACTGTGTTGGTGTATATACTGCAAAATAGAGTAGAATAAGGCATTGTACATTTTCTCTAACAGAGTATATTCAGAGCCAGTTTCTTTTAACTTTGGGGCGCCTAGATATTATTTAGAATTTTTTCGATTCACGTAAAATTATAATTTCGTTTTTTTTACATGAGAGAGCATATTGAGTTGGTGTATATATTCCAAAACAGAGTAGAAAAGGGCATTGTATATTTTTTCTGAACAGATTATATTCAGAGCAATTTTGCTTTTACCATTGGGGTGCCTAGATAATATTTAGATTTTTTTCCATTCGCTTACATATACAATTTCTGTATTTTACATGAAAGAGCATATAAAGTTGGTGTATATACTCCAAAAACAAAGTAGAATAGGGCATTGTATATTTTTTATGACAGATAGTATTCAGAGCAATTTTTTTTTGAACATTGGGGAGCATATATAATATTTAGATTTTTTTCGATTCCCTTAAATATTGAATTTCTGTATTTTGCATGCGAGAGCATATGGAGTTAATGTATATACTCCAAAACGTAGTAGAAAAGGGCATTGTACATTTTTTCTGACAGATTATATTCAGAGCAATTTTGCTTTTACATTGGGGTGCCTAGATAATATTTAGAATTTTTTCGATTCACGTAAAATTAGAATTTTGGTATTTTACATGAGAGAGCATATTGAGTTGGTGTATATACTCCAAAACAGAGTAGACAAGGGCATTTTATATTTTGTCAGACAAACTATATTCATAGCAATTTTTCTTTTAACATTGGGGTACATAGATAATATTTAGATTTTTTTCGATTCACTTAAATATAGAATTCCTGTATTTTAAATGAAAGAGCATATGGAGTTGCTGTATATACTCCAAAACAGAGTACAATAGTGCATTGTATATGTTTCATGACAGATTATATTCAGAGCAATTTTGTTTTAACTTTGGGGCGCCTATATATTATTTAGATTATTTTCGATTCACGTAAAATTAGAATTTCAGTATTTTACATGAGAGAGCATATTGATTTGGTGTATTTACTCCAAAGCAGAGTAGAAAAAGGCATTGTGTATTTTTTCTGACAGATTATATTCAGAGCAATATTGCTTTTAGCTTTGAAGTGCCTAGATTATATTTAGATTTTTTTCGATTTGCATAAATATATATCTTCTCTATTTTACATCAGAGTGCATATTGAGTTGGTGTATATACTCCATAACAGAGTAGAATAGGACATTGTATATATTTTATGACAGACTATATTCAGAGCAATTTTGTTTTTAATATTGGGGTACCTAGATAATATTTAGATTTTTTTCGATTTGCTTAAATATAGAATTTCTCTATTTTAAATGAGAGAGCATACGGAGTTGGTGTATATACTCCAATACAGAGTAGAAAAGGGCATTGTATATTTTATACAGACTATATTCAGAGCAATTTTGTTTTTAATATTGGGGTACCTAGATAATATTTAGATTTTTTTCGATTTGCTTAAATATAGAATTTCTCTATTTTAAATGAGAGAGCATACGGAGTTGGTGTATATACTCCAAAACAGAGTAGAAAAGGGCATTGTATATTTTTTCTGAAAGATTATATTCAGAGCAATTTTGTTTTTAACATTGTAGTGCCTAGATAATATTTAGATTTTTTCGATTCGCTTAAATATTGAATTTCTGTATTTTACATAAGAGAGCATAGGGAGTTGCTGTATATACTCCAAAACAGAGTACAATAGGGCATTGTATATTTTTTCTGACAGATTATATTCAAAACAATTTTGTTTTTAACATTGGGGTGCATAGATAATATTTAGATTTTTTCGATTCTGGTACAATTAGTATTTCGGTATTTTACATCAGAGAGCATACGGCGTTGGTGTATTTACTCCAAAACGTAGTAAAAAATGGCATTGTGTATTTTTTCTGACAGATTATATTGAGGTCAATTTTGCTTTTATCATTGGGGTTCCTAGATAATATTTAGAATTTTTTCGATTCGCTTATATATAGAATTTCTGTATTTTACATGAGAGAGCATATCAAGTTGGTGTATATACTCCAAAACAGAGTAGAATAGGGCATTGTATATTTTTTCTGACAGATAATATTCAGAGAAATTTTGTTTTGAACATTGGGGTGTATAGATAATATTTAGATTTTTTTCGATTTGCTTAAATATTGAATTTCTGTATTTTACATGAGAGAGCATATTGAGTTGGTGTATATACTCCAAAACAGAGTAGAATAAGGCATTGTATATTTTCTCTGACAGAATATATTCAGAGCCATTTTCTTTTAACTTTGGGGCCCCTAGATATTATTTAGATTATTTTCGATTCACTTAAAATTAGAATTTCGGTATTTTACATGAGAGAGCATATTGATTAGGTGTATATACTCCAAAACAAAGTAGAAAAGGGAATTGTGTATTTTTTCTGACAGATTATATTCAGAGCAATTTTGCTTTTAACATTGAAGTGCCTAGATAATATTTAGATTTTTTTTGATTCGCTGAAATATAGAATTTCTGTATTTTACATTAGAGAACAGGTAGAGTTGGTGCATATACTCAAAAACAAAGTAGAATAGGGCATTGTATATTTTTTTGACAGGTTATTTTCAGAGCAATTTTGTTTTTAACATGGGGGTGCCTAGATAATATTTAGATTATTTCAATTCGGGTAAAATTAGAATTTCTGTATTTTACTCGAGAGAGCATACTGAGTTGGTGTATATACTCCAAAGCATAGTAGAATAAGGCATTGTATATTTTTTCTAACAGACTATATTCAGAGCAATTTTCTTTTAACATTGGGGCGCGTAGATATTATTTACATTTTTTTCGATTCGCGTAAAATTAGAATTTCGGTATTTTACATGAGAGAGCGTATTGGGTTTGTGTATATACTCCAAAACAGAGTAGACAAAGGCATTTTATATTTTTCGAGACAGACTATATTCATAGAAATTTTGCTATTAACATTGGGGTGCCTAAATAATATTTAGATTTTTTTCGATTTGCTTAAATATAGAATTCCTGTATTTTAAATGAGAGAGCATATGGAGTTGGTGTATATACTCCAAAACAGAGTAGAATAGGGCATTGTATATTTTTTCTGACAGATTATATTCAGAGAAATTTTGTTTTTAACATTGGGGTGCCTAGATAATATTTAGATTTTTTTCAATTCGCTTAAATATAGAATTTCTGTATTTTATATGAGAGACCTTATTGAGTTGGTGTTTATACTTCAAAACAAAGTAGAAAAGGGCATTGTATATTTTTTCTGACAAATTATATTCAGAGCAATTTTGTTTTGAACATTGGGGTGCCTAGATAATGTTTAGATTTTTTCGATTCTCTTAAATATAGAATTTCTGTATTTTACATGAGAGAGCATATGCAGTTGGTGTATATACTTCAAAATAGAGTAGAATAAAGCATTCTATATTTTTTCTAACTGACTATATTCAGAGCCATTTTCATTTAACTTTGTGGTGCCTAGATATTATTCAGATTTATTTCGATTCACGTAAAATTAGAATTTCTGTATTTTACATTAGAGACGGTATGTAGTTGGTATATATACTCCAAAACGGAGTATAATAGGGCATTGTATATTTGTTCTGACAGATTATATTCAGAGCAATTTTGTTTTTAACATTGGGGTGCCAAGATAATATTTAGATTTTTTTCGATTCCGGAAAAATTATAATTTCAGTATTTTACATGAGGGAGCATACTTAGTTGGTCTATATACTCCAAAAGAGAGTAGAAAAAAGCATTGTATATTTTCTCTAAAAGACAATATTCAGAGCCATTTTCTTTTAACTTTCGGGCGCTTAGATATTATTTCGATTTTTTTCGATTCACGTAAAATTAGAATTTCGGTATTTTACATGAGAGAGCATATTGAGTTGGTGTATATAGTCCAAAATAGAGTAGAAAAGGGGATTTTATATTTTTTCTGACCGAAAATATTCAGAGCAATTTTGCTTTTAACATTGTGGTGCCTAGATAATATTTAGATTTTTATCGATTCGTTTAATATAGAATTCCTGTATTTTAAATGAGAGAGAATATGGAGTTGGTGTATACACTCCAAAACAGAGTAGAATAGGGCATTTTATATTTTTTCTGACAGAGTATATTCGGAGGAATTTTGTTTTTAACATTGGAATGCCTAGATAATATTTAGATTTTTTTCGATTCGCTTAAATATAGAATTACTGTATTTTACATGAGAGAGCTTATGGAGTTGGTGTATATACTTCAAAACACAGTAGAAAATGCATTGTATATTTTTTCTTACAAATTATATTCAGAGCAATTTTGTTTTTAAGATTGGTGTGCCTAGGTAATATTTAAATTTTTTCAATTCGCTTAAAGATATAATTTCTGTATTTTACATGAGAGAGCATATGGAGTTGGTGTATATACTCAAAAACAGAGTAGAATAGGGCATTGTATATTTTTCCTGACAGATTATATTCAGAGCAATTTTGTTTTTAACATTGGGGTGCCTAAATAATATTTAGATTTTTTCGATTCTGGTAAAATTAAATTTCTGTATTTTACATGAGAGAGCATACGGAGTTGGTGTATTTACTCCAAAACAGAGTAGAATAAGGCATTGTATAATTTTCCTAACAGACTATATTCATAGCCATTTTCTTTTAAATTTGGGGTGCCTAGATATTATTTAGATTTTTTTCTATTCACGTAAAATTAGAATTTCGGTATTTTACATGAGAGAGCATATTGAATTGGTGTGTATGATACTAAAACAGAGTAGAAAATGGCATTGTATATTTTTTCTGACAGATTATATTCAAAGCAATTTTGGTTTTAACATTGGGGTGCGTAGATAATATTTAGATTTTTTTCGATTCGCTTAAATATAGAATTTCTGTATTTTACATGAGAGAGCTTATGGAGTTGGTGTATATACTCCAATACAGAGTAGGATAGGGCATTGTATATTTTTTATGACAGATTCTATTCAGAGCAATTTTGTTTTTAACATTGGGGTGCCTAGATTATATTTAGATATTTTTGATTCAGTTAAAATTCGAATTTTGGTATTTTACATGAGAGAGCATACTGAGTTGGTTTATATACTCCAAAACATAGTAGAATAAGGCATTGTATATTAGTTCCAACAGATGATATTCAGAGCCATTTTGTTTTTACTTTGGGGTGCCAAGTAATATTTAGATTTTTTTCGATACGCATAAAATTAGAATTTCTGTATTTTGCATGAGAGAGCATACTGAGTTTGTGTATATACTCCGAAAAAGAGTAGAATAGGGCATTTTATATTTTTTATGAAAGATTATATTCCGATGAATTTTGTTTTTAACATTGGGTTGCCTAGATAATATTTAGATTTTTTCGATTTGGGTAAAATTAGAGTTTCTCTATTTTACATGAGAGAGCATATTGAGTTGGTGTATATACTACAGCACAGACTAGAAAAGGGCATTGTATATTTTTTCTGACAGACTATATTCAGAGCAATTTTGCTTTTGACGTTGGGGTGCCTAGATAATATTTAGATTTTTTTCGATACTCTTAAATATAGAATTTCTGTATTTTACATGAGAGAGCATATGGAGTTGGTGTATATACTCGAAAACAGAGTAGAATTGGGCATCGTGTATTTTTTCTGACAGCCTATATTCAGAGATATTTGGTTTTTAACATTGGGGTGCCTGGATAATATTTAGGTTTTTATGTTTCGGGTAAATTAGAATTTCGGTATTTTACATGAGAGAGCATACTGAGTTGGTGTATATACTCCAAAGCAGAGTAGAATAAATCATTGTGTATTTTATTTAACAGACTATATTCAGAGCCATTTTCTTTTAACTTTGTGGTGCCTATATATTATTTAGATTTTTTTCGATTCACGTAAAATTAAAATTTCGGTATTTTACCTGAGAGAGCATATTGAGTTGGTGTATATACTCCAAAACAGAGTAGAAAAGGGCATTGTATATTTTATCTGACAAATTATATTCAGAGCAATTTTGCTTTTAACATTGGGGTGCCTAGATAATATTTAGATTGTTTTTGATTCACTTAAATATAGAATTTCTGTATTTACATGAGAGAGCATATGGAGTTGGTCTATATACTCCAATACAGAGTAGAATAGGGCATTGTATATTTTTTCTGACAGATTATATTCAGCGCAATTTTGTTTTTAACATTGGGGTGCCTAGATTATACTTATATTTTCTTTGAATCGCTTAAATATAGAATTTTTGTATTTTACATGAGAGAGCATATGGAGTTGGTGTATATACTCCAAAACAAAGTAGAATAGGGCAGTGTATATTTTTTCTAATAGACTATATTCAGAGCCATTTTCTTTTAACTTTGGGGTGCCTAGATATTATTTAGATTTTTTTCGATTCGTGTGAAATTATTATTTCGGTGTTTTACATGAGGGAGCATATGGAGTTGGTCTATATACTTTAAAACAGAGAAGAATAGGGCATTGTATATTTTTTCTGACAGATTATATTCAGAGCAATTTTGTTATTAACATTGGGGTGCCTAGATAATATTTAGATATTTTCGATTCGGGTAAAATTAGAATTTCGGGATTTTACATGAGAGAACATATTGAGTTGATGTGTATACTCCAAAACAGACTAGATTAGGTCATTGTATATTTTTTATGAAAGAGTATATTCAGAGAAATTTTGCTTTTAACATTCGGGTGCCTAGATAATATTTAGATTTTTTTCGATTCACTTAAAATTAGAATTTCGGTATTTTACATAAGAGAGCATACTGAGTTGGTGTATATACTCCAAAAAAGGGTAGAATAAGGCATTGTATAATTTTTCTAACAGAGTATATTTAGAGCCATTTTCTTTTAGCTTTGGGCCCCCTGGATATAATTTATATTTTTTTCGATTCGCGTAAAATTAGAATTTCGGTATTTTACATGAGAGAGCATATTGAGTTGGTGTATATACTCCAAAACAGAGTAGAAAAGGGCATTGTATATTTTTTATAACAGATTATATTCTAGGCAATTTTGCTTTTAACATAGGGATGCCTAGATAATATTTAGTTTTTTTTCGATTCGCTTAATTATAAAATTTATGTATTTTCTATTAGAGACCATATGGAGTTCGTGTATATACTCCAAAACCGTGTAGAATAGGACATTGTATATTTTTTCTGACAGATTATATTCAGAGCAATTTTGCTTCCTACATTAGGGTGCCTAGATAATATTTAGATTGTTTTTGATTCGCTTAAATATAGAATTCCTGTATTTTATATGAGAGAGCATATGTAGTTGTTTTATATACCCCAAAACAGAGTAGAATAGGGCATTGTATATTTTTTCTGACAGATTTTATTCAGAGCAATTTTGTTTTTATCATTGTGGTGCCTAGATATTATTTAGATTTTTTTCGATTCACATAAAATAAGAATTTCGGTATTTTACATGAGAGAGTATATTGAGTTGGTGTATACACTCGAAAACAAAGTAGACAAAAACATTGTATATTTTTATGACAGATTATATTCAGAGCAATTTTGTTTTTAACATTGGGGTGCCTACATAATATTTTGATTTTCTTGATTCGGGTAAAATTAGAATTTTGTTATTTTACATGATAGAGCATATGGAGTTGGTTTATATACTCCAAAACAGAGTAGAATCGGGCATTGTATATATTTTCAGACAGATTTTATGCAGAGCAATTTTGCTTTAACATTGGGGTGCCTAGATAATATTTAGATTTTTTAAATTCATGTAAAATTAGAATTTCGTTATTATATATTTGAGAGCATACTGAGTAGGTGTATATACTCCAAAACAGGGTAGAATAAGGCATTGTATATTTTTCTAACAGACTATATTTAGAGCCATTTTCTTTTAACTTTGAGGCCCGTAGATATTATTTTTTTTAGATTTGCATAAAATTTGAATTTCGGTATTTTACATGAGAGAGCATATTTACATGGTGTATATACTCAAAAACAGAGTATAAATGGGCATTGTATATTTATCCTCATTGATTTTATTCAGAGCAATTTTTCTTTTAACATTGGGGTGCCTAGATATTATTTAGATTTTTTTCGATTCACGTAAATTTAGAATTTCCGTATTTTACATGAGAGGGCATACTGCGTTGGTGTATATACTCCAAAACAGAGTAGAATAAGGGATTGTATATTTTTTTAACACACTATATTCAGAGATATTTTCCTTTATCTTCGGTGCACGTAGATATTATGGAGAATTTTTCGATTCTTTAAAATTAGAATTTTGGTATTTTACATGAGAGAGCATATTGAGTTGGTGTATATACTCCAAAAGGGAGTGAAAAGGGCATTGTATATTTTTTCTGACAGATTATATTCAGAGCAATTTTTCTTTTAACATTGGTTGCCTAGATAATATGTAGAATTTATTCGATTCGCTTAAATATAGAGTCTCTTTATATTACATGATAGAGCATATGGAGTTAATGTATATACTCCAAAACATAGTAGAATAGGGCATTGTATATTTTCTCTGACAGATTATATTCAGAGCAATTTTGTTTTTAACATTGGGGTGCCTAGATAATATTTAGATATTTTTCGATTCACGTAAAATTAGAATTTCGGTATTTTACATGAGAGAGCATACTGAGTTGGTGTATATACTCCAAAACAGAGTGGAATAAGGCGTTGTATTTTTTTCTAACAGACTATATTCAGAGCCATTTTCTTTTAACTTTGGGTCGCCTAGATATTATTTAGATTTTTTTCGATTCGCATAAAATTAAAATTTCGGTATTTTACATGAGAGAGCATATTGAGTTGGTGTATATAGTCCAAAACAGAGTAGTAAAGGGTATTGTATATTTTTTCTGACAGATTATATTCAGAGAAATTTTGCTTTTAACATTCGGGTGCCTAGATAGTATTTAGATTTTTATGGATTTATGTAAAATTAGAATTTTTGTATTTTACATGAGAGAGCATACTGAGTTGGTGTATATATTCCAAAACAGAGTAGAATAAGGCATCATATATTTTTTCTAACAGACTATATTCAGAGCCATTTCCTTTTAACCTTGGGACACCTAGATATTATTTAGATTTTTTCGATTCACGTAAAATTAGTATTTCGGTATTTTACATGAGAGAGCACATTGAGTTGGTGTATATATTACAAAACAGAGTAGAAAAGGGCATTGTACATTTTTTCTGATATATTATATTCAGAGCAATTTTGCTATTAACATTGGGGTGCCTAGACAATATTTAGATTTTTAATTTTTTTGATTCTGTTAAAGTTAAAATTTCTGTATTTTACATGAGAGAGCACACTGTGTAGGTGTATTTACTTCAAAACAGAGTGGAATAAGGCATTGTGTAATTTTTCTAAGAGACTATATTGAGAGCCATTTTCTTTTAACTTTGGGTCGCCTAAATATATTTTTGATTTTTTTTTATTCGCTTAAATATAGTATTTCTGTATTTTACATGGGAGAGCATATGGAGTTGGTGTATATACTCCAAAACCCAGTAGAAAAGGGCATTGTATATTTTTCCTAAAAGAGTATATTCAGAGCCATTTTCTTTTAACTTTGGAGTGCTAGATATTATTTATATTTTTTTCGATTCACGTAAAATTAGAATTTCCGTATTTTACATGAGAGAGCATACTCAGTTGGTGTATATACTCCAAAATATAGTAGAAAAAGGCACTGTATATTTTTTCTAACAGAATATATTTAGAGTCGTTTTTTTTTAACTTCGGTGAGCGTAGATATTATTTAGATTTTTTTCGATTCATGTAAAATTAGAATTTCTGTATTTTACATGAGAGAGCATACTGAGTTGGTGTATATACTCCAAAACAGAGTAAAATGGGGCATTGCATATTTTTTCTGACAGATGATATTCAGAAAAATTTTGTTTTAACATTAGGGTGCCTAGGTAATATTTAGATATTTTCGAATCAGGTAAAATTAGAATTTCTGTATTTTACATGAGATTGCATATTGAGTGGGTGTATATACTACAAAACAGAGTAGAAAAGGAAATTGTATATTTTTTCTGAAAGATTATATTCATAGAAATTTTGCTTATAACATTGGGGTGCCTATATAATTTTTAGATTTTTTTTGATTCGCTTAAATATAGAATTTCTGTATTTTGCATGAGAGAGCATATGGAGTTGGTGTATATACTCCAAAACAGAGTAGAATAAGGCATTGTATATTTTTTCTGACAGATTATATTCAGAGCAATTTTTTTTAACATTGGGATGCCTATATAATATTTAGATTTGTTTCGATTCATGTCAAATTAGAATTTCGGTATTTTACATGAGAGAGCATACTGAGTTGGTGTATATATTCCAAAACAGAGTAGAATAAGGCATTGTATATTTCTTCTAAAACACTATATTCAGAGCCATTTTCTTTTAACTTTGGAGTGCCTAGATATCAATTAGATTTTTCTCGATTCACGTAACATTAGAATTTCTGTATGTTACATGAGAGAGCATATTGAGTTGGTGTATATACTCCAAAACAGTGTAGAAAAGGGCATTGTATATTTTTTCTGACAGATTATATTCAGAGGAATTTTGCTTTTAACATTGGGGTGCCTAGATAATATTTAGATTTTTTTTAATATGCTTAAATATAGAATTTCTGTATTATACATGAGAGAGCATACTGAGTTTGTGTATATACTCTAAATAGAGTAGAATAGGGCATTGTATATTTTTTCTGATAGATTAGATTTTTTTCGATTCGCTTAAATACAGAAGTTCTGTATTTTACATGATAGAGCATATAAAGTTGGTGTATATAATCCAAAACAGAGTAGAATAGGGCATTGTATATTTTTTCTGACAGATTATATTCAGAGCAACTTTGTTTTTAACACTGGTGTGCCTACATAATATTTAGATTTTTTTCGATTCATGTAAAATTGAATTTCTGTATTATACATGAGAGAGCATACTGAGTTGGTCTATATACTCCAAAATAAAGTAGCATAAGGCATTTTATATTTTTTCCAACAGACGATATTCAGAGCTATTTTCTTTTAACTTTGGGGCGCCTAGCTATTATTTAGATTTTATTCGATTCGTGCAAAATTAGAATTTCTGTATTTTACATGACAGAGCATATTGAGATGGTGTATATACTCCAAAACAGAGTAGAAAAGGCCATTGTATATTTTTTCTGACAGATTATAGTCAGAGCAATCTTGCTTATAACATTGGGGTGCCTATATAATATTTAGATTTTTTCGATTCACGTAAAATTTAATTTTTGTATTTTATATGAGAAAGCATACTGAGTTGGTGTATATACTCCAAAACAGAGTAAAATAGGGCATTGTATATTTTTTCTGACAGATAATATTCAGAGAAATTTTGTTTTAACATTGGGGTGCCTAGATAATACCTAGATTTTTTTCAATTCGCTTATATATAGAATTTCTGTATTTTACATGAGAGAGCATATGGAGTTGGTGTATATACTGCAAAACAGAGTAGAATAGCGCATTGTATATTTTTTCTGACACAATATATTCAGAGAAATTTTGTTTTTAACATTGGGGTGCCTAGATAATATTTAGATTTTTTTATTTTTTCAATTTTAGTAAAATTAGAATTTCTGTATTTTACATAAGGTAGCATATGGAGTTGATGTATATACTCCAAAACAGAGTAGAATAGGGCATTGTATATTTTTTCTGACAGATTATATTCAGAGCAATTTTGCTTTTAACATGGGGGTGCCTAGATTATATTTAGATTATTTTCGATTCGCTTAAATATAGAACTTTTGTATTTTACATTATAGAGCATATTGAGTTGTTGTATATCCTCCAAAACAGAGTAAAATAGGGCATTGCATATTTTTTCTGAGAGATTATATTTACAGAAATTTAGTTTTAACATTAGGGTGCCTAGGTAATATTTAGATTTATTCGATTCAGGTAAAATTAGAATTTCTGTATTTTATAGGAGATTGCATATTGAGTTGGTGTATATACTACAAAACAGAGTAGAAAAGGGCATTGTATATTATTTCTGACAGATTATATTCAGAGCAATTTTGCTTTTAACACTGGGGTTTCTAGATAGTATTTAGATTATTTTCGATTCACTTAAATATAGAATTTCTGAATTTTACATGAGAGAGCATATGAAGTTGGTGTATATACTCCAAAACAAGGTAGAATAGGGCATTGTATATATTTTCTAACACATTATATTCAGACCAATTTTGTTTTTAACATTGGGATGCCTAGATAATATTTAGATTTTTTTATTTTTTCGATTTGTGTAAAATTAGAATTTCTGTATTTTACATAAGAGAGCATACTGAGTTGGTTTATATACTACAAAACATAGTGGAAAGGGGCATTGTATATTTTTTCTGACAGATTATATTCAGAGCAATTTTGATTTTAACATTGGGGTGCCAGGATAATATTTAGATTTTTTTCGATTCACGTAAAATTAGAATTTCTGTATTTTACATGAGAGCATATTGAGTTGGTGTATATATTAAAAATCGAAGTACAGAAGGACATTGTATATTTTTTCTGACAGATTATATTCAGAGCAATTTTGCTTTTAACATTGGGGTGCCTAGATAATATTTAGATTTTTTTCGATTCACGTACATTTAGAATTTCCGTATTTTACATGAGAGAGCATATTGAGCTGGTGTATATAATTTATAACAGGGTAGGAAAGGGCATTGTATATTATTTTTGACAGATTATATTCAGAACACTTTTGCTTTTAACATTGGAATGCCTAGAAAATATTTATACTTTTTGCTGTTCATTTAAATTTTGAATTTTGGTATTTTACATGAGAGAGCATATTGAGTTGGTGTATATACTCCAAAACAGAGTAGAAAAACGCATTGTATATTTTTTCTGACAGATTATATTCAGAGCCATTCTCCTTTACCATTGGGGTGCCTGGATAATATTTAGATTTTTGTCGATTCCCGTATAATTCGAATTTCGGTATTTTACATGAGAGAGCATACTGAGTTGGTGTGTATACTCCAAAACAGAGTAGAATAGGGCATTGTATATTATTTCTGACAGATTATATTCAGAGAAATTTTGGTTTTAACATTGTGGTACCTCAATAATATTTAGATTTCTTTCGAGTCGCGTAAATTTACAATTTCGGTATTTTACGAGAGAGCATATTGAGTTTGTGTATATACTCCAAAACAAAGTAGAAAAGGGGATTGTATATTTTTTCTGACTGATTACATTCAGAGCTATTTTATTTTATCATTCGGGTGCCTAGATAATATTTAGATTTTTTTCGATTCGCGTAAATTTAGAATTTCGATATTTTACATGAGAGAGCATATTGGGTTAGTGTATATACTCCAAAACAGAGTAGAAAAAAGCATTGTATATTTTTTCTGACAGATTATATTCAGAGCAATTTTTCTTTTATCATTGGAATGCCTAAATAATATTTAGATTTTTTTGGGTTCGTGTAAAATTTGACCTTCTGTATTTTACATGAGAGAGCATATTGACTTGGTGTATATATTGGAAAACAGTAGAAAAAGGCATTGTATATATTTTCTGACAGATTACATTCAGAACAATATTTCTTTTAACATTGGGGTGCCTAGATAATATTTAGAATTTTTTAATTTACATCAATTTATAATTTCTGTATTTTACATGACAGAGCATATTGAGGTGGTGTATATACTTTATAACAGAGTAGGAAAGGGCATTGTATATTATTTCTGACAGATTATATTCAGAATAATTTTGCTTTTAACATTGGGTTCGTCGATAATATTTAGATTTTTTTCGATTCGCGTAAATTTTGAATTTTGGTATTTTACATGAGAGAGCATATTGGGTTCGTTTATATTCTCCAAAACAGAATAGAAAAAGGCATTGTATTTTTTCTCTGAAAGACTTTATTCAGAGGAATTTTGGTTTTAACATTGGGGGGCCTAGAAAATATTTAGATTTTTTCGATTCGCGGAAATTTAGAATTTCGGTATTTTACCTGAGAGAGCATATTGAGTTGGTGTATGTACTCGAAAACAGAGTAGAAAAAGGCATTGTATATATTCTCTGACAGATTACATTCAGAACAATTTTGCTTTTTACATTGGGTTGCCTAGATAACATTTAGAATTTTTTTGATTTTGTAAATTTATAATTTCGGTATTTTACCTGAGAGAGCATATTGAGTTGGTGTATATACTTTATAACAGAGTAGGAAAGGGAATTGTAGACTATGTCTGTCAGATTATATTTAGAGCAATTTTGCTTTTAACATTGGGTGCCTAAATAATATTTAGATTTATTTCGATTCTCGTAAATTTAGAATTTCTGTATTTTATATGAGAGAGCATATAGGGTTGGTGTATATACTCCAAATCAGAGTAGAAAAATGCATTGTATATTTTTCTGACAGATTATATTCAGAGCAATTTTGCTTTTAACATTGGGGTGCCTAGATAATATTTAGATTTTTTTCGATTCAGGTAAAATTAGAATTTTTGTATTTTACATGAGAGAGCATATTGAGTTGGTTTATGTACTCCAAAAAAAAGTAGAGGAGGGCATTGTGTTCTTTCTCTGACAGACTATATTCAGTGCACTCTTGCTTTTAACATTGGAATGCCTAGATAATATTTAGATTTTTTTTGGTTCGTGTAAAATTTGAACGTTTGTATTTTACATGGGAGAGAATATTGAGTTGGTGTATATACTCCAAAACAGAGTAGAAAAAGGCATTGTATATTTTTTCTGACAGATTACATTCAGAAGAATTTTGCTTATAACATTGGGGTGCCTAGATAATATTTAGAATTTTTTAATTTGCGTAAATTTACAATTTCTGTATTTTACATGAGAGAGCATATTGAGTTGGTTTATATACTTTATAACAGAGTAGGAACGGGCATTGTATATTATTTCTGACAGATTATATTCTGAACAATTTTGCTTTTAACGTTGGGTGCCTAGATAATATTTATATTTTTTTCGATTCCCGTAAAATTAGAATTTCTGTATTTTACATGAGAGAGCATATTGAGTTGGTGTATATACTCCAAAACAAAGTAAAATAAGGCATTGTATATTTTTTCTGACAGATTATATTCAGACAAATTTTGCTCTTAACATTGGGGTTTCTAGATAATATTTAGATTTTTTTCGATTCCCGTCAATTTAGAATTTCGGTATTTTACATGAGAGAGCATATTGAATTGGTGTATATACTCCAAAACAGATTAAAATAGGGCATTGTATATTATTTCTAACAGAATTAATTCAGAGCAATTTTGCTTTTAACATTGGGGTGCCTAGATAATATTTAGATTTTTTCGATTCGCGTAAATTTAGAATTTCAGTATTTTAAATGAGAGAGTATATTGAGTTGGTGTATATAGTCCAAAACTGAGTAGAAAACGGCATTGTATATTTTTTCTCACAGATTATATTCAGAGAAATCTTGCTTTTAACATTGGGTGCCTAGATAACATTAAGATTTTTTTCGATTCACGTAAAATTAGAATTTTGGTATTTTACATGATAGAGCATATTGAATTGGTTTATATACTCCAAAACAGTGTAAAATAGGGCATTGTATATTATTTCTGAAAGAATTTATTCAGAGCAATTTTCCTTTTAACATTGGGGTGCCTAGATAATATTAAGATTTTTTTCGTTTCACGTAAAATTAGAATGTCGGTATTTTACAAGACAGAGCATATTGAATTGGTTTATATACTCCAAAACAGAGTAAAATAGGACATTGTATATTATTTCTGAAAGAATTTATTCAGAGCAATTTTTCTTTTAACATTGGGGTGCCTAGATAATATTTAGATTTTTTTGATTCGGGTAAATTTAGAATTTCGGTATTTTACATGAGAGAGCATATTGAGTTGGTGTATATAATCCAAAACAGAATAGAAAAGAGCATTGTATATATTTTCTGAAAGATTATATTCAGAGCAATTTTGCTTTTAACATTGGGGCGCCTATATAATATTTAGATTTTTTTCAATTCAGGTAAAATTAGAATTTTTGTATTTTACATGAGAGAGCATATTGAGTTGGTGTATATACTTCAAAACAGAGTAGAGAAGGGCATTGTATATTTTTTCTGAACGATTATATTCAGAGAAATTTTGCTTTTAACATTCGGGTGCCTAGATAATATTTAGATTTTTTTTGATTCACGTAAAATTAGAATTTCGGTATTTTACATGAGAGAGCACACTCAGTTGGTGTATATACTCCAAAACAGAGTAGAAAAAGGCATTGTTTATTTTTTCTAACAGACTATATTCAGAGCGATTTTCTCTTAACTTCAGGGCGCCTAGATATAATTTAGATTTATTTCGATTCGCATAAAATTAGAATTTCGGTATTTTACATGGGAAAGCATATGGAGTTGGTGTATATACTCCAAAACAGAGTAGAAAAGGGCATTGTATATTTTTTCTGACAGATTATATTCAGAGCAATTTTGGTTTTAACATTGGGGAGCCTAGATGATATTTAGATTATTTTCGATTTGCTAAAATATAGAATTTCTGTATTTTACAAAAGAGAGCATATGGAGTTGGTTTATATACTTTAAAACAGACTGGAATAAGGCACTGTATATTTTTTTTGACAGAATATATTTAGAGAAATTTTGTTTTTAACATTGGGGTGCCTAGATAATGTTTAGATTTTTTTGGATTCGCTTAAATATAGATTTTCTGTATTTTACAAAAGAGAGCATATAGAGTTGGTTTATATACTCAAAAACAGAGTAGAAAAAGGCATTGTATATTTTTTCTAACAGACCATTTTCAGAGTCATTTTCTTTTAACTTCAGTGCACCTAGATATTATTTAGATGTTTTTCGATTCGCTTAAATATAGAATTTCTGTATTTTACATGAGAGAGCATATGGAGTTGGTTTATATATTCCATAACAGAGTAGAATAGGGCATTGTATATTTTTTCTGACAGATTATATTTAGAGCAATTTTGTTTTTTACATTGGGGTGCCTAGATTATATTTAGATTTTTTTCGATTCGCTTAAATTTAGAATTCCTGTATTTTACATGATAGAGCATATGGAATTGCTGTATATACTCCAAAACAGAGTAGAATAGGGCATTGTATATTTTCTCTGACACATTATATTGAGAGAAATTTTCCTTTTAACATTGGTGTGCCTAGATAATATTTAGATTTTTTTCGATTCGCTTAAATACAGAATTTCTGTATTTGATATGATAGAGCATATGGAGTTGGTGTATATACTCCAAAAAGAAGTAGAATAGGGCATTGTATATTTTTTCTGATTGATTATATTCAGAGCAATTTTTTTTTAACATCGGTGTGCCTAGATAATATTTAGATTTTTTTCTATTCACGTAAAATTAGAATTTCTGTATTTTACATGATAGAGCATATGGAGTTGGCGTATATACTCCAAAACCAAGGAGAAAAGGGCATTGTATATTTTTTCTGACACATTATATTCAGAGCAATTTTTCTTTTAACATTGGGGTGCCTAGATAATATTTAGATTTTTTTCGATTCGCTTAAGTATAGAATTTCTGTATTTTACATGAGAGAGCATATGGGGTTGGTGTATATACTCCAAAACAAAGTAGAATAGGGCATTGTATATTTTTTCTGACGGATTATATTCAGAGCAATTTTGTTTTTACAGTGGGGTGCCTAGATAATATTTACATTTGTTGCGATTCACGTAAAATTAGAATTTCGGTATTTTACATGAGAGAGCACAGTGAGTTGGTGTATATACTCCAAAAGAGAGTAGAATAAGGCATTGTATATTTTTTCTAACACACTATATTCTGAGCCATTTTCTTTTAACTTTGGGGCACCTAGATATTATTTAGATTTTTTTTTGATTCGCATAAAATTAAAATTTCGGTATTTTACATGAGAGAGCATATTGAGTTGGTGTATATACTCCAATACAGAGTAGAAAAGGTCATTGTACATTTTTTCTGACAGACTATAATCAGAGAAATTTTTCTTTTAACATTGGGGTGCATAGATAATATTTAGATTTTTTTCAATTCGCTTAAATATAGAATTTCTGTATTTGACAAGAGAGAGCATATCGAGTTGGTGTATGTACTCCAACACAGAGTAGAATAGGGAATTTTATATTTTTTCTAACAGATTATATTCAGAGAAATTTTTTTAACATTGGGGTGCCTAGATAATATTTAGGTTTTATTTGATTCACCTAAAATTAGAATTTCGATATTTTACATGAGAGAGCATACTGAGTTGGTGTATATACTCCAAATCGGAGTAAAATAGGGCATTGCATATTTTTTTTGACAGATTATATTCAGAGAAATTTTGTTTTAACATTGGAATGCCTAGGTAATATTTAGATTTTTTCTATTCAGGTAAAATTTGAATTTTTGTATTTTACATGAGATTGCATATTGATTTGGTTTGTATACGACAAAACAGAGTAAAAAACGGAATTGTATATTTTTTCTGACAGATTATATTCAGAGCAATTTTTCTTCTAACATTGCGGTGCCTATATAAATTTAGATTATTTTCGATTCTCTTACATATAGAATTTCTGTATTTTGCATGTGAGAGCATATGGAGTTGGTGTATATACTCCAACACACAGTACAATAAGGCATTGTATATTTTTTCTAACAGACTATATTCAGAGCCATTTTCTTTTAAATTTGGGGTGCCTAGATATTATTAAATTTTTTTCAATTCACGTAAAATCATAATTTCGGTATTTTACCTAAGAGAGCATATGGAGTTTGTGTATATACAACAAAACAGAGTAGAATAGGGCATTGTATATTTTTTATGACAGATTATATTCAGAGCAGTTTTGCTTTTAACATTGGGGTGCCTAGATAATATTTAGATTTCTTTCGATTCGCTTAAATATAAAATTTCTGTATTTTACAAGAGAGCAAATTGAGTAGGTCTATATACTGCAAAACAGAGTAATATAGGGCATTGTATATTTTTATGACAGATTATATTCAGAGCAATTTCGTTGTTAACATTGAAGTGACAAATAATATTTAGATTTTTTCGATTTGGGTAAAATTATAATTTCAGTATTTTACATGAGAGAGCATATTGAGTTGGTTTATATATTCCAAAACAGAGTAGAATAAGGCATTGTATATTTTATCTAACATACTATATTCAGAGCAATTTTCCTTAACTTTGGGGTGCCTACATATTATTTAGATTTTTTTCGATTTTCGTAAAATTAGAATTTCAGTGTTTTACAAGAGAGCATATTGAGTTGGTGTATATACTCCAAAACAGAGTAGAAAAGGTCATTATGTATTTTTTCTGACAGATTATACTCACAGCAATTTTTCTTTTAACATTGGGGTGCCTAAATAATATTTACATTTTTTTCGATTCACGTAAAATTAGAGTTTCGTAATTTTACATGAGAGAGCATACTGAGTTGGTGTATATACTCCAAAAACGAGTAAAATAAGACATTGTATATTTTTTCTAACAGACTATATTCAGAGCCATTTTGTTTTAACTTTGGGGCACCTAGATATTATTTAGAATTTTTTCGATTCGCGTAAATTTAGAATTTCGGTATTTTACATGAGAGAGCATATTGAGTTAGTTTATACACTAGAAAACAGAGTAGAAAAGGGCATTGTATATTTTTTCTGACAGAATATATTCAGCACAATTTTGCTTTTAACAATGGGGTGCCTAGATAATATTTAGATCTTTTTAGATTCTCTTAAATATATAATTTCTGTATTTTACATGAGAGAGCATTTGGAGTTGGTATATATACTCCAAAAGAGAGTAGAATAGGGCATTGTATATTTTTTCTGACAGATTATATTCAGAGCAATTTTGTTTTTAACATTTGTGTGCCTAGATAATATTTCAATTTTTTCGATTCGGGTAAAATTAGAATTTCGGTATTTTACATGAGAGAGCATACTGAGTTGGTGTATATACTCCAAAAAAGAGTAGAATAAGGCATTGTATATATTTTCTAACAGACTATATTTAGAGCCATTTTCTTTTAACTTTAGGGCTCCTAGATATTATTTAGATTTTTTGCGATTCGCGTAAAATATGAATTTTGGTATTTTACATGAAAGAGCATATTGAGTTGGTGTATATACTACAAAACACAGTCGAAAAGGGCATAGTATATTTGATCTGACAGATTATATTCAGAGCAATTTTGCTTTTAACATTGGGGTGCCTAAATAATATTTAGAATTTTTTCAATTCGCTTAAATATAGAATTTCTGTATTTTACATGAGAGAGCATATGGAGTTGCTGTATATACTCCAAAGCAGAGTAGAATAGGGCATTGTATATTTTTTCTGACAGATTGTATTGATACCAATTTTGTTTTTAACATTGGGGTTTCTAGATAACATTTAGATTTTTTTGATTTGCGTAACATTTTAATTTCTGTATTTTACATGAGAAAGCATACTGAGTTTGTGTATATACTCCAAAACACAGTAGACTAAGGGATTGTATATTTTTTCTAACAGACTATATTCGGAGCCATTTTCTTTGAACTTTAGGGTGCCTAGGTATTATTTATATTTTTTTCGATTCACATAAAATTAGAATTTCGGTATTTTACATGAGAGAGCATACTGAGTTGGTGTATATACTCCAAAACAGAGTAGAATAAGGAATTGAATATTTTTTCTGACAGATTATATTCAGAGCAATATTGTTTGTACCATTGGGTTGCCTACATAATATTTTGATTTTCTCGATGCGGGTAAAACTAGAATTTCGGTACTTTACTTGAGAGAGCATACTGAGTTTGTGTATATATTCCAAAACAGAGTAGAATAGGGCATTGTGTATTTTTTCTGAAAGATTATATTCAGAGCAATTTTGTTTTTAACATTGACGTGGCCTACATAATATTTAGATTATTTCTATTTGGATAAAATTAGAATTACTGTATTTTACATATCAGAGCATATTTAGTTGGTGTACATACTAAAAACGGAATAGAAAATGGCATTGTGTATTTATTCTGACAGATTATATTCAGAGCAATTTTGTTTTTAAAATTGGGGTGCCTAGATTATATTTAGATTATTGAAATTCGGCTAAAATTATAATTTCTGTATTTTACATGAGCCAGCATATTGAGTTGGTGTATATACTCAAAAACAGAGTAGAATAGGGCATTGTATTTTTTTTCTGGCAGATTATATTCAGAGCCATTTTGTTTTTAACATTGGGGTGCCTAGATAATATTTTAATTATTTTCGATTCACTTAAATATAGAATTTCTGTATTTTACATGAGAGAGCATATGGAGTTGGTGTATATACACCAAAACAAAGTAGAAAAGGGCATTGTATATTCCTTCTGACAGATTATATTCAGAGCAATTTTATTTTTAACATTGGGGTGCCTAGATAATATATAGACTTTTTTCGATTTGCTTAAATATAGAATTTTGTATTTTACATGAGAGAGCATATTTAGTTGGTGAATATACTACAAAACACAGTAGAAAATGGCATTGTATATTTTTTCTGACAGATTATATTCAGAGCAATTTTTCTTTTATCGTTGGGGTGCCTAGGTAATATTTAGATTTTTTTTTATTCGCATAAATATAGAATTTCTGTGTTTTACATGAGAGAGCATATGGAGTTGGTGTATATACTCGAAAACAGAGTAGAATAGGGCATTGAATATTTGTTTTGACAGATTATATTCACAACAATTTTGCTTTTAACATTGGGGTGCCTAGATAATATTTAGATTTTTTTCTATTCGCTTAAATATAGAATTTCTGTATTTTACATGTGAGAGCATATGGATTTGGTGTATATGCTTTAAAACAGAGTAGAATAGGGGATTGTATATTTTTTCTGACAGACTATATTTAGAGCAATTTTGTTTTTAACATTGGGGTGCCAGGATAATATTTAGATTTTTTCAATTCGGGTAAAATTAGAATTTCTGTATTTTACATGAGAGAGCATATTGAGCTGGTGTATGTACTCCAAAACAGAGTAGAATAAGGCATTGCATATATTTTGTAACAGACTATATTCAGAGACATTTTCTTGTAACTTTGGGGCACCTAGATGTTATTTAGATTTTTTTCGATTCGCGTAAAATTAGAATTTTGTTTTATTACATGAGAGAGCATACTGATTTGGTGTATGTACTCCAAAGCAGAGTGGAATAGGGCCTTGTATATTTTTTCTGACAGATTATATTCTGAACAATTTTGCTTTTAACGTTGGGGTGCCTAGATAATATTTAGATTTTTTTCGATTCGCTTAAAATAGAATTTCTGGATTTTACATGAGAGAGCAGGTAGAGTTGGTGTATATACTCAAAAACAGACTAGAATAGGGCATTGTATATTTTTTCTGCCAGATTATATTCAGAGCAATTTTGTTTTTAACATTGGGGTACCTAGATAAGATTTAGATTTTTTCGATTCGGGTAAAATTAATTATCTTTATTTTACACGAGAGAGCATACTGAGTTCGTGTATATACTCGAAAACATAGTAGAATAAGGCATTGTATATTTATTCTAACAGACTATATTCAGATCCATTTTCTTTCAACTTTGGGGCGCCTAGATATTATTTAGATTTTTTTCTATTCACGTAATATTAGAATGTAAGTATTTTACATGAGAGAGTATATTGAGTTTGTGTATATACTCCAGTACAGTGTAGATAAGGGCTTTGTATAATTTTTATGACAGATTATGTTCAGAGCAATTTTGCTTTTAACATTGGGGTGCGTAGATAATATTTAGATTTTTTTCGATACACGTAAAGTTAGAATTTCGGAATTTTACATGAGAGAGTATACTGAGTTGGTGTATATATTCCAAAACAGAGGAGAATAGGGCATTGTATATTTTTTGACAGATTATATTCAGAGCAATTTTGTTTTTAACATTGGTGTGCCTAGATTATATTTAGATCATTTCGATTCGGGTAAAATTAGAATTTCTGTATTTTACATGAGAGAGTGTATTGAGTTGGTGTATATACTCCAAAACAGAGTAGAATAGGGCATTGTATATTTTTTCTGAAAGATTATATTCAGAGCAATTTTGCTTTTAACATTGGGGTGCCTAGATAATATTTAGATTTTTTTCGATTCACGTAAATTTAGAATTTCGGTGTTTTAGCTGACAGAGCATATTGAGTTTGTGTATATACTTCAAAACAGAGTAGAAAAGAACATTGTATATTTTTTCTGACAGATTATATTCAGATCAATGTTGCTTTTAACATTGAAGTGCCTAGTTAATATTTAGATTTATTTTGATTCACGTAAAATTAGAATTTCCGTATTTTACATTAGAGAGCATATTCTGTTGCTTTATATACTGCAAAACACAGTAGAAAAGGGAATAGTATATTCTGACTGACAGGTTACATTAAGTGTCATTTTCTTTTAACATTGGGTTCCTAGATAAAATTTAGATTTTTTTCGATTAGCGTAAAATTACAATTTCGGTATTGTACCTGAGAGAGCATATTGAGTTGGTGTATTTACTCCAAAACAGAGTAGAAAAGGGCATTGTGTATTTTTTCTGAGAGGTTATATTCAGAGCAATTTTGCTTTTAGCATTGTGGTGCCTAGATCATATTTAGATTTTTGTCGATTCACGTAAAATTAGAATTTCGGTATTTTACATGACAGAGCATATTGAGTTGGTGTATATACTCCGAAACAAAGTAGTAAAGAGCATTGTATATTTTTTCAGACAGATTATATTCAGAGAAATTTTGCTTTTAACATTGGGGTGCCTAGATAATATTTAGATTTTTTCGATTTGGGTAAAATTAGAATTTCTGTATTTTACACTAGACAGCATAGTGAGTTGGTTTATATACACCAAAACATAGTAGAATAAGGCATTGTATATTTGTTCTAACAGACGATATTCACAGCCATTTTCTTTTAACATTGGGGCGCCTATATGTTATTTAGATTTTTTTCGATTTGTGTAACGTTAGAATTTCAGTATTTTACATGAGAGAGCATATTGAGTTGGTGTATATACACTAAAACAGAGTAGAAAAGGGCATTGTATATTTTTTCTGACAGATTATATTCATAACAATTTTGCTTTTAACATTGGGGTGCCTAGATAATATTTAGATTTTTTTCGACTCACGAAAAATTAGAATTTCGGTATTTTACATGAGAGAGCATACTGAGTTCGTGTATATACCACAAAACACAGTAGAATAAAGCATTGTATATATTTTTTGACAGATTATGTTCAGAGAAATTTTGGTTTTAACACTGGGGTGCGTAGATAATATTTAGATTTTTCCTATTCGCTTAAATATAGAATTTCTGTATTTTACATGAGAGAGCATATGGAGTTGGTGTACACACTTCAAAACAGAGTAGAATAGGGCATTGTATATTTTTTCAGACAGATTATATTAAGAGCAATTTTATTTTTAACATTGGGGTGCCTAGATTATATTTGGATTTTTTCGATTCTGTTAAAATTAGAATTTCTGTATTTTACATGAGAGAGCATACTGAGTTGGTGTGTATACTCCAAACCATAGTAGAATAAGGCATTGTATATTATTTCTGACAGATTATATTCAGAGCAATTTTCTTTTTAACATTGGGGTGCCTAGATAATATTTAGATATTTTCGATTTGGGTAAAATTAGAATTTCTGTATTTTACATGAGAGAGCATATTGAGTTGGTGTATATACTACAAAAATGTAGAAAGAAGCATTGTATATTTTTTATGACAGATTATATTTAGATCATTTTGCTTTTAACATTGGGGTGCCTAGATAATATTTAGATTCTTTTCGATTTGCTTAAATATAGAATTTCTTTATTTTATGTGAGAGAGCATAACGTGTTGGTTTATATACTCCAAAACAGAGTAGAATAGGGCATTGTATAATTTTTCTGACAGATTATATTTAGAGCAATTTTGTTTTTAAAATTGGGGTGCCTAGATAATATTTAAAATTTTTTCAATTCACGTAAAATCAGAATTTTTGTATTATACATGAGAGTACATGCTGAGTTGGTGTGTTTACTCCAAAACAGAGTAGAATAAGGCATTGTATATTTTTTCAAACAGACTATATTGAAAGCCATTTCCTTTTAACTTTCTGGCACCTAGATATTATTTAGATTTATTTTGATTCACGTAAAATTAGAATTTCGGTTCTTTATATGAGAGAGCATATTGAGTTGGTGTATATACTACAAAAAAGAATAGAAAGAAGCATTGTATATTTTTTATGACAGATTATATTTAGATCATTTTGCTTTTAACATTTGGGTG
The DNA here is from genome assembly GCF_049354715.1 of Callithrix jacchus. NCBI lineage: Eukaryota > Metazoa > Chordata > Mammalia > Primates > Cebidae > Callithrix > Callithrix jacchus. Next base: position 206,017 of record NC_133522.1, on the reverse strand, counting down.
CCTAGATAATATTTAGATATTTTTCGATTCACGCAGATTTAGAATTTCCATATTTTACATGAGGGAGCATATGGAGTTTGTGTATATACTCAAAAACAGAGTAGAATAGGGCATTGTATATTTTTTCTGACAGATTATATTCAGAGGAATTTTGCTTTTAACATTGGGGTGCCTAGATATTATTTAGATTTTTTCGATTCAGGTAAAATTAGAATTTCTGTATTTTACATGGGAGCGCAAACTGAGTTGGTGTATATACTCCAAAAGAGAGCAGAATAAGGCATTGTATATTTTTTCTAAAAGACTATATTCAGAGCCATTTTCTTTTAACTTAGGGGCGCCTAGATATTATTTAAATTTTTTTCATTCTCGTAAAATTAGAATTTCGGTATATTACATGAGATACCATATTGAGTTGTTGTATATACTCCAAAACAGATTAGAAAAGGGCATTGTATATTTCTTCTGACAGAATATATTTACAGCAATTTGGCTTTTAATATTGGGGTGCCTAGATAACATTTAGATTTTTTTCGATTCACGTAAAATTAGAATTTTGTTATTTTATATGAGAGAGCATACAGAGTTGGTGTATATACTTGAAATCAGAGTACGATAAGGCATTGTATATTTTTTCTAACAGACTATATTCAGAGACTTTTTTTTTCTTACCTGAGGGGCGCCTAGATATTATTTAGAATTTTTTCGAGTCACATAGAATTAGAATTTTGGTATTTGACATGAGAGAGCATATTTAGTTGGTGTATATATTCCAAAACAGAGTAGAAAAAGGCATTGTATAGTTTCTCTGACAGATTATATTCAGAGCAATTTTGCTTTTAACATTGGGGAGCCTACATAATATTTAGAATTTTTTCGATTCGCTTAAATATAGAATTTCTGTATTTTACAAGAGAGTATATGGAGTTGGTGTATTCTCCAAAACAGGGTAGAATAGGGCATTGCATATTTTTTCTGAGAGATTATATTCAGAGCAATTTTGTTTTTAACATTTGGGTGCCTAGATAATAGTTAGACATTTTAGATTTGTTAAAATTAGAATTTCGGTATTTTATATGAGAGAGCATACTGAGTTGGTGTATATACTTTAAAATAGATTAGAAAAAGGCATTGTATATTTTTTCTAACACACTATATGCAGAGCCATTTTCTTTTAACTTTGGGGCACCTAGATATTATTTAGATCTTTTTCGATTCACGTAAAATTAGAAATTCGGTATTTTACATGACAGAGCATATTGAGTTGCTGTATATACTCCAAAACAAAGCGGAAAAGGGCATTGTATATTATTTCTGACAGATTATATTCAGATCAATTTTGATTTTAACATTGGAATGCCTAGATAATATTTAGAATTTTTTCGGATCCCTTAAATATGGAATTTCTGTATTTTACATGAGAGAGCATATGGAGTTGGTTTATATACTCCAAAAAAGAGTAGAATATGGCGTTGTATATTTTTTCTGAGAGATTATATTCAGAGCAATTTTGTATTTAACATTTGGGTGCCTAGATAATATTCAGATTTTTTCGATTTTGTTAAAATTAGGATTTCGGTATATCACATGAGAGAGCATACTGAGTTTGTTTATATACTTTAACAGAGAATAGAATAAGGCATTGTGTATTTTTTCTAACACACTATATTCAGAGCCATTTTCTTTTAACTTTAGGGCACCTAGATATTATTTAGATTTTTTTCGATTCGCTTAAATATAGAATATCTGTATTTTACATGAGAGAGCATATGGAGTTGGTGTATATACTCCAAAACAGAGTAGAAATGGGCATTCTATATTTTTTATGACAGATTAAACTCAGAGCAATTTTGTTTTTAACATTGGAGTGCCTAGAAAATATTGAGATTTTTTATGATTCGGGTAAAATTAGAATTTCTGTATTTTACATGAGAGAGCATATGGAGTTGGTGTATATACTCCAAAATATCGTAGAATAGGGCATTGTATATTTTTTCTGACAGATTATATTCAGAGCAGTTTTGTTTTTTACATTGAAGTGCCTAAAGAATATTTAGATTTTTTGATTAGGGTAAAATTAGAATTTCTCTATTTTACTTGGGAGCGCTAACTGAGTTGGTGTATATACTCCAAAACAAAGTTGACAAGGGCATTGTATATTTTTTATGACAGATTATATTCAGAGAAATTTTGTTTTTAAAATTGGGGTGCCTATATAATATTTAGATTGTTTTCGATTCACTTAAATATGGAATTTCTGTAATTTACATGAGAGAGCATATGGAGTTGGTTTATGTACTCCACAACAGAATAGAAAATGGCATTGTATATTTTTTATGACAGATTATATTCAGAACAATTTTGTTATTAACATTGGGGTGCCTAGATAATGTTTAGATTTTTTTGATTCGGGAAAAATTAGAATTTCTGTATTTTACGTGAGAGAGCATACTGAGTTGGTGTATATACTCCAAAACAGAGTCGAATAAGGCATTGTATATTTTTTCTAACAGACTATCTTCAGAGCCATTTTCTTTTAACTTTGGGGCGTCTAGATATAATTTAGATACTTTTCGATTCGCTTAAATATAGAATTTCTGTATTTTACATGAGAGAGCATATGGAGTTGGTGTATATACTCCAAAACAGAGTAGAATAGGGCATTGTGTATTTTCTCTGACAGATTATATTCTGAGAAATTTTTTTTCACATTGGTGTGCCTAGATAATATTTAGATTTTTTCGATTCACGTAAAATTAGAATTTCTGTATTTTACATGAGAGAGCATACTGAGTTGGTGTATATACTCCAAAACACATTACAATAAGCTATTGTATATTTTTTCTAACAGACTATATTCAGAGCCATTTTCTTTTAACTTTGGGGTGCCTCGATATTATTTAGATTTTTTTCGATTCACGTAAAATTAGAATTTCGGTATTTTACATGAGAGAGCATATGGGGTTGGTTTATATACTCAAAAACATAGTAGAATTGGACATTGTATATTTTCTCTGACAGATTATATTCAAAGTTATTTTGTTTTTAACATTTGGGTGCCTAGGTAATATTTAGATTTTTTCAATTCACGTAAAATTAGAATTTCTTTATCTTACATGAGAGAGCATACTGAGTTGGTGTATATACTCCAAAACAGAGTAGAATAAGCCATTGTATATTTTTTCTGACAGATTATATTCAGAGCAATTTTGCTTTTAACATTGGGGTGCCTAGATAATATTTAGATTTTTTCAATTCGCTTAAATATAGAATTTCTGTATTTTACATAAGAGAGAATATGGAGTTGGTGTATGTACTACAAAACAGAGTAGAATAAGGCATTGTATATTATTTCTGACAGATTATATTCAGTGCAATTTTGTTTTTACATTGGGGTGTCTAGATAATATTTAGATTTTTTTGATTCAGGTAAAATTATAATTTCGGTATTTTACATGAGAGAGCATATGGAGTTGGTGTATATACTCCAAAATAGAGTAAAATAAGGCATTGTATATTTTTTCTGACAGACTATATTTAGAGCCATTTTCTTTTAACTTTGTGGTGCCTAGATATTATTTAGATTTTTTTCGATTCGCGTAAAATTAAAATTTCAGTATTTTACATGAGAGAGCATTATGAGCTCGTGTATATACTCCAAAACAGAGTAGAAAATGGCATAGTATAATTTTTCTGACACATTATATTCAGAGCAATTTTGCTGTTAACATTGGGGTGCCTAGCTAATATTTAGAATTTTTTCGATTCACGTAAAATTAGAATTTTGGTATTTTACATGAGAGAGCATACCTAGTTAGTGTATATACTCCAAAACAGAGTAGAATAGGGCATTGTATATTTATTCTAACAGATTATATTCAGAGCAATTTTGTTTTTCCCATTGGGGTGCCTAAATAATATTTAGATTTTTTTCGATTCATCTAAAATAAATATTTCGGTATTTGACATGAGAGAGCATACTGAGTTGGTATATATACTCCTCAAAAGAGTAGAAAAGGGCAGGGTATATTTTTTCCAACAGATTATATTCAGAGCAATTTTGTTTTCAACATTGTGGTGCCTAGATAAATTTCGGTTTTTTGATTCTGGTAAAATTAGGATTTCTGTATTTTTCATGAGAGAGCATATTGAGTTTGTGTATATATTACAAAACAGAGTAGAAAAGGGCATTGTATATTTTCTCTGACAAACTATATTCAGAGGAATTTTGTTGTTAACATTGGGGTGCCTAGATAATATTTAGATATTTTTCGATTCGCTTTAATATAAATTTCTGTATTTTACGTGATTGAGCATATGGAGTTAATGTATATACTCCAAAACAGAGTAGAATAGGGCATTGTATATTTTTTCTGACAGATTATATTCAGAGTGATTTTGTTTTTAACATTTGGTTGCCTAGATAATATTTAGATTTTATTCGATTCACGTAAAATTAGAATTTCTGTGTTTTACATGAGAGAGCCTACAGAGTTTGTGTATATACTCCAATACAGAGTAGAATAAGGCAATGTATATTTCTTCTAATAGAATATATTCAGAGCCATTTTCTTTTAACTTTGGGGCGCCTAGATATTATTTAGATTTTTTTCGATTCACGTAAAATTCGAATTTCGGTATTTTACATAAGGGAGCATATTGAGTTGGTGTATATACTCCAAAAAAGAGTAGAAAAGGGCATTGTATATTTTTTATAACAGACTATATTCAGAGCAAATTTTTTTAAACATTGGGGTGCCTAGATAATATTTAGATTTTTTTATTCACTTAAAATTTGAATTTCGGTATTTTACATGAGAGAGCATACTGAGTTGGTGTATATACTCCAAAACAGAGTAGAATAGGGCATTGTATATTTTTTCTAACAGACTATATTCAGAGCCATTTTATTTTAACTTTGTGGTGCCTAAATATTATTTAGATTTTTCTCGATTCACCTAAAATTAGAATTTTGGTATTTTACATGAGAGTGCATATTGAGTTGGTGTATATACGCCAAAACAGATTAGAAAAGGGCATTGTATATTTTTTCTGAGAGATTATATTCAGAGCAATTTTGCTTTTAACATTGTGGTGCCTAGATAATATTTAGATTTTTTTGATTCGAGTAAAATTGGAATTTCTGTATTTTAAATGAGAGAGCATATGAAGTTAATGTATATACTCCAAAAAAGAGTAGAATAGGGCATTGTATATTTTAACTGACAGATTATATTCAGAGCAGTTTTGTTTTTAACATTGCGGTGCCTACCGAATATTTAGATTTTTTCGATTTGGGTAATATTAAAATTTCTGTATTTTACATGAGAGCGCAAACTGAGTTGGTGTATATACTCCAAAACAGAGTAGAAAAGGGCATTGTATATTTTTTCTGACAGATTATATTCAGAGGAATTCTGCTTTTAACATTGTGGTGCCTGGAAAATATTTAGATTTTTTTTTATTCACGTAAAGTTATTATTTCGGTATTTTACATGAGAGAGCATACTGAGTTGGTGTATATACTCCAAAACAGAGTAGAATAGGGCATTGTATATTTTCTCTAACAGAATATATTAAGAGCCATTTTCTTTTAACTTTGGGGCGCCTAGATATTATTTAGATTTTTTTCGATTCACGTAAAATTAGTATTTCGGTATTTTACATTAGAGAGCATAGTGAGTTTGTCTATATAATCCAATACAGAGTAGAATAAGGCATTGTATATTTTTCCTAACAGAGCATATTCAGAGCCATTTTATTTTAACTTTGTGGCACCTATATATTATTTAGATTATTTTCAATTCATGTAAAATTATAATGTCGGTATTTTACATGAGAGTGCATATTGAGTTGGTGTATATAAGCCAAAACAGATTAGAAAAGGGCATTGTATATTTTTTCTGAGAGATTATATTCAGAGAAATTTTGCTTTTAACATTGTGGTGCCGAGATTGTATTTAGAATTTTTTTGATTCACGTAAAATTAGAATTTCAGTATTTTACATCAGAGAGCATAGTAAGTTGGTGTGTATACTCCAAAAGAGAGTAGAATAAGGAATTGTATATTTTTTATAACAGGCTATTTTCAGAGCCATTCTCTTTTAACTTTTGGGCGCCTAGATATTATTTAGATATTTTTCCATAGGCGTAAAATTACAATTTTGGTAATTTACATAAGAGAGCATATAGTGTTGGTGTATATACTACAAAACAGAGTAGAAAAGGGCATTTTATATTTTTTATGACAGATGATATTCAGCGCAATTTTGCTTTCAACATTGGGGTGCCTAGATAGTATTGAGTTTTTTTTGATTCGCTCAAATATAGAATTTCTGTATTTTACCTGAGAGAGCATATGGAGTTGGTTTATATACTACAAAACAGAGAAGAATAGGGTATTGTATATTTGTTCTAACAGATTATAATCAGAGCAATTTTGTTTTTAACTTTGGGGTGCCTAGATAATTTTTAGATTTTTTCGATTCGTGTAAAATTAGAATTTCTACATTTTACATGAGAGAGCATACTGAGTTGGTGTATATACTCCAAAACACAGTAGAATAAGGCATTGTATATTTTTTCTGACAGACTATATTCAGAGCCATTTTCTTTTAACTTTGGGGCGCCTAGATGTTATTTACATTTTTTTCAATTCGTGTAAATTTAAAATTTCAGTATTTTACATGAGGGAGCATACTGATTTGGTGTATATACAATAAAACAAAGTAGAATAAGGTATTGTATATTTTTCCTTACAGACTATATTCAGAGCCATTTTCTTTTAACTTTGGGGCGCGTAGATATGATTTAGATTTTTTTCGATTCGCGTAAAATTAGAATTTCGGTATTTTACATGAGAGAGCATATTGAGTTGGTGTGTATACTCCAAAACAGAGTAGAAAAGGGCATTTTATATTTTTTCTGACAGATTATATTCAGAAAAATTTTGCTTTTAACATAGGGATGCCTAGATAGTATTTAGATTTTTTTCGATTCGATTAAATATAGAAATTATGTATTTTCTATTAGAGAGCATATTGAGTTGGTGTACATACTCCAAAACAGAGTAGAATAAGGCATTGTATATTTTTTCTAACAGACTATATTCAGAGCCATTTTCTTTAAACTTTGGGGCCCCTATATATTATTTAGAGTTTTTCGATTCGGGTAAAATTTGAATTTCGTTATTTTACATGAGAGAGCATACTGATTGGTGTATATAATCCAAAACAGAGTAGAATAAGGCATTGTATATTTTTTCTAAAAGGCTATATTCAGAGCCATTTTCTTTTAACTTTGGGTCGCCTAGATATTCTTTAGATTTTTTTCAATTCACATAAAATTAGAATTTAGGTATTTTACGTGAGAAAGCATATTGAGTTGGTGTAGATACTCCTAAAAAGAGTAGGAAAAGGCTTTGTATATTTTTTATAACAGACTATATTCAGAGCCATTTTCTTTTATCTTTGGGGGGCATAGATATTATTTAGATTTTTGTCGATTCGCGTAAAATTATAATTTCGGTATTTTACATGACAGAGCATATTGAGTTGCTGTATATACTCCAAAAGAAAGTGGAGAAAGGAATTGTATATTTTTTCTGACACATTGTATTAAGAGCAATTTTGCTTTTAACATTCCGGTGTCAAGATAATATTTACATTTTTTTCGATTCACGTAAAATTAGAATTTCGGTATTTTACATGAGAAAGCATACTAAGTTGGTGTATATACTCCTAAACAGAGTAGAATAGGGCATTGTATATTTTTTCTGACAGATTCTATTCAGAGCAATTTTGTTTTTAACATTGGGTTGCCTAGATAATATTTAGATTTTTTCGATTCGGGTAAAATTAGAATTTCTGTATTTTACATGTGAGAGGATATGGAGTTGGTGTATATACTCCAAAAAAGAGTAGAATAGGGCATTGTATATTTATTCTGACAGATTATATTCAGAGCAATTTTGTTTTTATCATTGGGGTACCTAGATAATATTTATATTTTTTCAATTCCGGTAAAATTAGAATTTCTGTATTTTACATGAGAGAGCATACTGAGTTGGTGTATATACTCCAAAACAGAGTAGAATAGGTCATTGTATTTTTTTTGAAAGATTATATTCAGACTAATTTTGTTTTTAACATTGGGGTACCTTGATAATATTTAGATGTTTTCGATTCGGGTAAAATAGAGTTTTTGTATTTTGCATGAAGGAGCATATTGAGTTGGTGTATATCCTACAAAACAGAGTAGAAAAAAGCATTGTATATTTTTTGTGACAGATTATATTCAGAGCAATTTTGCTTGTAATATTACGACGCCTAGATAATATTTAGATTTTTTCCGATTCACTTAAATATAGAATTTCGGTATTTTACTTGAGAGAGCATACTGTGTTGGTGTATATACTCCAAAACGGAGTAGAATAAGGCATTGTATATTTTTTTAACAGACTATATTCAGAGCCATTTTCTTTTAACTTTGGGGCGCCTAGATATTATTTAGATTTATTTCGATTCACGTATAATTAGAATTTTTTTATTTTACATGAAAGAGCATATTGACTTGGTGTATATACTACAAAACAGAGTAGAAAAAAACATTGTATATTTTTTCTGAGAGTTTATATTAAGAGCAATTTTGCTTTTAACATTGGGGTGCCTAGATAATATTTAGATTTTTTTCGATTCACGTAAAATTAGAATTTCGGTATTTTACACGAGAGAGCATACTGAGTTTGTGTATAAACTCCAAAAGATAGTAAAATAGGGCATTGTATATTTTCTCTAACAGACTACATTCAGAGCCATTTTATTTCAGCTTTGGGGCTCCTAAATATTATTTAGATTTTTTTGGATTCTCATAAAATTAGAATTTCGGTATTTTACATGGGAGAGCATATTGAGTTGGTGTATATACTTCAAAACAGAGTAGAATAAGGCATTGTATATTTTTTCTGACATATTATATTCAGAGCAATTTTGCTTTTAACATTGGGGTGCCTAGATAATATTTAGATTTTTTCAATTCGTTTAAATATAGAATGTCTGTATTTTACAACAGAGAGCATATGGAGTGTGTGTATATACTCCAAAAAAGAGTAGAATTGGGCATTGTATATTTTTTCTGACAGATTATATTCAGAGCAATTTTGTTTATAACATTGGGGTGGCTAGATTATATTTAGATCCTTTCGATTTGGGTAAAATTAGAATTTCTCTATTTTACATGAGAGAGCAAACTGAGTTGGTGTATATACTCAAAAACAGAGTAGAATAAGGTATTGTATATTTTTTCTAACAGACTATATTCAGAGCCATTTCCTTTTAACTTTGGGGCGCCTAGATTAGAATTTCCGTATTTTACATGAGAGAGCATATTGAGTTGGTGTATATACTCCAAAACAGAGTAGAAAAGGGCATTGTATATTTTCTCTGACAGATTATATACAGAGCAGTTTTGCTTATAATATTGGGGTGCCTAGATAATATTTAGATTTTTTTCGATTCGCTTAAATATAGAATTTCTGTATTTTACATGAGAGAGCATATGGAGTTGGTGCATATATTCCAAAACAGAATAGAATAGGGCATTGTTTATTTTTTATGACATACTATATTCAGAGCAATTTTGTTTTGAACATTGGGGTGTCTAGATATTATTTAGGTTTTTTTTCGATTCATGTAAAATTAGAATTTCGGTATTTTACAACAGAGAGAATACTGAGTTGGTGTATAGACTCCAAAACAAAGTAGAATAAGGCATTTTATATTTTTTCTAACAGACTATATTCAGAGGCATTTTCGTTTAACTTTGGGGCGCCTAGATATTTAGATTTTTTTTTATTAGCGTGAAATTATAATTTCCGTATTTTTCATGAGAGAGCATATTGAGTTGGTGTATATACACCAAAACAGAGTAGAAAAGGGCATTGTATATTTTTTCTGACAAATGATATCTAGAGCAATTTTGCTTTTAACATTGGGGTGCCTAGATAATATTTAAATTTTTTTCGATTCACGTAAAATGAGAATTTCCGTATTTCACAAGAGAGAGCATACTGAGTTGGTGTATATACTTCTAAACCGAGTAGAATAGGGCATTGTATATTTCTTCTGACAGATTATATTCAGAGCAATTTTGTTTTTAACATTGGGGTGCCTAGATAATATTTAGATTTTGTTCGATTCACGTAAAATTGGAATTTCTGTATTTTACATGAGAGAGCATACTGAGTTTGTGTATATACTCCAAAACAGAGTAGAAAAGGGCATTGTATATTTTTTTGACTATATTCAGAGCAAATTTCTTTTTAACATTTGTGTACCTAGATAATATTTAGATTTTTTTATTCACGTAAAATTTATATTTTCGTATTTTACATGAGAGAGCCTATTTAGTTGTTGTATATATTCCAAAACAGAGTAGAAAACGGCAGTGTATATTTCTTCTGACAGATTATATTCAGTGAAATTCTGCTATTAACATAGGGATGCCTTTATAGTATTTAGATATTTTTCGATTCGCTTAAATACAGAATTTATGTATTTTCAATTAGAGAGCATATTGATTTGGTGAATATACACCAAAACAGAATGGAAAAGGCATTGTATATTCTTTCTGACAGATTATATTCAGAGCAATTTTGCTTTTAACATCGGGATTCCTAGATAATATTTAGATTGTTTCGATTCGCTTAAATATAGAATTTATGTATTTTTTATTTGAGAGCATATGAAGTTGGTGTATATACACCAAAACAGAGTAGAATAGGGCATTGTATATTTTTTCTGACAGACTATATTCAGAGCTATTTTGTTTCAAACATTGGGGTGCCTAGATAATATTTAGATTTTTTCGATTCAGGTAAAATTAGAATTTCGGTATTTTACATGAGAGAGCATAGTGAGTTGTTGTATATACTCCAAAACAGAGTAGAATAAGGCATTGTATCGTTTCTCTAACAGACTATATTTAGAGCTGTTTTCTTTAAATTTTACGGCGCCTATATATTATTTAGAGTTTTTCGATTCGGGTAAAATTTGAGTTTCGTTATTTTACATGAGAGAGCATACTGAGTTGATGTATATACTCCAAAACAGAGTAGAATAAGGCATTGTATATTTTTTATAACAGATTATATTCAGAGCCATTTTCTTTTAACGTTGGGTCACCTAGATATTATTTAGATTTTTCTCGATTCGCGTAAAATTAGAATTTTGGTATTTTACAAGACAGAGCATATTGAGTTGGTGTATATACTCCAAAACAAAGTGGAAAAGGGTATTGTATATTTTTTCTGACAGATTAAATTCAGAGAAATTTTGCTTTTAACATTGGGGTGACGAGATAATATTTAGATATTTTTCGATTCGCTTAAATATAGAATTTCAGTATTTTACATAAGGGAGCATATGGAGTTGGTTTATATGCTCCAAAAAATAGTTGAATAGGGCATTGTATATTTTTTCTGACAGTTAATATTCAGAGCAATTTAGATTTTAACATTAGGGTGCCAAGATAATATTTAGATATTTTTCGATTCGCTTAAATATAGAATTTCTGTGTTTTACATGAGAGAGCATATGGAGTTGGTGTATATACTCCAAAAAAGAGTAGAATAGGGCATTGTATATTTTTTCGGAAAAATTACATTCAGAGCAATTTTGTTTTAAATATTGGGGTGCCTAGATAATATTTAGATTTTTTCAATTCGGGTAAAATTAGAATTTCTCTATTTTACATGAGAGAGCCCACTCAGTTGGTGTATATACTCCAAAACATAGCAGAATAAGGCATTGTATATTTTTTATAACATACTGTAGTCAGAGCCATTTTCTTTTAACTTTGGGGCGCCTAGATACTATTTAGATTTTTTTCGATTCGCGTAAAATTACAATTTAGGTATTTTACATAAGAGAGCATATTGAGTTGGTGTATATTATCCTAAAAAGAGTAGAATACGGCATTGTATATTTTTTCTGACAGATTATATTCAGAGAAATTTTGTTTTTAACATTGGGGTGCCTAGATGATATTTAGATTTTTTTCAATTCGCGTATAATTATAATTTCCATATTTTACATTAAAGAGCACATTGAGTTGGTTTATATACTACAAAACAGAGTAGAAAAAGGCATTGAATATTTTTTCTGAGAGATTATATTCAGAGCAATTTTGCTTTTAACATTGGGGTGCCTAGATAATATTTCGATTTTTTTCGATTTGATTAAATATAGAATTTCTGTATTTTACATGAGAGAGCATATTGGGTTGGTGTATATACTCCAAAACAAAATAGAATACGGTATTCTATATTTTTTCTGACAGACTATATTCAGAGCAATTTTGTTTTTAACGTTGGTGTGCCTAGATAATATTTAGATTATTTTGATTCGCTTAACTATAGAATTTCTGTATTTTACATGTGAGAGCATATTAAGTTGGTTTATATACTTAAAAACAGAGTAGAAAAGGGCATTGTATATTTTTACTGACAGATTATATTCAGAGCATTTTTGTTTTTAACATTGGGGTGCCTAGATAATATTTAGGTTTTTTCGATTCAGGTAAAATTAGAATTTCTCTATTTTACATGAGAGAGCATACTGACTTGGTGTATATACTCCAAAACAGAGTAGAATAAGGCATTGTTTATTTTTTCAAACACACTATATTCAGAGCCATTTTCTTTTAACATCGGAATGCCTAGATAACATTTAGATTTTTTTCGATTCACGTAAAAATAGAATTTCGGTATTTTACATGAGAGAGGACACTGAGTTGGTGTATATACTCCAAAACAGAGTAGAATAAGGCATTGTATATTGTTTCTGACAGATTATATTCAGAGCAATTTTGCTATTAACATTGGGGTCCCTAGATTATATTTAGATTTTTTTGATTTGTATAAATATAGAATTTCTGTATTTTAGATGAGAGAGCATATGAAGTTGGTGTCTATACTACAAAACAAAGTAGAATAGGGCATTGTATATTTTTCTGACAGATTATATTCAGAGCAATTTTGGTTTAACATTGGGGTGCCTACATAATATTTAGATTTTTTTTGATTCTCGTAAAATTAGCATTTCGGTATTTTACACAAGAGAGCATACTGAGTTAGTGTATAAACTCCAAAAGACAGTAGAATAGGGCATTGTATATTTTCTCTAACAGAGTATATTCATAGCCATTTTCTTTTAGCTTTGGGGCGCCTAGATATTATTTAGATGTTTTTCGATTCACGTAAAATTAGAATTTCGGTATTTTACATGAGAGAGCATATTGAGTTGGTGTACATACTCCAAAACGGAGTAGAATAAGGCATTTTAAATTTTCTCTGACAGATAATATACAGAGCAATTTTGCTTATAATATTTGGGTGCCTAGATAATATTTACATTTTTTTCGATTCGCTTAAATATAGAATGTCTGTATTTTACATGAGAGAGCATATGGAGTTGGTGTATATACTCCAAAACAGAGTATAATAGGGCATTGTATATTTTGTCTGACAGGTTATATTCAGAGCAATTTTGTTTTTAACATAGGGGTGACTAGATAATATTTAGATTCTTTCGATTTGGGCAAAATTAGAATTCCTCTATTTTACATGAGAGAGCAAACTGAGTTGGTGTATATACTCAAAAACAGAGTAGAATAAGGTATTGTGTATTTTTTCTAACAGACTATATTCAGAGCCATTTCCTTTTAACTTTGGGGCGCCTAGATATTATTTAGATTTTTTTCGATTCGCATGAAATTATAATTTCCGTATTTTCCACGAGAGTGCATATAGAGTTGGTGTATATACGCCAAAACAAATTAGAAAAGGGCATTGTATATTTTTTCTGAGAGATTATATTCAGAGCAATTTTGCTTTTAACATTGTGGGGCCTAGATTGCATTGAGATATTTTTGATTCGGTTAAATATAGAATTTTGGTATTTTACATGAGAGAGCATATGGCGTTGGTGTATATACTCCTAAACAGAGTAGAATAGGGTATTGTATATTTTTAATGACAGATTATATTCAGAGCAATTTTGATTTTAACATTGGGGTGCCTAGATAATATTTAGATTTTTAGATTCGCTTTAATATAGAATTTCTATATTTTACATGATTGAGCATATGGAGTTAATTTATATACTCCAAAACAGAGTAGAATACGGCATTGTATATTTTTCTAACGGACTATATTCAGAGGCATTTTCTTTTAACTTTGGGTCGCCTAGATATTATTTAGATTTTTTTCTATTCGCGTAAATTAGAATTTCGGTATTTTACATGAGAGAGCATATTGAGTTGGTGTATATACTGCAAAACACAGTAGTAAAGGGAATTGTATATTTTTAATGACAGACTATATTCAGAGAAATTTTGCTTTTAACATTGGGTTGCCTAGATAGTATTTATATATTTTTCGATTCGCTTGAATATAGATTTTCGGTATTTTACTAGAGAGAGCATATGGAGATGGTGTATATACTCCAAAACAGAGTAGAAAAGGGCATTGTATATTTTTTATGACAGACTATATTCAGAGCAAATTTGTTGTTAACATTGGGGTGCCTAGATAATATTTATATTTTTTTATTCACGTAAAATTTGAATTTCTGTATTTTACATGAGAGAGCACACTGAGTTGGTGCATATACTTTTAAACAGAGTAGAATAAGGCATTGTATTTTTTTTCTAACAGACTATATTCAGAGCCATTTTCTTTTAACTTTGAGGCGCCTAGATATTTAGAATTTTCGATTCGCATAAAAATAGAATTACGCTATTTTGCATGAGAGAGCCTATTGAGTTGGTGTACATCCTCCTAAACAGAGTAGAAAAGGGCATTGTAAATTTTTTCTGACAGATTATATTCAGAGCAATTTTGCTTTTAACATTGGGGTGCCTAGATAATATTTAGATTATTTTCGATTCGCTTTAATATAGAATTTCTGTATTTTAAATGAGAGAGCATATGGATTTGGTGCATATACTCCAAAACACAGTAGAATAGGCCATTGTTTATTTTATCTGACAGATTATATTCAGAGCAATTTAGTTTTTACCATTGGGGTCCCTAGATATTATTTAGATTTTTTTTCATTCACGTAAATTTAGGATTTCGGTATTTTACATGAGAGAGCATACTGAGTTTGTGTATGTACTCCAATAAAGAGTAGAATAGGGCATTGTATATTTTCTCTGACAGATTATATACGGAGCAGTTTTGTTTTTAATATTTGGGTGCCTAGGTAATATTTAGATTTTTTCGATTCACTTAAAGTTAGAATTTCTGTATCTTACATGAGAGAGCATACTGAGTTGGTGTATATACTTTGAAACAGAGTAGAATAAGCCATTGTATATGTGTTCTGACAGATGATATTCAGAGCAATTTTACTTTTAACATTGGGGTGTCTAGATAATATTTAGAATTTTTTCGATTCGCTTAAATATAAAATTTCTGTATTTTACAGAAGAGAGCATATGGAGTTGGTGTATGTACTCCAAAACAGAGTAGAATAAGGCATTGTATATTTTCTCGGACAGATTATATTCAGTGCAATTTTGCTTTTAACATTGGGGTGTCAAGATAATATTTAGATTTTTCCGATTCGTGTAAAATTTGAATTTCGTTATTTTACATTAGACAGCATATTAATTTTTTGGATATACTCCAAAACAAAGTAGAATAAGGCATTGTATATTTTTTCTGAAAGACTATATTTAGAGCCATTTTCTTTTAACTTTATGGTGCCTAGATATTATTTAGATTTTTTTGATTCGCGTAAAATTATAATTTCTTTATTTTACATGAGAGAGCATATTGGGTTAGTGTATATAGTCCAAAACAGAGTATAAAAAGGCATTGTATATTTTTTCTGACAGATTATATTCAGAGCAATTTTGCTTTTAACATTCGTGTGCCTACATAATGTTTAGATATTTATCGATTCACGTAAATTTAGAATTTCGGTATTTTACATGTGAGAGCATACTGAGTTGGTGTATATACTCCAAAACAGAGTAGAATAAGGCATTGTATTTTTTTCTAACAGACTATATTCAGAGCCATTTTCTTTCTTTTTTTTTTTAAATTTTTTATTGGATTTTAGGTTTGGGGTACATGAGCATAGCATGCAAGACAGTTGCATAGGTACACACATGGCAGTGTGCTTTGCTTTACTTCTCCCCTTCACCCACATTTGGCATTTCTCCCCAGGCTATCCCTCCCCACCTCCCCCTAACACTGGCCCTTCCCTTTTCCCCCAATAGACCCCAGTGTTTAGTACTCCCCTTTCTGTGTCCATGTGTTCTCATTTTTCATCACCCACCTATGAGTGAGAATATGCGGTGTTTCATTTTTTGTTCTTGTGTCAGTTTGCTGAGTATGATGTTCTCCAGATTATTCCATGTCCCTACAAACGACACAAACCCATTTTGTTTTACCTTTGGGTCGCCTAGATATTATTTAGATGTTTTTCGATTCGTTTAAAATCTGAATTTCGGTATTTTAAATGAGAGAGCATATTGAGTTGGTGTATATACTGTAAAACAGAGTAGTAAAGGGCATTGTATATTTTTTATGGCAGATTATATTCAGAGCAATTTTGTTTTTAACATTGGCGTGACTTCATAATATTTAGATTATTTCGATTCGGGTAAAATTAGAATTTCTGTATTTTACATGAAAGAGCATATTGAATTGGTGTATATAATACAAAACAGAGTTGAAAATGGCATTGTGTATTTTCTCTTACAGATTATATTCAGAGCAATTTTGCTTTTAACATTAGGGTGCCTAGATAATATTTAGATATTTTTCGATTTGCTTAAATATAGAATTTCGGTATTTTACATGAGAGAGCAGGTTGAGTTGGTGTATATATTCCAAAACAGAGTAGAATAAGGCATTTTATATTTTTTCTAACAGAGTATATTCAGAGCCATTTTCTTTTAACTTTGGGGCGCCTAGATATTATTTAAATTTTTTTCGATTCGCGTAAAATTAGAATTTTCGTATTTTCCCTGAGGGAGCATATTGAGTTGGTGTATATACTCCAAAACAGAGTAGAAAAGGGCATTGTATATTTTTTCTGACATATTATATTCAGAGCAATTTTGCTTTTATCATTGGGGTGCCTAGATAATATTTAGATTTTTTTCGATGCACTTAAATATAGAATTACTGTATTTAACCTGAGAGAGCATATGGAGTTGGTGTGTATACTCCAAAACAGAGAAGAATAGGGCATTGTATATTTTTTCTAACAGATTATATTAAGATAAATTTTGATTTTACCAATGGGGTGCCTATATAATATTTAGAATTTTTTCAATTCCCTTTAATATAGAATATCTGTATTTTACACTAGAGAGCAGATGGAGTTGGTGTATATACTCCAAAACAGAGTAGAAAAGGGCATTGTATATTGTTTTTGACACTATATATTCAGAGCAATTTTGTTTTTAATATTGGGGTGCCTAGATAATATTTAGGTTTTGTTGATTCAGGTAAAATTAGAATTTCTTTATTTTACACGAGATAGCATACTGAGTTCTTGTATATACTCCAAAACATAGTAGAATATGGCATTGTACATTTATTCTAACAGTCTATATTCAGAGCCATTTTCTTTTAACTTTGGGGCGCCTAGATATTATTTAGATTTTTTTCGATTCGCGTAAAATTAGAATTTGGGCATTTTACATGAGAGAGCATATTGAGTTGGTGTATATTCTCCAATACAGAGTAGAAAAGGGCATTGTATAATTTTTATGACAGAATATATTCAGAGAAATTTTGTTTTTAACATTGGGGTGCCTAGATAATATTTAGATATTTTTCGATTCAAATAAAATTAGAATTTTGGTATTTTACATGAGAGAGCATACTGAGTTGGTGTATATACTCCAAAACAGCGTAGAATAGGGCATTGTATATTTTTCTTGACAGTTTATATTCAGAGCTATTTTGTTTTTAACATTGGGGTTCCTAGATTATATTTAGATTTTTTCGATTTGGGTAAAATTAGAATTTCTGTATTTTACATGAGAGAGCATATTGAGTTGGTGCATATACTACAAAACACAGTAGAAAAGGGCATTGTATATTTTTTCTGACAGATTATGTTCAGAGCAATTTTGCTTTTATCGTTGGGGTGCCTAGGTAATTTTTAGATTTTTTTTGATTCGCTTAAATATAGAACTTCTGTATTTTACATGAGAGAGCATATGGAGTTGGTGTATATACTCGAAAACAGAGTAGAATAGGGCATTGTATATTCGTTCTGACAGATTATATTCAGAGAAATTTTGCTTTTAACATTGGGGTGCCTAGATAATATTTAGATTTTTTTCGAATTGCTTAATTATAGAATTTCTGTATTTTACATGTGAGAGCATATGGATTTGGTGTATATACTCTAAAACAGAGTAGAATAGGGAATTGTATATTTTTTCTGACAGATTATATTCAGAGCAATTTTGCTTTAACATTGGGGTGCCTAGATAATATTTAGATTTTTTTCGATTCACTTAAATATGGAATTTCTGTATTTTACATGTGAGTGCATATGAAGTTGGTGTATATACTTTAAAACAGAGTAGAATAGGGCATTCTTTATTTTATCTGACAGATTATATTCAGAGCAATTTTATTTTTAACATTGGGGTTCCTAGATAATATTTAGATTATTTTTGATTCACGTAAAATTAGAATTTCTCTATTTTACATGAGAGAGCACACTGAGTTGGTGTATGTACTTCAAAAAAGAGTAGAATAAGGCGATGTATTTTTTTTTCTAACTGACTATATTCAGAGCCATTTTGTTTTATCTTTGGGACATCTAGATTTTATTTAGTTTTTTTGATGTGTAAAATTTGAATTTCTGTATTTTACGTGAGTGAGCATATTGAGTTGGTGTATATACAACAAAACAGAGTAGAAAAGGGCATTGTATATTTTTTCTGAGAGATTTTATTCAGAGCAATTTTTTTTTAACATTCGGGTGCCTAAATAATATTTAGATTTTCTTCGATTCAGGTAATATTAGAAATTCTGTATTTTACATGAGAGAGCATACTGAGTTGGTGTATATATTTCAAAACAGAGTAGAATAGGGCATTGTGTATTTTTTCTAACAGACTATATTCAGAGCCATTTTCTATTAACTTTCCGGCGCTTAGATATTATTTAGATTTTTTTCAATTCGCGGAAAATTAGAATTTCTGTATTTTACATGAGAGAGCATATGGAGTTGGTGTATATACGACAAAACAGAGTAGAAAATGGCATTGTGCATTTTTTCTAACAGATTTTATTCAGAGAAATTTTGTTTTTAACATTGCAGTGCCTAGATAATATTTAGAAGTTTATCGATTCACTTAAAATTAGAATTTCGGTATTTTACATGAGAGAGGATACTGAGTTGGTGTATATAGTACAAAACCGACTACAATAGGGCATTTTATAATTATTGTGACAGATTATTTTTAGAGCAATTTTGTTTTAAACATTGGGTTGCCTAGATTATATTTAAATTTTTTTCGATTCACGTAAAATTAGAATTTCTGTATTTTACATGAGAGAGCATACTGAGATGGTGTATATACTCCAAAACAGAGTAGAATAAGGCATTGTATATTTTTTCTGACAGACTATATTCAGAGTCATTTTCTTTTAGCTTTGGGGCGCCTAGATATTACTTAGATCATTTTGATTCACCTAAAATTAGAATTCATGTATTTTATGTGAGAGAGCATATGGAGTTGGTGTATATACACCAAAACAGAGTAGAAGAGGGCATTGCATATTTTCTCTGACAGATTATATTCAGAGCAGTTTTGTTTTTAACATTGGGTTGCCTAGATAATATTTAGATTTTTTCGATTTGGGCAAAATTAGAATTTTTGTATTTTACATGATAGAGCATACTGAATTGGTGTATATACTCCAAAACAAAGTAGAATAAAACATTGTATATTTAATTTAACAGACTATATTCAGAGCCATTTTCTTTATCTTTAAGGCGCCTAGATATTATTAAGATTTTTTTCAACTCGCGTAAATTTATAATTTCGGTATTTTACATGAGAGAGCATATGGAGTTGGTGTATATACTCCAAAATAGAGTAGAATAGGGCATTGTATATTTTTTCTGACAGAGTATATTCAGAGCAATTTTGTTTTTAACATTGGGTTGCCTAGATAATATTTAGATTTTTTCGATTCGGGTACAATTAGAATTTCTGTATTTTACATGAGAGAGCATACTGTATTGGTTTATATACTCCAAAAAAGAGTAGAATAAGGCATTGTACCTTTCTTCAAACAGACTGTATACAGAGCCATTTTCTTTTAACTTTGTTCACCTACATATTATTTAGATTTTTTTCGATTTGAGTAAAATTAGAATTTCGGTATTTTACATGAGAGAGCATATTGAGTTGGTGTATATACTCTAAAACTAAGTAGAATAGGGCATTGTATATTTTTCTGACAGATTATATTCAGAGCTATTTTGCTTTTGACATTGGGTTGCATAGATAATACTCAGATTTTTTTCGATTCGCTTAAATACAGAATTTCTGTATTTTACATGAGAGAGTATAAGGAGTTGGTGTATATGCTCCAAAACCGAGTAGAATAGGCCTTTGTATATTTTTACTGACAGATTATATTTAGAGCAATTTTCTTTTTAACATTGGGGTGCCTAGATAATATTTAGATTTTTTTCGATTCACGTAAATTTAGAATTTGGGTATTTTACATGAGGGAGCATACTGAGTTGGTGTATATACTCCAAAACAGTAGAATAAGGCATTGTATATTTTTACTGACAGACTATATTCAGAGCAATTTTGCTTTTAACATTCGGGTGCATAGATAATATTTAGGCTTTTTTTGATTCACGTAAGATTTGAATTTCGGTATTTTACATGAGAGAGCACATTGAGTTGGTTTATATACTCCAAAACAGAGTAGATATGGCATTGTATATTTTTTTGACAGATTCTAATTAGAGAAATTTTGCTTTTAACATTCGGGTGCCTTGATAATACTTAGAATTTTTTCGATTTTTGTAAAATTAAAATTTCGGTATTTTACATGAGAGAGTATACTGATTTGGTGTATATACACCAAAACAGAGTAGAATAAGGCATTGTATATTTTTTCTAACAGACTATATTAAGCGCCATTTTCTTTTAACTTTGGGGCGCCTAGATATTATTTAGATTTATTTCGATTCGCGTAAAATTTGAATTTCGGTATTTTACATGAGAAAGCATACTGCGTTCGTGTATATACTTTAAACAGAGTAGAATAGGGCATTGTATATTTTTTCTGACAGACTATATTAAGAGCAGTTTTGCTTTTCACATTGGCGTGCCTACATATTATTTAGATTTTTTCCATTTGGGCAAAATTAGAATCTCTGTATTTTACAAGAGAGAGCATATTGAGTTGGTGTATATACTAAAAAGAGAGTAGAGAAAGGAATTGTATACTTTTTCTGACAGGTTATATTCAGACCAATTTTTCTTTTAACATTGTGGTGCCTAGATAATATTTAGATTTTTTTCGATTTGTTTAAATATGAAATTTCTGTATTTACATGAGAGAGCATATGGAGTTGGTTTATATTCTCCGAAACAGAGTATAATACGGCATTTTATATTTTTTCTGACAGATTATATTCAGAGCAATTTTGTTTTTAACATTAATGTGCCTAGATAATATTTAGATTTTTTCGATTCGGTTAAAATTAGAATTACTGTATTTTACATGAGAGAGCATCCTGAGTTGGTTTATATACTTCAAATCACAGTAGAATAAGTCATTGTATATTTTTTCTTACAGACTATATTCAGAGCCATTTTCTTTTAACTTTGGGGCGCATATATATTATTTAGATTTTTTTTGATTCGCCTAAAATTAGAATTTCGGTATTTTACTTGAGAGAGCATATTGAGGTGGTTTATATACTTTAAAGCAGAGTAAAAAAGGGCATTGTGTATTTATTATGACAGATTATATTCAGAGCAATTTTGCTTTCAACATTGGGGTGCCTAGATAATATTTAAATTTTTTCGATTCTGGTAGAATTATAATTTCTGTATTTTACATGACAGAGCATATTGAGTTGGTGTTTATAGTACAAAACAGAGTAGAAAAGAACATTGAATATTTTTTCGGACAGATTATATTCAGAGCAATTTTGCTTTCAACATTGGGGTGCCTATATAATATTTAGGTTTTTTCGATTCTGGTGGAATTCGAATTTCTGTATTTTACATGACAGAGCATATTGAGTTGGTGTTTATACTACAAAACAGAGTCGAAAAAAGCCTTGTATATTTTTTCTGACAGATTATATTTAGAGCAATTTTGCGTTTAACATTGGGGTGCATAAATAATATTTCGATTTTTTCGATTCGGGTAAAATTAGAATTTCTGTATTTTACATGAGAGAGCATATTGAGTTGGTGTATATACTACAATACAGAGTAGAAAAGTGCATTGTATATTTTTTCTGACAGATTATATTCAGAGCAATTTTCCTTTAAGCGTTGGGGTGCCTAGATAATATTTAGATGTTTTTCTATTCGCTTAAATATAGAACTTCTGTATTTTACATGAGAGAGCATACTGAGTTGTTGTATATACTCCAAGCAGAGTAGAGTAGGGCATTGTATAATTTTTCTGACAGATTATATTCAGAGAAGTTTTGTTTTTAACATTGGGGTGCCTAGATAATATTTAGTTTTTTTCGATACACGTAAAATTAGAATTTCTGTATTTTACATGAGAGAGCATACTGAGTTGGTGTATATTTTCCAAAACAGAGTAAAATAAGGCATTTTATATTTTTTCTAACAGACTATATTCAGAGCCATTTTATTTTAACTTTGGGGCACCTAAATGTTATTTAAATTTTTTTCGATTCACGTAAAATTAGAATTTCAGTATTTTACATGAGAGAGCATATTGAGTTGGTGTATATGCTACAAAACAGAGTAGAAAAGGGCACTGTATATTTTTTCTCACAGATTATATTCAGAGCAATTTTTCTTTTAACATTGGGGTGCCTAGATAATATTTAGATTTTTTTCGATTTGCTTAAATATAGAATTTCTGTATTTTACATGAGAGAGCATATGGAGTTGGTGTATATACTTCAAAAAATTAGAATAGGGCATTGTATATTTTTTCTGACAGATTATATTTAGACCAATTTTTATTTTAACACTGGGGTGCCTAGATAATATTTAGATTTTTTCGATTCGGGCAAAATTTGAATAACTGTATTTTAAATGAGAGAGCATCCTAAGTTGGTGTATATACTTCAAAACACAGTAGAATAAGGCATTTTATATTTTTTCTAACAGACTATATTCACAGCCATTTTCTTTTGACTTTGGGACGCCTAGATATTATTTAGATTTTTTTCAATTCGCGTAAAATTAGAATTTCAGTATTTTACATGAGAGAGCATATTGAGTTGGTGTATATGCTACAAAACAGAGTAGAAAAGGGCACTGTATATTTTTTCTGACAGAATATGTTCAGGTCAATATTGTATTTAACATTTCGGTGCCTAGATAATATTTAGATTTATTTCGATTCGCTTAAATATAGAATTTCTGTATTTTTCATGAGAGAACATAGGGAGTTGGTATATATACTCCAAAACAGAGTAGAATAGGGCATGGTATATTTTTTCTGACTGATTATATTAAGAGAAATTTTGTTTTTACCATTGGGTTGCCTAGGTAATATTTAGATTTTTTAGATTCGTTTAAAATTAGAATTTCTTTATTTTACATAAGAGAGCACACTGAGTTTGTGTATATACTCCAAAACACAGTAGAATAAGGCATTGTATATTTTTTCTAACAGACTATATTCAGAGCCATTTTATTTTAACTTTGGGGCACCTCGATATTATTTAGATTTTATTTCGATTCGCATAAAATTAGAATTTGGTATTTTACATGAGAGAGCATATTTAGTTGGTGTATGTACTACAAAACAGAGTACAAAAGGGCATCTTATATTTTTTATGACAGATTCTATTCAGAGCAAATTTGCTTTTAACATTGGGGTGCCTAGATAATATTTAGATTTTATTCAATTCACTTAAATATAGAATTTCTGTATTTTACATGAGAGAGCATATGGAGTTGGTGTATATAGTCCAACACAGAGTAGAAAATGGCATTTTATATTTTCTCTGACAGATTATATTCAGAGCAAATTTGCTTTTAACATTGAGGTGCCTAGATAATATTTAGATTTTTTTCGATTCGCTTAAATTTAGAATTTCTGTATTTTACATGAGAGAGCATATGGAGTTGGTGTATATACTCCAAAACAGAGTAGAATAAGGTATTGTATATTTTTTCTGACAGATTATATTCAGAGCAATTTTGTTTTTATCAAGGGGTGCCTAGATAATATTTAGATTTTTTTCAATACGCTTAAATATAGAATTTCTGTATTTTACATCAGAGAGCATATTGAGTTGGTGTATATACTCCAAAACAGAGTAGAATGTGGCATTGTATATTTTTTCTGACAGATTATATTCAGAGCAATGTTGATATTAACATTGGGTTGCCTAGATAATATTTAGATTTTTTCGATTCGGGTAGAATTAGAATTTCAGTATTTTACATAAGAGAGCATATTGAGTTGGTGTATATAGTACAAAACACAGTAGAAAAGGGCATTGTATATTTTTTTCTGACAGATTATATTCAGAGCAATGTTGCTTTTAACATTGTGGTCCCTAGATAATATTTAGATTTATTTCAATTCCCTTAAATATGGAGTTTCTCTATTTTACATGAGAGAGCATATGGAGTTGGTGTATATACTCCAAATCAGAGTAGAATAGGGCATTGTATATTTTTTCTGACAGATTATATTCAGAGCAATTTTGTTCTTAACATTGCGGTGCCTAGATAATATTTAGTTATTTTCGATTCACTTAAATAGAAAATCTCTGTATTTTACATGGGAGAGCATATTGAGTTGGTGTATATACTACAAAACAGAGTAGAAAAGGGCATTTTATATGTTTTCTGACACAATATATGCAGAGCAATTTTCTTTTAACATTGGGGTGCCTAGATAATATTTAGATTTCTTTCGATTTGCTTAAATATAGAATTTCTGTATTTTACATGAGAGAGCATATTCAGTTGGTTCATATACTCCAAATTAGAGTAGAATAGGACATTGTATATATTTTCTGACAGATTACATTCACAGCGATTTTGTAATTAACATTTGAGTGCCAAGATAATATTTAGATTTTTTCGATTCGGGTAAAAGTAGAATTTCCGTATTTTACATGAGAGAGCACACAGAGTTGGTGTATATACTTTAAAACAGAGTAGAATAAGGCATTGTATATTTTTTTCTAACACACTATATTCATAGCCATTTTCTTTTAAATTTGGCATGCCTAGGTATGATTTAGATTTTTTTCGATTCGCGTAAAATTAGAATTTTGGTATTTTACATGAGAGAGAACATTGAGTTTGTATATACTCCAAAAAGGAGTAGAAAAGGGCATTATATATTTTTTCTGACAGAGTATATTTAGAGCAATTTTACTATTATCATTGCGGTGCCTAGATAATATTTAGATTTTTTTCGATTCACGTAAAATTAGGATTTCTGTATTTTACATGAGAGAGCATACTGAGTTGGTGTATATACTCCAAAACAGAGGAGAATAGGGCATTGTATATTTTTTCTGATAGATTATATTCAGAGCAATTTTGCTTTGAACATTGGCGTGCCTAGATATTATTTAGATTTTTTTCGATTCGCGTAAAATCAGAATTTGGGTATTTTACACGAGAGAGCATATTGAGTTTGTGTATATACTACAAAACAGAGTAAAAAAGGGCATTGTATATTTTTTCTGACAGATAATATTCAGAGCAATTTTGCTTTTAACATTGGGGTGCATAGATAATATTTAGATTTTTTCGATTTGGGTAAAATTAGAATTTCTGTATTTTACATGAGGGAGAATACTGAGTTGGTGTATACACTCCGTAACAGAGTAGAATAAGGCATTGTATATTTTTTCTAACAGACTATATTCAGAGCCATTTTCTTTTATCATTTGGGTGCCTAGATAATATTTAGATTATTTTCGATTCACATAAAATTAGAATTTCGGTATTTTACATGACAGAGCATACTGAGTTGGTGTATATACTCCAAAACAGAGTAGAAAACGGCATTGTGTATTTTTTCTGACCGATTATATTCATAGCAATTTTGCTTGTAACATTGGGGTGCCTAGATGATATTTAGATTTTTTTCAATTTGCTTAAATATAGAATTTCTGTATTTCACATGAGAGAGCTTATGGAGTTTTGTATATACTCCAAAACAGAGTAGAATAAGGTATTGTATATTTTTTTCTGACAGATTATATTCAGAGCAATTTTGTTTCTAACATTGGAGTGCCTAGATAATATTTAGGTTTTTTTCGATTCACTTAAATGTAGAATTTCTTTATTTTACATAAGAGAGCATATTGAGTTGGTGTTTATACTTCAAAAATGAGTAGAATAGGGCATTGTTTACTTTTTGTGACAGATTATACTCAGAGAAATTTTGCTTTTAACATTGGTGTTCCTAGATAATATTTAGATTTTTTCGATTCAGGTAAAATTTGAATTTCTGTATTTTACATGAGAGAGGATACTGAGTTATTGTATATACTCCAAAACAAAACAGAATAAGGCATTTTATATTTTTTCTAACCGACTATATTTAGAGCCATTTTCTTTTATCTTTGGGGCGCCTAGATATTAATTATATTTTCTTCGATTCGCGTAAACTTAGAATTTCGGAATTTTACATGAGAGAGCATATTGAGTTGGTGTATATACTCCAAAACAGAGTAGAATACGGCATTGTATATTTTCTCTGACAGAATATATTAAGAGCAATCCTGTTTTTAACATTGGGAAGCCTAGATAATATTTAGGTTTTTTCGATTCGGGTAAAATTAGAATTTCTGTATTTGACATGAGAGAGCATTTTGAGTTGAGTTGGTGTATATACTACAAAACAGAGAATAGGGCATTGTATATTTTCTCTGACAGAGTATATTCAGAGCAATTTTGTTTTTAACATTCGGGTGCTGAGATAATATTTAGATTTTTTTGATTCAGGTAAAAGTAGAAATTTTGTATTTTACATGAGAGATCATTCTGAGTTGGTGTATTTACCCAATAACAAAGTAGAATAAGGCATTGTATATTTTTTATAACAGATTATATTAAGAGCCGTTTTCTTTTAGCTTTGGGGCGCCTAGATATTATTTAGATTTTTTTTGGATTCGCGTAAAATTATAATTTCGATATTTTACATGACAGAGCATATTGAGTTTCTATATATACTCCAAAAAACAGTAGAAAAGGGCACTGTATATTTTTTCTGGCCGATTATATTCAGAGCAATTTTGCTTTTAACATTCGGGTCCCTAGATAATATTTAGATTTTTTTCAATTTGCTTAAATATAGAATTTCGGTATTTTACATGAGAGAGCATATGGAGTTGGTGTATATAATCCAAAACAGTGTTGAATAGTGCCTTGTATATTTTTTCTAACAGAATATATTCAGAGCAATTTTTTTTAACACTGAGGGGGTCTAGATAATATTTAGATATTTTGGATTCTGGTAAAATTAGAATTTTTGTATTTTACATGAGAGATCATATTGAGTTGAGATTGTGTATATACTACAAAACAGAGTGTAGGGCATTGCATATTCTATCTGACAGATTATACTCAGAGCAATTTTCTATTTAACATTGGGGTGCCTAGATTATATTTAAGTTTTTTCGATTTGGGTAAAATTAGAATATCTCTATTTTAAATGAGAGAGGATACTGAGTTAGTGTATATACTCCAAAACAAAGTAGAATAAGGCATTGTATATGTTTTCTAACAGACTATATTCAGAGCCATTTTCTTTAAAATTTGGGGCACCAAGATATTTTTTACATTTTTTTGGATTCACGTAAAATTAGAATTTCGGTATTTTACATGAGAGAGCAGGCTGAGTTGTTGTATATAGTCCAAAACAGAGTAGAATAAGACATTGTATATTTTTTCTAACAGACTATATTCAGAGACTTTTTTTTAACTGTGGGTGGCCTAGATATTATTTAGATTTTTTTTGATTCGTGTAAAATTAGAATTTCTGTATTTTACATGAGAGAGGGAATTGAGTTGGTGTATATAGTACAAAAGAGAGTAGAAAAGGTCATTGTATATTTTTTCTCACAGATTATATTCAGAGCCATTTTTTGTAACGTTGGAGAGCCTAGATAATATTTATATTTTTCGATTCGGGTAAATTTAGAATTTCTGTATTTTACATGAGAGAGCATACTGAGTTGACATATATAGTCCAAAACAGAGTAGAATAAGGCATTGTATATGTTTTCTAACAGACTATATTCAGAGGCATTTTCTTTCAACTTTGGTGCGACTTGATATTATTTAGATTTATTTCGATTCGTGTAAAATTAGAATTTTGTTATTTTACATGAGAGAGCATATTCAGTTCGTGTATATACTAAAAAAGAGAATAGAAAAGGGCATTGTATATTTTTTCTCACAGATTATATTAAGAGCAATTTTGCTTTAAACATTGGGGAGCTTAGATAATATTTATATTTTTTCGATTCGGGTAAAATTAGAATTTCTGTATTTTACATGAGAGAGCATATTGAGTTGGTGTATATACTCCAAAACAGAGAAGAACAAGGCCATGTATATTTTTTCTGACAGATTATATTCAGAGCAATTTTTGTTTTAACATTGGGGTGCCTAGATGATATTTAGATTTTTTTCGATTTGTTAAATATGGAATTTCTGTATTTTACCTGAGAGAGCATACTGAGTTGGTGTATATACTCCAAAACAGAGTAGAATAGGGCATTGTATATTTTTTTTGACAGACTATATTCAGAGCTATTGTCTATTAACTTTGGGGCGCCTAGATAGTATTTAGATTTTTTTTCGATTCACGTAAATTTAGAATTTCGGTATTTTACAAAAGAGAGCATACTGAGTTGGTGTATATACTCCAAAACAGAGTAGAATAAGGCATTGTATATTTTTTGTGACAGATTATATTCAGAGCATTTTGGTTTTTAACATTGGGGTGCCTAGACAATATTTAGATTTTTTCAATTTGAGTAAAATTAGAATTTCTTTATTTTACATGAGAGAACATATGGAGTTGGTGTATACATTCCAAAAAATTGTAGAATAGGGCATTGTATATTCTTTCTGACAGATTATATGCAGAGCAATTTTGTTTTTAACATTGGGGTGCCTAGATAATATTTAGATTTTTTCGATTCAGGTAAAATTAGAATTTCCGTATTTTAAATGAGAGAGCATATAAAGTTGGTGTATATACTCCAAAAAAAAGTAGAATACGGCATTGTATATTTTTTCTGACAGATTATATTCAAAGCAATTTTGTTTTTAGCATTGGGGTGCCTAGATAACATTTAGATATTGTCAATTGGGGTAAAATTATAATATCTGTATTTTATATGAGAGCATACTGAGTTGGTGTATATACTACAAAAAAGCGTAGAATAAGGCATTGTATATTGTTTCTAACAGACTATATTCAGAGACATTTTCTTTCACCTCTCGGGCTCCTAGATATTATTTAGATTTTTTTTGATTCGCGTAAAATTTGAATTTCGGTATTTTACATGAGAGAGCATACAGAGTTTGTGTATATACTCCAAAACAGAGTTGAATAAGTCATTGTATATTTATTATAACAAACTACATTCAGAGCTATTGTCTTTTAACTTTGGGGCGACTAGATATTATTTAGATTTGCTTTGAGTCGCGTAAAATTAGAATTTTGTTATTTTACATGAGAGAGCATATTCAGTTTGTATATATACTACAAAACACAGTAGAAAAGGGCATTGTATATATTTTCTGACAGATTATATCCAGAGCAATTATGTTTTTAACATTTTGGTGCCTAGATAATATTAAAATTTTTTCGATTCACGTAAAATTTGAATTTCGGTATTTTACATGATAGAGCATACTGAGTTGGTGTATATACTCCAAAACGAAGTAGAATAACGCATTGTATATTTTTTATAACAGACTATATTCACAGCCATTTTATTTTAACTGTGGGGAGCCTAGATATTATTTAGATTTTTTTCGATTCGCGTAAAATTAGAATTTCGGTATTTTACATGAGAGAGCATATGGAGTTGGTGTATATACTCCAAAACAGAGTAGAAAGGGGCATTGTATATTTTTTCTGAGAGATGATATTCAGAGCAATTTTGCTTTTAACATTGGGGCCCTAGATAATATTTAGATTTTTTTCGATTCACTTAAATATGGAATTTCTGTATTTTACATGAGAGAGCATATGGAGTTGGTTTATATGCTTCAAAACAAAGTAGAATAGGGCATTGTATATTTTTTCTGACACATTATATTCAGAGAAATTTTGTTTTTAACACTGAAGCGCCTAGATAATATTTAGATTTTTTCCATTTGGGTAAAATTAGAATTTCTGTATTTTACATGAGAGAGCATATTGAGTTGGTGTATATACTCCAAAACAGAGTAGAATAAGGCAATGTACATTTTCTCTAACAGACTATATTCAGAGCCATTTTCTTTTAACTTTGGGGCGCCTAGATATTATTTAGATGTTTTTCGATTCGCGTAAATTAGAATTTCGGTATTTAACATGAGAGAGCATAGTGAGATGGTGTATATACTCCAAAACAGAGTAGAAATAGGCATTATATATTTTTTCTGAAAGACTATATTCAGAGACATTCTCTTTTAACTTTTGGGCACCTAGATATTATTTAGATTTTTTTTGATGTACGTAAGATTATAATTTCAGTATTTTACATGAGAGAGCATATTGAGTTGGTGTACATACTCCAAAACAGAGTAGAAAAGTTCATTGTATATTTTTTCTGACAGATTATATTCACAGCAATTTTTCTTTTAACATTGGGGTGCCTAGATAATATTTAGATTCTTTTCGATTCACTTAAATATAGAATTTCTGTATTTTACATAGGAGAGTATATGGAGTTGGTGAATATGCTCCAAAACCGAGTAGAATATGCCTTTGTATATTTTTTCTGACAGATTATATTTAGAGCAATTTTATTTTTAACATTGGTGTACCTAGATAATATTTAGATTTTTTTCGATTCACGTAAAATTAGAATTTGTGTATTTTATATGAAAGAGCATACTGAGTTGGTGTATATACTCCCAAACAGAGTAGAATAAGGCATTGTATATTTTTTCCGACATATTATATTCAGATCAATTTTGCTTTTAACATTCCGGTGCATAGATAATATTTAGATTTTTTTTGATTCACGTAAGATTAGAATTTCGGTATTTTACAAGAGAGAGCATATTGAGTTGGTGTATATACTCCAAAACAGAGTAGAAAAGGGCATTGTATATTTTATTGATAGATTCTAATCAGAGCAATTTTGCTTTCAACATTAGGGTGCCTTGATAATATTTAAATTTTTTTCGATTAACGTAAAATTATAATTTTGGTATTTTACATGAGAGAGCATACTGATTTGGTGTATATACTCCAAAACAGAGTAGAATAAGGCATTGTATAATTTTTTAACAGACTATATTCAGCGCCATTTTCTTTTAACTTTGGGGCGCCTTGATATTATTTAGGTTTTTTTCGATTCGCGTAAAATTAGAATTTCGGTATTTTACATGAGAGAGCATAATGAGTTCGTGTATATACTTTAAAACAGAGTAGAATAGGACATTGTATATTTTTTCTGACAGAGAGCAATTTTTTTTTAACATTGGGGTGCCTAGATAATATTTAGATTTTCTTCGATTCACGTAAAATGAGAATTTCGGTATTTTACATGAGAGAGCACACTGAGTTGGTGTATATACTCCAAAACAAAGTAGAATAGGGCATTGTATATTTTTTCTGAAAGATAATATTCAAAGCAATTTTGTTTTTAATATTCTGGTGCCTAGATAATATTTAGATTTTTCGACTCAGCTAAAATTAGAATTTTTGTATTTTACATGAGAGAGCATATTGAGTTGGTGTATATACTCCAAAACAGAGTAGAAAATGGCATTGTATATTTTTTCTGACATATTATATTCAGAGTAATTTTTCTTTTAACATTGTGGTCCCTAGATAATATTTAGATTTTTTTCGATTCACTTAAATATAGAATTTCTGTATTTTACATGAGAAAGCATATGGAGTTGGTGTATATACTTTAAAACAGAGTAGAATAGGGCATTGTATATTTTTTATGACAGATTACATTCATAGCAATTATGTTTTTAACATTGGGGTCCCTAGATTATCTTTGGATTATATTCGATTCACGTAATATTAGAATTTCAGTATTTTACATGAGAGAGCATACTGAGTTGGTGTATATACTCCAAAACAGGGTAGAATAAGGCATTGTATATTTTTTCTGACAAACTATATTCAGAGCTATTTTCTTTTAACTTTGGGGCGCCTACATATTATTTAGATTTTTTTCGATTCGGGTAAAATTAGAATTTCGGTATATGACATGAGAGAGCTTATTGAGTTGGTGTATATACTCCAAAAATGAGTTGAAAAGGGCAGTGTATATTTTTTCTGAAAGATTATATTCAGCGCAATTTTGCTTTTGTCATTCGGGTGCCTAGATAATATTTAGAATTTTTCAATTCATGTAAAATTTGTATTTCGGTATTCTACATGATAGAGTATTCTTAGTTGGTGTATATACTCCAAAACAAAGTAGAATAAGGCATTGTATATTTTTATTAACACACTACATTCAGAGCCATTTTTTTTTTAACTTTGGGGTGCCTAGATATTATTTAGATTTTTTTCGATTAGTGTAAAATTAGAATTTCACATTTATACATGAGAGAGCATATTGAGTTGGTGTATATACTACAGTACAGAGTAGACAAGAGCATTGTATATTTTTTCTGACAGATTATATTCAGAGCAATTTTGTTTTTATCACTGGGGTGCCTAGATAATATTTAGATTTTTTTCGATTCTCGTAAAATTAGAATTTCGGTATTTTACATGAGAGAGCATACTGAGTTGCTGTATATGCTCCAAAACAGTGTAGAATAACGCATTGTATATCTTTTGTGACAGATTATATTCAGAGAAATTTTTCTTTTAACATTCGGGTGCCTAGATAATATTTAGATTTTTTTTGATTCTTGTAAAATTAGAATTTCAGTATTTTACATGAGAGAGCATGATTAGTTGGTGTCTATACACAAAAACAGAGTAGAAAAGAACATTGTATATTTTTTTTGACACATTTTATTCAGAGCAATTTTGCTTTTAATATTCGGGTGGCTAGATAATATTTAGATTTTCTTTGATTCACGTAAAATTAGAATTTCTGTATTTTATATGAGAGAGCATACTGAGTTGGTGTATATACTCCAAAACAGAGTAGAATAATGCATTGTATATTTTTTCTAACACACTAAATTCAGTGTCATTTTCTTATAACTTTTGAGCGCTTAGATATTATTTAGATTTTTTTCGATTCACGTAAAAGTAGAATTTCGGTATTTTACATGAGAGAGCATATGGAGTTTGTGTATATACTCCAAAACAGAGTAGAAGAGGGCATTGTATATTTTTTCTGACAGATTATATTCAGAGCAATTTTGTTTTTAACATTGGGGTACCTAGATTATATTTAGATTTTTTCGATTTGGGTAGAATTAGAATTTCTGTATTTTACAAGAGAGAGCATATTGAGTTGGTGTATATAGTACAAACCAGAAAAGTAAAGGGCATTGTATATATTATCTGACAGACTATATTAAGAGCAATTTTGCTTTTCACATTGGGGTGCCTAGATAATATCTAGAATTTTCTCGATTTGTTTAAATATAGAATTTCGGTATTTAACATGAGAGAGCATACTGAGTTGGTGTATATACTCCAAAAAAGAGTAGAATAAGGCATTGAAAATTTTATCTAACAGACTATATTCAGAGCCATTATCTTTTAACTTTGGGGCATCTAGATATTATTTAGATTTGTTTCGATTCACGTAAAATTAGAATTTTGGTTTTTTACATAAGAGAGCGTATTGAGTTGGTGTATATACTACAAAACAGAGTAGAAAAGGGCATTGTATATTTTTTCTGACAGAATACTATCAGAGCAATATTTATTTTAACATTGGGGTGCCTAGATAATATTTAGATTTTTTTCGATTCGCTTAAATATAGAATTTCTGTATTTTACATGAGAGAGAATGTGGAGTTGGTGTATATACTCCAAAACAGAGTAAAATAGGGCATTGGATATTTTTTCAGACAGATTATATTAAGAGCAATTTTTTTTTAACACTGAGGTGCCTAGATAATATTCAGATTTTTTCGATTCCAGTAAAATTAGAATTTCTGTATTTTACATGAGAGTGCAA
The DNA here is from genome assembly GCF_049354715.1 of Callithrix jacchus. Lineage (NCBI taxonomy): Eukaryota > Metazoa > Chordata > Mammalia > Primates > Cebidae > Callithrix > Callithrix jacchus. The sequence continues at coordinate 171,452 of NC_133522.1, read as the reverse complement.
CCTGAGATGGTGTCTATACCCTGAAACAGAGTAGAATAAGGCATTGTATATTTTTTCTAACAGACTATATTCAGAGCCATTTTCTTTTAACTTTGGGGCGCCTAGATATTTTGTAGATTTTTTTCGATTCACGTAAAATTAGAATTTCTGTATTTTACATGAGAGAGCATATTGAGTTAGTGTATATACTATAAAACTGTGTAGAAATGGGCATTGTATATTTTTTCTGACAGATGATATTCAGAGCAATTTCGATGTGGAAATTGGGGTGCCTAGATAATATTTAGATTTTTTTCAATTCGCTTAAATATAGAATTTCTGTATTTTACAAGAGAGAGCATATGGTGTTGGTGTATAAATTTTAAAATAGATTAGAATAGGGCATTGTATATTTTTTCTGACAGATTATATTCAGAGCAATTTGGTTTTTAACATTTATGTGCGTAGATAATATTTAGATTTTTTTTGGTTCATGTAATATTAGAATTGCTGTATTTTACATAAAAGAGCATACTGAGTTGGTGTATATAGTCCAAAACAAAGTAGAAAAGGGCATTGTATATTTTGTCTGACAGATTATATTCAGAGCAAGTTTTTTTTTAACATTGGGGTGCCTTGACAATATTTAGATTTTATCGATTTGGGTAGAAGTAGAATTTCTGTATTTTACATGAGAGAGCATATTGAGTTAGTGTATATACTAAAAAACAGAGTAGAAAAGGGCATTGTATATTTTTTCCTGACAGATTTCATTCAGAGCAATTTTGTGTTTAACATTGGGGTGCCTAGATAATATTTAGATTTTTCTTGATTCGCTTAAATATAGAATTTTTGTATTTTACATGGGAGAGCTTATGGAGTTGCTGTATATACTCGAAAACAGGAGAATAGGGCATTGTATATTTTTTCTGACAGATTATATTCAGAGCAATTTTGTTTTTAACATTCGGGTTCCTAGATAATATTTAGATTTTTTTCGATTCACGTATATTTACAATTTTGGTATTTTACATGAGAAAGCATACTGAGTTGGTTTATATAATCAAAAACAGAGTAGAATAAGGTATTGTATAATTTTTTAACAGATTATATTCAGAGCCATTTTCTTTTAAATTTGGGGTACCTAGATATTATTTAGATATTTTTCGATTCACGTAAAATTAGAATTTTGGTATTGTACAAGAGAGAGCATATTGAGTTGGTGTATATACTCAAAAACAGAATAGAAAAAAGCCTTGTATATTTTTTCTGACAGATTATATTCAGAGCAATTTTGTTATTAACATTGGGGTGGCTAGATAATATTTAGATTTTTTTCGATTCGCTTAAATATGGACTTTCTGTATTTTACATGAAAGAGCATACTGAGTTGGTGTATATACTCCAAAACAGAGTAGGGCATTGTATATTTTTTCAGACATCTTATATTCAGAGCATTTTTGCTTTTAGCATTCTGGTGTCTAGATAATATTAACATTTTTTTTGATTCGCTTATATATAGAATTTCTGTATTTTACATGAGAGAGCATATGGAGTTGCTCTATATACTCCAAACCAGAGTAGAATACGGCATTGTATATATTTTCCGACAGATTATTTACAGAGCAATTTTGTTTTTAACATTGGGGTGCCTAGATATTATTTAGATTTTTTTCGATTCACATAAAATTTGAATTTGGTTATTTTACATTAGAGAGCATAATGAGTTGGTGTATATACTGAACAACAGAGTAGAATAGGGCATTGTATATTTTTTCTGACAGATTATATTCAGAGCAATTTTCTTTTAACTTTGGGGCGCCTAGATATTATTTATATTTTTCGATTCACGTAAAATTAGAATTTCTGTATTTTACATAAGACAGCATATTGAGTTGGTGTATATACTATAAAAGAGAGTTGAAAAGGGCATTGTATATTTTTTTGACAGATTATATTCTGAGCAATTTTGCTCTTAACATTGGGGTGCCTAGATAATATTTAGATTTTTTTCTATTCACGTAAATTTAGAATTTTGATATTTTACATGAAAGAGCATACTGAGTTGGTGTATATATTCCAAAACAGAGTAGAATAAGGCATTGTTTATTTTTTCTGACAAATTATATTCAGAAAAATTTTGATTTTAACTTTCAGGTGCCTAGATAATATATAGCTTTTTTTCGATTTGCTTAAATATGGAATTTCTGTATTTTACATGAGAGAGCATATGGAGTTGGTGTATATACTCCAAAACAGAGTAGAATAGGGCATTGTATATTTTTTCTGACAGATTATATTCATAGTAATTTTTTTTTAACATTGGGGTGCCTACATAATACTTAGATTTTTTCGATTCACGTAAAATTAGAATTTCGGTGTTTTACATGATAGAGCATAAGGAGTTTGTGTATATACTCCAAAACAGAGTAGAATCGGGAATTGTATATATTTTCTGACAGATTATATTCAGAGCAATTTTGCTTTTAACAATGGAGTGACTACATAATATTTAGACTTTTTTCGATTCATGTAAATATAGAATTTCTGTATTTTACATGACAGAGCATACAGAGTTGGTGTATATACTCCAAAACAGAGTATAATAGGGCATTGTATATTTTTTTGACAGATTCTATTCAGAGCAATTTTATTTTTAACATTGTGTTGCCTGGATAATATTTAGATGTTTCCATTTCGGGTAAAATTAGAATTTCTGTATTTTACATAAGAGAGCATCCTGAGATGGTTTATATACTCCAAAACAGAGTAGAATAAGGCATTGTATATTTTTTCTAACAGACTATATTCAGAGTCATTTTCTTTGAACTTTGGGGCGCCTAGATATTATTTAGATTTTTTTCGATTCGCGTAAAATTGAAATTTCGGTATTTTACATGAGAGAGCATATGGAGTTGCTGTATATACTCCAAAACAGAGAAGAATAGGAAATTGAATATTTTTTCTGGCAGATTATATTCAGAGCAATTTTGTTTGTAACATTGGGTTGCCTACATAATATTTTGATTTTTTCAATTCGGGTAAATTTAGAATTTCAGTATTTTACATGAGAGAGCATACTGAGTTGGTGTATATACTCCAAAACCGAGTAGAATGGGGCATTTTATAATTATTGTGACAGATTATATTCAGAGAAATTTTGTTTTTAACATTGGGTTGCCTAGATAATATTTAGATTTTTTTTGATTCACGTAAAATTAGAATTTCTGTATTTTACATGAGAGAGCATACTAAGTTGGTGTATATACTCCAAAACAGAGTAGAATAAGGCATTGTATATTTTTTCTAACAGACTATATTCAGAATCATTTTCTTTTAACTTTGTGGCGCCTAGATATTATTTAGATTATTTTGATTCACCTACAATTAGAATTTACGTATTTTACATGAGTGAGCATATTGAGTTGGTGTATATACTCCAAAACAGAGTAGATAAGGGCATTGTATATTTTTTCTGCCAGAATATATTCAGAGCAATTTTACTTTTAAGATTGGGGTGCCTAGATAATATTTAGATTTTTCTTGATTCGGGTAGAATTAGATTTTCTGTATTTTACATGACAGAGCATATTGAGTTGGTGTTTATACTACAAAACGGAATAGAAGAGGGCATTGTATATTTTTTCTGACAGATTATATTCAGAGCAATTTTTATTTTAACATTGCAGTGCCTAGATAATATTTGGATTTGTTCGGTTCAGGTAAATTTAGAATTTCTGTATTTTACATGAGAGAGCATATTTAGTTAGTATATATACTACTAAACAGAGTAGAAAAGGGCATTGTATATTTTTTTGACAGATAATATTCTGAGCAATTTTGCTTTTAACATTGGGGTGCCTATATTATATTTAGATTTATTTCGATTCATGTAAAATTAGAATTTCTGTATTTTACATGAGAGAGTATACTGAGTTGGTGTATATACTCCAAAACAATTGTATATATTTTCTAACAGACTATATTCAGAGCCATTTTCTTTTAACTTTGGGGCGCCTAGATATTATTTAGATTATTTTTGATTCACCTAAAATTAGAATTTCGGTATTTTACATGAGAGAGCATATTGAGTTGGTGTATATACTCCAAAACAAATTAGAAAAGGGCATTGTATATTTTTTCTGACAGATTATATTCAGAGCAATTTTTCTTTTAACATTGGGGTGCCTAGATAATTTTTAGATTTTTTCCGATATGCTTAAATATAGAATTTCTGTATTATACATGAGAGAGCATATGGAGTTGGTGTATATACTCCAAAACAGAGTAGAATAGGGCATTGTATATTTCTTTTGACAGATTATATTCAGAGCAATTTTTTTTAACACTGAGGTGCATAGATAATATTTAGATTTTTTCGATTCACGTAAAATTAGAATTTTTGTATTTTACATGACAGTGCACCCTGAGATGGTGTATATACTTCGAAACAGAGTAGAATAAGGCATTGTATATTTTTTCTAACAGACTATATTCACAGCCATTTTCTTTTAACTTTGGGACACCTAGATGTTTTTTAGATTTTTTTTGATTCGTGTAAAATTACAATTTCTGTATTTTACATGAGAGAGCATATTGAGTTGGTGTATATACTACAAAACCGAGTAGAAATGGGCATTGTATATTTTTTCTGACAGATTCTGTTCAGAGCAATTTTGCTTTTAACATTCGGGTGCCTAGATAATATTTCCATTTCTTTCAATTCACGTAAAATTAGAATTTCCGTATTTTACATGACAGAGCATATTGGGTTGTTTTATATACTACAAAACGGAGTAGAAAAGAACATTGTATATTTTTTCTGTCAGACTAAATTCAGAGCAATTTTGCTTTTAACATTGGGCTGCCTAGGTAATATTTAAATTTTTTTCGATTCGCTTAAATATAGAATTTCTGTATTTTATATGAGAGAGCATATGGTGTTTGTGTATATACTCCACAACAGAGTACAATAAGGCATTGTATATTTTTTATAATATACTATATTCAAAGACATTTTCTTTTAACTGTGTGGCGCCTAGATATTATTTAGAATTTTTTCGATTCACGTGAAATTAGAATTTCGGTATTTTACATGAGAGAGCATTCTGAGTGGGTGTATATGCTCCAAAACAGAGTAGAATAAGGCATTGTATATTTTTTCTAACAGACTATATTCAGAGCCATTTTTTGTAACTTTTAAGCGCCTAGATATTATTTAGATTTTTTTCGATTCGCTTAAATATAGAATTTCTGTATTTTACATAAGAGAGCATATGGAGTTGGTGTATATACTCCAAAACAGAGTAGAATAAGGCATTCTATATTGTTTCTAAGAGACTGTATTCACAGCCATTTTTTTTTAACTTTTAAGCCCCTAGATATTATTTAGATTTTTTTTTGATTCGCGTACAATTAGAATTTCGGTATTTTACATGAGAGAGCATTCAGAGTTGGTATATATATTCCAAAACAGCGTAGAATACGGCATTGTATATTTTCTCTGACAGATTATATTCAGAGCAATTTTAGTTTTAACATTGGGGTGCCTAGAAAATATTTAGATTTTTTTTTGATTGATGTAAATTTAGAATTTCGATATATAACCTGAGAGAGCATACTGAGTTTTTGTATATATTTTAAGAAAGAGTAGAATAAGGCATTGCATATTTTTTCTAACAGAATATATTCAGAGCCATTTTTTTTAACTTTGAAGCGCCTAGATATTATTTAGATTTTTTTCGATTTGCGTAAAATTGGAATTTCACTATTTTACATGTCAGAGCATATTGAGTTGGTGTATATACACCAAAAAAATAAAATAGGGCATTGTAGTTTTTTTCTGAAAGATTACATTCAGAGAAATTTTGCTTTTAACTTTGGGGTGCCTAGATAATATTTAGATTTTTTTTGATTCACGTAAATTTAAAATTTCGGTATTTTACATGAGAGAGCATACTGAGTTGGTGTATGTACTCCAAAACAGAGTAGAATAGGGCATTGTATATTTTTTCTGACAGAGTACATTCAGAGAAATTTTTCTTTATCATTGGTGTGCCTAGATAATATTTAGATTTTTTCGATTCGGGTAAAATTAGAATTACTGTATTTTACATGTGAGAGCATACTGAGTTGGTGTATATACTCCAAAACAGAGTAGAATAAGGCATTGTATATTTTATCTGACAGATTATATTCAGAAAAATTTTGTTTTTAACATTGGGGTGCCCAGATAATATTTAGATTTTTTCTATTCGGGTAAAATTAGAATTTCTGTATTTTACATGAGAGACCATATTGAGTTGCTGTATATACTACAAAACAGAGTAGAAAAGGGCATTGTATATTTTTTGTGACAGATTATATTCAGAACAATTTTACTGTTAGCATTTGGGTGCCAAGATAATACTTAGATTTTTTTCGATTCAAGTAAAACTAGAATTTCGGTATTTTACATGAGAGCATATTGAGTTGTTGTATACACTACAAAATGGAGTAGAAAAGGGCATTGTATATTTTTTCTGACAGACTATATTCAGAGCAATTTTGCTTTTAACATTGGAGTGCCTAGATAATATTAAGATTTTTTTCGATTTCCTTAAATTTTGAATTTCTGTATTTTACATACGAGAGCATATGGAGTTGGTGTATATACTCCAAAACAGAGTAGAATTGAGAATTGTTTATTTTTTCTGACAGATTATAATCATAGCAATTTTGTTTTTAAAATTGGGGTGCCTCATAGGTGGGTGATGAAAAATGAGAACACATGGACACAGAAAGGGGAGTACTAAACACTGGGGTCTATTGGGGGAAAAGGGGAGGGCCAGTGGGAGGGGGAGGTGGGGAGGGATAGCCTGGGGAGAAATGCCAAATGTGGGTGAAGGGGAGAAGAAAAGCAAAGCACACTGCCATGTGTGTACCTACGCAACTGTCTTGCATGCTCTGCTCATGTACCCCAAAACCTATAATCCAATAAAAAATTTAAAAAAAATAAATAAAAATAAAATTGGGGTGCCTAGATAATATTTAGATTTTTCAGATTCGGGTAAAATTAAAATTTCTGTATTTTACGTGAGAGAGCATACTGAGTAGGTGTATATACTCCAAAACAGAGTAGAATAAGGCATTGTATATTTTTTCTAACAGACTATATTCAGAGCCATTTTCTTTTAACTTTGGGGCGCCTAGATATTATTTAAATTTTTTTCGGTTGACGTTAAATTAGAATTTCTGTATTTTACATGAGACAGCATATAGAGTTGGTGTATATACTACAAAACAATGTAGAAAATGGCATTGTTTATTTTTTCTGACAGATTATATTAAGAGCAATTTTGCTTTTAACATTAAGGTGCCTAGATAATATTTAGATTTTTTTCGATTCGCTTAAATATAGAATTTCTGTATATTACATGAGAGAGCTTATGGAGTTGGAATATATACTCCAAAACAGCGTAGAATGCGGCATTGTATATATTTTCTGACAGATTATATTCAGAGCAATTTTGTTTTTAACATTGTGGTGCCTATATAATATTTAGATTTTATTCGATTCACGTAAAAGTAGTATTTCGGTATTATACATTAGAGAGCATACAGAGTTGGTGTATATACTCCAAAACATAGTACAATAAGGCATTGTATATCTTTTCTAACAGACTATATTCAGAGCCATTTTCTTTTAACTTTCAGGCGCCTAGATATTATTTAGATTTTTTTCGATTCGCGTAAAATGAGAATTTCGGTATTTTACATGAGACAACTAATTGAGTTGGTGTACATACTTTAAAACAGAGTAGAATAGGGCATTGTATATTTTTTCTGACAGATTATATTCAGAGAAATTTTGTTTTTAACATTGGGGTGCCTAGATAATATTTAGATTTTTTCGATTCGGGTAAGATTAGAATTTCGGTATTTTATATGAGAGAGCATATTGAGTTGGTGTATATACTCCAAAACAGAGTACAAAAGGGCATTGCATATTTTCTCTGACAGAATTTATTCAGAGCAATTTTGCTGTTACCATTGGGGTGCATAAATAATATTTAGATTTTTTTCGATTCACGTAAAATTAGAATTTCAGTATGTTACATGAGAGAGCATACTGAGGTGGTGTATATACTCCAAAACAGAGTAGAAAAGGACATTGTGTATTATTTCTGACACATTGTATTCAGAGCAATTTTGCTTTTAACATTGGGTTGCATATATAATATTAGGTTTTATCGAATCATGTAAAATTAAAATTTCGGTATTTTACATGAGAGAGCATACTGAGGTGGTGTATATACTCCAAAACAGGTAGAATAGTGCATTGTATATTTTAACTGACAGATTATATTCAAAGAAACTTTGTTTTTAACATTGGAGTGCCTATATAATATTTAGATTTTTTCGATTCGGGTAAGATTAGAATTTCGGTATTTTACATGAGAGAGCATATTGAGTTGGTGTACATACTACAAAACAGAGTAAAATAAGGCATTGTATATTTTTTCTAACAGACTATATTCAGAGCCATTTTCTTTTAACTTTGGGGCACCTAGATATTATTTAGATTTTTTTAGATTTGCGTAAAATTAGAATTTCTGAATTTTACATTAGAGAGCATATTGTGTTGGTGTATATACTACAAAACAGAGTATAAAAGGGCATTCTATATTTTTTCTGACAGATTATGTTCAGAGCAATTTTGCTTTTAACATTCGGGCGCCTAGATAATATTTCCATTTTTCTCAATTCATGTAAATTTAGAATTTCAGTATTTTACATGAGAGAGCATATTGAGTTGTTTTATACACTACAAAACGGAGTAGAAAAGAGCATTGTATATTTTCTCTGACAGATTATATTCAGAGCAATTTTGCTTTTAACATTGGGCTGCCTAGGTAAAATTTAGATTTTTTTCGATTCGCTTAAATATAGAATTTCTGTATTTTACATGAGAGAGCATATGGAGTTGGTGTATATACTCCACAACAGAGTACAATAAGGCATTGTATATTTTTTCTAACATAGTGTATTTAGAGACATTTTCTTTTAACTTTGGGGCGCCTAGATATTATTTAGATTTCTTTCAATTCGCGTAAAATTGGAATTTCGGTATTTTACATGAGAAAGCATTCTGAGTTGGTGTATATGCTCCAAAACAGAGTAGAATAAGGCATTGTATATTTCTTCTAACAGACTATATTCAGAGCCATTTTTTGTAACTTTTAAGCGCCTAGATATTATTTAGATTTTTTTTGATTCGCATAAAATTACATGAGAGAGAATATTGAGTTTGTGTATATACTCCAAAACAGAGTACAAAAGGGCATTGTATAATTTTTCTGACAGATTATATTGAGAGCAATTTTACTTTTAACATTGGGGTGCCTAGATAATATTTAGATTTTTTTCGATTCGCTTAAATATAGAATTTCTGTATTTTACTTGAGAGAGCATATTGAGTTGGTGTATATACTCCATAACAGAGTAGAATAAGGCATTCTATATTTTTTCTAACAGACAATATTCACAGCCATTTTTTTCAAACTTTTAAGCACCTAGATATTGTTTAGATTTTTTTTTGATTCGCGTACAATTAGAATTTCGGAATTTTAAATGAGAGAGCATAGAGAGTTTGTGTATATACTTTAAAACAGCGTAGAATATGACATTGTATATTTTCTCTGACAGATTATATTCAGAGCAATTTTAGTTTTAACATTGAGGTGCCTAAAATATATTTAGATTTTTTTTTGATTCACGTAACATTAGAATTTCGGTATTTAACCTGAGAGAGCATACTGAGTTTTTGTATATATTTTAAAACAGAGTAGAATAAGGCATTGTATATTTTTTCTAACAGACTATATTCAGAGCCATTTTCTTTTAACTGTGAAGAGCCTAGATATTATCTAGATTTTTATCGATTCGTGTAAAACTGGAATTTCGCTATTTTACATGTCAGAGTATATTGAGTTGGTGTATATACACCAAAAGAGAATAAAATAGGGCATTGTAGTTAATTTCTGAAAGATTATATTCAGAGAAATTTTGCTTTTAACTTTTGGGTGCCTATACAATATTTAGATTTTTTTTGATTCACGTAAAATTAGAATTTCGGTATTTTACATGAGAGAGCATACTGAGTTGGTGTGTGTACTCCAAAACACAGTAGAATAGGGCATTGTATATTTTTTCTGACAGAGTACATTCAGAGCAATATTTCTTTATCATTGGGGTGCCTAGATAATATTTAGATTTTTTCGATTTGGGTAAAATTTGAATTTTTGTATTTTACAAGAGAGAGCATACTGTGTTGGTGAATATACTCCAAAACAGAGTAGAATAAGGCATTGTATATTTTTTTAAGAGAATGTATTCAGAGCCAATTTCTTTTAACTTTGAGGCGCCTAGATATTATTTAGATTCTTTTCGATTTGCCTAAAATTAGTATTTCATACTTTTACATGAGAGAGCATATTGAGTTGGTGTATATACTCCAACCCAGAGTAGAAAAGGGCATTGTATATTTTTTCTGACAGATTATATTCAGAGCAATTTTACTTTTAGCATTTGGGTGCCTAGATAATATTTACATTTTTATCACTTCAAGTAAAATTAGAATTTCAGTAATTTACATGTGAGAGCATATTGAGTTGGTGTATATACTCCAGAACAGAGTAGAATAAAGCATTGTATATTTTTTGTAACAGACTATATTCAGAGCCATTTTCTTTTAACTTTTGGGCGCCTAGATATTATTTAGATCTTTTTCCATTCTCGTACAATTAGAATTTCGGTATTTTAGGTGAGAGAGCATATTGAGTTAGTGTATATACTCCAAAACAAAGTAGAAAAGGGCATTGTATATTTTTTCTGACTGATTATATTCAGAGCAATTCTGCTTTTAACATTCGTGTGCCTAGATAATATTTCGACATTTTTTGATTCACGTAAAATTAGAATTTCGGTATTTTACATGAGAGAGCATATTGAGTTGTTGTATATACTACACAACGGAGTAGAAAAGGGCATGGTATATTTTTTCTTACAGACTATATTCAGAGCAATTTTGCTTTTAACATTGGGGTGCCTAGATAATATTTAGATTTTTCTCGATTTTCTTAATTTTCGAATTTCTCTATTTTACATTAGAGAGCATGTGGAGTTGGTGTATATACTCCAAAACAGAGTAGAATTGAGAATTGTTTATTTTTTCAGACAGATTATAATCATAGCAATTTTGTTTTTAACATTGGGGTGCCTAGATAATATTTAGATTTTTTCGATTCAGGTAAAATTAAAATTTCTGTATTTTACATGAGAGAGCATATTAATTTGGTGTATATACTCCAAAACAGAGTAGAATAAAGCATTGTATATTTTCTGTAACAGATTATATTCAGAGAAATTTTCTTTTAACTTTGGGGCGCCTAGATATTATTTAGATTTTTTTCGATACGTGTAAAATTGGAATTTCGGTATTTTATATGAGAGAGCATATAGAGTTGGTGTATATACTACAAAACCGAGTAGAAAAGGGCATTGTTTACCTTTTCTGACAGATTATATTCAGAGCAATTTTGCTTTTAACATTGGGGTGCCTAGATAGTATTTAGATTTTTTTCGATTCGCTTAAATATAGAATTTTTGTATATTACATGAGAGAGCTTATGGAGTTGGAATATATACTCCAAAACAGCGTAGTATACGGCATTGTATATATTTTCTGACAGGCTATATTCAGAGCAATTTTGTTTTTAACATTGCGGTGCCTAGATAATATTTAGATTTTCTTCGATTCACGTAAAATTAGAATTTCGGTATTTAATATGAGAGAGCATACAGAATTGTTGTATATACTCCAAAACAGTGTAGAATAAGACATTGTATATCTTTTCTAACAGACTATATTCAGAGCCATTTTCTTTTTTTTTTTTTAATTTTTTATTGGATTATAGGTTTTGGGGTACATGAGCAGAGCATGCAAGACAGTTGCGTAGATACACACATGGCAGTGTGCTTTGCTTTTCTTCTCCCCTTCACCCACAATTGGCATTTCTCCCCAGGCTATCCCTCCCCACCTCCCCCTCCCACTGGCCCTCCCCTTTTCCCCCCAATAGACCCCAGTGTTTAGTACTCCCCTCCCTGTGTCCATGTGTTCTCATTTTTCATCACCCACCTATGAGTGAGAATATGCGGTGTTTCATTTTCTGTTCTTGTGTCAGTTTGCTGAGGATGATGTTCTCCAGATTCATCCATGTCCCTACAAATGACACGAACTCATCATTTCTGATTGCTGCATAATATTCCATGGTGTATATGTGCCACATTTTTCCAATCCAGTCTATTATCAATGGGCATTTGGGTTGATTCCAGGTCTTTGCTATTGTAAGCAGTGCTGCAATGAACATTCGTGTACATGTGTCCTTATAGTAGAACGATTTATAGTCTTTTGGATATATACCCAGTAATGGGATTGCTGGGTCAAATGTAATTTCTATTTCTAAGGCCTTGAGGAATCGCCACACCGTCTTCCACAATGGTTGAATTAATTTACACTCCCACCAACAGTGTAAAAGTGTTCCTTTTTCTCCACATCCTCTCCAGCATCTGTTGTCTCCAGATTTTTTAATGATCGCCATTCTAACTGGCGTGAGATGGTATCTCAATGTGGTTTTTCCCAGATCTGTGAAGAAAGTCAGTGGTAGCTTGATGGGGATAGCGTTGATTCTGTAAATTACTTTGGGCAGTATAGCCATTTTCACGATATTAATTCTTCCTAACCATGAACATGGAATGTTTCTCCATCTGTTTGTGTCCTCTCTGATTTGGTTGAGCAGTGGTTTGTAGTTCTCCTTGAAGAGGTCCCTTACGTTCCTTGTGAGTTGTATTCCAAGGTATTTTATTCTTTTTGTAGCAATTGCGAATGGCAGTTCGCTCTTGATTTGGCTTTCTTTAAGTCTGTTATTGGTGTAGACGAATGCTTGTGATTTTTGCACATTGATTTTATATCCTGAGACTTTGCTGAAGTTGTTTATCAGTTTCAGGAGTTTTTGGGCTGAGGCGATGGGGTCTTCTAGGTATACTATCATGTCGTCTGCAAATAGAGACAATTTGGCTTCCACCTTTCCTATTTGAATACCCTTTATTTCTTTTTCTTGCCTGATTGCTCTGGCTAGAACTTCCAGTACTATATTGAATAGGAGTGGTGAGAGAGGGCATCCTTGTCTAGTACCAGATTTCAAAGGGAATGCTTCCAGTTTTTGCCCATTCAGTATGATATTGGCTGTTGGTTTGTCATAAATAGCTTTTATTACTTTGAGATACGTTCCATCGATACCGAGTTTATTGAGGGTTTTTAGCATAAAGGGCTGTTGAATTTTGTCAAATGCCTTCTCTGCGTCAATTGAGATAATCATGTGGTTTTTGTTTTTGGTTCTGTTTATGTGGTGAATTACGTTGATAGACTTGCGTATGTTGAACCAGCCTTGCATCCCTGGGATGAATCCTACTTGATCATGATGAATAAGTTTTTTGATTTGCTGTTGCAATCGGCTTGCCAATATTTTATTGAAGATTTTTGCATCTATGTTCATCATGGATATTGGCCTGAAGTTTTCTTTTCTCGTTGGGTCTCTGCCGGGTTTTTGGTATCAGGATGATGTTGGTCTCATAAAATGATTTGGGAAGGATTCCCTCTTTTTGGATTGTTTGAAATAGTTTTAGAAGGAATGGAACCAGCTCCTCCTTGTGTGTCTGGTAGAATTCGGCTGTGAACCCTTCTGGACCTGGGCTTTTTTTGTGAGGTAGGCTCTTAATTGCTGCCTCAACTTCAGACCTTGTTATTGGTCTATTCATAGTTTCAGCTTCCTCCTGGTTTAGGCTTGGGAGGACACAGGAGTCCAGGAATTTATCCATTTCTTCCAGGTTTACTAGTTTATGGGCATAGAGTTGTTTGTAATATTCTCTGATGATGGTTTGAATTTCTGTGGAATCTGTGGTGATTTCCCCTTTATCATTTTTTATTGCATCTATTTGGTTGTTCTCTCTTTTATTTTTAATCAATCTGGCTAGTGGTCTGTCTATTTTGTTGATCTTTTCAAAAAACCAGCTCTTGGATTTATTGATTTTTTGAAGGGTTTTTCGTGTCTCAATCTCCTTCAGCTCAGCTCTGATCTTAGTAATTTCTTGTCTTCTGCTGGGTTTTGAGTTTTTTTGATCTTGCTCCTCTAGCTCTTTCAATTTTGACGATAGGGTGTCAATTTTGGATCTCTCCATTCTCCTCATATGGGCACTTATTGCTATATACTTTCCTCTAGAGACTGCTTTAAATGTGTCCCAGAGGTTCTGGCACGTTGTGTCTTCATTCTCATTGGTTTCGAAGAACTTCTTTATTTCTGCCTTCATTTCGTTGTTTACCCAGTCAACATTCAAGAGCCAGTTGTTCAGTTTCCATGAAGCTGTGCGGTTCTGTGTCGGTTTCTGAATTCTGAGTTCTAACTTGATTGCACTATGGTCTGAGAGGCTGTTTGTTATGATTTCAGTTGTTTTGCATTTGTTGAGCAGTGCTTTACTTCCAATTATGTGGTCAATTTTAGAGTAGGTGTGATGTGGTGCTGAGAAGAATGTGTATTCTGTGGATTTGGGGTGGAGAGTTCTGTAAATGTCTATCAGGTTTGCTTGCTCCAGGTCTGAGTTCAAGCCCTGGGTATCCTTGTTGCTTTTCTGTCTGGTTGATCTGTCTAGTATTGACAGTGGAGTGTTAAAGTCTTTTTTCTCTGATCTTGGTTTCTCGTTTTATTTCATTGAGTTGGTCTTCGACTTCAGATATTCTTTCTTCTGCTTGGTCAATTCGGCTATTGAAACTTGCGTTTGCTTCGCGAAGTTCTCGTATTGTGTTTTTCAGCTCCTTTAATTCATTCATATTCCTCTCTAAGGTATCCATTCTTGTTATCATTTCCTCGTATCTTTTTTCAAATCTTTTTTCAAGGTTCTTAGTTTCTTTGCATTGATTTAATACATGATCTTTTAGCTCACAAAAATTTCTCATTATCCATCTTCTGAAGTCTAATTCCGTCATTTCATCACAGTCATTCTCCCTCCAGCTTTGTTCCCTTGCTGGTGAGGAGTTTTGGTCCTTTCTAGGAGGCGATGTGTTCTGGTTTCGGGTGTTTTCCTCCTTTTTGCGCTGGTTTCTTCCCATCTTTGTGGATTTGTCCGCTGGTCGTCTGCGTAGTTGCTGACTTTTCGTTTGGGTCTCTGAGTGGACACCCAGAATGTTGATGATGAAGTATTTCTGTTGCTTGGTTTTCCTTCTACCAGTCTAGCCCCTTCGCTGTATGACTGTTGAGGTCCACTCCAGACCCTGCTTGTCTGGGGTGCACCTCTAGTAGCCGTGGCACAGCGAGGGATGCTACCAGTTTCTTTTTCTGCTCTCTTTGTCCCAGGATGATGCCTGCCTAATGACAGTCTTTTGGATCTAGAGGGGTCAGGGAGCAGCTTGAGGAGACAGTTTGTACTTTATAGGGGTTTAATTGCTGAGCTGTGCACTCTGTTGTTCATTCAGGGCTGTTAGGCTGCTATGTTTGATTCTGCTGCAACACAGCTCATTAAACAACCTTTTTTTTTTTCTCAAATGCTCTGTGTTGAGGGGTTTGGGCTTTATTTTTGGATGTCCGATCAGGTGTCCTGCCCAGCTCAAAGGCAGACTAGCCACTGTTTGGCTCCGCCCTGCTGTTGTGTGATTCACGCTGTTCCTGCCAGCTCTGCTGTGGTCTCCGCCACGCCCTGTGGCGGAGTCTCTTCATGGTAGCGTGTTGCCTCAGCAATGGCAGGCTGCGTCAGCAGTGGGCGTGTATCTCAGTTGGGGCGGGTTGCCTCGGCAACGGCTGGCTGCGTCAGCAGTGGGCGTGTATATCAGTTGGGGCAGGTTGCCTCCGTAGTGGTGGACGCCCCTCCCCCACAGAGCGTCTCGGACAGTCTGCCCGGGATAGTTTGAAATCGCGGTTTTTTTCGTCCCACTGGGTATCCCAAGCGATCTGTCCCTGCAATCCCCTGGGCTGGGCTACTGTGCAAGTCTCGTTCAGTCTCAAGTCCAGCCCTCTCAAGTCTCAGGTTGCCGGTTCAACAAGGCACTCGGACAAGCGCGCCCTGTGGGGATTGCTGGGTAGGGTCCGCCGCCGCCGCCCCGGCTGCCGGCTTCGCCAGGCAGACCTACTGCCTGGCGTCCCATGTCTTTTTATACTTGGGAGTTTCCCCGTTCTGTGGGAAACAAAGATCAGTCTGGAAATGCAGCACTGACTCACCGTTTGCGAATTCAACGCGGGCTCCAATCCTGGGTTGTTCTCACAGCGCCATCTTGAGTCCCCTCAGTTCCCAGAGCCATTTTCTTTTAACTTTGGGTAGCCTAGCTATTAATTAGATTTTTTTTGACTCGCGTAAAATTAGAATTTTGGTATTTTACATGAGAGAGCATATTGAGTTGGTGTATATAATACAAAACAGAGTAGAATAGGGCATTATATATTTTTTCTGACAGATTATATTCAGAGCAATTTTCTTTTATCATTGGGGTGCCTAGATAATATTTAGATTTTTTTCGATTCACGTAAAATTAGAATTTCTATATTTTACATGAGAGAGCATACTGAATTGGTGTGTATACCTAAAAACAGAGTAGAATAAGGCATTGTATATTTTTTCTGTCAGACTATATTCAGAGTCTTTTTTTGAACTTTGGGGCACCTAGATATTATTTAAATTTTTTTCAATTCGAGAAAAATTAGAATTTCAGTATTTTACATGAGAGAGCATATTGAGTTGGTGTATATAATGCATAACAGAGTAGAAAAGGGCATTGTTTATTTTTTCTCACAGATTATATTCAGTACAATTTTGCTTTCAACATTTGGATGTGTAGATAATATTTAGATTTTTTCGATTTGCTTAAATATAGAATTTCTGTATTTTACATGAGAGAGCTAATGGAGGTGGTGTATATACTCCAAAACAGCATAGAATACGGCATTGTATATTTTCTCTGACAGATTATAATCAGAGCAATTTTGTTTTTAACATTGGGGTGCCTAGATAGTATTTAGATTTATTTGATGTTGGTAAAATTAGAATTTCTGTATTTTACATGACACAGAATATGGAGTTGGTGTATATACCACAAAACAGAGTAGAAAAGGGCATTGTATATTTTTTCTGACAGATTATTTTCAGAGAAATTTTGCTTTTAACATTGGGCTGCCTAGATAATATTTAGATTTTTTTCGATTTACGTAAATTTAGAATTTCAGTATTTTACATGAGAGAGCATACTCAGTTGGTGTATATACTCCAAAACAGAGTAGAATAAGGTATTGTATATTTTTTTAACAGACTATTTTGAGAACCATTTTCTTTTAACTTTGGAGCGCCTTGATATTATTTAGATTATTTTTGATTTTTGTCAAATTAGAATTTCGGTATTTTACATAAGAGAGCATATTGAGTTGGTTTATATATTCCAAAACAGAGTAGAAAAGGGCCTTGTATATTATTTCTGACAGATTATATTCAGAGAAATTTTCTTTTAAACATTGGGGTGCCTAGATAATATTTAGATTTTTTCTATGAAAAGTAAAATTAGAATTTCTGTATTTTACATGAGAGAGCTTACTGAGTTGGTGTATATAATCCGAAAACGTGTAGAATAAGGAATTGTATATTTTTTCTGACAGAATATTTCAGAGCACTTTTTCTTTTGATATTGGGGTGCCTAGAAAATATTTAGATTTTTTTTTGATTCGCTTAAATATAGAATTTCTGTATTTTACATGAGAGAGCATATGGAGTTGGTGTACATATTCCTAAACAGAGTACAATAGGGCATTGTATATTTTTTCTGACAGATTATATTCAAATTAATTTTGTTTTTAACATTGGGGAGCCTAGATAATATTTAGATTTTTTCGATTCGGGTAAAATTAGAATTTCTGTATTTTACATGAGAGAGCATATTGAGTTTGTTTATATACTCCAAAACAGAGTAGAATAAGGCATTGTATATTTTTTCTTACAGACTATATTTAGAGCCATATTCTTTTATCTTTGGGGCGCCTAGATATTATTTAGATTTTTTCGATCCGCCTAAAATTAGAATTTTGTAATTTTACATGAGAGAACATATTGAGTTGGTGTATATACTCCAACCCAGAGTAGAAAAGGGCATTGTATATTTTTTCTGACAGATTATATTCAGACCAATTTTACTGTTAGCATTTAAGTGCCTAGATAATACTTAGATTTTTTTCGATTCAAGTAAAATTAGAATTTCGGTATTTTACATGAGAACATATTGAGTTGTTGTATATACTACAAAATGGAGTAGAAAAGGGCATTGTATATTTCTTTTGACAGACTATATTCAGAACAATTTTGCTTTTATCATTGGGGTGCCTAGATAATATTTAGAATTTTTTCGATTTCCTTAAATTTTGAATTTCTGTATTTTACATTAGAGAGCATATGGAGTTGGTGCATATACTCCAAAACAGAGTAGAATTGAGAATTGTATATTTTTTATGACAGATTATAATCATAGCAATTTTGTTTTTAAAATTGCTGTGCCTAGATAATATTTAGATTTTTCAGATTCGGGTAAAATTAAAATTTCTCTATTTTACATGAGAGAGCATACTGAGTTGGTGTATATACTCCAAAACAGAGTAGAATAAGGCATTGTATATTTTTTCTAACAGACTATATTCAGAGTCATTTTCTTTTAAATTTGGGGTGCCTAGGTAATATTTAGATTTTATTTGATTCACCTAAAATTAGAATTTCGGTATTTTACATGAGAGAGCATATAGAGTTGGTGTATATACTACAAAACAAAGTAGAAAATGGCATTGCTTATTTTTTCTGACAGATTATATTAAGAGCAATTTTGCTTTTACCATTAAGGTTCCTAGATAATATTTAGATTTTTTTCGATTCACTTAAATATAGAATTTCTGTATATTACATGAGAGAGCTTATGGAGTTGGAATATATACTCCAAAACAGCGTAGAATACGGCATTGTATATATTTTCTGACAGATTATATTCAGAGCAATTTTGTTTTCAACATTGGGGTGCCTAGATAATATTTAGATATTTTTCGATTCACGTAAAATTTGTATTTCGGTATTTTATATTAGAGAGCATACAGAGTCGGTGTATATACTCCAAAACATAGTACAATAAGGCATTGTATATCTTCTTTAACAGACTATATTCAGAGCCATTTTCTTTTAAATTTCAGACGCCTAGATATTATTTAGATTATTTTCGATTCGCGTAAAATGAGAATTTCGGTATTTTACATGAGAGAACTAATTGAGTTGGTGTACATACTTTATAACAGAATAGAATAGGGCATTGTATATTTTTTCTGACAAATCATATTCAGAGAAATTTTGTTTTTAAGATCGAGGTGCCTAGATAATATTTAAATTTTTTCTATTCGGGTAAAATTAGAATTTCTGTATTTTACATGAGAGACCATATTGAGTTGCTGTAATACTACAAAACAGAGTAGAAAAGGGCATTGTATATTTTTTGTGACAGATTATATTGAGAGCAATTTTCCTTTTAATTTTGGGTTGCCTAGATAATACCTAGATTTTTTTCGATTCGCTTAAATATAAAATTTCTGTATTTTACATGAGAGAGCATATGGAGTTGGTGTATATACTCCAAAACAGAGTAGAATAGGGCATTGTATATTTTCTATGACAGAATATATTGAGAGCAATTTTTTTTTTACATTGGGGTGCCTAGATAATATTTAGATTTTTTCGATTCAGGTAAAATTAGAATTTTGTTATTTTACATGAGAGAGCATATTCAGTTGGTGTATATACTACAAAACAGAGTAGAAAAGGGCATTGTATATTTTTTCTGGCAGATTATATTCAGAGCAATTTTGCTTTTAATATTGGGGTGCATAGATAATACTTAGATGTTTTTCAATTTGCATAAATATAGAATTTCTGTATTTTACATGAGACAGCATATGGAGTTGGTGTATATACTCCAAAACAGAGTAAAATAGGGCACTGTATATTTTTTCTGAAAGATTATATTCTGAGCAATTTTGTTTTTAACATTGAGGTGCCTAGATAATATTTAGATTTTTTTTGTATTCACATAAAATTAGAACTTTTGTATTTTACATGACAGAGCATACTGACTTGGTGTATATACTCCAAAACAGAGTAGAAAAATGCATTGTATATTTTTTCTAACAGACTATATTCAGAGAAATTTTGCTTTTAACATTCGGGTGCCAAGATAATATTTAGATTATTTTCGATTCACGTAAAATTAGAATTTCAATATTTACGTGAGAGAGCATATTGAGTTGGTGTATATACTCCAAAACAAAGTAGAATAGGGCATTGTATATTTTTTCTGGCAGATTATATTCAGAGCAATTTTGTTATTAACATTGGGGTGCCTAGATAATATTTAGATTTTTTTCGATCTGCTTAAATATATAATTTCTGTATTTTAATTGAGAGTGCATATTAATGGGGTGTATGTACTACAAAACAGAGTAGAAAAAAGCATTGTATATTTTTTCTGACAGATTATATTTTAAGCAATTTTACTTTTAACATTGGGGTGCCTAGAGAATATTTAGATATTTTTCGATTCAGGTAAAATTAGAATTTTGGTATTTTACATGAGAGAGCATATTGAGTTGGTGTATATACTGCAAAACAAAGTAGAATAAGGCATTGTATATTTTTTCTAACAGACTATATTCAGAGCCATTTTCTTTGAACTTTGCGGCGCCTAGATATTATTTGGATTTATTTCGATTCGCCTAAAATTAGAATTTCGGTATTTTACAGAAGAGAGCATATTGAGTTGGTGTATATACTCCAAAACAGAGTGGAAAAGGGCATTGTATATTTTTTCTGACAGAATATAGTCAGAGCAATCTTGCTTATAACATTGGGGTGCCTATATAATATTTAGATTTTTTTGATTCACGTAAAATTAGAATTTTGGTATTTTATATGAGAGAGCATACTCAGTTGGTGTATATACTCCAAAACAGAGTAGAATAAGGCATTGTATATTTTTTCTAACAGACTGTATTCAGAGACATATTCCTTTATCTTTGGGGCGCCTAGATATTATTTAGATTATTTTCGCTTTTCGTAAAATTAAAATTTCGTTATTTTACATGAGAGAGCATATTGAGTTGGTATATATACTACAAAACAGAGTAGAAAAGGTCATTTTATATTTTTTCTGACAGATTATATTCAGAGCAATTTTGTTTTTAACATTGGGGTGTCTAGGTAATATTTAGATTCTTTTGGATTCGCTTAAATATAGAATTTCTTTATTTTACATAAGAGAGCATATGGAGTCGGTGTATATACTCCAAAACAGAGTAGAATAGGGCACTGTATATTTTTTCTGACAGATTATATTCAAAGCAATTTTTTTTTTAATATTGGTGTGCCTAGATAATATTTAGATGTTTTCGATTCACTTAAAATTAGAATTTCGGTATTTTACATGAGAGTGCATACTGAGTTAAGGTATATACTTTAAAACACAGTAGAATAACGCATTGTATATTTTTCCTAACAGAGCATATTCAGAGCCATTTTCTATTAACTTTGGGGCGCCTAGATATCATTTAGATTGTTTTCGATTCGCATAAAATTAGAATTTCTGTATTTTACATGGAAGAACATATGGAGTTGGTGTATATACTCCAAAACAAAGTAGAAAAGGGCATTGTATATTTTTTCTGACAGATTGTATTCACAGCAATTTTGTTTTTAACATTGGGGTGCCTAGATAATATTTACATTTTTTTCGATTCGCTTAAATTTAGAATTTCTGTATTTTACATGATAGAGCATATTGAATTGCTGTATATACTCCAAAACAGAGTAGAATAGGGCATTGTATATTTTTTCTGACAGATTATATTCAGAGCAATTTTGCTTTTAACATTGGGGTGCCTAGATAATATTTAAATTTTTTTCGATTCGCTTAAATGCAGAATTTCTGTATTTTATATGATAAAGCATATGGAGTTGGTGTATATACTTCAAAACAGAGTAGAATAGGGCATTGTATATTTTTTCTGACAGATTATATTCAGAGCATTTTTTTTAATATCGGTTTGCCTAGATAATATTTAGATTTTTTTTCTATTTACGTAAAATTAGAATTTCTTTATTTTACATGATAGAGCATATGGAGTTGGTGTATATACTCCAAAACAGAGTAGAAAAGGGCATTGTATATTTTTTCTGACAGATTATATTCAGAGCAATTTTCTTTTTAACTGTGGGGTGCCTAGACAATATTTAGATTTATTTGATTCACTTAAAATTAGAATTTTTGTATTTTACATGATAGAGCATATGGAGTTGGTGTATATACTCCAAAACAGAGTAAAATAAGGCATTGTATATTTTTTCTAACAGACTATATTCACAGCCATTTTCTTTTAACTTTGGGGTGCCTAGATATTATTTAGATTTTTGTCGATTCACATAAAATTTGAATTTCTGTATTTTACATGAGAGAGCAGATTGAGTTGGTCTATATACTCCAAAACAGAGTAGAAAAGGGCATTGTATATTTTTTCTGTCAGATTATATTCAGTGCAATTTTGCTTTTAACATTGGGTTGCATAGATAATATTTAGATTTTTTTCGATTCGCTTAAATGTAGAATTTCTGTATTTGACAAGAGAGAGCATATCGAGTTGGTGTATATTCTCCAAAACAGAGTAGAATAGGGAATTGTATATTTTTTCTGACAGATTATTTTTAGAGAAATTTTGTTTTTTACATTGGGGTGCCTCGATAATATTTAGATCTTATTTGATTCACCTAAAATTAGAATTTCGTTATTTTACATGAGAGAGCATACTGAGTTTGTGTATGTACTCCAAAACGGAGTAAAATAGGGCATTGCATATTTTTTCTGACAGATTATATTCAGAGAAATTTTGTTTTAACATTGGGGTGCCAAGGTAATATTTGGATTTTTTCGATTCAGGTAAAATTTGAATTTTTGTATTTTATCTGAGATTGCATATTGAGTTAGTTTGTATATGACAAAACAGAGTAAAAAATGGAATTGTATATTTTCTCTGACAGATTATATTCAGAGCAATTTTTCTTTTAACATTGCGGTCCCTATATAATTTTTAGATTTTTTTTGATACTCTTAAATATAGAATTTCTGTGTTTTATATGTGAGAGCATATGGAGTTGGTGTATATACTCCAACACACAGTACAATAAGGCATTGTATATTTTTTCTAACAGACTATATTCAGAGCCATTTTCTTTTAAATTTGGGATGCCTAGATATTATTAAATTTTTTTCAATTCACGTAAAATTATAATTTCAGTATTTTACCTAAGAGAGCATATGGAGTTGGTGTATATACAACAAAACCGAGTAGAATAGGGCATTGTATATTTTTTCTAACAGATTATAGTCAGAGCAGTTTTGCTTTTAACATTGGGGTGCCTAGATAATATTTAGATTTCTTTCGATTCGCTTAAATATAGAATTTCTGTATTTTACAAGAGAGCAAATGGGGTTGGTCTATATACTTCAAAACAGAGTAATATAGGGCATTGTATATTTTTTTGACAGATTATATTCAGAGCAATTTTGTTTTTAACATTGAAGTGCCTAGATAATATTTAGATTTTTTCGATTCGGGTAAAATTAGATTTTCAGTATTTTACATGAGAGAGCAAAGTGAGTTGGTTTATGTACTAAAAAACAAAGTAGAATAAGGCATTGTATATTTTATCTAACAGACTACATTCAGAGCTATTTTCCTTAACTTTGGGGCGCCTAGATATTATTTAGATATTTTTCGATTTGCGTAAAATTAGAATTTCAGTATTTTACAAGAGAGCATATTGAGTTGGTGTATATACTCCAAAACAGAGTAGAAAAGGTCATTGTATATTTTTTCTGACAGATTGTATTCAGAGCAATTTTGCTTTTAACATTGGGGTGCCTAAATAATATTTACATTTTTTCGATGCACGTAAAATTAGAGTTTCGTAATTTTACATGAGAGAGCATACTGAGTTGGTGTATATACTCCACAAAAGGGTAGAATAAGACATTGTATATGTTTTCTAACAGACTATATTCAGAGCCATTTTGTTTTAACTTTGGGGCACCTAGATATTATTTAGATTTCTTTCGATTCGTGGAAAATTAGAATTTCGGTATTTTACATGAGAGAGAATATTGAGTTAGTGTATACACTAGAAAACAGAGTAGAAAAGGGCATTGCATATTTTTTCTGACAGAATATATTCAGCACAATTTTGCTTTTAACATTGGGGTGCCTAGATAATATTTAGATTTTTTTCGATCCTCTTAAATATATAATTTCTGTATTTTACATGACAGAGCATATGGAGTTAGTATATATACTCCAAAACAGAGTAGAATAGGGCATTGTATATTTTTACTGACAGATTATATTCAGAGAAATTTTGTTTTTAACATTTGTGTGCCTAGATAATATTTCCATTATTTCGATTCGGGTAAAATTAGAATTTCTGTATTTTACATGAGAGAGCATACTGAGTTGGTGTATATACTCCAAAAAAGAGTAGAATAAGGCATTGTATATATTTTCTAACAGACTATATTCAGAGCCATTTTCTTTTAACTTTGGGGTGCCTAGATATTATTTAGATTTTTTGCGATTCACGTAAAATTTGAATTTCGGTATTTCACATGAAAGAGCATATTGAGTTGGTGTATATACTACAAAACACAGTAGAAAAGGGCATAGTATATTTGATCTGACAGATTATATTCAGAGCAATTTTGCTTTTAACATTGGGGTGCCTACATAATATTTGGAATTTTTTCGATTCGCTTTAATATAGAATTTCTGTATTTTACATGAGAGAGCATATGGAGTTGCTGTATATACTCAGAAGCAGAGAAAAATTGGGCATTGTATATTTTTTCTGACAGATTGTATTGATACCAATTTTGTTTTTAACATTGGGGTCCCTAGATAACATTTAGATTTTTTAGATTCACGTAAAATTTTAATTTCTTTATTTTATATGAGAGAGCATACTGAGTTTGTGTATATACTCCAAAAAAAAGTCGAATAAGGCAGTGTATATTTTTTCTAACAGACTATATACAGAGCCATTTTCTTTTACCTTTCGGGCGCCTAGATATTATTTAGAATTTTTTCGAGTCACGTAAAATTAGAATTTCCATATTTTACATGAGAGAGCATATTGAGTTGGTGTATATAAAGAAAACAAAGTAGAAAATGGCATTGTGTATTTTCTCTGACAGATTATATTCAGAGAAATTTTGCTTTTAACATTGGGGTGCCTAGATAATATTTAAATATTTTTCGATTCATTTAAATATAGAATTTCTGTATTTTACCTGAGAGAGCATATAAAGTTGGTGTGTATACTCCAAAACAAAGTAGAATAGTGTATTGTTTGTTTTTTCTGACCGATTGTATTGAGAGCAATTTTGTTTTTAACATTGGAATGCCTAGGTAATATTTAGATTTTCTTCATTTTGCTTAAATATAGAATTTCTGTATTTTACATTAAAGAGCATATGGAGTTGGTGCATATACTCCAAAACAGAGTAGAGTAGGGCATTGTATATTTTTTCTGACAGATTATATTCAGAGTAATTTTGTTTTTAACATTCTCTTGCCTAGATAATATTTAAATGTTTTCGTTTCGGGTAATATTAGAATTTCTGTATTTTACATTAGAGAGCATCCTGAGATGGTGTATATACTCTAAAACAGAGTAGAATAAGGCATTGTATATTTTTTCTAACAAACTATATTCAGAACCATTTTCTTTGAACTTTGGGGCGCCTAGATATTATTTAGATTTATTTCGATTCACGTAAAATTCAAATTTCGGTATTTTACATGAGAGAGAATATGGAGTTGATGTATATACTCCAAAACAGAGTAGAATAGGGCATTGTATATTTTTTCTGACAGATTATATTCAGAGCAATTTTGCTTTTAACATTGGGGTGCCTAGATAATATTTAGATTTTTTCGACTCGCTTAAATATAGAATTTCTGTATTTTACATAAGAGAGCATATGGTGTTGGTTTATATACTCCAAAAAAGAGTAGAATAGGGCATTGTATATTATTTCTGACAGTTTATATTTAAAGCAATTTTGATTTTAACATTGGGGTGCGTAGATAATATTTAGATTTATTCGATTCGCTTAAATATAGAATTTCTATATTTTACATTGGAGAGCATATGGAGTTGGTTTATATACTCCAAAACAGAGTAGAAAAGGGCACTGTATATTTTTTATGGCAGATTATATACAGAGCAATTTTGTTTTGAACATTGGGGTGCCTAGATAATATTGAGATTTTTATGATTCGGGTAAAATTAGAATTTCTGTATTTTACATGAGAGAGCATACTGAGTTTGTGTATATACTCCAAAACAGAGTAGAATAAGGCATTGTATATTTTTCTAACAGAGTATATTCAGAGCCAGTTTATTTTAACTTTGGGTCGCCTAGATATTATTTAGATTTTTTTTGATTTGCGTAAATTAGAATTTTGGTATTTTACATGAGAGAGCATATTCAGTTGGTGTATATACGGCAAAACAGTGTAGTAAATATCATTGTATATTTTTTCTGACAGATTACATTCAGAGAAATTTTGCTTTTAACATTGGGTTGCCTAGATAATATTTAGATTTTTTTCAATTCACTTAAAAATAGAATTTCTGTATTTTACTTGAGAGAGCATATGGAGATGGTGTATACACTCCAAAACAGAGTAATATAAGAAATCGTATATTTTTTATTACAGACTATATTCAGAGCCATTTTCTTTTAACTTTGGGGCGCCTAGATATTATTTAGATTTTTTTCGATTCATGTAAAATTAGAATTTCGGTATTTTACATGAGATAGCATACTGAGTTGGTGTATATACTCCAAAACAGAGTAGAATAGGGCATTGTATATTTTTTCTGACAGATTATATTAAGAGAAATTTTGCTTTTAACATTGGGGTGCCAAGATAATATTTAGAATTTTTTTGATTCGCTTAAATATAGAATTTCTGTATTTTACATGGAGAGCATATAGAGTTTATGTATATACTCCAAAACAGAGTAGAATAGGGCGTTGTATATTTTTTCTGACAGATTATATTCAGAGAAATTTTGTTTTTAACATTGGGGTGCCTAGATAATATTTAGATATTTATCGATTCACATAAAATTAGAATTTCGGTATTTTACATGAGAGAGCATACTGAGTTGGTTTATATACTTCAAAACAGAGTAGAATAAGGCATTGTATATTTTTCTAACAGACTATATTCAGAGGCATTTTCTTTTACGTTTGGGTCGCCTAGATATTATTTAGACTTTTTTTCGATTCACGTATATTAGAATTTCTGTATTTTACATGAGTAAAGAAATTCTGTATTTTACATATTGAGTTGGTGTATATACTGCAAAACACAGTAGTAAAGGGCATTGTATATTTTTTCTGAAAGATTATATTCAGAAAAATTTTTCTTGTAACATTGGGTTGCCTAGATAATATTTAGACTTTTTTCGATTCGCGTAAATATAGAATTTCTGTATTTTACTTGAGAGAGCATATCGAGTTGGTGTATATACTCCAAAACAGAGTAGAATAAGGAATTCTATATATTTTGTAACAGACTATATTCAGAGATATTTTCTTTTAACTTTGGGGCGCGTCGATATTATTTAGATTTTTTTCGATTCACGTAAAATTAGAATTTCGGTATTTTACATGAGAGAGCGTATTGAGTTGGTGTACGTACTACAAAACAGAGTAGAAGAAGGCATTGTATATTTTTTCTGAAAGATTATATTCAGAGCAATTTTGCTTTTAACATTGGGGTGCCTAGATAATATTTAGATTTTTTTCGATTCGCTCAAATATAGAATTTCTGTATTTTACATGAGAGAGCATATTGAGTTGGTGTAGATACTCCAAAACCGAGTAGAAAAGGGCATTGTATATTTTTTCTGACAGATTATATTCAGAGCAATTCTGTTTTTAACATTGGGGTACCTAGATTATACTTATATTTTCTTTGAATCGCTTAAATATAGAATTTTTGTATTTTACATGAGAGAGCATATGGAGTTGGTGTACCTTCTCCAAAGCAAAGTAGAATAGGGCATTGTATATTTTTTCTAAAAGATTATATTCAGAGCAATTTTGTTTTTAACATTGGGTTGCCTAGATAATATTTAGATTTTTTTGATTCGGGTAAAATTAGAATTTCTGTATTTTATATGAGAGAGCATATTGAGTTGGTGTACATATTACAAAACAGAGTAGAAAAGGGCATTGTATATCTTTTCTGACAGATTATATTCTTAGCAGTTTTGATTTTAACATTTTGGTGCCTAGATAATATTTAGATTTTTTTCGATTTGCTTAAATATCTGATTTCTGTATTTTATATGAGAGAGCATACTGAGTTGGTGTATATACTCCAAAACAGAGTAGAAAAGGGCATTGTGTATTTTTTCTGATACATTATATTCAGAGCAATTTTGCTTTTAACATTAGGGTGCCTAGATAATATTTAGATTTTTTTCGATTCGCTTAAATATAGAATTTCTGTATTTTACATGAGAGAGCATGTAGATTTGGTGTATATACTCAAAAACAGAGTAGAATTGGGCATTGTATATTTCCTCTTAAAGTTTATATCCAGAGCAATTTTGTTTTTAACATTGGGGTGCCTTGATAATATTTAGATTTTTTCGATTTGGGTAAAATTAGAATTTCTCTATTTTACACAAGAGAGCATATTGAGTTGGTGTATATACTCCAAAACATAGTAGAATAAGGCATTGTATATTTTTTATAACATACTATATTCAGAGCCATTTTGTTTTAACTTTGGGGCACCTAGATATTATTTAGATTTTTTTTGATTTGCTTAAATATAGAATTTCTGTATTTTTCATGAGAGAGCATGTAGAGTTGGTGTATATACTCCAAAATAGAGTAGAAAAGGGCATTGTATATTTTTTCTGAGAGTTCATATTCAGAGCAATTTTGCTTTTAACATTGGGGTGCCTAGATAATATTTAGATTTTTTTCGATTCGCTAAATATAGAATTTCTCTATTTTATATTAGAGAGCATATTGAGTTGGTGTATATACTCCAAAACAGAGTATAATAGGGCATTGGATATTTCTCCTGACAGATTATACTCAGAGCAATTTTGTTTTTAACATTGGGGTGCCTAGATAATATTTAGATTTTTTTCGATTCTCTTAAATATAGAATATTTGTATTTTACATGAGAGAGCAAATTGAGTTGGTGTATATACACCAAAACAAAGTAAAATAAGGCATTGTATATTTTTTATGACAGATTATATTCAGAGCAATTTTGTTTTTAACATTGGGGTGCCTAATTAATATTTAGATTTTTTTCGATTCGCTTAAATATAGTATTTCTGTATTTTACATGAGAGAGCATATGGAGTTGGTGTATATACTCCAAAACAGAGTAGAAAAGGGCATTGTATATTTTTTCTTACAAATTATATCCAGAGCGATTTTGTTTTTAACATTGGGGTGCCTAGATAATATTTAGATATTTTCGATTTGCTTAACGATAGAATTTCTGTATTTTAAATGAGAGAGCATATTGAGTTGGTGTACATACTCCAAAACATAGTAGAATAAGGCATTGTATATTTCTTCTAACAGACTATATTCACAGCCATTTTCTTTAACATTGGGGCGCCTAGATATTATTTAGATTTTTTTCGATTCACATAAAAGTAGAATTTCTGTATTTTACATGAGAGAGCATACTGAGTTGGTGTATATACTCCAAAACAAAGTAGACAAGGGCACTTTATATTTTGTGAGACAAACTATATTCATAGCAATTTTTCTATTAACATTGGGGTACCTAGATAATATTTAGAATTTTTTCGATTTGCTTAAATATAGAATTCCTGAATTTTAAATGAGAGACCATATGGAGTTGGTGTATATACTTCAAAACAGAGTAGAATAGGGCATTGTATATTTTTTCTGACAGATTATATTCAGAGCAATTTTGTTTTTATTATTCGGGCACCTAGATAATATTTAGATATTTTTCGATTCGCTTAAATATAGAATTTCTGTATTTTACATGAGAGAGCTTATGGAGTTGGTGTATATACTCCAAAACAGGGTAGAAAAAGGTATTGTATATTTTCTCTGACAAATTATATTCAGAGAAATTTTGTTTTTAACATTGGGGTGTCTAGAAAATATTTAAATTTTTTTGATTCGCTTAAATATAGAATTTCTGTATTTTACATGAGAGTGCATATGGAGTTGGTGTATATACTCCAAAATAAAATAGAATAAAGCATTCTATATTTTTTCTGACTATATTCAGAGACATTTTCGTTTAACTTTGGGATGCCTAGATATTATTTAGATTTATTTCGATTCGCGTAAAATTAGAATTTCGGTATTTTACATGAGAGAGCATATTGAGTTGGTGTATATACTCCAAAAGAAAGTAGAAAAGGGCATTGTATATTTTTTCTGACAGATTATATTCAGAGCAATTTGTTTTTAACAATGGTGTGCCTAGATAATATTTATATTTTTTCGATTCTGGTAAAATTTAATTTCTGTATTTTATATGAGAGAGCATACAGAGTTGTTGTATTTACTTTATAACAGAGTAGAATAAGGTATTGTATATTTTTTCTAACAGACTATATTCATACCCATTTTCTTTTAACTTTTGGACGCCTAGATATTATTTAGATTTTTTTCGATTCATGTAAAATTCGAATTTTGGTATTTTACATGAGAGAGCATATTGATTTGGTGTATATACTCCAAAGCAGAGTAGAAAAGGGCATTGTATTTTTTTTCTGACAGATTATATTAAGAGCAATTTTGATTTTAACTTTGGGGTGCCTAGATTATATTTAGATTTTCGTCGATTTGCATAAATATGGAATTTCTCTATTTTACATGAGAGTGCATATGGAGTTGGTGTATATAATTCAAAACAGAGTAGAATAAGGCATTGTATATTATTTCTGACAGATTATATTCAGAGCAATTTTGTTTTTAACATTGGGGTACCTAGATAATATTTAGATTTTTTTCGATTTGCTTAAATATAGAATTTTTTTATTTTACATGAGAGAGCATATGGAGTTGGTGTATATACTCCAGAACAGAGTAGAAAAGGGCATTGTATATTTCTTCTGGCAGATTATATTCAGAGCAATTTTGTTTTAAACATTGTGGTGCCTAGATAATATTTAGATTTTTTTCGATTCACCTAAATATAGAATTTCTGTATTTTACATTAGAGAGCAGGTAGAGTTGGTGTATATACTCAAAAACAGAGTAGAATAGGGCATTGTATATTTTTTCTGACAGTTTATATTCAGAGCAACTTTGCTTTTAACATTGTGGTGCCTAGATAATATTTAGATTTTTTCGATTCGGATAGAATTAGAATTTCAGTATTTTACACAAGAGAGCATGTAGAGTTGGTGTATATACTCCAAAACACAGTAGAATAAGGCATTGTATATTCTTTCTAACAGACTATATTCAGGGCCATTTTCTTTTAACATTGGGGCGCCTAGGTATTATTTAGATTTTTTTTGATTCACGTAAAATTAGAATTTCGGTATTTTACAGGAGAGAGCCTATGGAGTTGGTGTATATACTCCAAAACAGAATGGAAAAGGGCATTGTATGTTTTTTATGTAAGATTATATTCAGAGCAATTTTTCTTTTAACATTGGGGTGCCTAGATAATATTTAGATTTTTTTCCATTCACTTACATATAGAATTCCTGTATTTTACATGAGAGAGCATATGGAGTTGGTGTATATACTCCAGAAAAAAGTAAAATAGGGCATTGTATATATTTTCTGATAGATTATACTCAGAGCAATTTTGTTTTTAACATTGGGTTGCCTAGATAATATTTAGATTTTTTCGATTCGGGTAAAATTAAGGTTTCTGTTTTTTACATGAGAGAGCATATTGAGTTGGTGTATATACTACAAAACAAACTAGAAAAGGGCATTAATATTTTCTCTGACAGACTATATTCAGAGCAATTTTGCTTTTAACGTTGGGGTGCCTAGATAATATTTAGATTTTATTCGATACTCTTAAATATAGAATTTCTGTATTTTACATGAGAGAGCATATTGAATTGTTGTATATACTCGAAAACAGTGTATAATAGGGCATTGTATATTTTTTTCTGACAGACTATATTCAGAGCTATTTAGTTTTTAACATTGGGGTGCCTAGGTAATATTTAGATTTTTTCGATTCGGGTAAATTAGAATTTCGGTATTTTACATGAGAGAGCATACTGAGTTGGTGTATATACTCCAAAACAGAGTAGAATAAAGCATTGCGTATTTTTATTAACAGACTATGTTCAGAGCCAATTTTTTTTAACTTTGGGGTGCCTAGATATTATTTAGATTTTTTCAATTCACGTAATATTAAAATTTCGGTATTTTACATGAGAGAGCATATTGAGTTGGTGTATATACTTCAAAAGAGAGTAGTAAACTGCACTGTACATTTTTTCTGAGAGATTATATTCAGAGCAATTTTCCTTTTAACATGGGGTGCCTAGATAATATTTAGATTTTTTTCAATACACGTAAAATTAGAATTTCTGTATTTTACATGAGAGAGCATACTGAGTTGGTGTATATACTCCAAAACCGGGTAGAATAGGGCATTGTATATTTTTTCTAACAGATTATATTCAGAGCAATTGTGTTTTTAACATTGGGGTGCCTAGATTATATTTAGAATTATTCGATTCGGGTAAAATAAGAATTTCTGTATTTTACATGAGAGAGCATATTGATTTGGTGTATATACTACAAAACAGAATAGAAAAGGGCATTGTATATTTTTTCTGACAGATTATATTCAGAGCAATTTTGCTGTTATTGTTGTGGTGCCTAGATAATGTTTAGATTTTTTTCGATTCGCTTAAATATAGAAAGTCTGTATTTTACATGAGAGAGCATATGGAGTTGGAGTATATACTCCAAAACAGAGTAGAATAGGGCATTGTATATTTTTTCTGACAGATAATATTCAGAGCAATTTTGTTTTTAACATTGTGGTGCCTAGATAATATTTAGATTTTTTTCGATTTGCTTAAATATAGAATTTTTTATTTTACATGAGAGAGCATATGCAGTTGGTGAATATACATGATAACAGAGTAGAACAGGGCATTGTATATTTTTTCTGACAGATTATATTCAGAGAAATTTTGCTTTTAACATTGGGGTGCCTAGATAATATTTAGATTCTTTTCGATTCTCGTAAAATTAGAATTTCGTTATTTTACATGAGAGAGCATATTGTATTGGTGTATATACTCCAAAACAGAATAGAATAAAGCATTGTATATTTTTCTAATAGACTATATTCATAGCTATTTTCTTTTAAATTTGGGGTGCCTAGATATTATTTAGATTTTTTTCGATTCGCGTAAAATTAGAGTTTCGGTACTTTACATGAGGGAGCATATTGAGTTGGTGTATATGCTACAAAACAGAGTAGAAAATGGCATTGTATAATCTTTTTGACAGATTATATTCAGAGCAATTTTGGTTTTAAAATTGGGGTGTGTAGATAATATTTAGATTTTTTTCGATTCGCTTAAATATAGAATTTCTGCATTTTACATGAGAGAGCATATTGTGTTGGTGTATATACTCCAAAACAGAGTAGAATAGGGCATTGTATATTTTTTCTGACAGATTATATTCAGAGCAGTTTTTTTAACACTGAAGTACCTAGATTATATTTAGATTTTTTCAATTCAGTGAAAATTAGAATTTCTATATTTTACCTGAGAGAGCATACTGAGTTGGTGTATATACTCCGAAACATAGTAGGATAAGTAATTGTATATTTGTTCCAACAGATTATATTCAGAGCCATTTTGCTTTTAACGTTGGGGTGCCAAGATAATATTTAGATTTTTTTCGATTCACGTAAAATTAGAATTTCGGTATTTTCCATGAGAGAGCATACTGAGTTGGTGTATATACTCCAAAACAGTGTACAATACGGCACTGTATATTTTTATGACAGATTATATTCCGAGGAGTTTTGTTTTTAACATTGGGCTGCCTAGATAATATTTAGATTTTTCGATTCGGGTAAAATTTCAATTTCTGTATTTTACATGAGAGAGCATATGGAGTTGGTGTATATACTCCAAAACAGAGTAGAGTAGGGCAGTGTATATTTTTTCTGACAGATTATATTCAGAGCAATTTTGTTTTCAACACTGACGTCCTTAGATAATATTTCTTTTTTTTTCATTCACGTAAAACTATTTTTTCGGTATTTTACCTCAGAGAGCATACTCAGTTGGGGTATATACTCCAAAATAAAGTAGAATAAGGCATTGTATATTTTGTCTAACAGACTATATTCAGAGCCGTTTTCTTTTACTTTTGAGGCACCTAGATCTCATTTAGATTTTTTCGATTCTGGTAAAATTAGAATTTGTGTATTTTACATGAGAGACCATATTAATTTGGTGTATGTACTACAAAACAGAGTCGAAAAAGGCATTGTATATTTTTTCTGACAGATTATATTCAGAGCAATTTTGATTTTAACATTGGGGTTTCTAGATAATATTTACATTTTTTTCGATTCGCTTTAATATAGAATTTCTGTATTTTACATGAGAGAGCATATGGAGTTGGTGTATACACTCCAAAACAGAGTAGAATAGGGCATTGTATATTTATTCTGAGAGATTATATTCATAGCAATATTTCTTTTAACATTGGGGTG
The DNA here is from genome assembly GCF_049354715.1 of Callithrix jacchus. NCBI lineage: Eukaryota > Metazoa > Chordata > Mammalia > Primates > Cebidae > Callithrix > Callithrix jacchus. The sequence continues at coordinate 136,514 of NC_133522.1, read as the reverse complement.
CCTAGATAATATTTAGATATTTTTCGATTTGCTTAAATATAAAACATTTGTATTTTACAAGAGAGAGCATACTGAGTTGGTGTATATACTCCAAAACAGAGTAGAATAAGGCATTGTATATTTTTTTCTAACACACTTTATTCAGAGCCATTTTCTTTTAAATTTCGGGCGCCTAGATATTATTTAGATTTTGTTCGATTCGCGTAAAATTAGAATTTCCGTATTTTACATGAGAGAGCATATTGAGTTTGTGTATATACTTTAAAAAAAAGTAGAAATGTGCATTATATATTTTTTGTTTCAGAGTATATTTAGAGCAATTTTACTTTTAACCTTGCGGTGCCTAGATAATATTTAGATTTTTTTTTGATTCACGTAAAATTAGTATTTCGTTATTTCACATGAGAGAGCATACTGAGTTGGTGTATATACTCCAAAACAGAGTAGAATAGGGCATTGTATATTTTTTGTGATAGATTATATTCAGAGCAATTTTGCTTTGAAGAGTGGGGTTCCTTGATATTATTTAGATTTTTTTTGGATTTGAGAAAATTTAGAATTTGGGTATTTTACATGAGAGAACATATTGAGTTTGTGTTTATACAACAAAACAGAGTAAAAAAGGGCATTGTATATTTTACCTGACAGATAATATTCAGAGCAATTTTGCTTTTAACATTGTGGGGCCTAGATAATATTTAGATTTTTTCCGATTCAGTAAAATATTGAATTTCTGAATTTTACATGAGAGAGCATATGGAGTTAGTGTATATACTCCAAAACAGAGTAGAATAGGTCATTGTATATTTTTTCTGATAGATTATATTCAGAGAAATTTTGTTTATAACATTGGGTGCCTAGATAATATTTAGATTTTTTTCGATTCGGGTAAAACTATAATTTCTGTATTTTACATGAGAGAGCGTACTGAGTTGGTGTATATACTTCAAAAGGGAGTAGAATAAGGCATTGTATATTTTTTCTAACAAACTATATTCAGAGGCATTTTCTTTTTACTTTGGAGCGCCTAGATATTATTTAGATTTTTTTTGATTCGCTTAAATAAAAAATTTCTGTATTTTACATGAGAGAGCATATGGATTTGGTGTATATACTCCAAAACAGAGTAGAATAGAACATTGTATATTTCTTCTGACCGATTATATTCACAGCAACTTTGCTTTTAACATTGGGTTGGCTAGATAATATTTATATTTTTTTCGATTAACGTAAAATTAGAATTTCTGTATTTTACATGAGAGAGCATACTGAGTTGGTGTATATACTCCATAAGAGAGTAGAATAAGGCATTGTATATTTTTTCTAACAGACTATATCCAGAGCCATTTTCTTTTAACTTTAGGGTGCCTAGATATTATTTAGTTTTTTTTCGATTCGCGTAAAATTAGAATTTCGGTATTTTACATGAGAGAGCCTACTGAGTCTGTGTATATACTCGAAAACAGAGTAGAATAGGGCATTGTATATTTTTTCTGACAGATTATATTCAGAGCAATTTTTTTTAAACATTGGAGTGCCTAGATAATATTTAGGGTTTTTTTCGATTCACTTAAATATAGAATTTCTGTATTTTACATGAGAGGGCATATGGAGTTGGTGTTTATACTCCAAAATTGAGTAGAATAGGGCATTGTATATTTTTTCTGACAGATTATACTCAGAGCAATTTTGTTTTTAACATTGGGGTGCCGAGATAATATTTAAATTTTTTTGATTCGGGTAAAAGTAGAATTTCTCTATTTTACATGAGAGATCATTCTGAGTTGGTGTATATACTCCATAACAGAGTAGAAAACGCATTGTATATTTTTTCTAACAGATTATATTCAGAGACTTTTTCTTTTAACTCTGGGTCGCCTAGATATTATTTAGATTTTTTTTGATTCATGTAAAATTAGAATTTCGGTATTTTACATGAGAGAGCATATTGAGTTTGTGTATATACTACAAAACAGAGTAGAAAAGGGCATTGTATATTTTTTCTGACAGATTATTTTCACAGAAATTTTGCTTTTAACATGGTGGTGCCTAGATGATATTTAGATTTTCTTCAATTTGCTTAAATATAGAATTTCTGCATTTTACATGAGAGAGCATATGGAGTTGGTGTATATACTCCATAAAAAAGTAAAATAGGGCATTGTATATATTTTCTGACAGATTATACTCAGAGCAATTTTGTTTTTAACATTGGGGTGCCTAGATAATATTTAGATTTTTTCGATTCGGGTAAAATTAGAATTTCTGTATTTTACATGGGAGAGCATACTGAGTTGGTGTATATACTCCAAAACAGAGTAGAATAAGGCATTTTATATATTTTTTAACAGACAATAGTCAGAGCCATTTTCTTTTAACTTTGGAGAGCCTAGATATTAAATAGACTTTCTTGGATTCGCATAAAATTAGAAATTCGGTATTTTACATGAGATAGAATATTGAGTTGGTGTATATACTCCAAAACAGAGTTGAAAAGGGCATTGTTTATTTTTTATGACAGATTATATTCAGAGCAATTTTGCTTTTATTATTGGGGTGCCTAGATGATATTAAAATTTTTTTCGATTCGCGTAAAATTAGAATTTCAGTATTTTACATGAGAGAGCACATGGAGTTGGTTTATATACTCCAAATAGGGTTAGACTAGGGCATTGTATATTTTTTTGACAGACTATATTCAGAGCAATTTTGCTTTTAACATTGGGGTACCTAGATATTATTTAGATTTTTTTCTATTTGCTTAAATATAGTATTTCTGTATTTTACATGAGAGAGCATATGGAGTTGGTGTATATACTCCAAAACAGAGTAGAATAGGGCATTGTATATTTTTTCTGACAGACTATATTTAGAGCTATTTTCTTTTAACTTTGGGGCGCCTAGATATTATTTAGATTTTTTTTGATTGGCGTAAAATTAGAATTTTGGTATTTTACATGAGAGAGCATATTGAGTTGCTGTATATACTAAAAAACAGAGTAGAAAAGGGCATTGTGTATTTTCTCTTACAGATTATATTGAGAGCAATTTGGTTTTAACATAGGGGTGCCTAGATAATATTTAGATTTTTTTCGATTCACGTAAAATTAGAATTTTGGTATTTTACATGAGAGAGCATACTGAGTTGGTGTATATACTCCAAAACAAAGTAGAAAAAGGCATTGTATATTTTTTCTAACAGACTGTATTCAGAGCCATTTTCTTTTAACTTTGGGGTGCATAGATATTATTTAGATTTTTTTCGATTCTCGTAAAATTAGAATTTCGGTATTTCACATGAGAGAGCATACTGTGTTGGTGTATGTACTCCAAAATAGAGTAGAATAAGGCATTGTTTATTTTTAGTAACAGACTATAGTCAGAGCCATTTTCTTTTAACTTTGGGGCGCATAGATATTATTTAGATTTTATTGATTCACGTAAATTTAGAATTTAGATATTTTACATGAGAGAGCATATTGAGTTGGTGTATATACTCCAGAATAGAGTAGAATAGGGCATTGTATAGTTTTTATGACAGATTACATTCAGAGCAATTTTGCTTTTAACATTGTGGTGCCTAGATAATATTTAGGTTTTTTTTCGATTCACCTAAATATAGAATTTCTGTATTTTACATGACAAAGCATATGGAGTTGGTGTATGTACTTCAAAAAAGAGTAGAATAGGGCATTGTATATTTATTCTAACAGATTATATTCAGAGCAATTTTGTTTTTAGCATTGGGGTGCCTACATAATATTTAGATATTTTCAATTTGGGTAAAATTTGAATTTCTGTATTTTATATGAGAGAGCAAACTGTGTTGGTATATATACTCCAAAACAGAGTAGAATAGGGCATTGTATATTTTTTTTAACAGACTATATTCAGCGCCATTTTCTTTTATTTTTGGGGCACCTAGATATTATTTAGATTTTCTTCGATTCACGTAAAATTAGAATTTCGTTATTTTACATGAAAAATCATAGAGAGTTGAGTTGGTGTATATAATACAAAACAGAATAGGGCATTGTATATTTTTTCTGACAGATTATATTCAGAGAAATTTTGTTTTTAACATTGGGGTGCCTAGATAATATTTAGATTTTTTCGATTTGGGTAAAATTAGAATTTCTGTATTTTACATGAGGGAGCATACTGAGTTGGTGTATACACTCCATAACAGAGTAGAATAAAACATTGTATATTTTTTCTAACAGACTATATTTAGAGCCATTTTCTTTTATCTTTGGTGCGCCTAGATATTAATTATATTTTCTTCGATTCGCGTAAACTTAGAATTTCTGTATTTTACATGAGAGAGCACATTGAGTTGGTGTATATACTCCAAAACAGAGTAGAATACGGCATTGTATATTTTCTCTGACAGAATATATTAAGAGAAATCCTGTTTTTAACATTGGGAAGCCTAGATAATATTTAGATTTTTTCGATTCGGGTAAAATTAGAATTTTTGTATTTTACATTAGAGAGCATATTCAGTTGAGATTGTGTATATATTACAAAACAGAGAATAGGGCATTGTATATTTTCTCTGACAGATTATACTCAGAGCAATTTTCTTCTTAACATTGGGGTGCCTAGATTATATTTAAGTATTTTCGATTTGGGTAAAATTAGAATATCTGTATTTTAAATGAGAGAGGATACTGAGTTAGTGTATATACTCCAAAACAAAGTAGAATAAGGCATTGTATATGTTTTCTAACAGACTATATTCATAGCCATTTTCTTTTAAATTTGGGGCACCAAGATATTATTTACATTTTTTTGGATTCGCGTAAAATTAGAATTTCGGTATTTTACATGAGAGAGCATGCTGTGTTGGTGTATATACTCCAAAACAGAGTAGAATAACGCATTATATATTTTTTCTAACAGACTATATTCAGAGACGTTTTTTTAACTTTCGGTGGCCTAGATATTATTTAGATTTTTTTTGATTCGTGTAAAATTTGAATTTCTGTATTTTACATGAGAGAGCGAATTGAGTTGGTGTATATAGTACAAAAGAGAGTAGAAAAGGTCATTGTATATTTTTTTATCACAGATTATATTCAGAGCAGTTTTTTTTTAACGTTGGAGAGCCTACATAATATTTATATTTTTTCGATTCGGGTAAAATTAGAATTTCTGTATTTTACATGAGAGAGCATACTGAGTTGATATATATAGTCCAAAACAGAGTAGAATAAGGCACTGTATATGTTTTCTAACAGACTATATTCAGAGGCATTTTCTTTTAACTTTGGTGAGCCTTGATATTATTAGATTTAATTCGATTCGTGTAAAATTAGAATTTCGTTATTTTACATGAGAGAGCATATTCAGTTCGTGTATATACTAAAAAAGAGAGTAGAAAAGGGCATTGTTTATTTTTTCTCACAGGTTATATTAAGAGCAATTTTGCTTTTAACATTGGGGAGCTTAGATAATATTTATATTTTTCGATTCGGGTAAAATTTGAATTTCTGTATTTTACATGAGAGAGCATATTGAGTTGGTGTATATACTCCAAAACAGAGAAGAACAGGGCCTTGTATATTTTTTCTGACAGACTATATTCAGGGCCAATTTGCTTTAACATTGGGGTGCCTAGATAATATTTAGATTTTTTTCGATTCACGTAAAATTAGAATTTCTGTATTTTACATGAGAGAGCATACTGAGTTGGTGTATATTCTCCCAAACAGAGTAGAATAAGGCATTGTATATTTTTTCTAACAGACTATATTCAGAGCCATTTTCTTTTTACTTTCGGGCGCCTAGATAATATTTAGAATTTTTTCGATTCGCGTAAATTTAGAATTTCGGTATTTTACATGAGAGAGTGTATTGAGTGGGTGTATATATTTTAAAACAGAGTAGAAAAGGGCATTGTATATTTTTTCTGACAGATTATATTCAGAGCATATTTTTTATTAACATTGGGGTGCCTAGATGATATTTAGATTTTTTTCGAATTCTTAAATATAGAATTTCTGTATTTTACATGAGAGAGCATACTGAGTTGGTGTATATACTCCAAAACAGAGTAGAATAGGGCATTGTATATTTTTTCTGACAGACTATATTTAGAGCTATTTTCTTTTAACTTTGGGGTGCCTAGATAGTATTTAGATTTTTTTCGGTTCACGTAAATGTAGAATTTTGGTGTTTTACAAGAGAGAGCATACTGAGTTGGTGTATATACTCCAAAACAGAGTAGAATAAGGCATTGTATATTTTTTGTGACAGATTATATTCAGAGCATTTTGGTTTTTAACATTGGGGTGCCTAGACAATATTTAGATTTTTTCAATTCGAGTAAAATTAGAATTTCTTTATTTTACATGAGAGAGCATATGGAGTTGGTGTATACATTCCAAAAAATAGTAGAATAGGGCATTGTATATTTTTTCTGACAGATTATATTCAGAGCAATTTTGTTTTTAACATTGTGGTGACTAGATAATATTTAGATTTTTTCGATTCGGGTAAAATTTGAATTTCTGTATTTTAAATGAGAGAGCATATGGAGTTGGTGTATATGCTGCAAAATAAAGTATAATACGGCATTGTATATTTTGTCTGACAGATTATATTCAGAGCAATTTTGTTTTTAGCATTGGGGTGCCTAGATAATATTTAAATATTGTCGATTGGGGTAAAATTATAATTTCTGTATTTTATATGAGAGAGCATACTGAGTTTGTGTATATACTCCAAAACAGCGTAGAATAAGGCATTGTATATTTTTTCTATCAGACTATATTCAGAGCCATTTTATTTTACCTTTGGGGCTCCTAGATATTATTTAGATTTTTTTTGATTCGCGTAAAATTTGAATTTCGGTATTTTACATTAGAGAGCATACAGAGTTTGTGTATATACTCCAAAACAGAGTAGAATAAGTCATTGTATATTTATTATAACAAACTACATTCAGAGCTATTGTCTTTTAACTTTGGGGTGACTAGATATTATTTAGATTTTCTTCGATTCGCGTAAAATTAAAATTTCATTATTTTACATGAGAGAGCATATTGAGTTGGTGTATATACTACAAAACACAGTAGAAAAGGGCATTGTATATATTTTCTGACAGATTATATTCAGAGCAATTATGTTTTTAACATTTTGGTGCCTAGATAATATTAAAATTTTTTTGATTCACGTAAAATTTGAATTTCGGTATTTTACATGATAGAGCACACTGAGTTGGTGTATATACTCCAAAACGAAGTAGAATAACGCATTGTATATTTTTTCTAACAGACTATATTCACAGCCATTTTTTTTTAATTTGGGGAGCCTAGATATTATTTAGATTTTTTTTGATTCGCGTAAAATTAGAATTTTGGTATTTTACATCTGAGAGCAAACTGAGTTGGTGTATATACTCCAAAACAGAGTAGAATAAGGCATTGCATATTTTTCTAACAGACTATATTCAGAGACATTTTCTTTTAACTTTAGGGCGCCTAGTTATTATTTAGAGTTTTTTCTATTCGTGTAAAATTAGAATTTCGGTATTTTACATGAGAGAGCATATTGAGTTGGTTTATATACTTCAAAACAGAGTAGAAAAAGGCATTGTATATTTTTTCTGACAGATTATATTCAGAGCAATTTTATTTTTAACATTGAGGTGCCTAGATAATGTTTAGATTTTTTCGATTCGGGTAAAATTAGAATTCCTGTATTTTACATGAGAGAGCATACTGAGTTGGTGTATATACTCCAAAACGGAGTAGAATTAGGCATTGTATGTTTTCATAACAAACAGACTATATTTAGAGCCATTTTCTTTTAACTTTCGGGCGCTTAGATATTTAGATTTTTTTCCATTCTCGTAAAATTAGAATTTCGGTATTTTACATGAGAGAGCATATTGAGTTGGTGTATACACTCCAAAACAGAGTAGAAAAGGGCATTGTATATTTTTTCTGACAGAATATATTCAGAGCAATTTTGCTTTTAACATTGTAGTGCCTAGATAATATTTAGATTTTTATCGATTTATGTAAAATTTGAATTTCGGTATTTTACATGAGAGAGCATACTGAGTTCGTGTATATACTCCAAAACAGAGTTGAATAGTGCCTTGTATATTTTTTCTAACAGAATATATTCAGATAAATTTTGTTTTTAACACTGGGGGGCCTAGATAATATTTAGATACTTTGAATTCTGGTAAAATTAGAATTTTTGTATTTTATATGAGAGAGCATATTGTGTTGAGATTGTGTATATACTACAAAACAGAGAGTAGGGCATTGCATATTTTTTCTGACAGATTATACTCAGAGCAATTTTGTTTTTAACATTGGGGTGCCTAGATAATATTTAAGTATTTTCGATTTGGGTAAAATTAGAATTTCTGTATTTTACATGAGAGAGGATACTGAGTTAGTGTATATACTCCAAAACAAAGTAGAATTAGGCATTGTATATGTTTTCTAACAGATTATATTCAGAGCCATTTTCTTTTAAATTTGGGGCACCAAGATATTATTTACATTTTTTTCGATTCACGTAAAATTAGAATTTCGGTATTTTACATGAGAGAGCATGCTGAGTTGGTGTATATACTCCAAAACAAAATAGAATAAGGCATTGTATATTTTTTCTAACAGACTATATGCAGAGCCATTTTCTATTAACTTTGGGGCATCTAGATATTATTTAGATTTTTTTTGATTCGTGTAAAATTTGAATTTCGTTATTTAACATGAGAGAGCGTATTGAGTTGGTGTATATTCTACAAAACAGAGTAGAAAAGGGCATTGTATATTTTTCATGACAGATGATATTCAGAGCAATTTTGCCTTAAACATTGGGGTGCCTAGATAATATTCTGATTTTTTTCGATTCACTTAAATATAGAATTTCTGTATTTTACGTTAGAGAGCATATGGAGTTGGTTTATATACTCCAAAACAGAGTAGAATAAAACATTGTATATTTTTTATGACAGATTATATTCAGAGCAATTCTTCTTTTAACACTGGGGTGCCTAGATAATATTTAGATTTTTTTCAATTTGCATAAAATTAGAATTTCGGTATTTTACATGAGCGAGCATATTAAATTTGTGTATATACTCCAAAACAGGGTCGAAAATTGCATGGTATATTTTTTCTGACAGATGATAAAGAGAGCAATTTTGCTTTTAACATTGGGGTGCCTAGATATTATTTAGATTTTTTTCGATTAGTGTAGAATTAGAATTTCGGTATTTTACATGATAGAGCATATTGAATTGATGTATATACTGCAAAACAGAGTAGAATAAGGCATTGTATATTTTCACTAACAGACTATATTCAGAGCCATTTTCTTTTAACTTTGGGGTGCCTAGATATTATTTAGATTTTTTTTGATTCACGTAAAATTAGAATTTCTGTATTTTACATGAGAGAGGATATTGAGGTGGTGTATATACTCCAAAACAGAGTAGAAAAGGGCATTGTATATTTTTTCTGACAGATTATATTCAGAGCAATTTTGCTTTTAACATTGGGGTGCCTAGATAATATTTAGATTTTTTCGATTGGCGTAAAATTTGAATTTCTGTATTTTACATGAGAGAGCATACTGAGTTGATGTATATACTGCAAAACAGAGTACAATAAGGCATTGTATATTTTTTCTAACAGACTATATTGAGAGCCATTTTCTTTTAACTTTGGGGCACCTGGATATTATTTAGATTATTTTCGATTCACGTAAAATTAGAATTTCGGTATTTTACATGAGAGAGCATACTGAGTTGGTCTATATACTGAACAACAGTAGAATAGGGCATGGTGTATTTTTTCTGACAGATTATTTTTATAGCAATTTTTTTTTAACATTGGGGTGCCTAGATAATATTCAGATTTTTTTGGTTTTACGTAAATTTAGAATTTCTGTATTTTACATGAGAGAGCATACTGAGTTGGTTAATATACTCCAAAAGAGAGTAGAATAGTGAATTGTATATTTTCTCTGACAGATTATATTCAGAGCAATATTGTTGTTAACATTAAAGTGCCAAGATAATATTTAGATTTTTTCGATACGGGTAAAATTAGAATTTCTGTGTTTTACATGAGAGAGCATATTTAGTTGGTGTATATACTCCAAAATAGAGTAGAAAAGGGCATTGTATATTTTTCTGATGGATTATATTCAGAGCAATTTTGTTTTTAACATTGCGGTGCCTGGATAATATTTAGATTTATTTCGATTCATGTAAAATTACAATTTCGGTATTTTACATGAGTTGGTGTATATACTCCAAAACAGAGTAGAATAATGCATTGTATATTTCTTCTAACAGACTGTATTCAGAGTTATATTCTTTTAACTTTGGGGCACCTAGATATTATTTAGATTTTTTTCGATTCAAGTAAAATTAGAATTTTTGTATTTTACATGAGAGAGCATATGGAGTTGGTGTATATACTCCAAAACAGAGTAGAATAGGGAATTGAATATTTTCTCTGACAGATTATATTCAGAGCAATTTTGCTTTTAACATTGGGGTGGCTAGATAATATTTAGATTTTTCTCGATTCACATAAAATTAGAATTTCTGTATTTTACATGAGAGAGAATACTGAGTTGGTGTATATACTCGAAAACAGAGTAGAATAGAAATTTGTATATTTTTCCTGACAGATTATATTCACAGAAATTTTTTTATTAACATTGGGGTGCCTAGATAATATTTAGATTTTTTCGATTGGGGTAAAATTAGAATTTCGTTATTTTACATGAGAGAGTATACTGAGTTTTTGTATATACTCCAAAACAGAGTAGAATAAGGCATTGTATATTTCTTCTAACAGCCTATATTCAGAGCCATTTTCCTTTAACTTTGTGGCGTCTAGATATTTAGATTTTTTTTTGATTCACGTCAAATTAGAATTTCGGTGTTTTACCTGAGAGAGCATATTGAGTTGGTGTATATACTACAAAAGAGAGTAGAAAAGGGCATTGTATATTCTTTCTGACAGATTATATACACAGCAATTTTGCTTTTAACATTGGGTTGCCTAGATAATATTTAGATTTTTTCTATTCACGTAAATTTAGAATTTCGGTATTTTACATGAGAGAGCATACTAATTTGGTGTATATACTCCAAAACATAGTAGAATAAAACATTTTATATTTCATCTAACCGACTATATTCAGAGCCATTTCTATTAAGTTTGGGGTGCATAGATATTATTTAGATTTTTTTCTATTTGCTTAAATATAGAATTTCTGTATTTTACATGAGGGAGCATATGGAGTTGGTGTATATACTCCAAAACAGAGTAGAATAGGGCATTGTATATTTTTTCTGTCAGATTATATTCAGAGAAATTCTGTTTTTAACTTTTGGGTGCCTAGATAATATTTAGAATTTTTCGATTGGCGTAAAATTTGAATTTCTGTATTTTACATGAGAAACCATACTGAGTTGGTGTATATACTCCAAAACAGGGTAGAATAAGGCATTGTATATTTTCTCTAACAGACTATATTTAGAGCTATTTTCTTTTAACTTTGGTGTGCCTTGATATTATTTAGATTTTTTTTAATTCACATAGAATTAAAATTTCGGTATTTTACATGAGAGAGAATATTGAGTTATTGTATATACTACAAAACAGAGTAGAATAGAGCATTGTATATTTTTTCGGACAGATTATATTCAGGGCAATTTTGCTTATAACATTGGGGTGCCTAGATAATATTTAGACTATTTCGATTCGCGTAAATATAGAATTTCCGTATTTTACATAATAGAGTATATGGTGTTGGTGTATATAATCCAAAACAGAGTAGAATAGGGCATTGTATATTTTTTCTGACATATTATAATCAGAGTAATTTTGTTTTTAACATTGGGGTTCCTAGATAATATTTAGATTTCTTCGATTCGAGTAAAATTAGAATTTCTGTATTTCACATGAGAGAGCATATTGAGTTGGTGTATATACTACAAAACAGAATAGAAAAGGGCATTGTATATTTTTTCTGACAGATTATATTCAGAGCAATTTTGCTTTTAACACTGGGGTGCCTAGATAATATTTAGATTTTTTTCGATGTGCTTAAATATAGAATTTCTGTATTTTACATGAGAGAGCATATGGAGTTGGTGTATATATCCCAAAACAGAGTAGAATAGGTCATTGTATATTTTCTCTGACAGATTATATCCAGAGCAATTTTGTTTTTAACATTGGGGTGCCTAGATAATATTTTGATTTTTTTGATTCACGTAAAATTAGAAATTTTGTATTTTACATGAGAGAGCATACTGAGTTGGTGTATATACTCCAAAACAGAGTAGAATAAGGCATTGTTTAGTTTTTCTAACAGACTATATTCAGAGCCATTTTCTTTTAACTTTGGGGCGCCTAGATAATATTTAGATTTTTTTCGATTCACTTAAATATAGAATTTCTGTATTTTACATGAGAGAACATATGAAGTTGGTGTATATACTCCAATAAAAAGTAGAATAGGGCATTGAATATTTTTTCTGACAGATTATATTCAGAAGAATTTTTTTATTAACATTGTGGTGCCTAGATAATATTCAGATTTTTCTCGATTCGCTTAAATACAGAATTTCTGTATTTTACATGAGATTGCATATGGAGTTGATGTATAAACTCCAAAACAGAGTAGAATAGGGCATTGTATATTATTTCTGACAGATTACATTCAGAGCAATTTTGCTTTTAACATTGGTGTGCCTACATAATATTTAGATTTTTTTCGATTCACGTAATTTGGAATTTCGGTATTTTACATGAGAGAGCATACTGAGTTGGTGTATATACTCAAAAACAGAGTAGAATAAGGCATTGTATATTTTTTCTAACAGACTATATTCAGAGCCATTTTCTTTTAACTTTGGGGCGCCTCGATATTATTTACATATTTTTCAATTCGCGTAAAATTAGAAAACCGGTATTTTACATGAGAGAGCATATTGAGTTGGTGTATATACTCTAAAACAAGATAGAAGAGGGCATTGTATATTCTTTCTGACAGACCATATTAAGAGCAAATTTGCTTTTAACTTTGGGGTGCCTAGATAATATTTAGAGTTTTTTTGATTCACGTAAATTTATTTCAGTATTTTACATGAGAGAGCATACTGAGTTGGTGTATTTACTCCAAAACAGAGGAGAATAAGGCATTGTATATTTTTTCTAACAGACTATATTTAGAGCCATTTTCTTTTAACTTTGGGGTGCCTAGATATTATTTAGATTTTTTTGCATTCGCCTAAAATTTGAATTTCGGTATTTTATATGAGAGAGCATATTGAGTAGGTGTATATACTCCAAAACAGAGTAGAAAAGGGTGTTGTATATTTTCTTCAAAAGATTATATTCAGATCCATTTTACTTTTAACACTGCAATGCCTAGATAATATTTAGATGTTTTTCGATTCGCTTAAATATAGAATTTCTGTATTTTACAATAGAGAGCAGAGTGAGATGGTGTATATACTCCAAAATGGCATAGAATAGGGCATTGTATATTTTTTCTGAAAGATTATATTAAGAGGAATTTTGTTATTAACATTGTGGTGCCTAGATAATATTTAGATTTCTTTAGATTCACGTAAAATTAGAATTTTGGTATTTTACATGAGAGAGCATAATGAACTGGTGTATATATTCCAAAACAGAGTAAAATAAGGAATTGTATATTTTTCAAACAGACTATATTCAGAGCAATTTTCTTTTAAATTTGGGGTGCCTAGATATTACTTAGATTATTTTCAATTCACGTAAAATTAGAATTTTGGTATTTTACATGAGAGAGAATATTGAGTTAGTGTATATACTACAAAATAATAGAAAAGGGCATTGTACATTTTTTCTGACAGATTATATTAAGAGCAATTTTGCTATTAACATTTAAGTGCCTAAATAATATTTAGATTTTTTTTGATTCACTTAAAATTAGAATTTCGGTATTTTACATGAGAGAGCATACTGAGTTGGTGTATATACTACAAAACAGAGTAGAATAAGGCATTGTATATTTTTTCACACAGACTATATTCAGAGCTAATTTCTTTTAATTTTGGGGCGCCTAGATATCATTTAAATTTTTTTCGATTCGTGAAAAATTAAAATTTCGTTATTTTACTTGAGAGAGCATATTGAGTTCGCGTATATACTACAAAACAGAGTAGAAGAGGGCATTGTATTTTTTTTCTGACTGATTATATTCACAGCAATTTTGCTATTACCATTCGGGTGCTAGATAATATTTAAATTTTTTTCGATTCACGTAAAATTATAATTTCTGTATTTTACATTAGAGTGCATAATGAGTTGGAGTATATACTCCAAAACAGAGTAGAATAAGGCATTGTATATTTTTCCTAACAGACAATATTCAGAACCATTTTCATTTAACTTTGGGGCACCTAGATATTACTTTGATTTATTTCGATTCATGTAAAATTAGAATTTCCCTATTTTACATGAGAGAGCATATTGAGTTGGTATATATACTACAAAACAGAATAGAAAAGGGCATTGGATTTTTTTTCTGACAGATTATATTCAGAGCAATTTTGCTTTTAGCATTGGGGTCCCTAGATAATATTTAGATTTTTTTCGATTCGCTTAAACATAGAATTTCTGTATTTTACATGAGAGAGCATATGCAGTTGGTGTAGATACTAAAAAACAGAGTAGAATATGTAATTGTATATTTTTTCTGACAGATTATACTCAGAGCAATTTTGTTTTTAACATTGTGGTGCCTAGATAATATTTAGATTTCTTTAGATTCACGTAAAATTAGAATTTCGGTATTTTACATGAGGGAGCACACTGAGTTTGTGTATATACTCCAAAACCTAGTAGAAAAAGGCATTGTATATTTTTTCTAACTGACTATATTTAGAGCCATTTTAATTTAGCATTTGTGGACCTAGATATTATTTAGGTTATTTTCGATTCACGTAAAATTAGAATTTCGATATTTTACATGAGTGAGCATATTGAGTTGGTGTATATACTCCAAAACAGAGAAGAAAGGGGCATTGTATATTATTTCTGACAGATTATATTCAGAGCAATTTTGCTTTTAACATTGGGTTGCCTAGATAATATTTAGATTATTTTCGATTCACCTAAAATTAAAATATCGGTATTTTACATGAGGGAGCATCCTGAGTTGGTGTATATACTCCAAAACAGAGTAGAATAAGGCATTGTATATTTTTTATGATAGATTATATTTAGAGCAATTTTATTTTAACATTGGGGTGCCTAGATAATATTTATATTTTTTTCGTTTAACGTAAAGTTAGAATTTCAGTATTTTACATGAAAGAGCATACTGAGTTCGTATATATACTCCAAAACACAGTACAATAAGGCAGTGTATATTTTCTCTAACAGAGTATATTCAGAACCATTTTCTTTTAACTTTGGGGCACCTAGATAATATTTGGATTTTTTTCGATTCATGTAAAATTTGAATTTCGGTATTTTATATGAGAGAGCATATTGAGTTGGTGTATATAGAAGAAAACAGAGTAGAAAACAACGTTGTATATTTTTTCTGACAGATTCTATTCAGAGCAATTTTGCTGTTAACATTGGGGTGCCTAGATAATATTTAGATTTATTTCGATTCGTTTAAATATAGAATTTCTGTATTTTACATGAGAGAGCATATGGAGTTGGTGTATATATTCAAAAACAGAGTAGAATACGTCATTGTATATTTTTTCGACAGATTATGTTCCGAGCAATTTTGTTTTTTACATTGGGGTGCCTAGATAATATTTAGATTTTATTCAATTCACGTAAAATTAGAATTTCTGTATTTTACATGAGTGAGCATATTGAGTTGGTGTATATACGCCAAAACAGAGTAGAATAGGGGATTGTATATTTTTTCTGACCGATTATATTCAGAGGAATTTTGTTTTTAACATTGGGGTGCCTAGATTATATTTAGATTTTTTTGATTCAGGTAAAATTAGAATTTCTGTATTTTAAATGAGCGAGCATATTGTGTTGGTGTATATACTACAAAACAGAGTCGAAAAAGGCAGTGTGTATTTTTTCTGACAGATTATATTCAGTGCAATTTTGCTTTTAACATTGGGGTGCCTAGATAATATTTAGATTCTTTTCGATTCACGTAAAATTAGAATTTCGGTATTTTACATGAGAGAGCATACGGAGTTGGTGTATATGCTCCAAAACAGAGTAGAATAAGGCATTGTATATTTTTTCTATCAGACTATATTCAGAGCCATTTTCTTTTAACTTTGGGGTGCCTAGATATTATTTAGATTTTTTTCGATTCGTGTAAATTAGAATTTCGGTATTTTACATGAGAGAGCATACTGAGTTGGTGTATATACTCAAAAACAGAGTAGAATAGATCATTGTATATTTTTTCTGACAGATTATATTCAGAGCAATTTTTCTTTTAACAGTGGGGTTTCTATATAATATTTAGATTGTTTTGGATTCACGTAAAATTAGAATTTCTGTATTTTACATGAGAGAGCATACTGAGTGGGTGTATATACTCCAAAACAGAATAGAATAAGGCATTGTATATTTCGTCTAACAGACTATATTCAGAGCCAATTTCTTTCAACTTTTTGGAGCCTAGATATTATTTAGATGTTTTTCAATTCGCGTAAAATTTGAATTTCGGTATTTTACATAAGAGAGCATATTGAGTTGGTGTATATACTACAAAACAGTAGAAAATAAAATTGGATATTTTTTTCTGACAGATTATATTTAGACCAATTTTATTTTAACATTAGGGTGCATATATAATATTTATATTTTTTTCGTTTCACGTAATGTTAGAATTTCAGTATTTTACATGAGAGAGCTTACTGAGTTTGTATATATACTCCAAAACACTGTAGAATAAGGCATTGTGTATTTTCTCTAACAGACTATATTCAGAACCATTTTCTTTTAACTTTGGGGAGCCTAGATACTATTTAGATTTTTTTCGATTCGCGTAAAATTAGAATTTTGGTATTTTATATTAGAGAGCATATTGAGTTGGTGTATATACTACAATACAGGGTAGAAAACAACGTTGTATATTTTTTCTGACAGATTCTATTCAGAGCCGTTTTGCTGTTAACACTGGGGTGCCTAGATAATATTTAGATTTATTTCGATTCGTTTAAATATAGAATTTCTGTATTTTACATGAGAGAGAATATGGAGTTGGTGTATATACTCAAAAACAGAGTAGAATACGTCATTGTATATTTTTCGACAGATTATGTTCCGAGCAATTTTGTTTTTAACATTGAGGTGCCTAGATAATATTTAGATTTTATTCAATTCACGGAAAATTAGAATTTCTGTATTTTACATGAGTGAGCATATTGAGTTGGTGTATATACTCCAAAACAGAGAGAATAGGGCATTGTATATTTTGTCTGACAGATTATATTCAGAGCAATTTTGTTTTTAACATTGGGATTGTAGATTATATTTAGATTTTTTCGATTCAGGTAAAATTAGAATTTCTGTATTTTACATGAGCGAGCATATTGTGTTGGTGTATATACTCCAAAACAGAGTAGAATAGGGCATTGTATATTTTTTCTGACAGACTACATTCAGAGCAATTTTCTTTTTAACATTAGGGTGCCTAAATAATATTTAGATTTTTTTTCGATTCATGGAAAATTACAATTTCGGTATTTTACATAAGAGAGCACACTGAGTTGGTGTATATTCTCCGATACAGAGTAGAATAAGGCATTGTATATTATTTCTAACAGACTATATTCAGAGCCCTTTTCTGTTATCTTTCGGACACCTAGATATTTTTTAGAATTTTATCGATTCACGTAAAATTTGAATTTCTGGATTTTCATGAGAGAGCGTACTGAGTTGGTGTATATATTCCAAAACAGAGTAGAATAAGGCATTGTATATTTTCTCTAACAGACTATATTGAGAGCCATTTTCTTTTAACTTTGGTGCGCCTAGATATTATTTAGATTTTTTTCGATTCATGTAATATTAATATTTTGGTTTTTTACATGAGAGAGCATATTGAATTGGTGTATATACTCCAAAACAGAGTAGAAAACGGCATTGTATATATTTTCTGACAGATTATATTCAGAGTAATTTTGCCTTTAACATTGGGGTGCCTAGATAATATTTAGATGTTTTTCGATTCGCTTAAATATAGAATTTCTGTATTTTACATGAGAGAGCATATGGAGTTGGGGTATATACTCCAAAACAGAGTAGAATAAGTTATTGTATTTTTTTTCTGAGAGATTATATTCAGAGCAAAATTGTTTTTAACATTCGGGTGCCTAGATAATATTTAAATTTTTTTTATTCACGTAAATATAGAATTTCTGTATTTTACATGAGAGAGCATATGGAGTTGGTGTCTATGCTCCAAAACAAAGTAGAATAAAGCATTGTATATTTTTTCTGACAGATTATATTCAGAACAATTTTGTTTTTAACATTGGGGTGCCTAGATAATATTTAGATTTTTTCGATTCGGGTAAAATTAGAATTTCTGTATTTTATATGAGAGAGCATACTGAGTTGGGGTATATACTCCAAAACAAAGTAGAATAAGGCATTGTATATTTTTTCTTACAGACTATATTCAGAGCCATTTTCTTTTAACTTTCAGGTGCCTAGATATTATTTAGAATTTTTGATTCACGTAAAATTATAATTACGGTATTTTACGTGAGAGTGCATATTGAGTTGGTGTATATACTCCAAAACAGAGTAGAAAAGGGCATTCTATATTTTTTCTGACAAATTATATTCAGAGCAATTTTGCTTTTAACATTGTGGTGCCTGGATAATATTTAGAATTTTTTTGATTCACGTAAACTTAGAAATTCAATATTTAACATGAGAGAGCATACTGAGTTGGTGTATATAGTCCAAATGAAAGTAGAATAGGGCATTGTATATTTTCTCTAACAGACTATATTCAGAGCGATTTTCTTTTAACTTTGGGGCGCCTAGATATTATTTAGATTTTTTTCGATTCTCTAAAATATAGAATTTCGGTGCTTTACAAGAGAGAGCATACTGATTTGGTGTATATACTCCAAAACAGAGTAGAAAAGGGCATTGTATATTTTTTCTGACAGATTGTATTCAGGACAATTTTGCTTTTAACATTGGGGTGCCTAGATAATATTTAGATTTTTTTCGATTCGATTAAATATATAATTTCTGTATTTTACATGAGAGAGCAGGTAGAGTTGGTGTATATATTCCAAAACAGAGTAGAATAAGGCGTTCTATAATTTTTCTGACAGATTATATTCAGAGCAATTTGATTTTAACATTGTGGTGCCTAGATAATATTTAGATTTTTTCGATTCGTGTAAAATTAGAATATCTTTATTTTACATAAGAGAGCATACTGAGTTCGTGTATATACTCCAAAACATAGTAGAATAAGGCATTGTATATTTGTTCTAACAGACTATATTCAGAGCCATTTTCTTTTAAGGCGCCTAGATATTATTTAGATTTTTTTCGATTCATGTAAAATTAGAATTTGGGTATTTTACATGAGAGAGCATATTGAGTTGGTGTATGTACTCGCAAACGGAGTAGAAGAGGGCATTGTATATTTTTTCTGACAGATTATATTCGGAAAAAAATTTTTTTTAGCATTGGGGTGCCTAGATAATATTTAGATTTTTTTCAATTCGCTTAAATATAGAATTTCTGTATTTTACATGAGAGAGCATATGGAGTTGGTGTATATACTCCAAAACAGAGTAGAATAGGGCATTGTATATTTTCTCAGACAGATTATATTCAGAGCAATTTTGTTTTTAACATTTGGGTGCCTAGATAATATTTAGATTTTTTCGATTAGTGTAGAATTAGAATTTCTGTATTTTACATGATAGAGCATACTGAGTTGGTGTATATACTCCAAAACAAAGTAAAATAAGACATTGTATATTTTCTCTAACACACTATATTCAGAGCCATTTTCTTTTACCTTTGGGGCGCCTAGATATTATTCAGATTTTTTTCGATTCACGTAAAATTTGAATTTCGGTATTTTACATGATCGAGCATACTGAGTTGGTCTATATACTCCAAAACACAGTAATATAAGGCATTGTATATTTTTTCTAACAGACTATTTTAAGAGCCATTTTTTATTAACTTTGGGGCGCCTAGATAATATGTAGATTTTTTTCGATTCGCGTATAATTAGAATTTCCGTATTTTAAATGAAACAGCATATTGAGTAGGTGTATATACTCCAAAACAAAGTAAAAAAAGGCATTGTATACGTTTTCTGACAGATTATATTCAGAGAAATTTTGCTTTTAACATTGGGATGCCTAGATAATATTTAGATTGTTTTCGATTCACGTAAAATTAGAATTTAGTTATTTTACATGAGAGAGCATATTGAGTTGGTTTATATACTCAAAAACAGAGTAGAAGAGGGCATTTTATATTTTTTCTGACAGATTATATTCCAAGCAATTTTGTTTTTAACATTGGGTTCCTAGATAATATTTAGATTTTTTCGATTCGGGTAAAATTTGAATATCTTTATTTTACCCGAGAGACCATACTGAGTTCCTGTATATACTCCAAAACATAGTAGAATAAGGCATTGTAATTTTGTTCTAACGGACTATATTCAGAGCTATTTTCTTTTAACTTTGGTTAACCCAGATATTTTTTAGATTTTTTTGATTTACGTAAAATTTGAATTTGGGTATTTTACATGAGAGAGCATATTGAGTTGGTGTATATACACCAGTACAGAGTAAAAAAGGGTATTGTATAATTTTTATGACAGATTATATTCAGAGCAAATTTGCTTTTAACATTGGGGTGCTTAGATAATATTTAGATTTTTTCGATTTACGTAAAATTAGAATTTCGGTATTTTACATGAGAGAGTATAGTGAGTTGGTGTATATATTCCAATACAGAGTAGAATAGGGCATTGTATATTTTTTTTGACAGATTATATTCAGAGCAATTTTGTTTTTAACATTGGGGTGCCTAGATTATATTTATATTTTTTTGATTCGGGTAAAATTAGAATTTCTCTATTTTACATGAGAGAGCTTATTGAGTTGGTGTATATACTACAAAACCGAGTAGAAACAAGCATTGTATATTTTTTCTGACCGAATATATTCACAGCACTTTTGCTTTTAACGTTGGGTTGCATAGATAATATTTAGATTTTGTTCGATTCGCTTAAATATTGAATTTCTGTTTTTTACATGTGAGAGCAGGTGGAGTTCGTGTATATACTCGAAAACAAAGTAGAATAGGGCATTTTATATTTTTTATGACAGATTATATACAGACCAATTTTGTTTTAAACATTGGGGTGCCTAGGTAATATTTAGATTTTAACTATTTTGGTAAAATTAGAATTTCTGTATTTTACATGAGAGAGTACACGAAGTTGGTGTATATACTCATAAACAGAGTAGAATAAAACATTGTATTTTTTTAACAGACCATATTCAGAGCCATTTTCTTTTAACTTTGGGGCCCCTAGATATTATTTAGATTTTTTTCGATTCACGTAAAATTAGAATTTGTTATTTTACATGAGAGAGCATACTGAGTTGGTGTATATACTCCAAAACACAGTAGAATAAGGTATTTGTATATTTTTTCTACCAGTCTATATTAAGAGCCATTTTCTTTTAACTTTGGGGCGCCTAGATATTATATAGATTATTTTCGATTCGCATATAATTAGAATTTCTGTATTTTACATGAGACAGCATATTGAGTTGGTGTATATACCCTAAAAGAGAGTAGAAATGGGCATTGTATATTTTTTCTGACAGAATATATTCAGAGCAATTATGCTTTTAACATTGCGATGCCTAGATAATATTGAGATATTTTTTGATTTGCTCAAATATAGAATTTCTCTATTTTACATGAGAGAGCATATGGAGTTGGTGTATATACTCCAAAACAGAGTAGAATAGGGCATTGTATATTTTTTCTGACAGATTACATTCAGAGCAATTTTGTTTTAAACTTTGTGGTGCCTAGATAATTTTTAGATTTTTTCGATTCTTGTAAAATTAGAATTTCGGTATTTTACATGAGAGGGCATACTCAGTTGGTGTATATACTCCAAAACAGAGTAGAATAGGGCATTGTATATTTTTTCTAACAGAATATATTCAGATTCATTTTCTTTTGACTTTGGTGAGCCTAGATATTATTTAGAGTTTTTTCGATTCACGTAAAATTAGAATTTCGGTATTTTACATGAGAGAGCATACTGTGTTGGTGTATATACTCCAAAACAGAGTAAAATGGGGCATTGCATATATTTTCTGACAGATGATATTCAGAGAAATTTTGTTTTAACATTTGGGTGCCTAGGTAATATTTAGATTTTTTCGAATCAGGTAAAATTAGAATTTCTGTATTTTACATGAGATTGCATATTGAGTTGGTGTATATACTACAAAACAGAGTATAAAAGAACATTGTATATTTTTTCTGACAGATTAAATTCAGAGCAATTTTGCTTATAACATTGGGGTGCCTATATAATTTTTAGATTTTTTTCGATTTGCTTAAATATAGAATTTCTGTATTTTGCATAAGAGAGCATATGGAGTTTGTGTATATACTCCAAAACAGAGTAGAATAGGGCATTGTATATTTTTTCTGACAGATTATATTCAGAGCAATTTTTTTTTAACATTGGGGTGCCTATATAATATTTAGATTTGTTTCGATTCACGTAAAATTAGAATTTCGGTATTTTACATGAGAGAGTATACTGAGTTAGTGTATATATTCCAAAACAGAGTAGAATAAGGCATTGTATATTTTTTCTAACACACTATATTCAGAGCCATTTTCTTTTAACTTTGGGGCGCCTAGATATCAATTAGGTTTTTCTCCATTCGCATAACATTAGGATTTCTGTATTTTACATGATAGAGCATATGGAGTTGGTGTATATAATCGAAAACAGAGTAGAATAGGTTATTGTATATTTTTTCTGACAAATTATATTCAGAGCAATTTTGTTTTTAACATTGGGGTGCCTAGATAATATTTAGATATTTCTCGATTCACGTAAAATTAGTATTTCTGTATTTTACATGGGAGAGCATACTGTGTTGGTGTATATACTTCAAAATAGAGTAGCATAAGGCACTGTATATTTTTTCTGACAGAATATATTCAGAGCAATTTTGTTTTTAACATTGGGGTGTCTAGGTAATATTTAGTTTTTTTGGATTTGCTTAAATATAGAATTTCTTTATTTTACATAAGAGAGCATATGCAGTTGGTGTATATACTCCAAAATAGAGTAGAAAAAGGCATTGTATACTTTTTCTGATAGATTATATTCAGAGAAATTTTGCTTTTAACATTGGGGTGCCTAGATAATATTTAGTTTTTTTCGATTCGCTTAAATATAGAATTTCTGTATTTTACATGAGAGAGCATATGCAGTTGGTGTATATACTCCAAAATAGAGTAGAATGAAGCATTCTATATTATTTCTAACTGACTATATTCAGAACCATTTTCGTTTAACTTTGGGGTGCCAGATATTATTCAGATTTATTTAGATTCTCGTAAAATTAGAATTTCTGTATTTTCCATTAGAGACCGTATGTAGTTGGTATATATACTCCAAAACAGAGTAGAATAGGGCATTGTATATTTGTTCTGACAGATTATATTCAGAGCAATTTTGTTTTTAACATTGGGGTGCCTAGATAATATTTAGTTTTTTTCGATTCGCTTAAATATAGAAGTTCTGTATTTTACATGAGAGAGCATATGCAGTTGGTGTATATACTCCAAAATAGAGTAGAATGAAGCATTCTATATTTTTTCTAACTGACTATATTCAGAGCCATTTTTGTTTAACTTTGGGGTGCCTAGATATTATTCAGATTTATTTCGATTCTCGTAAAATTAGAATTTCTGTATTTTCCATTAGAGACCGTATGTAGTTGGTATATATACTCCAAAACAGAGTAGAATAGGGCATTGTATATTTGTTCTGACAGATTATATTCAGAGCAATTTTGTTTTTAACATTGGGGTGCCTAGATAATATTTAGTTTTTTTCGATTTGCTTAAATATAGAAGTTCTGTATTTTACATGAGAGAGCATATGCAGTTGGTGTATATACTCCAAAATAGAGTAGAATGAAGCATTCTATATTTTTTCTAACTGACTATATTCAGAGCCATTTTCATTTAACTTTGGGGTGCCTAGATATTATTCAGATTTATTTCGATTCTCGTAAAATTAGAATTTCTGTATTTTCCATTAGAGACCGTATGTAGTTGGTATATATACTCCTAAACAGAGTAGAATAGGGCATTGTATATTTGTTCTGACAGATTATATTCAGAGCAATTTTGTTTTTAACATTGGGGTGCCTAGATAATATTTAGATTTTTATCAATTCGGGAAAAATTAGAATTTCAATATATTACATGAGGGAGCATAGTTAGTTGGTGTATATACTCCAAAAGAGAGTAGAATAAAGCATTGTATATTTTCTTTAAAAGACTATATTCAGAGCCATTTTCTTTTAACTTTGGGGCGCTTAGATATTATTTCAATGTTTTTCGATTCATGTAATATTAGAATTTCGGTATTTTACATGAGACATCATATTGAGTTGGTGTATATACTCCAAAATAGAGTAGAAAAAGGCATTGTATACTTTTTCTGACAAAGTATATTCGGAGCAATTTTGTTTTTAACATTGGGGTGCCTAGATAATATTTAGATTTTTTTCGATTCGATTAAATATAGAATTTCTGTATTTTACATTAGAGAGCTTATTGAGTAGGTGTATATACTCCAAAACACAGTAGAAAAGGGCATTTTATATTTTTTATGACAGATTATTTTCAGAGCAATTTTATTTTTAACATTGGGGTGCCTAGATAATATTTAAATTTTTTCGATTTGGGTAAAATTAAATTTCTGTATTTTACATGAGAGAGCAAACAGAGTTGGTGTATTTACTCCAAAACAAAGTAGAATAAGGCATTGTATATTTTTTCTAACAGACTATATTTATACCCATTTTCGTTTAACTTTGGGGCGCCTAGATATTATTTAGATTTTTTCCGATTCGCGTAAAAGTAGAATTTCGGTATTTTACGTGAGAGAGCATATTGATTTAATGTATATACTCCAAAGCAGAATAGAAAAAGGCATTGTGTATTTTTTCTGACAGATTATATTCAGAGCAATTTTGCTTTTAACTTTGGAGTGCCTAGATTATATTTAGATTTTTTTCGATTTGCATAAATATAGAACTTCTATATTTTACATGAGAGTGCATCTGGAGTTGGTGTATATACTCCAAAACAGAGTAAAATAGGGCATTGTGTATTTTTTCTGACAGATTGTATTAAGAGCAATTTTGTTTTTAACATTGAAGTGCATTGATAATATTTAGATTATTTTCGATTCGCTTAAATATAGAATTTCTGTATTTTACATGAGAGAGCTTATGGAGTTGGTGTATATACCCCAAAACAGAGTAGAAAAGGGCATTGTATATTTTTCCTGACAAATTATATTCAGAGCAAATTTGTTTTTAACACTGGGGTGCCTAGATAATATTTAGATTTTTTCGATTCACTTAAATATAGAATTTCTGGATTTTACATGAGAGAGCGTATGGAGTTGGTGTATATACTCCAAAACAGAGTACAATAGGGCATTGTATATTTTTTCTGACAGGTTATATTCAAAGCAATTTTGTTTTTAACATTGGGGTGCCTAGATAATATTTAGATTTTTTCGATTCTGGTGAAATTAGAATTTCTGTATTTTACATGAGAGAGTATACGGCATTGGTGTATTTACTCCAAAACGTAGTAGAAAGGGGCATTGTATATTTTTTCTGACAGATTTTATTCAGAGCAATTTTGCTTTTATCATTGGGGTGCCTAGATAATATTTAGATTTTTTTGGATTTGCTTATATATAGAATTTCTGTATTTTACATGAGAGAGCATATAAAGTTGGTATATATACTCCAAAACAAAGTAGAATAGGGCATTGTATATTTTTTCTGACAGATAATATTCAGAGCAATTTTCATTTGAACATTGGGGTGCATAGATAATATTTAGATTTTTTTTTGATTTCCTGAAATATTGAATTTCTGTATTTTACATGAGAGAGCATATGGAGTTGGTGTATATACTCCAAAACGTAGTAGAAAAGGGCATTGTATATTTTTTCTGACAGATTCTATTCAGAGCAATTTTGCTTTTACATTGGGGTGCCTAGATAATATTTAGATTTTTTTCGATTCACGTAAAATTAGAATTTTGGTATTTTACATGAGAGCGCATATTGAGTTGGTGTATATACTCCAAAACATAGTAGAATAAGGCATTGTATATTTTTTCTAACAGAATATATTCAGAGCCATTTTCTTTTAACTGTGGGGCGCCTAGATATTATTTAGATTATTTTCGATTCATGTAAAATTAGAATTTCGGTATTTTACATGAGAGAGCATATTGATTAGTTGTATATACTCCAAAACAAAGTAGAAAGGGAATTGTATATTTTTTCTGACAGATTATATTCAGAGCAATTTTGCTTTTAACATTGGGGTGCCTAGATAATATTTAGATTTTTTTGATTCGCTGAAATATAGAATTTCTGTATTTTACATTAGAGAACATGTAGAGTTGGTGTATATACTCAAAAACAAAGTAGAATAGGGCATTGTATATTTTTTCTGACAGTTTATAATCAGAGCAATTTTGTTTTTAACATTGGGGTGCCTAGATAATATTTACATTATTTCCATTCTGGTAAAATTTGAATTTCTGTATTTTACACAAGAGAGCATACTGAGTTGGTGTATATACTCCAAAACATAGTAGAATAAAGCATTCTATATTTTTTCTAACTGACTATATTCAGAGCCATTTTTGTTTAGTTTTGGGGTGCCTAGATATTATTCAGATTTATTTCGATTCTCGTAAAATTAAAATTTCTGTATTTTACATTAGGGACCGTATGTAGTTGGTGTATATACTCCAAAACAGAGTAAAATAGGGCATTGTATATTTGTTCTGACAGATTATATTCAGCACAATTTTGTTTTTAGCTTTGGGGTGCCTAGATAATATTTAGATTTTATTCAATTCGCTTAAATATAGAATTTCTGTATTTTACATGAGAGCTTATGGAGTTGATGTATATACTTTAAAACAGAGTAGAAAAAAGCATTGTATATTTTTTTCTGACAAATTATATTCAGAGAAATTTTGTTTTTAACATTGGGGTGCCTAGATAATATTTAGATTTTTTCGATTCGCTTAAATATAGAATTTCTGTATTTTACATGAGAGAGCATATGCAGTTGGTGTATATACTCCAAAATAGAGAAGAATAAAGCATTCTATATTTTTTCTAACTGACTATATTCAGAGCCATTTTCTTTTAACTTTGGTGTGCCTAGATATTATTCAGATTTATTTCGATTCTCGTAAAATTAGAATTTCTGTATTTTCCATTAGAGACCGTATGTAGTTGGTATATATACTCCAAAACAGAGTAGAATAGGGCATTGTATATTTGTTCTGACAGATTATATTCAGAGCAATTTTGTTTTTAACATTGGGGTGCCTAGATAATATTTAGATTTATTCGATTCTGGTAAAATTAAATTTCTGTATTTTACATGTGAGAGCATACGGAGTTGGTGTATTTACTCCAAAACAGAGTAGAAGAAGGCCTTGTATATTTTTTTTAATAGACTATATTCATAGGCATTTTCTTTTAAATTTGGGGTGCCTAGATATTATTTAGATTTTTTTCTATTCGCGTAAAATTAGAATTTCGGTATTTTACATGAGGGAGCATATTGAGTTGGTGTATATACTCCAAAACAGTGTAGAATAGGGCATTATATATTTTCTCTGACCGATTATATTAAGAGCAATTTTCCTTTTATTATTGGAGTGCCCTGATAATATTTAGTTATTTTTCGATTCACGTAAAATTAGAATTTCGGTATTTTACATGAGGGAGCATACTGAGTTGGTCTATACTCCAAAACAGAGTAGAATAAGGCATTGTATATTTTTTCTTACCGACTATATTCAGAGCCATTTTCTTTAACTTTGGGGCTCCCAGATATCATTTAGATTTTTTTCAATTCACGTAAAATTAGAATTTCTGTATTTTACATGAGAGTATATTGAGTTGGTGTATATATTAAAAATCAAAGTACAAAAGGGCATTGTATATTTTTTTCTGACAGATTATATTCAGAGCAATTTTGCTTTTAACATTGGGGTGCCTAGATAATATTTAGATTTTTTTCGATTCACGTAAAGTTAGAATTTCCGTATTTTACATGAGAGAGCATATTGAGCTGGTGTATATAATTTATAACAGGGTAGGAAAGGGCATTGTATATTATTTTTGACAGATTATATTCAGAACAATTTTGCTTTTAACATTGGAATGCCTAGATAATATTTAGACTTTTTGCTGTTCATTTAAATTTTGAATTTTGGTATTTTACATGAGAGAGCATATTGAGTTGGTGTATATACTCCAAAACAGAGTAGAAAAAAGCATTTTATATTTTTTCTGACAGATTATATTCAGAGCCATTCTCCTTTAATATTGGGGTGCCTAGATAATATTTGGATTTTTGTCGATTCCCGTAAAATTCGAATTTCGGTATTTTATATGAGAGAACATATTGAGTTTGTGTATATACATCAAAACAGAGTAGAATAGGGCATTGTATATATTTCTGACAGATTATATTCAGAGAAATTTTGGTTTTAACATTGTGGTACCTCAATAATATTTAGATTTCTTTCGAGTCACGTAAATTTACAATTTCGGTATTTTACATGAGAGAGCATATTGAGTTGGTGTATATACTCCAAAACAAAGTAGAAAAGGGGATTGTATATTTTTTATGACTGATTATATTCAGAGCTATTTTATTTTATCATTCGGGTGCCTAGATAATATTTAGATTTTTTTCGATTCGCGTAAATTTAGAATTTCGATATTTTACATGAGAGAGCATATTGGGTTAATGTATATGCGCCAAAAGAAAGTACAAAAAAGCATTGTATATTTTTTCTGACAGATTATATTCAGAGCAATATTGCTTTTAACATTGGTATACCTAGATAATATTTCGATTTTTTTCTGTTCGTTTAAATTTAGAATTTCGTTACTCTGCATGTGAGAGCATATTGAGTTGGTTTATATACTCCAATACAGAGTAGAAAAGAGCAATGTATATTTTCTCTGACAGATTTTGTTCCGAGACATTTTGGTTTTTGCATTGTGGTGCCTAGATAATATTCAGATTTTTTTCGATTCGCGTAAATTTAGAATTTCTGTATTTTACATGAGAGAGCATATTGGGTTAGTGTATATACTCGAAAACAGAGTAGAAAAAAGCATTGTATATTTTTTCTGACAGATTATATTCAGAGCAATTTTTCTTTTATCATTGGAATGCCTAAATAATATTTAGATTTTTTTCGGTTCGTGTAAAATTTGACCTACTGTATTTTACATGTGAGAGCATATTGACTTGGTGTATATATTGGAAAACATAGTAGAAAAAGGCATTGTATATTTTTTCTGGCAGATTACATTCAGAACAATTTTGCTTTTAACATTGGGGTGCCTAGATAATATTTAGAATTTTTTAATTTCCAT
Source organism: Callithrix jacchus (assembly GCF_049354715.1). Classification (NCBI taxonomy): domain Eukaryota; kingdom Metazoa; phylum Chordata; class Mammalia; order Primates; family Cebidae; genus Callithrix; species Callithrix jacchus. Next base: position 106,733 of record NC_133522.1, on the reverse strand, counting down.
CAATTTATAATTTCTGTATTTTACATGAGAGAGCATATTGAGTTGGTGTATATACTTTATAACAGAGTAGGAAAGGGCATTGTATATTATTTCTGACAGATTATATTCAGAGCAATTTTGCTTTTACATTGGGTGCCTCGATAATATTTAGATTTTTTTCGATTCGCGTAAATTTAGAATTTTGGTATTTTACATGAGAGAGCATATTGGGTTGGTTTATATTCCCCAAAACAGAACAGAAAAGGGCATTATATATTTTCTCTGAAAGATTTTATTCAGAGCAATTTTGCTTTTAACATTGGGGGGCCTAGAAAATATTTAGATTTTTTTCGATTCGTGGAAATTTAGAATTTCGGTATTTTACATGAGAGAGCATATTGAGTTGGTGAATATACTCCAAAACAGAGTAGAAAAAAGCATTGTTTATTTTTTCTGACAAATTATATTCAGAGCAATTTTGCTTTTAAGATTGAAATGCCTAGATAATATTTAGATTTTTCGGTTCGTGTAAAATGTGAATTTCTGTATTTTACATCGGAGAGCATATTAAGTTGGTGTATATACTCCAAAACAGAGTAGAGCAATTTTGCTGTTAACATTCGGGTGCCTAGATAATATTTAGAATTTTTTTAATTTGCATAAATTTATAATTTCGGTATTTTACATGAGAGAGCATATTGAGTTGGTGTATATACTTTAAAACAGATTAGGAAAGGGAATTGTATATTTTTTCTGACAGATTATATTCAAAGCAATTTTGCTTTTAACATTGGGTGCCTAAATATTATTTACGTTTATTTCAATTCGTGTAAATTTAGAATTTCTGTATTTTATATGAGAGAGCATATTGGGTTGGTGTATATACTCCAAATCAGAGTAGAAAAATGCATTGTATATTTTTCTGACAGATTATATTCAGAGCAATTTTTCTTTAAACATTGCAGTGCCTAGATAATATTTAGATTTTTTTCGGTTCACGTAAAATTAGAATTTCTGTATTTTACATGAGAGAGCATACTGAGTTGGTGTATATACTCCAAAACATAGTAGAAAAGGGCATTGTATATTTTTTCTGAGAGATTTTATTCAGAGCAATTTTGTTTTTAACATTGGGGTGCCTAGATAATATTTAGATCTTTTCGATTCGCTTCAATATAGAATTTCTGTATTTTATAAGAGAGAGCATATTAAGTTGGTTTTTATACTTTAAAACAGAGTAGAAATGGGCATTGTATATTTTTTCTGACAGATTATATTCAGAGCAATTTTGGTTTAACATTGGGGTGCCTAGATAATGTTTAGATTTTTTTCCATTCGCTTAAATACAGAATTTTTGTATTTTACATGAGAGAGCATATGGAGTTGGTGTATATACTACAAAACAGAGTAGAAAAGGGCATTGTACATTTTTTCTGACAGATTTTATTAAGAGAAATTTTGATTTTAACATTGCAGTGCCTAGATAATATTTAGAAACTTATGGATTCACTTAAAATAAGAATTTCGGTATTTTACATGAGAGAGCCTACAGAGTTGTTGTATATACTCCAAAACAGAGTAGAATAGGGCATTGTATATTTTCTCTGACAGATTATATTCAGAGAAATTTTGTTTTTAACATTTGGGTGCCTAGATAATATTTAGATTTTTTTCGATTCACTTAAATAGAGAATTTCTGTATTTTATATGAGAGAGCATACTGAGTTGGTGTATATACTCCAAAACAGAGTAGAATAGGGCATTGTATAATTTTTCTGACAGATTATATTCGGAGCAGTTTTGTTTTTAACATTGGGGTGCCTAGATAATATTTAGATTTTTTTCGATTCGTTTAAAATTAGAATTTCTGTATTTTACATGAGAGAGCATACTGAGTTAGTGTATATACTCCAAAAGAGAGTAGAAAAAGGCATTGTATATTTTTTCTAACAGACTATATTCAGAGCCATTTTCTTTCAAGTTTGGGGCGCCTAGATATTATTTAGATTTTTTTCGATTCACGTAAAATTTGAATTTCGGTATTTTACATGAGAGAGCATATTGAGTTGCTGTATATACTACAGAACCGAGTAGAAAAGGGCATTGTATATTTTTTCTGACAGATTATATTAAGAGCAATTTTGCTTTTCACATTGAGGTGCCTTGATAATATCTAGAATTTTTCCGATTCGCTTAAATATAGAATTTCTGTATTTTACTTGAGAGACCATATGGAGTTGGTGTATATACTCCAAAACAGAGAAGAATAAGGCATTGTATATTTTTTCTTACAGACTATATTTAGAACCATTTTCTTTTAACTTTAGGGCGCCTAGATATTATTTAGATTTTTTTCGATTCGCGTAAAATTGGAATTTCGGTATTTGACATGAGAGAGCATATGGAGTTGCTGTATATACTCCGAAACAGAGTAGAATAGGGCATTGTATATTTTTTCTGACAGCTTATATTCAGAGCAATTTTGTTTTTAACATTGGGGTGCCTAGATAATATTTAGATTTTTTTCGATTCGCGTAAAATTAGAATTTCTGTATTTTACATGAGAGAGCATACTGAGTTGGTGTATATACTCCAAAATAGAGTAGAATAAGGCATTGTATGTTTTCTCTAACACACTATATTCAGAGCCATTTTCTTTTAACTTTTGGGCACCTAGGTATTATTTAGATTTTTTTTGATTCACATAAAATCAGAATTTTTGTATTTTACATGAGAGAGCATATTAACTTGGTTTATATACTATGAAACAGAGTCGAAAAAGGCATTGTATATTTTTTCTGACAGATTATATTCAGAGCAATTTTGCTTTTAACATTGGGGTGCCTAGATAATTTTTATATTTTTTTCCATTCGCTTAAATACAGAATTTTTGTATTTTACATGAGAGAGCATATGGAGTTGGTATATATATATGGAGTTGGTGTATATACTACAAAACAGAGTAGAAAAGGGCATTGTATATTTTCTCTGACAGATTACACACAGAGAAATATTGTTTTTAACATTGTGTTGCCTAGATAATATTTAGATTTTTTTCAATTCACTTAAATATACAATTTCTGTATTTTACATGAGAGAGCATATGGAGTTGGTGTATATACGTAAAAACCGATTAGAATAGGGCATTGTATATTTTTTCTGAAAGATTATATTCAGAGCAATTTGTTTTTAACATTGGGGTGCCTAGATAATATTTAGATTTTTTTCGATTCTCTAAATATAGTATTTTTGTATTTTACAGGAGAGAGCATATGAAGTTGGTGAATATACTCCCAAACAGAGTAGAATAGGGCATTGTATATTTTGTCAGACAGATTATATTCAGAGCAGTTTTGTTTTTAACATTGGGGTGCCTAGATAATATTTAGATTATTTCTATTCGGGTAAAATTAGAATTTCTGTATTTTACGAGAGAGAGCATATTGAGTTGGGTTATATACTCCAAAACAGAATAGAATCAGGCATTGTGTATTTTTTTTAAGAGACTATACTCAGAGCCATTTTCTTTTACCTTTGGGGCGCCTATATATTATTTAGATTATTTTCGACTCATGTAAAATTTGAATTTCGGTATTTTACATGAGAGAGCATATTGAGTTGTTGTATATACTTTAAAACAGTGTAGAAAAGGGCATTGTATATTTTTTCTGAGAGATTATATGCAGAGCAATTTTGTTTTTAACATTTGGGTGCCTAGATAATATTTAGGTTTTTTCGATTCCGGTAATATTATAATTTCGGTATTTTACATGAGAGAGCATACTGAGTTGGTGTATATACTGTAAAACAGAGAAGAATAAGGCATTGTATATTTTTTATAACAGACTATATTCAGAGCCATTTTCTTTTAACTTTGGGTGCCTAGATATTATTTAGATTTTTTTCTATTCACGTAAATTTTGAATTTCTGTATTTTACGTGATAGAGCATATTGAGCTGGTGTATATAACAAAAGAGAGTAGAAAAGGGCATTTTGTATTTTTTATGTCAGATTATATTCAGAGAAATATTGCTTTTAACATTGGGTAGCCTAGAATATATTTAGATTATTTCGATTCGGGTAAAATTAGAATTTCGTTATTTTACATGAGAGGGCATATTGAGTTTTTGTATATACTCCAAAACAAAGTAGAAAAGGGCATTGTATATTTTTTCTGACAGATTATATTCAGAGCAATTTTTTTTTAACATTGGGTTGCCTAGAAAACATTTAGATTTATTAGATTCTGGTAAAATTTGAATTTCTTTATTTTACATGAGAGAGCATACTGAGTTGGTGTATATACTGCAAAACAGAGTAGAATAAGGCATTGTTTCTTCTCTAACAGACTATATTCAGAGCCAGTTTCTTTTAACTTTGTGGAGCCTAGATATTATTTAGATATTTTTCGTTTCGTGTAAAATTAGAGTTTCGGTTTTTTACATGAGAGAGCATATTGACTTGGTGTATATAATTCAAAACAGAGTAGAAAAGAACATTGTATATTTTTTCTGAACAGATTATATTCAGAGCAATTTTGCTTTTAACATTGGGGCGCCTAAATAATATTTAGATTTTTTTCGATTCGCTTAAATATAGAATTTGTGTATTTTACATGAGAGAGCATATGGAGTTGGTGCATATACTCCAAAACAAAGTAGAAAAGAACATTGTATATTTCTCTGAACAGATTATATTCAGAGTAATTTTGCTTTTAACATTGGGGTGCCTGGATAATATTTAGATTATTTTTGATTCACTTAATTTAGAATTAAGTTATTTTACATGAGAGAGCATACTGAGTTGGTGTATATACTCCAAGAGAGTAGAATAGGGCATTGTATATTTTTTCTGAACATATGATATTCAGAGCAATTTTGCTTTTAACATTCAGGTGCCTAGATAATATTTAGATTGTTTTCAATTCACGTGAAATTAGAATTTCGGTATTTTACATGAGAGAGCACACTGAGTTGGTGTATATACTCCAAAACAGGGTAGAATAAGGCATTGCATATTTTTTTGACAGATTATATTTAGAGCAATTTTGCTTTTAACATTCAGGTGCCTAGATAATATTTAGATATTTTTCAATTCGCTTAAATATAGAATTTCTGTATTTTACATGAGAGAGCATATGGAGTTGGTGCATATATTCCAAAACAGAGTAGAATAGGGCGTTGTATATTTTTTCTGACAGATTATATTCAGAGTAATTTTGCTTTTATCATTGGGGTGCCTGAAAAAATTTAGATTATTTTTGATTCACGTAAAATTAGAAATACGGTATTTTACATGAGGGAGCATACTGAGTTGGTGTATATACTTTAAGAGAGTAGAATAGGGCATTGTATATTTTTTCTAACAGAATATTTCCAGAGCCATTTTCTTTTAGCTTTTGGGTGCCTACATATTATTTAGATTTTTTTCAATTCGCGTAAAATTCAAATTTCGGTATTTGACATGAGAGAGCATACTGAGATGGTGTATATACTCCAAAACAGAGTAGAATAAGGCATTGTATATTTTTTCTGACAGATTATATTCAGAGAAATATCCTTTTAATATTGGGGGCCTAGATTTTATTTATATTTTTTTCAATTCGCTTCAATATAGAACTTCTGTATTTTACACGAGAGAGCATATGGATTTGGTGTATATACTCCAAAACAGAGTAGAATAGAACATTGTATATTTTTTCTGACAGATTATATTCAGAGCAATTTTGTTTTTAACATTGGGGTGCCTAGATTATACTTAGATTTTTTCGATTCGGGTAAATTTAGAATTTCTGTATTTTACATGAGAGAGCATACTGAGTTGGTGTATATACTCCAAAACAGAGTAGAAAATGGCATCGTATATTTTTTCAGACAAATTATATTGAGAGCACTTTTTCTTTTAACATTGGGGTGCCTGGATAATATTTAGATATTTTTTGATTCACGTAAAATTAGCATTTCTGTATTTTACATGAGAGAGCATACTGAGTTGGTGTATATATTCCAAAAGAGAGTAGAATAGGGCACTGTATATGTTTTCTAACAGACTATATTCAGAGCCTTTTTTTTTTTTTTGCTTAGGGGCGCCTAGATATTTAGATTTTTTTCGATTCACGTAAAATTGTAATTTCGGTATTATACATGAGAGAGCATATTGAGTTTGTGTATATACTCCCAAAAAGAGTAGAAAAGGGCATTTTATATATTTTCTGACAGATTATATTCAGAGCAATTTTGCTTTTAACATTCGGATGCCTAGATAATATTTAAAATTTTTCGATTAACGTAAAATTAGTATTTCGGTATTTTACATGAGAGAACATACTGATTTGGCGTATATACTCCAAAACAGAGTAGAATGAGGCATTGTATATTTTTTTAACAGACTATTCTGAGAACCATTTCTTTTAACATTGGGGCACCTAGATATTATTTAGATTTTATTCGATTTCCATAAAATTAGAATTTCAGTATTTTACATGAGAGAGAATATTGAGTTGGTGTATATAATCCACAACAAAGTAGAATAGGGCATTGTATATTTTTTCTGACAGAGTATATTCAGAGCAATTTTGGTTTTAACATTGTGGTGCCTAGATAATATTTAGATTTTTTTAGATTCATGTAAATTTAGAATTTCGGTATTTTACATGAGAGAGCATACTGAGTTGGTGTATATACTCCAAAACAGAGTAGAATAAACATTGTATATTTTTTTTGACAGATTATATTCAGAGCAATTTTGTTTTTAATATTGGGGTGCCTAGATTATATTTAGTTTTTTTTTCAATTCGCTTCAATATAGAATTTCTGTATTTTACATGAGAGAGCATATGGAGTTGGTGTATATACTCCAAAACAGGGTAGAATAGGGCATTGTATATTTTTTCTGACAGATTATATTAAGGGCAATTTTGTTTTTAACATTGGGGTGCCTAGATTATATTTAGATTTTTTCGATTCGGGTAAAATTATTATTTCAGTATTTTACATGAGAGAGCATACTGAGTTGGTGTATATACTCCAAAACAGAGTAGAATAAGGCATTGTATATTTTTTCTAACGGACTATATTGAGAGCCATTTTATTTTAACTTTGGGGTGCCTAGATAAAATTTAGATTTTTTCGATTCATGTAAATTTAGAATTTCGGTATTTCACATGAGAGAGCATATTGAGTTGGTGTATATACACCGAAACAGAGTAGAAAAGGGCATTGTATATTTTTTCTGACAGTGTATTTTCAGAGCAATTTTGCTTTTACCATTAGGGTGCCTAAATAATATTTAGATTTTTTTCGATTCACGTAAAATTAGAATTTCGGTAGTTTACATGAGAGAGCATACTGAGTTTGTGTATATACTCCAAAACAGAGTACAAAAGGGCATTGTATATTTTTTCTGACAGATTATATTCACAGCAATTTTGCTTTTAACATTAAGGTGCCTAGATAAAATGTAGATTTTTTTCGATTCACTTAAATATAGAATTTCTGTATTTTACATGAGAGAGCATATGGAGGTGGTGTATATACTCCAACACAGAGTAGAATAGGGCATTGTATATTTTTTCTGACAGATTTGATTCAGAGCAATTTTGTTTTTAATATTGGGTTGCCTAGATCGTATTTAGATTTTTTCGATTCGGGTAAAATTAGAATTTCTGTATTTTACATGAGAGAGCATACGGAGTTGCTGTATATACTCCAAAACAGAGTAGAATAAGGTATTGTATATTTTAACTAACAGACTATATTCAGAGCCATTTTCTTTTAGCTGTGGGAGGCCTAGATATTATTTAGATTTTTTTCGATTCGCGTAAAATTAGAATTTCGGTATTTTACATGAGAGGGCATATTTAGTTGGTGTATATACTGCAAAACACAGTAGAAAAGGGCATTGTATATTTTTTATGACAGATTATATTCAGAGAAATTTTCCTTTTAACATTGGGGTGCCTAGATAATATTTAGATTTTTTTCGATTCGCATAAAGTTAGAATTTTGGTAGTTTACATGAGAGAGCATATTGAATTGGTGTATATACTCCAAAACAGAGTACAAAAGGGCATTGTATATTTTTTCTGACAGATTATATTCACAGCAATTTTGCTTTTAACATTGGGGTGCCTAGATAATATTTAGATTTTTTTCGATTCGCATAAAATTAAAATTTCGGTATTTTTTCTGAGCGAGCATACTGAGTTGGTGTATATAATCCAAAACTAAGTAGAATAAGGCATTGTATATTTTTTCTAACAGTCTTTATTCAGTCCTGAATGTAATAAAATCTATTTTATTATTGAGCTATTCTACCAAAAGTATTAAAACATGTAGTTAAACTCCCAGTAAACACTATTTTTACCCAAATCACAAACTGCCAAACCCTTAAGTCTTGCGCTCCCAAGGGGAATTAGGAACCCTTCTGTGGCATTCCTCTTCTAAACGTCTGCTGAACAAAAGTTGATGTTGCATTTTCAAAGAGCCCAAATGGATTACTTTTATGAAGTTTGGGGCAAATGAATTACACATATATATAACCCTCCCTCAACACCCAGAAGGTATGCGGACATGCAGAATTCAAAAGTCTGAGGGTGACTGTGCTCAGGGGGTGAAGGGATGCTTAGAAACCACCTCTTTGAGGAGGAAGGCAGGACGTTCAATAAGAGCGGGTGGCTACCAAAGAACTAAATTTTAACGCAACAAAGGTGAGTCCATCTCCCCGCAACCACAGGCATCCAACCCAGGAACACCTGGCTCCGCCTGGATGGCTGAGGTGCAGCTGGAGGGGGACTGAAAGGGTCAGACCATGGGATTGTTTTCCACTTTGGGCTTTTACACAGCAGTTTTGAAGACAAAAGGGCTTTTCAGCTAGGTTTGGTTCACCGTTCCCCTCCTCCCAGGCCCAAGCTTGGTCCCCAATGTCCCCAGCAATGCTTTGGACGTCCCTCACTTTGCTGTTTTTTTGGGGGGCCACTGCCCACCCCTAGGTTGCGTGCTGTCCCTCCTAGAGAGAGGTGGATGGCCATGACATTCCAGGGAGGAAAAAGGGAGGGGCGAAGGGGCAACGACACCCTTCTAAAGTTTCGCCCCAGAAAGGCATCCCACTCTGCCCAGGAGGCGCCCTCAGGCTACAACCTTCCCGTGAGCCTCCTCCCTTTGCCCCGCCCCTCAGCACGGGGGAGGGGCGCTGTGCAGCCGGCGCTCTCTGATTGCCTGCCGCGTAAGGGTTCCACGCCGGGATTGTTCTGTGGGCAGCTGTCGGCGCCTGCCGGCACAACGTGGAGAACCAGCGTTGGGAGTTGCTGGAAGTTGGAGGCAAGGGAGCGGTCACTCGCAATGAGCGCGGGCGGCACTGGGCGCAAGGTGGAGAGCAGTCCCTAGTCTAAGACTTTCCGTCGCCCTCCGGCACCGCCAGTACCACGGACTCCACCCTGCTGCGGCCCCTCGTCGATGCGGTGCAGCTGCCACTCGACCAAGTGGGTTCAGGTACCACGAGGCACCGAGGCGTCGGGCACGCACCCTCGCTGCCCTTTGTGGCCATGGTGCCACCAGACCGGGGGCCTGGGAGAGGGGTGGGGACTGGGGCCCGCCACTGCTGGAAGGGAGGGGAAGACAAGCCTGTCCCAGTGACCTCTAATTTCCGCTGGCCTCCTCTCTGCCTCCATGCCTCTGGGGCATGCGCCCCAGACCCCCATCCGTCGCCCAGGGCCGGGGTGATCCAGGGGTCGGTGCTGGCGACAGTCTCAGGGAGGGTCTTCATGTAGACTTGAGGGTGTGCGTGCTGGTCCCTGCCCTCTGCCGCAGTGGGGCTGGGACTCAGCTGTTGGGTCCCTTCGGGTGCACAGGCTGGGATGTAGACGGAGCAGAAGTCTGTGCTCCTGAGAGGCCGGCGTGTTAGTGCCTGCCTGGCAGGTGGCTCGGAACGACCCCCGGAAAGGCTGAGGCGTGGGTCTAGGCGTGAACGGTGCATTAGAGATGGTGTCCATGAGTGCGAGGGGCACAAAGAAAGCCCCATTTCCACAGTAGAGTTCTGACTCCACTTCTAAAATACTTTTCTGCACGCCTCTGTACCTCATAAATCTATTTTATTATTTTTTGCAATGGAAAAAAACAGCTCTGTTTTTGTAAAAAAAAAAAAAAAAAAAGAATTTTCTATTAGGCCTAGAAAGAAACTTAAAAAGTGTTTCTTCTTTTATCTAATCGGAACTTGTGTATGTGCACACACCCGTGTGACAGAAAGAGCCAGGGAGAGAGGGAGGGAGAGGAGGTGAAGGCAAGAAGAGAGAGAGCGATTAAAAAGCAAGTGCACTGTGGCAAGCTCGTCTGGACTAAGTGAGAAGCAGGCGGTTGTGGTGATGAGATAGGAGCTTGGAATGCTTCCTGGTACCAAGACTGTCATAAGTGGAATTGGGGTCTGAAAAAGTGACAGCAAAATTCAGCGTTCCTTTGACAACCACTCAGAAAATAGAATGTGAGGAAGCAGGAGGAAGGGAAGGTGTGGGGCCAGCCATGAGAATGCACCCCGCTGCTCCACGGATGCCTAGAAATGCTGGTCACTTATAGGGCACAGGTGAGGGGAAGTCTGGACTGGTGGCAGTAGTGCTGCCAAGCCATGTAGCCTGCTCTCTCAAGGGTGAATGTTCTTGCATAAGTAGTGGGGAAGATTATTCCCTAGTTTATATAGGCCCCATTTGTCCTAGACACAGATTTTAATGTTCTCAGGTGATCGCTTGCTTGATTGTCTGTGTAAAAGATCAGCAATCCTTTTTTTTTTCTGGAAAGGTCTAGGCAGTAAATATTTTAGGCTTGGAAGCCCATATGGTCTCTGTCACAGCTACTTATCTCTGCGGTTGTGGTGTGAAAGCAGCCATAGAAATGGGTAATAAAGGAGTGGGGCTGAGTTCCAAAGTACTTTTATGAGAACTGAAAATTGCATTTTATATAATTGTTGACATGTCCCAAAATATTGTTACTTTTTTGAATTCTTTCACATTCGTGGCTCATGAGCTGTCTGACAAGAGACGACAGGCAGGAATTGGTGGATGGGCCATGGTTGCCCAAACCCTGTGTCCAAATCATGGCATTGTACAAGCAGGAGGGATCTCTGACCCTCTCTTTTTTTCCTCTTTCCTTCTTTTCAGTTTCTCATTGTGCTGATTTGGAAACCAGAAATCGAAAGCTCTGGGAAGTGAACTTTCTGACTTAACCTGTTAGTGGCAGTGTTAGGATAAAATTTCAGGTCTCAAGGAGCACTTCTTAGAGCCCAGATCAGACTGAATGCTGCTTTTGTGATTGCAGAAGGCATACCATCCTCTGGTACACTAGCTCCTTAGCGTCACCCTGAATCTGAAACTTAGTTCTTCATAAAGTCTTTTGTTCTATGATTCCTCAGTGCATCATTTGCTAATTTGCGCCAGTTATTCTGTTTAACACAACTGAGATATAGACATAAGCAAAGTTCCTACCCTTTAGGAACTCACTTCTTCAGGGCCTGGTTTTGATAATCCAGACAAAGCTACTTAAATGTAGTTTTATCCTTAAAAGAAAAATCGGCTGCACTTATGTAAGTTACAATAATAATTAGAATTTAGGAAAAATCCATTCTTAAAACAAGAAGGCAAAGAGAATAAAAAATAAACATCCAAGTCACCCTCTGACTGTGCGTTGGTTTTAAAACAACAAGACTATTATTTTAAGTGAACACAAGGAAAATTTTGCTACCAAGCGAGTACAATTTCTAACAGGTGATACATCGATTCCTCTAATTCCAGACATTTCCAAAAGTGCCCTTACTACCTACATTACTTCCTTCTGTAAAGCTCTACTGATTAAGACTTTATCTTTTGTGGTTGGATTTTTGCTTTTGGAATTACAATTCCAAAATTTTGCTTTGGGAATGAATGTCTCCCCATGTTTGCCAGGGTAGTCTCCAAAGCCTGACCTTATGATCTGCCTACCTGAGCTGCCCAAAGTACTGGGATTACCGATGTGAGCCACCACACTGGGCATTTTTTTTTTAATTACACTGAAGACTTTTGAAAGGGTTGTGTGTTGTATGAACTCCCTCCTCACCCAATTCTCATGGATGGGAAAATGCTGCTGCTTCATTTTAAAGCTAAAGAGCTGCATGAACAGGAACTTCTAATTAACAATTCAAACTGATTAGCTCACGTCCCTGAAGGCTGGAGAACACGGGAACTGCTATCCCATTTGAATACAATCCAAAAGCAAAAGGCTGTGGCCAAGTTGAAATAATGGGGCAGATAGAAGCGATAAAGACTGGAGCTGGGAGTGGCCCGTACTTCAAGTTAAGCCAAACAAAGGTGTTTGCATGTTTTATATGGGCCAAATAGGAATTCCATAATCGAGAAAACCATTGATTTTAAGGAGGACACTGCCCTGAAAAGCTTCCTGCCAGGGGTAAGGAAAAGGCTGCCCAGGACCCCCAGAGGCAGGTGGTAGGAGGGCTCTTAGTGGCTTCCTAGAAACTGTATTACCTGAGGTAGTGAACTGCTGTCAGAGATCCCTACCAGGAGAATTTCTCAGGAACGCGTGAGAAAGGGCCCAAAACTGCATGCCTGCTCCTAAAATGTGACACCATAATACAGCTGAACTATTCAATAAAGCCCTATCTGTTCCTCTGTCTCTCCTTTCTCCCTGCCCCTATCCAACCCTAGAAGAGCCAGAAAGCACTGCTAAGAAGTGAGGGTGGGTGGTCATAAACAAACACACTGCCCTCCTTTCCCTTCCCACTGTGGGTTTCTCAGGCTGAGGCTGTCACAGAGGAGGAGGGATGAAAATTGTTCTCGTTGATATTTTATCATGAACATTTATGAACGTACAACAAAGTTGAAAAAACTTTACAGTGAACACTTTAACTGTATCTTCACCAACTTGGAGTCTTGTTTTATCTCATGTCCATCCATAGATCCATCTTTCTATCCATCCAGTAATCCATTATAGTTTTTAGGCATTTTAAAGTAAATTGCAGACATCAGTAACTCAACGTGCATTAACTAGAATTTGGTGCCTTTTTTTTTCCTTTGTGTAAAGTTTACAAATGATGAAATGCAAAAATTTTAAGTATGTATTTACCGAATTTTGACAATAGTATACATATGTGTAACCCAAAACTCTATCAAATAAAGAACAGTACAATAATCCCTGATATGGTTTGGCTGTGTCCTCACCCAAGTCTCTTCTTAAATTGTAGCTCCCAGAATTCCCACGTGTTGTGGGAGGGACCTGGTGGGAGAGAATTTAATCATGGTGACAGTTTCCCCCATACTGTTCTTGTGATAGTGAGTAAGTCTCACAAGAGCTGATGCTTCTATAAGAGGAAAGCCCTTTTGCTTGTTTCTCATTTCTCTTGTCTGCCACCATGTAAGATGTCCCTTTGACTTTCTGCCGTGATGATGAGGCCTCCCCAGCCAGGTGCAACTGTGAGTCCCTTAAACCTTTTTTGAATAAAGTACCCAGTATCAGGTATGTCTTTATCAGCAGTGAAAAAACGGACTAATACAATCCCAGAAAGTTTCCTCATGACTTGTCTCAGTCTCCAGCTCTGTACCCTTGGATTTTTTTCATTGTAGACTAAGTTTGCCAACTTTAGAAATTCCACATAACTTGAATCATGTTGTGATAACCCTATATATAAGGCTCCCTTCAGTCCACAAAATAATTTTTATATTTATCAGTCAGGTTACACATATCAGTATCTCTTTCATTTTTATTGCTGAGTAGTATTTCATGCTATGAAATAACGTAGTTCGCTACCTGATCCTCTATTTGTGGTCACCAGAAATATTTTCAACTTTTGATTATTATGAGTAAAGCTATTGTGGTCTTCTATAAGTATTTTTATTAACATGTATTTTCACTAATTGGGGTAGATTCCTAACTCGGAAATTTATTATAGATGAGATGTATATTCGTTCTATAAGAAAATTCCAGAAATTTGACAAAGTAGTTGTACTGTTTTATAGTCCCATTAGCAATAGTTATAGTTGTGCTGTATTCTTGCCAACATTTGGTGTTTAGTCTTTCCCAACCTAGTTATTTTGTGGGGTGTGTAGTAGTATCTCACTGTGGTTTTTTTTTTTTTTTTTTTTTTTTTTTAAATTTATTTTTTTAATTTTTTATTGGATTATAGGTTTTGGGGTACATGAGCAGAGCATGCAAGACAGTTGCGTAGGTACACACATGGCAGTGTGCTTTGCTTTTCTTCTCCCCTTCACCCACATTTGGCATTTCTCCCCAGGCTATCCCTCCCCACCTCCCCCTCCCACTGGCCCTCCCCTCACTGTGGTTTTAATCTGCATTTCCTTGATGTTAACCGTTTTGTCCCACTTGTATATTATCTTTGCAAAGTGGCTCCCCAAATTTTTTCCCCTTCTAAACAGTAATTGTTCTCTTTTTTTCTTTTAGTTGTTCTGTCATCCAGGCTGGAAGGCAATGGTGCAATCTTGGCTCACTACAGCCTCTGCTTCCTGGGCTCAAGCGATCCTCCCACCTCAGTCTCCCAATTAGCTGATACCAGGCTAACTTTTTGTATTGATATTAGCCAACATACAAGGCTAATTTTTTGTACTTATACTAGGTATCAGGGTCTCACCATGTTGCCCAGACTAGTCTCAAACTCCTGGCCTTAAGCCATTCATCCTCCTCGGCCTCCCAAAGTACTGGCACTACAGGTGTGAGCCACTGTGCCCAGCCTTATTTTCAGGTTATAAAACTGCTTTCTATATTCTGGAAATCAGGCTCTTTACTGAAAATAGATTTATGACCATTTTCTGTCAGGCTGTGGCTTGCATATTCTTTTGTTTAATGTATCTTTTAATTTTCCCGGACACATTTTCTGCAAAATTCGTGTTAGTTTTTGTTGTATTTTTCAGATACTTTGTTCATTTCATCTAAGTTGCAGAATTTGTCACCATGACGTTGTTTATGATAGTCTCTTATTATCCTTTTCACGTCTGCAGGATCTGTAGTGATAGTTTCACTTCGCTTTCACTTCTGATATTGATACTGACAATTTGTGTTTCCTCTTTTTTTTTCATGATCAGAGTAGCTTAAGGTTTATTAATGTTGATATTTTAAAACAACCAGCTTCTTTGCTTTGTTAGTTTTCTCTATTATTTTGTCTGTCTTCAATTTGGTTTATCTCTGCACTTTTACCTTTATTGTTTCCTTCTTACTACTTCGTTGGAGTTTTCTTTGCTCTGTGTGTGTGTGTGTGTGTGTGTGTGTGTTTTCAATCTTCTTTAGGTGAACATTTACGTCATTGATTTTAGACCTTTCTCTTTTTCTTCTATTGCAGTATAAGCATGTATGGCTATACTTCCCTCTGGGAACTCCCATAGCTGTAATTCATAAGTGTTGGCATGTTGTATTTTGATTATCCCTTAGAATAAAATATTTTATATTCTACCTTTTGCTTTCTTCTTGGGCTTGTGTATTATATTTAATCTCCAAATACTTGGAGCTTTCCTAGTTCTCTTATTGTTAATTTCTGTTTTAATCCTATTGTGGTCAGGTAACATACACTGCATGAATTCAATTTGATTTGATCTATTCAGTCTTGTTTTACGACCTAGCATGTGACCTATCCTAGTGAACACTACATGTACTTGAAACATACAGTATTCTGTGGTTATTGGGTGTCGTCTTCCATTGGTTTGTTTAAGATGGTGGAGAGTGTTGTTCAGGTCATCTGCATCTTGACTAAGATTTTGTCTAGTTTATCTATCAACTGCTTGGGAGATGGGTATTAAAATCACCAATCAAAATTGTGGATTGTTTGTTTATTCCTTTAGTTCAGTTTTGTTTTGTGCAAATTGATGCACAAATTATTTTTAATCCATTTTTTTGATGAAATGACTCTTCTGTAATCATGAACTATCCCTCTTTATCTTTGGAAATACTGTTTTGACTTAAGCACATTTTATTTGGTATTAATATAGCTTCTTCACACTTCCATTGCTGACTGTTTGCATAGTATGTCATTTTAAATGTACTCATTTAGGGTCAGGTACAGTGGCTCACACCTGCAATCCCAGCACTTTGGGAGGCTGAGGCAGGTAGATCACTTGAGGTCAAAAGTTTAGGACAAGCCTATCCCATGCAGTGAAACCCCAGCTTTATTAAAAATACCCCAACATTTAGCTAGGCGTCGTGGCAGGTTTCTGTATTCCCGGCTACTCAAAAGGCTGAGGCAGGAGAATTGCTCAAACCCAGGAGGCGAAGTTTACAGTGAGCAGAGATTGCACCACTGTACTCCAGCCTAGGGGATAGAGTAGGACACTGTCTTAAAAAAATTCAAATGTACTTATTTAGACCTACGTATATTTGTCTTCTTTTTTTCTATTCAAAGTGTGTATTTCATATACAGCACTGGGTCTTGTGGGTTTTTTAAATCAATTCTGGCAATCTCTGCACTTTAATTGGAGTATGTGGTATGGTTCAATAACATTTAACGTTATTAAATATAGATTTATTAGTGGTCGAATGATGTAATTGGATTCAAGCTTACAATTTAATGGTTTGTTTCATTATTTTGTTTGTTTTCGTTTGCATCCCCTTCCCCACTTTTTGTCCTGTCCCTTTTCTCCTGATGTCTTTTGGACTCTTTAAATACTTTTAAAATTTCATTTTAAAGTATCCATGACTTATTAGATGTAGTGGTTGAATATTCCTTATCTGAATTCCTTGGGACTAGAAGTGTTTTGGATTTTAAACTTTTTTCATATTTTGGAACATTTACATATACATAAAGAGATCTCTTAAAGATATAACTGAAGTCTAAACACAAAATTCACCTATGTTTACGTACACCTCATACACATAACGCAAATAAAATTTTACATATTTTTAGAAATTTTGTGCACGAATCAAAGTTTGTATACATTGAACCATCAGAAAGCACACATATCGCTATCTCAGCCATCGATGTGGATGAATTTCAGATCTTGGAGTATTTTGGATTTTGGGGTTTATGGATCAGAGATGCTCAACCTCTACCTGTTTTCATTGTTGATTATTTTATGTGTTAAAATATGTAAAAAAGGGTTAAGTTTTCAGCTGAATGAGATTTTTGAGTTTGGAAATTAAACTAAACAGGATTTTTCTGAAGTTCCAGGATACAGGTTCAGAATGTGTAGGTTTATTATATAGGTATATGTGTACCATGGTGCTTTGCTGCACCTATAAACCGTTCATCTAGGTTTTAAGCTTCACATGCACTAGCTATTTGTCCTAATGGTCTCCCCGTCTCACCCTCCTCTGACCCCCAACTGGCCCCAATGTGTGTTGTTCCCTCCCTGTGTCCATGTGTTCTCACTGTTCGACTCCCAATTATGAGTGAGAAAGTGTGGTGCTTGGTTTTCTGCTCCTGTTTTGAACTAGACAGAATTTCTTAATATCTTAAATTGCTCAGTGAAATAGAAAATATCAAAGATTCTACCCAACAGGTGGGTAAGAATGAGTCCACGTAGCAACTTTGATAAAGTGAAGGGAAATAACAAACCATTTCTGATTGCTCCCTGCCACAGCCAGTGCATTCAACCTTTTTACTGTCCTTTTATTATTTTTCATTGTTCTTACAGTCATTATTATTTTTCCCCAAATGAAAAAATAAAAGTGGTGGGATTGATAGTGAGGAAACAGACTGACAGCTGCCCCTACACCTGAGTTTAACTTTTGAGAAATATAGTCAACATGATGATTTTCACACAGGGCTAGTAGGCCTTCTGCATCTGTTATAATTCCTGTTATGTTGTGGACAGAAAATAAATTTTTCTCTCCATGGGAACCTGTTAGTGATACTTGAGAACAATGTCAACTGTAGACCAAAACCGAATACAAGTGGAAATATTGTTTCATTTTTTTCTGCAGTATTCCTTTTTTAAGACCTGAGATAGGAGGATAAAAAAGGAAAGAACTATTGACATGTGCTACAACATGGCTGAATATCAAAAACATTTTCTTGACTAAAAGAAACCTTACATATGGAGTGATCACAATATAATTCTATTTCTATCAAACTTTAAAATCTGTGATGAAAGAATATTTAAAAGTATATTTGGGTTCGGCACCGACTAAGAGGAGGCAAAACTGAACTTCTTACTCTCTGTTGTGATCCAAAACCCATGCTATAAACTTTGTACACAGTATCTCATTTAATCCTCAAAATCACCCTAACAGGTAGTTACTGTCACTTCCCCTGCTTCAAACAAAACATAAAGCTCAGAGAATCCAGGTACTGTGTTTTTTTTGTTTTTTTGTTTTTTTTGAGACGGAGTTTCGCTCATGCCACCCAGGCTGAAGTGCAATGGCGTGATCTCAGCTCACTGCAAGCTCCGCATTCTGGGTTCAGGAAATTCTCGTGCCTCAGCCACCCAAGTAGCTGGGACTACAGGAACTCACCACCATGCCCAGCTAATTTTTTGTATCTTTAGTAGAGATGGGGTTTCACCATGTTGACCAGGATGGTCTCGATCTCTTGACCTCGTGATCCACCTGCCTCAGCCTCCCGAAGTGCTGGGATTACAGGTGTGAGCCACCATGCCTGGCCCGGTACTGTGTTTTACACCTACTTAGAAGTCACCAATTCCTAAAGTTCTATAAAATGTTCTAAATAAAAATGAATAAAGTAGGCAAAAAAGACCATGTAAATAGCATTTCTACAAATATCTCCTAAGACAATTTTCACATCGATGTCCAAAGACATTTACAAGAGCGTTTTCCACAACACTGTTTAAAATAATAGAAAACTACAAGCAACTAAATGTCCATGGAAGAGTTAGATTCTTTCTCTTATTTCCATATAATGCAATACTGTGCTGATGTAGAGATGTCATATTCATTTTTAAAAATTACATTCACCTTCTCATGGATCCAAGGAGATATGTTAGAGAATATCTATTGCATTTGGACATAAACATAAATAGAAAGGAAATAGTAGGGGCTCTCTACAAGTGGTTATATATTGGAAGAGGAAGAAGAGAAAAATAAAAGGGATCATGAACTTTGTATATGCTTTGGTAGTGTCTGGTTTTGTATATAACTTGAATTTTTTCATAAATATATTTTACAGTCTGCATAATTACTAGGTAAGAAGACAAGTAAGTCACTTTAGTAAAAGTTCTTCCAATTACTGCAACTGATTTCTACAGCCAGAATGTTCCCAGAACCTGAAAAGAGGAAGCAGTATAAATGGAAGGCAGAAATACTGACACTAGAGGGCCAGAGCTGGAGAGGGTGGATCTAATGCAGCAAATCCATCAGCAGTTCTCATCGCCATCTTTGAGAAACCTCACAGTTTTCCGTGCGTAATAAATGAGTTAAATTGAAAACAAATCCATGACAGTGGTGCATGAGAAAGGTTACATGTGTCCCGAATAATAAAGTCTGCGCACAATATAAATTAAAACATACCATTTTACATTCATAAGATTGACAAACAAAAAGTAAAAGCCTAGGAATATCAAGTGAAGCCAAACACAAAACAAGTTTCCCCACATTTCCTGTGGGAATACAAATTGTTACAACTACTTTAAACAATTGGAAATTCATAGTAAAAATGAAGACAAGCCTCCCCTATAACTTACCAATCCCTCTTCTGGGAACACAGTAAGAGAGATTCTTCCCAAGAAACCTGTAAACAAATGTATATGGCACTATGCATGTAATTGTACATCGTGGTATTTCCATATGGTAAAGTATTATTCGGCAGGGAGAGTAAGTAGACCAGAGGTAGACATTTCAATATCAATAAGTTTTAGAAAAATAAAATGGAGTATAGGAAGCTGCAACTATATCTGTAATGCTTTGTTTTGCCAGGAAAATAAAGGGACACGTGGGGAGGACAAAGGACAACAAAAACTAGACAATCTGAAACACATGCAGAAAAATACCCATATTTTAAAATTTTCCATTACTGCTTATATTAGTTTCTGTCCTTTCTATACGCTTAAGTACTTGATAATCAAGAAAATATAAAAGGCATAGGAAAAAGTATTCTGAGAAAATACATCGAAAGGTTTATGGTTATTAGATTTGGTAAGATTTTAAATGACTTTAATTTTCTTTGTTATATCTCTCTATATGTCCTAGTCATACCATATTAAATGTGTATTTCATTTATGACAATAAAAATGTATTGTTTAAAAACTCATATATATGCAGTTTTATCTGACATATGATGAAACTCTACGAAACATAGATTCAGCAAAAATACTGAGAACAAGAACAAAAATAATGATATTAAGAGTTGTTGACTTTTGGATGGAGCTATGAGTGACTTTACATTTATCTCTAAACTCGATTTTTCTATAGTGGGCAAATAAAATATTTGTGAAAGCTAGATTAAATAGAAAGCTATAGGTTTTAAATGAAAAGGAATTCAAATAATTTTCCAGCATGATAAAATGTTCATATTCCTAAATATGAACTACTTTACAAAAGCACCAGTAATTTTAAAGAAACATTAGATGATTTTTAAAGGAAGTCAGTTATGATACTGCAGTTTATAGTGATACTGAGTGTTTGCTAGCTCCACTAATCAGGATATTAAGTTAATAGTATATAATATGCCATAAAGAAATTATATGAGCAGAGGTTACTGCAAAAGGAGAACACAATGATTTTAAGTGGGCTGGTGACCTGAATTTCTTCCAGTGAGGGGAAACATCAGAGTCATTTGATCAATGAAGTGCCTTTTATAAATCTTCAGGAAATCTCCTATGAAGGCTTTAAGAAGATGGATTTCTTATTACTTCTGATGTATGTTCCCATGAAATTTTTCCATTGCCACCATGGGCCTGCCCAGCCTAAGAGATGGAAACTGTGAGTCCAGCCAACTGACGCCCACCATCAGTAAGAAGATTGCACACTGAGGAGGCCATGACCAGCCTGCTGACTGAAATATATACTGTAAAAGGATGATGCTGCTCCAGCAATCCTGAAACCCTGCCCTAGGATCAATGCAAAGTGGTGTCAACCTTAGAATTTCAATATGCCTAGGCAGATAGTTATCTTTAAATATAAGAACAGTATCATTTTCTGGAGAAACCAAAAGAATCCAGAGAAATTCTACAGTAGTCTACTCTGCCCTTCCTCCCCGTTCCGTCTTGTTAGTAACAGCCAAATCCAGGCACAAAGATGTCCTAACTTCTACACCTGAGGTTGCCCACAACGTGTGCTAGGTGACGCATCTTATAGAGCACATATGCAAACAATTATGGGATCTGAAAAACAATAACTCAGGCAGAAACATTAGGAATTAGTGCCCCTAAGTGAACCAGTGGGAAAAAAGGAGGCTTAGAGAGTTTAAACAACTTTCCCCAGTAGCTGATAAGTTACGGTGGCCTTAGACAAGCTGACAAGAGTGGTAGCAAAAAGGCTTCAAGGATTACAAATTGTTCTACTATAAGGTTTTAAAAAGGTTTCAAAGGCAAAGAAGAGCAAATGAAGCCATGAATTTTACAATCTATATATTTTTAGCCCTTTCTCTTTTTTGCTTTTCTTGAGTAAACTAATTAGACCCTGCAAACACATTCCCACCCACAATGTGGTCTCTATTGCTTTAGGAACTTACCTCTGAGCAGCCAGAGGAAATGCAGCTGACCCCTTATCTAGTTAACAACCTTTTATACTCTGCCCTTTCGCTTTGCTTTCTCCATGCCAACATAAGACATACAAAGATTCTTCTGCCTCCAAGATGCTGCAGCTTTCTTCTCAGCTAGTTACCCCCAGCTAAAAATAACTGTTCCACATACTCAGAGATATATGGCAATCAAGCAACCAAGTGCCCCTTTTGCCAATGACATGTTTTTAAAAAATATGTTCAGTGAGCGGCTCTTTGAAAATTATTCACTTTTTTTCTGAGTTGCAAAGGAAAACGAAAGGCAAATTATGGCTCTATAAGCAACTGTTTGCACAGATCCCATTAATTCGCCATCCACAGGGCTATTCACAACTAGCTCTTTTCTCTTGTCATTTCGCTTACCAGGCAGAAATGATTACAAACATAATTTCTTTGGGGGGTTATTTAGGTTAGAGAGGGCCCCTTGATAATGCAGAAGTCATAACGGCCACCAGACACAGGAGAACAATAGCTCCCAGTGCTTCCACAATGGAGAGAGAGATAACTGAATGTCATATTCGGAAGAAATTCAAACCATCATTGATTTTTTCAGATGAAAAAACTGAGGCTCAAAGAGGTTAGGGGGTTAACCAAAGTCAGTCAGTGTTTTAGTTTGCAGCAAAGCTGAAAGCAGGCGCTAAGCATTCTATATACAATGCTTTTTTCTGCTCTGTTTTGCAGGATATACACCAACTCAATAGGCTCTCTCATGTAAAATGCAGAAATTGTAATTTTATGCGAATCGAAAAAAATCTAAATAATATCTAGGCGCCCCAAAGTTAAAAGAAAATGGCTCGGAATATAGTATGTTAGAAAAAATATACAATGCCTTATTCTACTCTCTTTTGGAGTATATACACCAACTCAGTATGCTCTCTCATGTAAAATACCGAAATTCAAATTTTACGCGAATCGAAAAAAATCTATTTTTTCAGCCAAGTGGCTCACTTGGCTGTTCAAGGGAAAAATTCTTGCAAATGCAGCTCTTATTATTTGCCAAATGTTCATGCACAAATGCATTTATTTTACCAAGAGCATAGTGTTGGGTCATTTAAGGAGAATGGGAAAACACCACTCACAATTGAAGAGGCAAAATAGCATACAGATAGCACTCCAGAGCTTGCAAACCCCTTCATATACACTATACCAATGGTACCTCACACTGACTGCGGAGAGGCTGAGATGATGAGAAAGGGCAGGTATATTTATGATTATTTTTACAAGTAAGGTTAACTTAGACAAAGTAACTCTCTCCAGGTCACAACTCAAGGAAGTAATACATTTCTGTGATGAAAATACAAGTCTTGGGGCTTCTGATTTTATCATGTGTCTATCAAAATCCCCCACCTGCCAACGTTAAGCCATACAATGTAGAACATAAAAACCATACAGCCTCTGAAACAGAGGAGGGGGCGAGATCAAAACTCATTTGAACTTACATAATCATATTTTATCAATTCATTATTAGTCCACTATGATCATTGTGGTCGTCATTAATAGACAAGACGTGTTGAGCAACTACTACCTGCCAGACCAAATAGGAAGGACTTCATCTGTGCTGTTTCACTGAACCTTTACTTTCAACAAAGGTGCTCTTAAAAATCAGAATGATGAAAGTACAGATGAGAAAATGGAAGCCGAGAAGGCTTAAGTTGCCGAAACCTGCTCCTAAATCCTAGCCTTTTGCCAAGGCCACTCTACTAGACTTGCTTCTGTGGGATCTATTGTATTCATAGTCAAATACCAATAAGGCCAAGACAATGAGTACTTTTGAGTTCTTCTGGGTTTTGGGGAAAATTTAAACAATGTCTCCCAATCTCCTGAATGCATTGAATGTATTCGGCCGATTCTGAATAAAGACTGTGTTTTCTGGTTTTCTGGTGAACTGCACAAGGTTTTATAGACTTGTTGAGGAGGTGATGTTTGATTTACATAGTGTCCAAATACGGGTTGGACCAGGTGAGAGCTTTACATAGCTCGTGAAGAAGCTGGCTATCCACCCGAATCTTCTTATGCATATAGGTTTTCTACTTGGCCAGTGCATGTTGTCTGTCCCTTACTGCACTTGTGGTTGATAAAGAAAAAGGAAGATGAAGCCGTCAGGTTGAGCATGCCTGGCACCCAAGTAGCCTCCTATTGTTACAGCTGCTGGCATTCGCCTGTGTAAGCTTCCAGCTTGCTTGTCTATATCTGCAGCTCAATTTTACAGGCCACTCTTTGTTAGAAATGGTTTTGGGGCTGCTTTTTATTCAAAGGGAAACCTTACCAAAGACTTCCTTACTTTCAATCTCTGACTAAATAATTCCTTTAGAACTCCTGTATCAATGGGACTTCTGGATTACAGTTGAAGTAGTTTTGGCTGATCATCAACTCTGCCTCCACTTAATAGTGAATGCTTTTATTTTCTATGTTTCAAGGACGGTCTCTTTGCTTCTTGCCCTTCTTCAGAATAGCAGTGTGGAAATTGCATTTAGAACACCTGTTGGGCACAGTGGCTCACACCTGTAATCCTAGAAATTTAGGAGACTAATATGGGAAAATTGCTTCAGGCCAGGAATTTGAGAGCAGTCTGGGCAACATAGCGGTACCCCATCTCTCAAAAAAAAAAATTACTGGGTGTGGGGATGCATACCTGCTGCCCTGTTGGCCCAGCTTCTGTCAGGAGGCCATGGCAGAAAGGTCACTTGAGCTCAGGAGTTTGGGGCTGCAGTGAGCTATGGGCATTTAAGCAGCCAGGGTGGGCATTGAGGCTGCTACAACCAGAACTTTAGTAATAGCCTGCTGTGCATAGGTATGTAGTTTGCACCTATTTCTGCATGTGTACATTGTTTAAATAGTAGGCACATATTTGTATACGTGTACATACAGTGTTATCATGATACATATATATTTTCATAATATGTGCACTATACATATGTACCTAATACATACCTAATGTGTACAATACGTACTTTTTGGTGATATTACACGACATATATGTATTAGTGTGATTATATATCTTACTGTGACTATATATATTTTATCACTGATATTTTAAGGAATGTGCATTCCTTTATTTATTTTTATTTCAGTCCTGAAATTGACCTTTATTTTTAAACGTCAGACTGGTAATGTGCTGATGTTGTAAAAATGTTCACACTTAGGTTTGAGTGGGGAAACCCAATCGTCATACTTAGGAATTAAAAAAGAACTAAAATAGACATAAAAAAATGCACATGGGTACTTTTTAACCAGTAGTACCAGTCACCTAAAAATTAATGCTTTCAAGTGAAATAAGAAAAGATCACAGTTCTTATTTGGGCTAGTGCTTCTGATAGGCATAGCAGGAATGAATGAATAAATTTTATTAACATATATAATAAATAAGTCAAGAACTTTACAAGATAATTTGAGATAGTGATAAGTACCATAACATCAGTAAAATGGGGTCTATGATAAGTGAATTAAATATTTACTTGAATACCTAATACATTTCCAAACTTATTGTGGTCAAAGGGCTCCTGATTCCCCTTACCACCAACTTCTCACTAGGGGATGCTTCTGAAGATTGCGAGGTTTGGGAAGCTTTTGAAGACGTTATTTGAGTTGAGATATGAATGATGAAGTATATGTATGCATTCCAGGTATGGAGGTGGCAAAGCATTGGTTTTGGGGTGGAAATGAGTTTAGGGTGTTTGAGACTGTCAGTAGGAAATGTTGGAATGTATCCAGAGAAGAAATAGTAGTAGATGAGGCTAGAGAGGTGGAAAGGGCCTTGATATTTTAGGGTAGAATAAGGAGTTAGGATGTCACTTTAATGACGGCAGCAAGTCTGTAGAGTGTTCTAGGTCTGGGGATTGATGGCCTCATGACTGTGGCTACTGTGTAGTGATGACTGGTAGAGGTAGAAGAGAAAATGGTGACCTTTCAGAGCTGTTGTCTGGGTAAGAAGCCATAGTAGCTGTGTAGATGGAGCCTGGGCCAGCTTTAGCAATGTACTTTGCAGACAGAGCTAAGAACTTAAGTGTGGATTCTATGTGGAAGGCAGGAGATGAGTAGTCAAGACTTGATTCCTAGGTTTTAGTTGAGCAACTGAACGTATGATGGTTCAATTACTAAGATGGGGAAAATTCGAGGAGAAGTTGGTGGTGAGGGGAATCAGAAGATACCTTTTGGCCACAATTGGTTTTAGATACTTATTAGATAAGTCAAGTGAGGTGGTTTAGTGGGCAGTGGAATAAATATCTGTAGTTCAGTGGTGAGGTCAAGATTAAAATGACAAAGGTAGGTGTCAGCAACATAGAGCTGACTTCAAAGCCATGAGACAGGATGAACTCCCTACAAGGGGAGGGGCTAAGTTTACTTCCTTAAATTGAGAAAGTTGGACAGGATGGTGTTTAAGGTCTCATCTTCTTCAAAAAGTTAACTGTTTATTGAATTTCAGAGAGTCTCTGTAAGAAACTTGAAGTGATGGAATTTTTTTTGTAAAATGCTGTAGCTGCTTTAAAATAATGAAAAGGATGAATGGGAAGAAATACAGACATTTAAGTATTGGAAATCTGTATTTATTCTGAAATGGCTTGTTTACAAAGCATAATATGTAACTGCGATCAGATATCCTTCTGAAAGTGAAAATAATCTTCATTTTGTAAGGTTTCAGTTAAACCCAATTGGTGGTCAATATGAACTTATTTTTATCAAAACATT
The DNA here is from genome assembly GCF_049354715.1 of Callithrix jacchus. Taxonomy (NCBI): domain Eukaryota; kingdom Metazoa; phylum Chordata; class Mammalia; order Primates; family Cebidae; genus Callithrix; species Callithrix jacchus. The sequence continues at coordinate 80,422 of NC_133522.1, read as the reverse complement.
TTAAACAGCTTTATTGAGGAGTCAAGTGACACCCAAGCTGCACATATTAGAAGTGTAAAGTTAGATGTTTTCACATAGGTATTCAGCCATAGAGCTGTCACCACTAGAGATAATAGACATACTTATCATCCCAACAGTTTCCGTGTACCCTTCAGTACTGTCTCCCTCCTGCCTCTGATCCATAGGCAACCACTGATAAGCTTTTTGTAACTGTAGATTACTTTTCATTTTCTAACTTATATAAATAGAATCATACAGTAGGTATTCTTTTTTTTCTGGCTTTTTTCATTCAACGTGATTATTTTGAGATTCATCCATGGTGTTTTTTGTGTCAGTAGTTCTTTTTCTTCCGTTTGCTAAGTAATATCCTATTGTATGTATATACCAGATGCATTTTTGCAGTCATAATGAAGTTAGACTACCTTCTTTTTTCCCTTCAGTGGGTCTCAGGATTTGCTGGTATTATTTGTAATCCTGAAAATTTGAGACAAGTCTCAGTTAATTTAGAAAGTTTATTTTGCCAAGTTTGAGGATGCACCCTTCTTAGACAGTCTCTGGAAGTCCTGATAACATGTGCCCAGGGTGGTCGGGACACAGCTTAGTTTTATACATTTTAGGGAGACGTGAGACATCAGCCAACATATGTAAGAAGTACAATGGTTGTGTCCAGAAAGGCAGGACAACGTGAAGCAAAGACAGAAAAAAGACTTGAAGTTGGAAGGAGCTTCTGGGTCACAGATAGGTGAAAGAGAGGAGTGCTTGCATTCTTTGAGTTTTTGATTAGCCTTTTTAAAGGAGGCAATCAGCTATGCATGTATCTCAGTGACAGGCAGGTTATCCCTAAGCAGTTCCCGGCTTGGCTTTTCCCTCTAGCTTAGTGATTTAGGGGCCCCAAGATTTATTTTCCTTTCACACACCAAAGAGACTAAAAATGTGAGTACATATACACACAGAGACACATTCCAAACTCTCTTCATAGAAGGGCTTCCTTGTTCTTGTATTCATCCCCTTCATCCTGTTCAGGGATGAGCTTTCTGCTGGCTTTCATTTACCAGAGCAAGCTTGACAGTGCTGTGGATAGGAAGCAGGCCCACCCTTTCTGTGTGTTTGTGTTCTGTGTGATTTTTTTGGGAATGTGTGTATGTTGTTGAGCTTTTTTTTTTAAATATAGATTGTGTTTATGTCAGGAGGTTGCCTAAAATAAAACTGAAGCTTCATAGTTTAGCCTTTAGTTGTGTTTCATAGTTTAGCAGTTATGGATTCAGTTAATCTAGTACCTCTGATTTCACAAGAGAGTATAATAACCCTTTGCTCAGTTCATAGGAATTTTGTATAGTTGGTTACGACAGAGATCAAAATGAGACAAACACTCATTCACGTGGTAAGTAGATGCTTACCTTTAATCTCTGTGGTGTCTTGATTAAATCACTTGCTTTCTGCTTCTGTTTCTATGCATTTGGAAAAGTTGACTGCTTTCTTGTTCCTGTGGATGATCTGAGAACACACATGAGTTAATCACCCTCTGGCTGTTTTTAACATCATGAGCTTACATGCAGTTTAAGGATTTCTGGGCTCTCTGTGCTGTTATCTGGGGTTGTCTGAGGAGGAATAGAAGCAGATACGGTAGGATGATGACACAGGTTAGCATGCAAGTGCAGTAAAGAATTCCATTTTGGATGTTTTTAGAATTTTCTGCAGGATGTTCTGTTTTCTAGGTGATTTGTAGATTTTTACACTGCTTTATAAAAAGCTCTTTCCTCAATTGGTAGCTTTGAATTCTTCTTCAGTATTTATGGGAAGTCATATTCTTGATTTAGATGTTCTGCTTTACCTTACCAAAGATGACTCTACCAGTTGTGAAGCCAACAAGGAAGAAGATCTGCTGCTCTGGGTATCTAAGAGATCACTTCATCTTGGTACTTACGAGACTGCCTCATTCTTTGTGATGGCTGTAGAGTATTCACTCCATCGACTGAATGTAACATGTTTTAGTTGTCCCCGCCACTTTTCCTGTTATATCTATGCTGAAGTACATAATACTTACATGCAAATACATTATCTCTCACATTTCCAAATTGTTCTCCATTAACATTTTATCGTTATGTACTTACACCAACAAGGTTTTAGTGTGTCTCTTTCCTTATACACTCAACAATACAGAGTGCTACTAGAGTTTATCTGATTGGCGAAAATGTTATTTTCTTCTGATTTTTAACTTATATATCTCTTATTACAGAGTTTGGGCATCTTTTCATGTGAATGAGTCATTTGTAATTCTTTTTCTGAGGACTCACTGTTCGTATGTGCAACCTATTTCTCTATTATATGGTTACTGTTTTATTGATGATATGTAGGAGCTTTAGATATATTAAGCAAATTAGCTCTTGGCGATATGACTTATACTGTTGCTTTTAAGTTTGTTGTTTGTCCTTCGATGTTGCTTACCGTGTTTTGCCATGAGGGGATTTTTTATATTGATGTAAAGGAATTACATCTAATTTTTAAAATTTCTTTCAAATTTTGTGTTACACTCAAAACATTGCAGATATTACGTTTATCATATTTTGAATACCCGCCTCAGCCTCTCAAAGTGCTAAGATTACAGATCCAACAGTGGCTGGAGCCACTGCACCCAGCTACTCAAGGCAAATATTGAGCCAATGTACTTGGCCATCCAAGGTTTTACCCTGAGTAGGGGAGCTCTGAGCACTGGCATCGGAGGGAGCAGTCTCTTGGATGAACTGTGGGATATACACATTTTCTAATGGGCACAGAATTCCAAGGCTTCTCATTCACATCTTCTACAACTCCAAGTCTTGGGATGCCTCAAACCCATACTCTACATGGGCTAGCCTTCATTGAGCAGCTAGTGTGGGGCAGACAGGCCAGGGTGGGCACGCAAGAGGAAGGAGACCCAGACTTTGCCTCAAGGAGATCACATTCAAGCAGGAACAGAATTACTCCAGAATGTCAGATCAAGGGACCAAAGCCTCTGATTTTTTTTTTCCTTTATTTCTTCTCTCTCTAACTCTCTTTCTGTCTCTCTCATTCTCTCTTCCTCTCTCCTTTCTTTCTCTTTCTTTCTGTTTTTCAAGATAGAGTTTTACTCTTGTTGTCCAAACTGCTGTGCAATGGCCTCAGGTGATCCACCCACCTAGGCCTCCCAAATGTTGGGATTATATGTGTGAGCCACTGGATCTTGCCACCTCCAATTTTCACAGAAAGAGGCACAGAAAAATTTGGCACCCAACAGAAATGAGTTCAAATATCAGTTTCCCTAGTTCTTGGCTCAAGCTTTCCGGTTCTCAGTGATTTCCTATGAAAGGGAATGAGAGGGGTCTGTGGTGACAAAATCATGGCAGGCAAGGTGACACTCACCTGCAATCTCAGCAACTCAGGAGGTTGAGGTGGGAGGATCGCTTGAGGGCCTACCTGGGAAACATAGGGAGACCCCAACTCAAAAAAAGTAAAAAGGGGGCATGGTGGCTCATTCCTGTAATTCTATCACTTTGGGAGCCCAAGGCAGGTGGATCACTGGAGGGGTCAGGAGTTTGAGACCATCCTGGCCAACATGGTGAAACCCCATCCCTACTAAAAATACAAAAATTAACCAGGCGTAGTAGTGCATGCCTGTAGTCCCAGCTACTTGGAAGGTTGAGGCAGAAGAATCACTTAAACCCAGGAGGTGGAGGTTGCAGTGAGCTGAGATCACCCCACGGCACACCAGCCTAGGAGGCTTTACAGAGCGAGACTCCAACTCCAAAAAAAAAAAAAGAGAGAGAGAGAGGAAGGGACATCAATCAACAAACATTGGTGATGAATAGGGTAGTGGTGCCACTGCCTGGCTAAAATATATATATATATGTATGTATGTATGTACATGTATATATCTATATATATGCATATATTTATATATGTATATATTTGTATTTTTAGTAGAAACTAGGTTTCTTCATGTTGATTAGGCTGGTCTCAAACTCCTGACCTCAGGTGATCCACCCACTTTGGCCTCCCCAAGTACTGAGATTACAGGTGTGACTCACCGCACATGGCTCTCCTTTTTTTCTTTTTTTTTTTTCGAGAGGGAGTTTCACTGTCTCCCAGGCTGGAGTGCAGTGGTAAAATCTCAGCTCACTTCAACCTCCCCCTCTCAGGCTCAGGCATTTCTCCAGCTCAGCCTTTCGAGTAGCTGGAATTACAGGAGTGTGCCACCACAGCAGGCTATGTTTGTATTTTTGATAGAAATGGGGTTTTGCCCTGTTGACCAGGCTGGTCTCAGACCCCTGACCTGAGGTAATCCACCGGCATTGGCCTCCCAAAGTGCTGGAATTACACACAGGAGCCTACCCCACCCCCATCCAAGTAAGTTTCTTGATTGCACAGAATGTATGGTGATATTGGTGGACTTATGGACATCCTCTCCAGCATTGAGTGTTGTGTCTTGGGTGTGCTGTGCTTTTTGTTTGTTTTTTTTGAGACTGAATCTCACTCTGTTGCCAGGCATAATTTTTCTCTCTGCAACCTCCACCTCCCAGGTTCAAGCAATTCTCCTGCCTCAACCTCCTGAGTAGCTGGGACTACAGGCACCTGCCACAATGCCCAGCTAATGTTTTTAAAAAGTGTTTTTACTAGAGATGGGGTTTCACCATGTTGATCAGGATAGTGTCAATGTTTTGACCTCGTGATCCAACTGCCTCGGCCTCCCCAAGTGCTGGGATTATAGGCATGAGCCACTGTGCCCGGCATGTGCTCTGCTTTTAAACTCTTTTTTTTCTAATATGGGGTAGACTTGAAAGTGTGCCTTGTTTTCATAGCCCTCATGCAGCTTGTTTTGAACTGTTTTATGTTCACAGTTTGGGATATATTAGGCAATATTGCTGAGCTGTCCTGTCAACCTGAATTTGAGCCCTTTATCTGCCAGTAACCTTGCCATGTGATTATGAGCAAGGTATTCTAGCATCTCTGTTCTTCAATTTCTTTATCTGTAAAATGCAGACTATGCCCAGCTCATAGCACTAGTGTGAGGAATAAATGAAGATATGTGTAGATCACTTTTACATGGTATGTGACACTTGGTAGGCACCAAATCATTATTGCTGGGAGTATAAGTACATTCTTGCTTGTCTACACACACACACATACACACACACACATACAGAAAGAGAGAGAGAGAGAGAGGCAGAGAAATTGCAGAGATTATACAAAAAGTTCCCATGTACCTGTACCCAGCTTCCCTTATAATTAACATCTTACATTAGTAAGGTGCATTTGTTAAAATTAATGGACAAATATTGAGATGCTTTTATTAACCCAAGTCTCTACTTCATTCAGATTTCTTGGGATTATTCCTAATGTCCTTTCCTGTTCCAGTGTCTCATCTGGGACATAACATTCCATCTCATCATCATTTCTCCTTAGGCAGTCTTCCTGGCTGGGTCACTCGAGTTTCTTTTGATTACATTGAAATTAAATTTTGGTGCAGACAATGAGATCTCTGTTACAGAATTCTTAGGTTAAAATTTACTCACAATGGCAGGGTGCAGTGGCACATGTCTGTAATCCCAACACTTTGGGAGGTCGAGGCGGACTCATCACTGGAGGCCAGGAGTTTGAGATCAGCTTGGGCAACATAATGAGACCCTATCTCTACTAAAAATAGAAAAATGTTTGCCAGGCATGGTGGCACACATCTGTAATCTCAGCTACTCTGGAGGCTGCGGCGTGAGAATTTCTTGAACTCAGGAGGTGGAGGTTTCAGTGAGCTGAGACTGTGCGACTGTATCCCAGCCTGGAAGATGAAGCCAGATTCTGTCTCAAATAAACAAACAAACAAACAAACAAACAAATAAATAAATAAATAAATAAATAAAAGGCAAACCTTATTCACAAAATTATTATAGGGCACCTGGTTGTAGCGCCTGAGCTGGATGTGTAGTAGCCTCCCAAGATCTTAACCTAAAGTCTGCCCTACTGTGGCTAAACCTGCTTGTATGCCAGAAAGCAGACCCAAGCTGCTGAAAACCACCTGTACCTTATCCTGACCCATTTGTCCTCCCCCATCTTTTGGTAAATAATATCCATTGAAAAATGCTGGTTGGGCCTACATGGTGACCTGAGTGATAACACATCTCAGGAATGTGTGGGGGCATGGGGTAGGAAAAGGAGGCCACTGTGTTTTTTCTAACAGTCACCTCAAAACTGCTGGTGCCTTGGTGATGGAAGGGTGTCACCCCAACATGTTAGCTGAGCTGTGTGGTTTCCCTGAATGTTAATAACTTTCACTGCTTTGGCTTGTGTTTCCTCCTTGATATCACCAACTACAAAAATGTCAGAATTTTTTGGTTTCTGGTGCCAAATCCAAGCTGGTTTATCAGAAGACACCCCCTGCCAGACAATGGAGTCTGTGTGCTGGGGCAGAGCCACTTTCCCTTTGACACTGGCTCTTTTCTAAGAACTGAAAATAAGCTGCAGAGGCTGTGACTTCACTTTTCTTGGAACTCCTTTACATTACTCCCAAAAATGCAGAAAATCCTCATTTAGCAGCTTTTGGATTGCTGAGTTCTCTATTTCTTTCTGTTGCATATTCTTGTAATGCTCAAATTTGACTGACAAATTCTTCTGCATCAGGTGAAGCAAGAGGGGGAAGGAATGACCGTGTGAAGGAACTGAGTGCTTTGTCACTTGGCCTTTTTGTGGTTTAATGGTTGATGAGAAAAAGGACCTAGAAGAGACACTGTGTGTAGAATGGCTTCCAATTCCAAGGGTCACAACCCTGTGATCTGTTGGCCAGCAGTTGGCTAGGGCTGAGGCAGATGAACATCAGGCCAAAGCCCAAACTTACAGAGCATATGCAAGGACAAGGAGAAAATGCATTTTCAGCCATAATGACCTACATTTAGTTGACACTTTGGAGCTTGTGCAAAAGGACATCTTCAAGGGGCCTCTGCCTCCTTGCATAAAGGGAGATAGTGATGTCAGACAAACCTGGGGTCCGGTCCTGGTCCTGTTGGTTCGTTTTTGACTTTGGCCTTGAAAGTCAGTCTGTGAAATGGAGAGCTCTTCCTTTGAAGGGTGGTACCTGGTAGGTTCTTGGGAACTGAATTAATGTCTTAAGAGTGGGTCTCTGTAGACAGGCACATATGCTGTTCTGAAATCATCTGTTGCTATCTCTGTCTCTGTTGGAGGTGCTTCCAGTGATATGTGAGTGTTTCTTACTTATCTCAGTATCCCTGCCCAGCATGGGGTCTTACATAACATACATGGGCAGTCATTCAGTGTTAGGACTGGCTGGGTTTTAGGCTGGAAGACAGTGGAAATATACAAGCAAAGGCAGTGCCTTTCATTTACACGTGGCCTGCAGCAGTATTCAAATGAAAGGAGCTCCCTGCTTAGAAGGGCCTTTTGAATTGGGCCCCCTGTATAGTTTATAGTTAACCTGAGGATGATGGCTAGACTGTTGGGGAGTGCTCTTTAAGTACAGAGGGAAGACTTGGTAAAGACATAAAAGCATGGAGGAAAAGGAGATAGTCAGCTGAGTCCAAAAAATGATTCATGTTGTTTGTTCACAATCTGAAATGAGAGGCCTTCAAGATTGACTCTTGATAAAGAATGCAAATTCAGCTGGGCTCAGTGGCTCACACCTGTAACCTCAGCACTTTGGGAGGCTGAGGTGGGCAGATCACCTGGAGTGAGGAGTTCAAGATCAGCCTGGCCAACGTGGCGATATCACGTCTCTACTAAAAATGCAAAAATTAGCCAGACATGGTGTGTGTGTGTGTGGGGGGGGGGGTGCCAGTAATCCCAGCTACTCAGGAGGCTGACACAGAAGGATCAGTTGAACCCAGGAGGTGGAGGTTGCAATGAGCTGAGACTGCTACTGCACTCCAGCCTGTGCAACAGAGCAAAGCTTTGTCTCAAACAAAACAAAACAAAAAGAATGGAAGTTTAACAAAGAATGAAGTGCCAGGGACTGTGAAAGAAGCCGTCTCATAAGTTGCTTCATTTTACTGTCCCTGTACCCCAAAGAGGTGCATTTCCCCTGTCCCCTTTCACAGCCATGAAAACTGCAGCCATGGAGATGAAGTCCTTTGTCCAGGGGCTCTCTCCAGTCACAGAGCCAGGTTATGAACCAGTAGGTGCCCCTCATCATTAAGGACACTTGTGGGTGGTCAGGAGCAGGCCCTTCCATACAGCAGCTCTTCCCCAGGGCAGCTCTGGGAGCTGAAGATCTCTGCACGAGCACTGGCACACTCTTCTGGTCTGTGCTCGGGAAATAGAATGACAACCAGTCACCAGAAAGCAAAGGCACAGAATGAAGCAAAGAAACAAAATGGGGCCATGAGAAGCTTCACTCCTGTTTACCCAGGAATTCTGCCCATTTTGGCCAGGCCCAGGTGGGGGTGGAGAGTTGTCAGATTTGTCAACCAGAAGGGTTCTGAGGAGCTTGCAGTGGGGCCAGCCCCACTGTTCATTCATTGGATAACGTTGGGTGGGTTATTTCAGTGCCCTTACTTCTGGATGACGGGGGGTCAGAGAGGTTAAATAATTCACGGCTGCTAGCTGGAATCCAGTGCTTAAATGTTCAGTTTAGTGGCTAATGCCTGTAATCCCAGCACTTTGGGAGGCTGAGGCGGGTGGATCAGCTGAGGTTAGGAGTTAGAGACCAGCCCGGCTAACATGGTGAAACCCCATTTCTACGAAAAATACAAAAAATTATCTGCACGTGGTGGCACATGCTACTCGAGAGGCTGAGACAGGAGAATCACCTGAACCCAGGAGGCAGAGGTTGCAGTGAGCCAAGACTGCACCATTGCACTACAACTTGGGCAACAAGAGCAAAACTCCATCTCAAAAACAAAAGGAAACCACAAAAGTTCACTTTATTTGCCTTTCTGTGGCCAAACGCCTGCTGGGTTCCAGGCTCTGGGGATACACGAGGTGAACGAGATGCATGGTTGCTCCCTGTGCAGCATGGTGACTTCTTGGACCTCCCATTCCTCTTTATTGTTCCTGTTTAAGCCCGAGAAAGTACTGTGCTTTTAAGAACGTGTGTGGTTAGATTGGGCTCACCTGGTTATTCAGGCCAATCTCCCTGTCTCAAACCCCTTACTAATCCCACCTGCAAAGTCCCTTTTGCTACATAGGGTGACATATTCAGAGGTTCTCAGGATTAGGACATGGATATTGTGTGGGGAGGAACAGTCTGCCTATCTAGTCAGCTCTTTAGACCCTGAAGATGTGTGCTCATCCCAAATACAAAATACATCCACCCTGCCCCAAGGCCTCATGCCATTATAACATCAACTCAGGAGTCCAAAATCTGCTCTAAACCTCGTCACCTAAATCACCTCAATCTGGCATGGGGGAGGCTCCTGGAACTTAGTAAACCAGTTACCTGGCCCTAAAGTGTAGTGAGCGGCCACCCAGAGGGGTATAATCTAGTTCTGTCCCTGATCCAAGGGACCTGACATGTGATATGGACAAGAAAAGGAAGAAACAAAGAAGCTGTACACCCAGAAATACCAGACCACTAAGCCTCCTTTCCTCCTGGTCACAGAGGATAGGGAAAGGAGTTTCTCCAAAGGGTCTGTCAGCACCTCATTCCATGTCCTGTGAACTTGGGAGAAGGCTGACCTAGACACTTTTCTTCAGTGGGTACTGCTCATTTTAGAAAGTGAATCAAGCCGGGTGCGGTGGCTCACATATGTCATCCCAACACTTTGGGTGGCCAAGGCGGGCAGATATGCTGAAGCCAGGAGTTCATGACCAGCCTGCCCAACATGGCAAAACCCTGTCACTACTAAAAATACAAAAATTAGCGAGGCGTGGTAGTACACGCCTGAGGTCCTAGCTTCTGTGTAGACTGCAGCAGGAGAATCGCTTGAATCCAGGAGTCAGAGGTTGCAGTGAGCCAAGATCATGACTGTGCACTCCAGCTTGGGCCATAGAGTGAGACTGTGTCTCGAGACAAAAAAGAGAGTTGGAGTCAGGGCCTGCCCTGGGGTCTTCCATCGGACAGCTGCGCATTACTTACAGGTGAAAATTTTCCCAGAGCACAGCTAAGCCTGGTTGTCCTGCTTGTAGGACTCTGGCATGTAGCTAATTATCAGCTCCACCTGGGCTGTTTTTACCTGGTCCCTACCCGTATCTTCAATTAGAAGCCACGTGCTTTGGGCTCAAGAAAGTCTAAGCTTTTAGAAAGCTCTCCAGTGACTCTCATCATCAACCAGGTTTGGCAGACACAGATCTACAGCTTTCTGGCCCAGAGACACCTGGGGCACAGGAGGGGTCAGAGCTGCCCATGACACTGGTTGTGAACTGGTGAAGGCTCCCTTGAGTGGGGACCCTGGAGTCCAGGGGACCAGGACCAAGGGGTCCCTGCCTGCCCCGGGCTTCTGAGGGGGAGAAGAAAGGAAGGCTGGAAAAGCCCATGTTTAGGAATAGAGCTTCTCTACCTCCTGGATGTCCAGGGCCATCCTTGATATGGGCCGTTGCAAGGTAGTGATATCAAGTTTCCTTTTTAAAAAGCCCTGTGACTGGTTGCAGTGGCTCACACCTGTAATCTCAGCACTTTAGAAGGCCAAAGTGGGTGGATCACCTGAGGTCAGGTGTTCGAGACCAGCCTGGCCAACATGGTGAAACCCTGTCTCTACTAAAAATATAAAAATTAACCAGATGTGGTGCTGTATGCCTATATTCCCAGCTACTCAGGAGGCTGAGGCAGGAGAGTCACTTGAACCCAGAAGGCATAGGTGGTAGTGAGCTGAGATCACTCCATTGCACTCCAGCCTGGCTGTCAGAGTGAGATTTTATTTCAAAAAAAAGTGAGCCCTTTTACAGAAAACTATTAAGTAAACAATAATACAGTAGTACCTGAGAGACTGATGTGTGGGTACTTGGTTTTCCTTGATGTTCTAGAGTAGAGCTGCACTGTCTAATGTGATTGTCAGCAGCCTCATGGATCTATGGAGTACTTGGAATGTGCCGGAGTGGCAGGCAGGGTTGCCAAACTCAGCAAATAAAAGTTGAGGATGCCTCCTCCATCAGTGTGGGCTGTACACAGTGACTTTCTTCCAGAATGGAAAGAGGGATAAGAGTAACTTTACAGTGGCAGCCAGCTGGTTTTAATGTCAAGTGATACACCATTTTAACAGCACACCTGGGTAAGACACCTGAGGCCCTAGGGGGCCAGGACTTAGAATCTTCAAATTCTGCAGCCACTCGTCTTCTCACTGCCCTCACCTGGCTCCTGCAGAGAGTAGTGACAGTGCCCTAAGGGGCCTCTAGGAGCCTAATGGGACCACAGGAGGTCTCTTGGAGGCCTGGAGAGGCATGTGAGGACTTGGCATTTTCCACAGGTATGACAGCTGGGGTTGGTGCTTGAGATCTCTGGTCAGTGCTAGTAATGCTGTGTAATGAATTGCCACAAACTTAAGAGCTTAAAAAAACAAATGTATTGGTCGGATGCAGTGGCTCACACCTGTAATCCCAGCACTTTGGGAGGCCAAGGGAGGTGGATCACGTGAGGATGGGAGTTCCAGACCAGCCTGACCAACATGGAGAAATCCTGTATTTACTAAAAATACAAAAAATTAGCCAGGTGCAGTGGTGTATGCCTATAATCCCATTTACTTAGGAGGCTGAGAAAGGAGAATCGCTTGAACCTAGGAGGCAGAGGTTGCAGTGAGCCAATGTCACACCACTGCCCTTCAGCTTGGGTGACAAAGCAAGACTTCATCGCAAAAAAGAAACAGGCTTGTTAAATTCCTCCCATGTGTTGATGCCCTTGCTATAATATCTATTTATGTTATTATGAGTCACCCGCTCCCAGGGCTGCCCTGCCCATTGCGAGACCTCTTCTGTCTTCGTAAGTGTGAGACAGTGTTTTCCCTGCCTTTACCACATTGTCCGCCTCTCTCGCTGGTGTCACACCCATTTAAGGAGAGTGAGCACATTGGCTGTGGGATCTTGGTCTCCCCAGTTTGGCAGCAGCAGCTCCCTGACTTGGCATAAGAAATAAATGTCAGTGGAAAAATATTTTCTTTTTTTGAGATGGAGTCTAGCTCTGTTGCCAGGCTGGAGTGCAATGACACAATCCCCACTCACTGCAACTTCTGCCTTCCAGGTTGAAGCGATTCTTTTGCCTCAGCTTCCTGAGTAGCTGGGACTACAGGCATGTGCCACCACACCCAGCTAATTTTTGTATTTTTTAGTAGAGATGGGGTTTCACCATGTTGGCCAGGATGGCATTGATCTATTGACCTTGTGATCTGCCCGACTCAGCCTCTTAAAGTTCTGGGATTACAGGCATTTTACTATCTATGTGCATGTCCCAACACAAATGTCGTTGCACCTGTTGATGTGTGTCTTAAGCCTGAGGTAGGGAAGTTTGGTAGGTGGAAGTTACTTTCCATCTCCTTTCTCATAGCATGGCACATGGAAGACAAGATTTTGGCTTTAGCATTTCACTGTGAGCATCCTGTTTATTCCATGGTCATGGGCCTTACTACCAAATTTACTTGAAAACCTTGTGAAATTATTTATGCAGAAAGAATGAGGAATCTCGGGTAATGGGAAAGCAACTAGTCAGTTTTGGAAAACCTCCAACATCGGTAGTTTACAACTAATTGGAAAAACATGTCTCATCTCAGTTGAGTTAATCCTTTCTGCAGTGCTGGGCACCTTAAGTGTTCCCAGAAGGTTTAAGGAGCAGACTGAGCTCCCAAGGAGGCCAGCATAGTGACAAAAAAGGACAAAGGGCTCTGCCTGCCCCTGAGGGTCCTTCAGTCATGGTCAGCTCTGTCTAGGGGAGCAAAGACCATGTCTGTCCTCAGCCTTCCTGGCTATGGCAGGAGCATGGGGTTGGGAGAGAAGAGCATGGGCATTTCTTCTGGCTGGAAACTTAGCCTTTGAAACAAGGCTCCACGGGCAGAGTTTCAGACCCAAACAGGAGAATGAGATGGCCAATGTTGATGCTCTCAGAGTGGAGGGTCCTGAACTGTCTGATTATAAGTGCAGTGTTGGGTCCTTATGTACTTTTACAAGGGTATTTTCAGAGACACGGAGGTCAGTGGACCCACTTTCACTTTGTCATTGAAGGTCTCTGGAAAAGAGTGTTCCCAGGGATAGATGATCTGATGGGGCCACGGCCCCACCAGTGTCCTTAAGAGGGAAAGCTCTGTCAGCAGAGAGAACCTCAGCCCTGGCTGATCACACAGGATACACTCGGGTGGGATCTGCAGACACCAGCAGCCTGCCCTAAGGCTCCCAAGTCAGAAAGCCCCAGTCATTTCCAGTCCTGGTTTTGCTAGCCAGTCTCAGTTTCTGGCTTTGTGTCTTGGGGGGGCTGATGCAATGTTGTTTGTGAGATGGAGCAAATGGTATTGCTCCTACCCCCACCAGGCTGGCGTCAGAATGAAATTCAACATAGAAAGCATCCTCCCCCTACCCCCATGGACCAAGAGGTAATGCTATTAGAGTTACATGGGTTTGGGGTTTCCCCTTACTGTTTCCATTTCCTTCCTGAAACCGTGAAAGAGGCTTCGTGGGAAAGGAAGTTTCTCTCAGATGCCTGAGTCCAGCTGGGAGTAGCTGTTCCCAGTTAGCCAGGCTGATTGGAGTCCAGGGTGAGTTGGCTGAGTTGTGGGTTTGAACCGCCAGAGCCACTGAGGCACAGCTGGCCCACTGCCAAGTGCTGCCAACCATCCTGTAAATTCCACCATTGCTCATGCCTGGGAGACGCTTCAGCATTGACCGAAAGGGTTGCTAGGTCTTGTTTTGCTCAGGACAGGGCACTGAAGAGTGATCTGTTGTCATACTCTAAGGACAGATCTGGGTCCTGTGCCTCCCAGGGACTCCAAACACAGAATTCCCTTGACAGGACCCCAGCCCATGGGCACAGCCCCTTTTGTTAGTATTAATTATGCACTTATGTGAAATGCACCTGCTCTTGAAGAGGGGATAGCCAGTGATTAAAATAGTTGAGAGCAGGTCACCAGGCTCTTTCAGACTCCATTAGGAAATGGCTCTTAGAGGGTTACTTTAGAGCAAGGGAAAGGTCTCCCTGTTGTAGGGGCTCTGTGCCTGGCCAGCTTCTTTAAATCCTGGCCTGCTCCAGCAATCCAAGATGGCTCTGAAGTAGTAACTGCTACTTAATTTGCAGGGATCAGTAAAAAATGAAAATCAATAATTTTCAGAAATTAAGATGAAGGTGGGCTGGGTGCAGTGGCCCACGCTTGTAATCCCAGCACTTTGGGAGGCCAAGGCAGGCAGATCACAAGGTCAGGAGTTCGAGACCAGCCTGGCCAACACGGTGAAACCCTGTCTCTACTAAAAATACAAAACTTAGCTGGGATGGTGGTGGGTGCCTGTAATCCCAGCTACTTGGGAGGCTGAGGCAGGAGAATTGCTTGAACCCGGGAGGTGGAGATTGGAGTGAGCTCAGATCACACCATTGCACTCCAGCCTAGGTGACAGTGCAAGACTATTCTCAGAAAAAAAGAAAAATGATTCAAGCAGCAGAGCCTTCAAGCAAGCATTAGGGACCCTTCTGAGCACGGGGCCCTGGTTGTGAAGTTTGTACACTGGGCCAGGTCTGGAAAGAGTGCAAGGCATGCAGCTGGCCTGAACCATGTGGGTGAACTGAGTCAACCTGCCCTTTGTGGGGGTTGATGGGGATTTTTTTTCTAGGCTGCTGGCCTGGGCATGGCTGACGCATGAGTGGGGCTTGTCCTGGTCTGGGCTGAAAATAATACACTGGGACAAGTTGAAGGGAGGGGGATTGGAGCAGGGTGCTCCAGGGAGGATCATCTGTGTCAAACAGGAAGTCCCTGAGCTTGGACACATGACTTTATCATCTGTCACGAGGTTCAGAGCAAAACCCAGAAGGCCAGGCAATGATGCATTGAAACTGTCCCTACCCAAGTTAGCATTTTCCAGTATCATTTAAAAATGTTTTATAGATAAGAGGTCTCGCTGTGTTGGACAGGATGGTCTCAAACTTTTGGTCTCGAGTGATTCTCCTGCCTTGGCCTCCCAAGGTGTTGGGATTATATTCATGAGTCATTGCCCCTGGACTCCAACACTGTTTTAAAATTTTTGATATATCTGTGATTTTTGGATTATACCTGTTTTGTGACTTCCATTGGAGAAAATCAACCTGGCTGGGTGAGGTGGCTCACGCCTGCAATCCCAGCACTTTGGGAGGTTGAGGTGGGCAGATCACATGGCATTTCTCTTGTGAGAGTTTGAGACCAGTTTGGACAAATGGTGAAACCCCGCCTTAACTAAAAACACACAAATTAGCCAGGCATGGTGATGGGTGTCTCTAATCCCAGCTACTCAGGAGGCTGAAGCAGGAGAATCTCTTGAACCCACGAGATGGAGATTGCAGTGAGCTGAGATTGTGCCACTGCACTTCTGCCTGGGCTACAGAACAAGACTCTGTCTCCAAAAAAAAAAAAAAAAGCCATCAAAAGCAGATGTTTGTCACTGCCAGGTGACCTTACTAATCACTGACCATGGGCGTACAAGGACAAATGAAATGAGGGCAAAATAACTTATGCCTTGTTTTCTTTGCCTTTGACCTTCAGCCCCATGCATTCCTGCAAATGTTTTGCCCACAGCAAACCTTTGAATACCTTAACTTTTCTGTTTTAAATGAGATTTCCAAGTGAATTGATGTCTGAAAAGATAATCCCTTTAGTGGAGAGCAATTGGTATTTGAAGAGAATGAGATCAGGTTGCTAAGGACACCCTTGTTTGTAATCTTTGGTTTATATAAATTATTGGTGAATAAGAGAAATAAGTTTATTCTTTCTTTTAGATGGTAAACCGGAAGGGAAGTGTGTTAAGGGGTAAAGTGAGTCATGGGGTGTGGGAGGCTCAGATGGAACAGGGCTCTGGGACACCTCTCTTTCTTGACATTGGACCTCTAATTTCCATCCCAGGCCTCAAATTAAAAGACAAAGGCTTCTAATCTGCTTGGGTGGGAACACATAAAAATTCCTCTGGGTGGATGGATAGGGGTGGGAAGGAGGAAGTTTGTAGAAACTGAAAGAGGACTTTTTTGGGGAGAGAGGAAGAAATCTCTTGTTTAATTACAAAACCAAAATATCATTGGCATAAAGTTTTCAGGGTTCATCCATATTGTTGCATATGTCAGAACTTAATTTTTTTGATGGCTGAAAATACTTCATATATAGTGTATTTTGTTTATCGATTTACCTGTTGATGGACATGTGATATTTCTACTTTCGGCTATTGTGAATAATGCCATTGGGAACACTGGCATGCAAGTAACTACTTGAGTGCTTGTTTATAATTTTGTTGGGTATGTATCAAGGAGTGGATTATTGGCTTATGTAGTAATTCTATATTTAGCAATTTTAGAAACCGGCAAATTGTCTTCCACAGTGGCCACACTATTTTGCATTCCTACCAGCAGTATCAAGTTCTCCATATCCTCATCAACACTAGTTATTTCTTTGTTTTTGATTAGAGCCATGCTAGTTGGTGTGAAGTGATACTTACTGTGGTTTGTATTTTCATTGCCCTAATGACTAAAGATTTTGAGGAGCCTTCAATGCATTCATTTGCCATTTGTATCAAGTTATTTGCCCTTTGCAACCTTTTTTTTGTATTCGTTGTGTTATAGGTGTTCATATGTGTTTTGAATATTAACCCCTTAGATACATAATCTGCAATTATTTTCTCACATTGTGTAGATTGTACTTCACTATATTTAGAGTATCTTTTCATAGACAAAAATTTTTAATTTTGATGAAATTTATCTTTTGTTGTTGCCCGTGATTATAATATCATATTTAAAAAATATTGCTAAATCGGTGGCCATGAAGATTTGCCTCAGTTTTGTTCTGAGTTTATAATGTGTGGTCTCAAATAAAGGTCTCTGGTCCATATTGAATTAATATCTGTGTATGGTATAAGGTAAGCGTCCCACTTTATTTTCTTGCATGTTAAAATCCAGTTGTCTCGGCACCATTTTTTGAAAAGACGGTTCTGTAGGACCTTAGCATCATTGTTATGAATCAATAGGCCATGGATTTGAGAATTTCTTTCTGGGGTCTCAATTCTATTCCATTGGTTTATAGGTCTATCCCTATGCCAATATCCCATTGCTTATTTAAATTATAGCTTTATATTTAGTTTTGAAATCAGAAATTTGAGACCTCCAAATTTGATCTATTACAAAATTGTTTTACCCATTCAGGATCCCTTGAAATTCTATATAAATTTTAGAATGGTTTTCTTTATTTCTGTGAAGGATGCTGTTGGAATTTAGATAAGGATTGCATTAAATCTGCAAATTATTTGAGTAATATTTCCATCTTCACATTATTAAGCTGTAAGATATTAACTTCTTTTCAGATATATGAACAAAATCAGATATATGATTCTGACTAATGAATCAGGTTTCCCAGTTATTTAGGCCTTTTTAAATATCTTTCAACAATGGTTTATAGTTTTCAGTATACAAGTCTTGTGACTCCTTTGTTAAATTTATTCCTAAGTATTTTATTTTTTTTATGTTACTGTAAACACAACTGTTCTCTTAATCTTCTTTCACTTGATTGTATTTAGGAATCCAAATAAACCAGTTATGCAATGATTTAATATCTTGAAATTTTATGAGCTCATTTATTGGTATTGACAGCTTTGTGTGTGTATATATATTCTTTATAGTTTTTGACTTATAAGATTGACTTCTTTTCCAATCTGGATATTTTTATTTCTCTTTCCTGCATATTTGCTCTGACTACAACTTTAAGTATTACGTTAAATAGGATAGTGAAAATGGGCATCCTTGTCTCGCTCTTGATCTTAGGAGAAAAGTTTTCAGTCTTTCACCACTGAGTATGAAAGTTGTGAGTTTTTCACATGGCCACAGCATGTTGAGAAAGTTTTCTTATATTCCTAGTATATTGATTAATTTTATCATGAAGGAGTGTTAAAGTTTGTTAAGTGCTTTTTCTGTATCAATTGAGATGATCATGTAGGTTTTTCTTTTATTCTATTAGGTAGTTTATTAAACTGACTGATTTCATATGTTGAACCCTTCTTTTGTTATTGGGAAAAACCTCAATTGGTCATAGTGTACAATGCTTTCAGTATTCTGAATTAAGTTTATTGATACTATTGTGAGGACTTTTGCATCTATATTGATAAGGAATAGTGGTCTATAGTTTTCCTTTTCTTGTTGGGTCTTTGTCTATATTAGGATAGTGCTATATTCACAGAAGGAGGTAGGACATGTTTCCTCCTCTTCTCTTTTTGAAAAAGTTTGAGGACTGGTGTTAATTTTTCTTTAATTGTTTGGCACCTTCACCAATGAATCCTTCTGATCTTGGGTTTTTCTTCATTAGGAGGTTTTAGGTCACTGATTAAACCTCTCTGTTTCTTTTAGTTCTATTCATATTTCCTACTTCTTCTAGAGTAGGCTTTGGAGGTTTATGGTTTTTTTTAACCTTAATTTATTTCTTGTTGCTATTGTGATTACTTTTTCTGATCTAATGTTGTTTAAGACCATAATTTTTAGAAAAATTTTCACATATTTGTGAGTTTTTCACAACTTTTTCTTCTGTTATTGATGGTAGTTACATTGCAGAGTAGTCAGAAAAGAATTATGATTTCAATATTTTTAAATTTATTAAGATGTTTTGTGAACTTAACATATGATCTATCTCAAAGAATGTTCCGAATGCATTTGAGAAAATTGTATACTCTGCAACTGTTGAGTGAAGTGCTTTCTGAGTATTAGATAAAATTGGTCTATTGTGTTAAGTATTAGATACAATTGGTCTATTAATCTTCTGTCTGGTTATTCTATTCACTATTGAAAATGGAGTAATTAAGTCTCCAGATATTATTGTTAAACTATGCCTTCAATTCTGTTAATTTTAGTTTCACATGTTTTGGGAGTGTTGTCATTAGATGGGTATATAATTTGTATGTTTTCTTGATGTAGGGCAATTTTTATCAATATATAATGTCTTTGGCCAGGTGTGGTGGCTCATGCCTATGATCCCAGCACTTTGGGACTCTGATTTGGGTGGATCACAAGGTCAGTTCAAGACCAGCCTGACCAATATGGTGAAAACCTGTCTCTACTAAAAATATAAAAATTAGCTCAGCATGGTGGCATGTACCTGTAGTCCCAGCTACTTGGGAGATTAGGCAGGAAAATTTCTTGAACCCGGAAGGCACAGGTTCCAGTGAGCCAAGATCAAACCACTGCACTCCAGCCTGGGTGTCAGAGCAAGACTCCATTATGTGTGTGTGTGTGTGTGTGTGTGTGTGTGTGTGTGTGTGTGTGTGTTCATCTTTATTTCACTCTTGTAAAATTTTTAACTTGAAATCTATTTTGTATGATAGCAATATAGCCACCCAGCTCTGTTTTGGATGCCATTTGCATGAAATATATTTGTCCCATTGTTTTTATGCAAACTTTTTGTGTTTTTGTATTTACAATGACTTGTAAACAGTATGTAGGTGGATCTTTTTTTGTTAATTCTGCCAATTTTTGTCTTATGAGTAGCTGGGTTTGATCCAGTTACATTGAAAATAATTACTGATAAGAAAAGACTTACTTCTATCATTTAATTTTGTTTTCCGTAGGTTTGTTGTTGTTGTTCTTCAATTTCTCTATTACCGCCACCATTTTTTGGTAATCTGTTGATTTTTTTTATAGTTTGCCAGTTTTTCTTTTTGTATTGTTTAAAGTTATTTTCTTAGTGGTTTTCTGGGAAATTACACTTAATGTCTTAAACTTTTAACTATCTAGCTTTAACAGTAACCCAATTTATAACCAACTTAGTTTCAATAGCATAGGAACATTCTGCTTCTATCCATCTCCTTTCCTACCCTTTATATTGTTATTGTCACATATTATGTCATTCTATATTGGGAACTCATTACCACAGATTTATAATGATTGTTTTATGTACTTTCCCTTTAAATCATATAGGAAAAAAAGTACAAGTAAAAAGTACAGTAAGAGTGGCTCGTATATAAAGTTACTTTTACCAGTCTTCTTTATTTCCTCTTATATCTTGAGTTCATGCTGGTGTTCTTTCATTTCAGCCTGAATAACTCCTTTTAGCATCTCTTATAGGAAAAATTTACTGGCTTCTTTTGCCAACCTGACAAAGAAGAATGGGCTGTTCACCACACCATTTTCTTTTCCTCCCGGTCACTCAGCTAGGCTCCTCTTGCCAGCCTCTTTTGCAGGTGTTAGATAAAATAGTAGAATGTTAAAGTGGTACATACCTGGCCATTCAGACCTCCCACATATGATTATCTCAATACATGCAGTAAAAGCCTTTGATAAAATTTAACATCCCTTCATGTTAAAAATGCACACTAAACTAGATATTGATGGAACATATCTCAAATTCTTCTTAAACTTTTCTAAAGTTTAGAACTAGAGAGAATACAGTCAAACCCATTTTGGGGCCAGCATCATTCCTGTGTCAAGTCAGACACAACAAGAAAACTACAGACCACTATCTAAGATGAACATAGATGAAAAAATCATCACTAGAACACCAGCAAAATGTACTCAAGAAACAGCAACAAAATTACACATAATGACCAAGTTGGATTTATCCCTGTCTCAGCACTGTTTTTATCATGAAACAATGGTAAAGAGGCTGAAAAGACAATTTAAATACTGAGAGAATAGATTTACCAAACATAGTCTCTCTTAAAAGTTTAATATCTAAAATATGTAAGAAATTCAAACAACCCTAATAGCAAAATAAATAATAACCTGATTAAAAAATAGATAAAGGACCTGAACAGACTTATCTCCAGAGAAGACATAAAAATGGCCAACAAGTACCTGAAAATGTGCTCAACATCACTAGTCAACAGGGAAATACAAATCAAAACCACAATGATTTATCCACTAACATCTGATGAGATGCTTGTTGTGAAAAAGTCAAGAGATAAGTAGTGGTGAGGGTGTAGAGAAAAGGAAACACTTGTAACCTGTTGATAGGAATGCAGATTTATATAGCCACATTTTTATTTGTTTATTAAGCAAAATATCCTTGTTGGCAAAGTCCCATGTGAAATATAGAATGCAGTATTATTCTAAGATGGAGTTTAATGAAGTGTTGCTCGATACACCCCAATTTCATAGTTTTGGGGTATTTCTGGATTTACTTCCTCAGAGTTTCCTCTCCTAGTTCTGGGAGACTTTTCTATTTCTGTTGCTACCTGGCTGCCAAATATTACTTCTTTCTAGAATTCATTTAAATAGTATAATCCAGCAAAAATATAAAGATTTTTGTGAGTTTTGAAAAAAAATGTTGTATCACACAAGGAGTCAATGGAAATCTTTTTGGCCCAGTGTAATTTCTATCCTTCCTCTTGTGGCCATTCTTCATCCAAAACGTTCCGGGCCTCTGTTGAAGTGTCTTTCCCCACTGAGTCTAGTCCCTAGGTCTTAGAAGGGAGTGACTCCCTGAAGCTGATGCTAATTTTTAGCTGTGTTGAATTCTAATGAATAATATTCACATCACATTAAATTTTTATTTCTTATAAAATTGTTCTAAATTGCCATCTTGTCTCCCAGTCCTTGAAGAATAAATGGACCTTGATCTTGCAGATCCAGCAATCTTAATTCAGTTCAGCTGCCACATTTGACAGATGAGGAAACTAAAACTCAGAGAAGGGAAGTGATTTATCACAAAATATTGGGGCTATTTGGAAGCAGAGCTGAAGCCATAACTCTGGTCTTCTTTCTCTTAGGCCAATGCCCCTATCCACTTGTGACATTTTTTGCTTCCCTCCTGATTGGCAAGATTGTAATAATGAAAGGTGACAGCATTGCTTATGCACCTTGTATTCTTGTCTATTATAACTATAAACCCAAATATGTTTCCCAGAATAGTTAATCATCTAGTAGAAGGTAGTGTGATTTCTCTCCTGTAAATCATAAAAAAAACACCTCTGGTACCTTCTATTATGTTTGCCATATTGTTTTTTAGGCTATAAGGAAGTGGTCTCGTGTAGTTGTGTATAAATACTGCCTGTTGGTCTCTCCTTATTAGTAGATGCTGACTAACATTACAAGGTAATAATTGGTTATATTGTACTAGGAGAATAACAGTTTATAACAATATTACCTGCAATAAACTACATAGTTTATTTTCTATTCAGTGAAGCAATTGTTTGGCTTTTTGGCTGCACAGTTTTTTTCATAGCTAAGTTTGTTTTGTCATAAGGCAATCAGGTGGCACAAAAGTATTAACAACTACAGGAAACCAGCATCTAGCAAGAAATTTGAAGATCATGTTCACCCTGAATAAACAAGTGGCTTTAAAAAATTATTCCAACTTTTAACTTCAAACAGAAAAGTTGAAAAAGAAGTACGGTAAAGACACATGTGCCCTTTATTTAGATTCACAAATTAACATTTTCTGGGATTGGCTTTGTGTGTCTCTATGTCTCTTTTCCTCTTCACATACACACTCATTTTCTCTCTCTTACACACACGTACATATACATGCACACGCTCACATTTTGTGTAGCTCTGAACTGCCTGAAAGCAATTTTCAGACATCAAGATTGTACAAGAATACTTAAGGCAGTTTTCCCAAAATTAGCACATTCTTTTATATTACTACAATAACAAGACATTTGCTACAGATAATTAATATTATGTAGTATGCAGTCTAAATTTAAATGTCTCCACTTGCTCTCAAATATTCTTTATATTAGTCAGGGATCCTATATTGGAATTTTTATCATGTTTCTTATTTTCATCAGTCTTGAATATTGCTTCCCCTCCACCATTTCCCTCATCTTTGCAACCTTGACATTTTTGAAGAGTGCAGACTAATTGTCTCATAGACTAATTCTCAAACTGGATTCATCTAACTGTTCTTCTAGATTAGACAAAATGTTTAGGCAAATATTGTGTTTCCCATTGCATTCCATCGAGAAGTTTATAATGTCATTTTATCTCAATATTTGTGAAGCTAAGAGTCATCTCTTCATTTTAAATTCCTTACTCAATAAACATTAGATGGATAATAGAGATACATGAATGTCCTTTTCCTAACAATATGTTAGTGTATAGTGTTAGGAGTAATTTCATGCCAGAATCTCATATTACCTAGATGGTATTTGCAAAACAGTGATTTTAAAATTCAGGCATTTTTCTAGCTCAGGGGCCAGTAAATTTTTCCAGTAAAGAGCCACATTCTAAGTATTTTAGGCTTTGTGGGCCACATATGGTCTCTGTTACTTATTCTAGTTCTTCTTTAGCTGTGTAAAAATTATTACCTCATGGACTGCATGAAAATGGTCTGCAGCAGCATTTGGCCCATGGGTAGTAGTTTGTCAAAGTCCTGTTCTGTGTTATAGAGAAGGGCTTTTCTTTTCCTCATAACACATATGTGTGTGTGTGTGTGTGTTAGAGGGAGAGAATGAGATCCTTAATAACTTTTTTTCTTTATAGAGTTGATCTCTTTAAGCTTTTTTTCTTTTAAATAAATACACTTTGGATTTAACTCTGGTAAATAACACTGTCTTAAGAAAATTTCAATTTCATCTTCTATGCTTTCTGATACAATAGCCACTAGCTTCATGAGACCATTCAAATTTAAACTAAGTATAATGAAATTATAATTCAAAAATAAATAAATTAATAATTAGAAAAAAATTAGTTTCTCTGTCACATGAGTCACATTTAAGTGTACAAGTATTCACTCAACACTCGTAGCTAGTGGCCACATATTGAACAGTGCAGATGTAGGACATTTTTATGATTTAGAAGTTGTATTGGATAGTAATATATGCAGATTTCAAATGTATTTGCACAGAGTTATGCAAAATAGTCCCTCATAATTAGAGTTAACTTATACTTTTTTTCTTGTCTTTTATTTGCTTTTATGCTTATTTCCCTTCTTAGTAATTTGTCTATTCCTTTTCTTTTAAGGTACCAAAGTATTTATTATATCTATTGTTTTTTTGTTTTTATCTCACATTTTTCTTTCCTTATGCTTTCTTTTGATTTAGTTTATCAGTTTTTTTTTTAAACTTTTATTTTAGGTTCAGAGGTACCTATGCAGGTTTACTATATAGGTGTCACTGGGGATTTGTGTACAGATTATTTAGTCACTTTTGTGGTAGGCCATGTACCTGATAGGTAGTTTTTAAGTCCTGACCATCATCCTTCCCTCCATCCTCAAATAAGTCCCAGTGTCTGTTGTGTCCATGTGTACTCAATGTTGAGCTTTTACTTGTGAAAACATTTAGTATGTGGTTTTCTGTTAGTTTATATAAGATAATGGCTTTTACCTTCATCCATGTTGCTGCAAAGGACATGACCTCATTTATAAATAAAACATAAAACAGGACATGACCTGTTTTATGGCTCCATCATATTCCGTGGCATATATGTACCACATTTTCTTCATTAGTCTAGAATTGATGGACATTTAAGTTGGTTTCATGTCTTTGTTATTGGGATTTATGCTGCAATGAGCATATGCGTGCATGTATCTTATTCTTTCCTCTATGATCTTCCTTCCCTCCTTCCCTTTCTCTCTTCTTGGCCTCCTCTTTCCTTCCTTCCTCTTTTCTCTCTCTCTCTTCCTTTCTTTCTCTTTCTCTCTTCCTTTCTTTCTTTCTTTCTCTCTTATCTTCCTTCCTTCCTGTCTTTCTTTCTCTTTCTGTTTCTTTTTCTTTTTTCTTTCTTCCTTCCTCCTTCCCCACCTCCTTCCTTCCTCTCCTCCTTCCTTCCCTCCCTCCCTCCCTCCCTCCTTCTCTCTGCTTCTGTCACCCTGGCTGGAGTGCAGTGTCACCATCTTGCCTCATTGCAAGCTCCACATCCCAGGTTCAAATGATTCTCCTTCATTAGTCTCCCAAGTAGCTGGGACCACAAGCGCCTGACACAAGATCTAGCTGATTTTTGCATTTTTTATTAGAGGCTGGGTTTCTCTGTGTTGCTCAGGTTATCAGGCTGGCCTCGAACTCCTGACCTAAGGTCATCTGCCCACCTCGACCTCCCAAAGTGCTGGGATTACAGGTGTTAGCCACCACACCTGGCCTACATCGCTCCCTTTTGTATCCCCAAACTCACACCTTGCCCATGCCACTCATGCGTACCCCCTGCCTTTCCCCACAGTCACTTTTGAGTCCTGCACTAAATAGCCTTCAGTCCAGAGACCAGACATCAGACAGCAATCTGGACCTCTTCCTTGATCAAAGATGAGATCTCCACAAGAGGGAAATGCCTGCTATGGAGCCTGCAGGCTGAACACAGTCACTCTACAGGCAAACAGCTAGAACAGAACTGAGTAAAATCTCCAGCCAAAAAAAAGCCTTCTCATTCAACTCATCCCTAACCCCATTTTACAGATTGAAACACTAAGGCTCAGAGGGGAGGAGACAGAGTAGGCACTGGACAATAGTCTTTTGGCTCCAAAGCCAAGTTCTGTCCACCCAGCCAGGCTCCATCCTTCCTTCTATAAATGTTTATAACAGTATGTGCTGGGCACTCTTGTTAGGCTCTTTTACACATATCACTCAGTCTGCTTTTCCCATTCTTTTGACAAGTATTTATTGAGCTTCTACTGTGTGCATAAACTGGACTCGATACTATGGATATCTTGGTAAAAATCTCAGGCAAAGTCTACCCCCCTGGGGTTCTAACAAGACAATGAGAGGGTTGGTGCTGTGGGCAAGGCTGTGAAGGCAATGAATGAAATGGTGGGGTCACACAGGAAGGGTGTTCAGGGATTCTCTCTGCATGGAAGGGGCATCTTCTTGGCTTTGAGATGCAAATGCTAAAATACCTGTGAGCAGCAGGCCATGCCCACTCAGTAACAGAGCTGAGCCGCAACCCTCCATAGATGCCAAACCAAACACCAGATCAGGCCACAAAACCACCTAAGGGCTGGCTGGTTGTGCATTTGGAAGAGGGGGTGCTGTTCTTCCTCCAGGTTGACAACATGATAGATTGAAAAATACATGGGATGCTGGGTACAGTGGCTCAGGCCTGTAATTTTGGCACTTTGTGAGGCTGAGGCTGGTGGATAACCTAAGGTAGGATTTCAAAACCAGCCTGGCCAACATGGTGAAACCCATCTCTTAAATATACAAAAATTAGCTGGGTGTGGTGGCATTTGTGGGATTACATTGCCTGTAATCCCAACTACTCAGGAGGCTGGGGTGGAAGAATCACTTGAATCCAGGAAGTAGAGGTTGCAGTAAGCTGAGATATCACCACTGCACTGCAGCCTGGGTGGCAGAGTGAGACTTTGTCTCAAAAAAAAAAGAAAAGTGCATGAGCTCTGGAGGTGGAGAGATGGAATTGAATCCCAGCTTTTACTTCTCAGCTGTGTGCCCTTGGACAAGTTGGCTTCTCAGAGCTTCAGTTTTCTCATCTGTGAAATGGGAACAACATCTGGCTTGCCGGCGGTCTTAGGATGACTGGGGAGTGTCTGGTACGTAGTAGGTGCTCAACGTGTGTGCTTTCCCATGGCCATCTAAGAGTCCTCAGGGCTGCCCTCCTGCCCTTCCCCACAACTCCTGTGACTGCCTCTTAAATGGGTACTCAAGGTGATAAGGAGGCACAGGTGAGGGAGCCACGCTGGATCCACACCCACCCACGCCCATTGTTAGGAAAACAAGCTTTTAGTGCCTGGCCCTGCTGCTGCTGGCGGCTGAGAGTATAAAACGGGACCCAGAGGCAGCCTCTCCCTTCCTGTAAGGCACACCAAGGTAATGGTGTTTAAAATGAAAAGAGGCAGTGGCATGGAGGCTACGGAGACTGAGCCATTCCTACGGCAAAAAGGGAGGCAGTGGGGCCCCCTGCTGAGGGTTATCTGGCAAGTGTTTCATTCTACCTTCCTCATGGGACCCACAGCCTCTTCATCAGTGATGTCTTCAGGCTCACTCTCCCCAAGCTGCTTAGGTGAGTCCAGACTTCAGGATCTCGCTAAGGCTTGTGGTCTCTTAATGGCATCCATTCAGAGTCCGGGGGCTTCAGCTCTCATGCCTCTGCCTATAGATCTGGTGCTCGGGACACTGGAGGGTGGGTGGGAAGGATACTGAAAAAGGAAAATGATTAATGAGAAAGTGACTGTCCCCCACAGGGGCAAATAAGCAAGCTTTTACCTGACTGTATAAAGTAGATTTTGTTGTAAAATGCCCCCAAATGAGTGGCTTAAAGTTATAAGCATTCATTTATTTAGTTATAGTAATGTGGGTCAGTAACGTGGACTGGGCTCAGCTGGGTGGGCCTTCTTTTCTTGGCTGGGTTTTCTCATGTGCATGTAGTTGTGTCTGAAGCTAGCTCAGACATGTTCATGTGGCTAGTAGGGAGGGTTCTAAGCAATAGGCCAAAAGCTACATTTTCTCTTGAGGCTCACAGCTGGCATAGCTTTACCTCCACTCTATTCTTGGTCAAAGGTGGTTTTGTGGCCAGCCCAGGTCCAAGTTGTGTCTGCTCAGCTGCCATAACAGAGTATCACAGACTGAGTAGCTTCAACAACAGAAATGTATTTTCCTCTTGTTTCTGGTGGCTGTGAGTTCCAGATCAGGTATCTGCAAGTTGGTTCCATCTGAGGCTTCTGCCTCTGGTGTGCAGTTGGCCACTTTCTCCCTGTGTCCTCATATGGTCTTTCCTCTGTAACCACCCAGGTGTTTCCCTGTGTGTCTACATTATCTCCTCTTATCAGGAGCCCAGAATGGGTGAAGGCCCAGCCTAATGACCTCATTTTAACTTTATTGACTTTTTAAAGGCCCTATTTCCAAACACAGTCACATTCAGAGGTACCAGGGGTTGGGGCTTCAACATACAAATTTTGTGAGGACACAATTTACCTCATAACAAGGGGAGAGAAAAACACCATCTGTTGATCTTGAGGAGTTGCAGTAAGATTGAAAAGAAGCATGGACAGTGGGGGAAATAACTGAGATCACGATTGCGAAAAAGTCAACCACGCCGACTGATCCTCCACACCTGGCCTGGTTTGGGCAAAGGCAACACACATGGGCACCTACTCTCACCAGCTGTATCTTCTCCCTCCTTCCCCTGCAAGCCTTTTTCTGGAGTTTATTGGTGATCCCAAGTCTCTGGCCTGGAAGGGCTACCTCCTCGCAATGCTGATGTTCCTCTCTACCTGCCTGCAGACGCTGTTTGAGCAGCAGAACACGTGCCAGCTTAAGGTGCTGCAGATAAGGCTGCAGTCTGCCATCACTGGCCTGGTGTAAAGAAAGGTGAGTCCCGGGGACAAGTGCAGGTCTTCCCAGCCGGGAAAAGGAACAAAACTGAACTGGTTGGAAGTAATGCTATCGGCAGCTGAGAACGCTTTCAGTCCTCACTTATTAGAGTCACTCACGATATATTCTCACTTCCTTTGTTATTTCTCTTTATTTGGATGTATTTATTTTGTTGAGACAGAGTCTCCACCCACCGTGGCTTCTTAGAGTGCTGGGATTATAGGTTTGAGCCACCTCACCCGGCCTCCCTTCCTTCTTAAGTCTGAGTCATATTCTGCTTAGCAGATGGATCACCCTGTGTTTATCTTTTCATCTGATGGTGGACCCGTTGGTTGATTTTGTCTTTTGGCTTTTGTGAATTGTGCTGCTGTGAGCACAGGTATGGAAATCCCTCTCGAAGTTTCTGCTTTCTATTCTTTTGGGATGGATGGCAATGGCTTTGTTAGAGCCAATGGTAATGCTGTGTGGAAGTGTTTTGAGGGACCACCGTTCATAAAGTGTTTTGTTGTTGTTGTTGTTGAGATGGAGTCTCACTGTGTCACCCAGGCTGGAGTGCGGTGGCATGATCTGGCCTCACTGCAACCTCCTCACAGGTTCAAGCCATTCTCATGTCTCAGCATCCTGAGTAGCTGAGATTACAGGCATCTGCCACCACACCTGGCTCATTTTTGTATTTTTAGTAGAGACAAGGTTTCACAATATTGGCCAGACTGGTCTCAAACTCCTTGCCTCAGGTGACCCGCCCACCTTGGCCTCCCAGAGTGCTGGGATTGCAGGTGTGAGCTACCTCCCCTGGCTGTTGTGAAGTGTTTTAATCATCCCGTTTTACTGTTCTTCACCTGGGGTTATGATCTCAACCCTGCTTCTCTCTGTTCCTGCTAAGGGACTCCCCGTAGGCAGCCCAGTCCTTGCCTCTGTCCAGGAGACAGCATACCTGGAAGTGAAGTTGGGTCAGTCCTGCCTCAGTGCTGCTTCTGTTTTAGGTAAATATCCTGTGGGTTCAGGAGAGGAAATACCAAGTGCACATATGGAACACCATGGGCATCCCCCAACTCAAGACTGTGGGAGAGATGGGGTGTTGGAGGAGAGGTAAACCTGGAAGCCACTTAGCCCCACTCTGTCCCCTGGCCCAACTTTTTTTTTGAGATGGTGTCTTGCTCTGTCACCCAGTCTGGAATGCAGTGATGCAATCTTGGCTCACTGCAACCTCCACCTCTCAGGTTCAAGAGATTCTCCTGCCTCATCGGCCTGAGTAGCTGGGACTACAGGTGAGTGCTACCACACCTGGCTAATTTTTGCATTTTTAGTAGAGCTGGGGTTTTGCCCTGTTGGCCAGGCTGGTATCCAACTTCTGACCCTAGGCGATCCACCCACCTAGGCCTCCCAAAGTGCTGTGATTCCAGGCGTGAGCCACTGCGCTCAGCCAAGCCCTGCTCCGTTCTAATTCTACTGTCTGTGAAAGGCCTCTGGGAGCTTACAGAAACAATGGCCCCAGTATGATTTCTCCCACTCCCTTGCTCCTGGAGTTCTGGGGACCCACAGTGAGAAGTGATTGTTTTCCTCACTCATCTGGATGTGATGAGCCTGGTCAAAGAAGTTTACTGTTGCTGACTTGCAGCTGATCAGGTCCCTGCCCTGTGGAAATTGCCCCTACTAATTCCTTATGCCTCAGTTTACCCAGCTAACTCAGATCTATAGCTCTGCCCCAGGCTGGGTTAGGCTCCTAGCTGTCACTCCATGTGGGAATCTCCCGTGTGATACTTTATTTATTTATTGAGACAGGATCTTACTCTATCACCCAGGCTGGAGTGCAGCGGTACAATCTCAGCTCACTGCAACCTCTGCCTCCAGGGTCCAAGTGATTCTCCTTCCTCAGCCTACTGAGTAGGAGGCCACCACGGTCTGCTAATTTTTGTATTTTTAGTAGAGACGGGTTTCTCCATGTTGGTCAGGTGGGTCTCAAACTCTTGACCTTGTGATCCACCCGCCTCAGCCTCCCAAAGTGCTGGGATTACCAGCTCACACCGCGCTGTTCCCGTGTGACACTTCAGTGAAGTCTGGTGTGTAGGTGATGGCTGCCTGAATATCTTCTCACCACAGGGCAGGGATGGGGGCTGTGTTGTCTATAAATTCCTCAGATTTTTGTGCTGGTAAGGAAAGAAGGAAGAGGGGGCCATCAGGGGACATGCAGCAAGATTTGGTGTGGACATAGCTCACCAGATTGTACTTGGTGTTCCCATGTAACTTGTAACCACTCTCATAGAAAGTGGCCTAGAACCCCAGAGAGTGGGGGTTGCTCTCTATCAGCTAGGGGTTGGGGGAAGAGAAGCTGAGGCTGTACAGAGCCAGGAGACAGGACAGGGCAACCAGGGCCAGGTGTGGTGGCTAATGCCTGTAATTCCAGCAGTTTGGGAGGCTAAGGCCGGTGGATCATTTGAGGTCAGGAGTTTGAGACCAGCTGGCCAACATGGTAAAACCCCATCTCTACCAAAAATACAAAATTAGCCAGGCATGCTAGTGCATGTCTGTAATCCTGGATACTCAGGAGGGTGATGCAGGAGAATCTCTTGAATATGGGACGCTGAGGTTGCATGAGCCAAGATCATGCCATTGCACTCCAGCCTGGCCAACAAGAGCAAAACTCTGTTTCAAAAAGAAAAGGAATTTGCTCTGCAAATATGGCTGCAGGTGCAACCCCTGATGTGTCCTCCCTTCCCTGCTCCTGCTCATGCTCCAACATCACCCCCAACCCCCAGCCATGGATTCAAAGTCCTGCAGTGCAGACAGCATGGATTTGCAGAGCTGTGAGCCTGGGGTCTGTCCTGCAGCAGGAGACACAAAGGAGGGAGCCCTGGGTTTGAGCCAGAGTCAGCCTGTGGTGTCCCCCTGGAGGCCCTGGTCCCGTTGTGTTTTGTGACACTCCCCCATATTCTCACACAAGCCACCCTCATTTTCAGCATAAATACAGATGCTCCTTAACTCATGATGGTGTCATGTCCCCATAAATCTGTCATAAATTTGTAATAGCAGCCAAGTCCAGTAGCTCACATCTGCAATCGCAGCACTTTGAGAGGTCAATGTGGGAAGATTGCTTGATCCCAGGAGTTCAAGACTAGCCTGGGCAACATAGAGAGATTCTATCTCTATGTGGGGGAAAAAAAGTAAAAATATACTAAGTTGAAAATGCATTTATTTATTTTTTGAGACAGTCTCACACTGTCATCCAGGCTTGAGTGCAGTGATGCAATCTTGGCTCACTGCAACCTCTGCCTATCAGGTTCCAGTGCTGGGATTACAGGCATGAACCACCGTACCTGGCGTATTTATTTTTATTTTTGAAGGTGGAGTCTGGCTCTCTTTCCCGGGCTGCAGTACAGTGATCCCATCTTGGCTCACTGCCTGCAACCTCTGCCTCCCGGGATCAAGTGATTCTCCTGCCTCAGCCTACTAGGTAGCTGGGACTACAAGCACGCTACCACACCCAGCTACTTTTTGTATTTTCAGTAGAGACAGGATTTCACCATGTTGCCTAGCCTGCTCTTGAACTCCTGAGCTTAGGCAATCTGCCCACCTCAGCCTCCCAAAGTGCAGGGATTACATGTGTGAGCCACCATACCCGGCCCGCAAATGCATGTAATACACTTACCCTACGAAGTATTGGAGGTTAGCCCAGCCGACTTTGGGTAGAGAACAAGTAAGCAGTAGTAAAAGAAGAACAAAACCCACTCACCCTTCCCCACCTTGGATCATGACTTTGACATTTCAGGGGTCCAGCCTTCATGAATGTTTGTAGAAATAGGTAATAAACTTGGATTAATGTACCCACGCTTAAGTGTACAATTCAATGGCATTTGGTAGATTCACAATATTGTGGAACCAGTGCCACCATCTGTTTCTAAACTTTCTCAACATCCCAAATAGAATGCCGTCCTCATGAAGCAATAGTTTACCTACTTTTTAATTTTTATGTATGTATGTATGTATGTATGTATGTATGTATGTATGTATGTATTTATTTTGAGACCGAGTCTTGCTCTGTCTCCCAGGATAGAGTACAATAGCGCAATCTCGGCTCACTGCTACTTCTGCCTCCCAGGTACTAAGCAATTTTCCTGCCTCAGCCTCCGGAGTTGGGATTATAGGCGCATGCCACCACACACAGCTGATTTTTGTATTTTTAGTAGAGACGGGGTTTCACCGTGTTTCTCATGCTGGTCTTGAATTCCTGACCTCATTGTGATTCACCCACCTCAGCCTCCCAAAGTTTTGGGATTACAGGCGTAAGCCACCATGCCCAGCCTACATTTTTTGTTTTGTCAGAGACGAGGTTCTGCTCTGTTACCCAGGCTGAAGTGGCTTGATCATAGCTCACTGCAGCCTCAATCTCTTGGGCTCAAGTGACCCCTCCTGCCTCAGCCTCCCAAGTAGATGGGAATACAAGTGTAAACAATTGCACGTGGCTAATTTTTATCTTTTTTATAAAGAGGGGATGTCACTATGTTCCCAGGCTGGCCTCAAACTCCTGGGTTTTAGCCATCCTCCCACCTCAGCCTCCCTGGGGGGAGGGCAGCCGTATAGTCATTCTAGATTGGTAGATAGTTGTTCGATGGTAGAAACTTTTCGCTTTGAGGAGAATGCTTCTCAAATTATGAAAATTATAAGAATAACTGCTGTTAGTGAGAGGAAAGATCCCACAGATGAGACAGTGTTTCATGTGGTATATGCATCTGGATAGTCTGAGTATCGTCGAGGTATTCCGGATAGGCCAAGGAAGTGCTGCGGAAAAAAGGTTAGATTTACTCCTACAAACATAATAGTAAAATGAACTTTAGCATAGGCTTGGTCAAGTGTGTAGCCTGAAAACAGTGGAAATCAGTGAATAAAGCCTCCCATAATAGCAAATACTGCTCCCATAGATAATACGTAATGAAAGTGTGCTACTACATAGTATGTGTCGTGTAATACAATGTCTAATGATGAGTTGGCTAATGCAATTCCTGTCAATCCGCCCACGGTGAAAAGAAAAATAAAGCCCAAGGCCCATAGTATTGCAGGGGATCATTTAATATTACCGCCGTGTAGTGTAGCTAGTCAGCTAAATACTTTTACTCCGGTGGGGATTGCGATGATTATAGTAGCTGATGTGAAATATGCACGAGTGTCTACATCTATTCCTACTGTGAACATATGGTGGGCCCATACAATAAATCCCAGGAAGCCAATGGATATTATAGCTCAGACCATACCCATGTAGCCAAATGGTTCTTTTTTATGGGAATAATATGTTACAATGTGTGAAATTATTCCGAAACCTGGTAGAATTAGAATATACACTTCAGGGTGACCAAAAACTCAGAATAGATGTTGATATAGAATGGGATCTCCGCCACCAGCAGGGTCGAAGAAAGTAGTATTGAGATTACAATCAGTTAGTAATATAGTAATTCCGGCAACTAGGACTGGAAGGGAAAGTAGAAGAAGGACCGCTGTAATTAGGACAGATCATACGAATGGGGGGGTTGATATTGGGTCATGGCTGGGGGTTTTATGTTGATAATTGTTGTAATAAAGTTAATAGCCCCTAGAATGGAGGAGACACCTGCTAAATGCAACGAAAAAATAGTGAGGTCTACAGAAGCTCCTGGGTGTGATATGTTACCTGCTAAGGGTGGGTAAACTCTTCAGCCAGTTCCGGCACCAGCTTCTAGGGTAGAGGATGCGAGTAGGAGAAGGAATGAAGGGGGTAGAAGTCAGAAGCTCATGTTGTTTATTCGGGGAAATGCTATGTTGGGAGCACCAATTATTAAAGGGACAAGTCAGTTCCCAAAGCCTCCAATTATGATTGGTATTACTATGAAGAAAATTATAATAAATGCGTGAGACGTTACAATAACATCGTAGATGTGATCATCTTCTATTAGGCTTCCCGGTTGGCCTAATTCTGCTCAGATTAGGAGGCTTAGGGCTGTTCCTACTGCTCCTGCTCATGCACCAAATAATAAGTACAGAGTTCCGATGTCTTTGTGATTGGTTGAAAATAATCAGCGATTTATGAACATAGTTAGGGGTAAAATGGCTGAGTAAGCATTAGACTGTAAATCTAAAGACAGAGGAGTGACCCCTGTTTTTACCAGCCCCGAGGTGACATATCATATTGAATTGCAAATTCAAAGAAGCAGCTTCAACTCTGCCGGGGCTTCTCCCGCCTTTTTTTCCCTGACGGTGGGAGAAGTAGATTGAAGCCAGTTGATTAGGTTATTTAGCTGTTAACTACATTTTTGTGGGTTAGAGTCCCGTCAATCTAGGAAGAGCTTAGCTTAATTAAAGTAATTAATTTGCGTTCAGTTGATGCAGAATAAAGTTCTGCAGTCCTTATAATGGTGCAGAAATTAAGTAAAGTTTACTTACTAAGGGCTTTGAAGGCTCTTGGTCTTATTAACCTAAATTTCTAGTTTATAAGTGTTAGTGGGGTTAAAGGTAGTAGTAATGTGGAAAAAGTTACGAGTGGGGGTAGGAGAGGCATTGGTTTTATGTGTTTTAGTTGTCAGTTAATTTTTGTGTTGTTGGATGCGGGGAATATTGTTATTGAGTTGGAGTATGTTAGGCGTATATAGAAGTAGAGGTTTATTAGTGTTAATATGGCTATTGTGAGTGGGATAATTAGGTTATTGTTTTTTGTAAGTTCTTGTATAATAGCTCATTTAGGGGAGAAGCCTGTTAGTGGGGGTAAGCCTCCTAAGGATATTATTATTAGTGGAATTATGGGTATTATTCATGTTAGTTTATTTCAAGTGTGCGTTAGTGATAGGGTTGTTACGTTTGAGTTTAGGTAAAAAATTATGAATGTGGAGATTGTTAGGAAGATATAAATAATAAGGGTTAGAATGGTGATGCTTCGGTTGTAGTATAGCACTGCTAGTATTCATCCCATGTGGGTGATTGAGGAGTGGGCTAGAATTTTTCGTAGTTGTGTTTGGTTAAGTCCCCCTCAGCTGCCAACCATAATTGATAGGATTGAGATCATTAGGATAATGTTCATATTTATTGATGAGAAGATTTGAAATATGATTGACAAGGGGGCAAGTTTTTGTCATGTGAGAACAATTATGGCTGGAATTAGGGGGATTCCTTGGGTTACTTCTGGAAGTCAGAAGTGGAGGGGGGCTATTCCTATTTTTATTACTAGGGCAATTAGTATTACTGTGGATAAAATTTGGTTATGGGGTTGGTTGATTGTTCATTGTCCGGAGGTTAAGTTATTAAGGAAAATGGCTATTAGGAGAATTATTGATGCTGTTGCTTGGATTAGGAAGTATTTAGTAGAAGCTTCTGTGGATCGGGGGTTTGTGGTTTTGGCTAAAATTGGTACGATGGCTAATATATTCAGTTCTAGGCCTAGAAATCAGTGTGAGCTTAGAATTGTAATTGTGGTTCCTGTTAGGATGGTTAAGGAAATAATGAGGTGGGTTAGGGGGTTGATATTAGTACGGGAAGGATTTAACCAACATTTTTGGGGTATGGGCCCGATAGCTTATTTAGCTGACCTTACTGTTTAGGATATGGTGTAATAGGTAGCACGGAGAGTTTTGAGTTCTCAGGTATGGGTTCAATTCCTAAAATCCTAGAAATAAGAGGGTTTAAACCTCTATAATTTACTCTACCAAAGTAACTCTTTTGTCAGACATATTTCTTATGTTTGTGGTGGGATGCCGGATATTAAGATGGACATTGAAATATATCATATGCATAGTGCTAGTGTAAGAGGTAAGAAATTTTTTCATAGGAGGTATATTAGTTGATCATAGTGGAATCAAGGATATGCTGTTCGAATTCATAGGAATAGGGTGGTTAATAGGAGGGTTTTAGTTATAAAGTTGATTGTGTATGTTTCTGATATGGTTATGTTGAATGATGTTGCTAGGAAGATGGTGGTGGTTAGGGCATTTATTATGATAATATTTATGTATTCTGCTATAAAGAATAGGGCGAATGAGCCTGCGGCATATTCAATATTAAAGCCTGAAACTAGCTCTGATTCACCTTCTGTTAGGTCAAAGGGGGCTCGGTTGGTTTCTGGGATTAAGGGCATGAGCCACTGCACTTGGCCCTCATGCAGTTTATTGAATACTATACTAACAGTAAAAACCAGATAGGTTGTATCAGTACTGGAAGGACAGTTTCTACTTAATGTGATCATTTTTGTGCCACTGTAAAATCAAAAAATCGTGTGACCATCTGCACTTGCAACTACTGGTAGGCTTAGACACTTGGATTTTAGATCCAGAAACATCCAAACACTTCCTGCTGGGTGGGAGAAGGCTTTAAGGGTCAGAGCTCTTAGCTGCTAGCAAGAGAAGCCCATTCAGGCTGAGTTTAAAAACTGAGGCCAGGCACTGTGGCTTATGCCTGTAATCCCAGCACTTAGGGAGGTCGAGGTGGGTGGATCATCTGAGGTCAGCAATTTGAGACCAGCCTGACCAACATGAGGAAACCCTATCTTACTAAAAATACAAAAATTAGCCATGCATGGTTGCACATGTCTGTAGTCAGAGCTACTTGGGAGGCGGAGGCAAAAAAATTGCTCAAACATGGAAGGCAGGGGTTGCAATGAGCTGAGATTATGCCACTTCACTCCAGCCTGGTGGCAGAGCAAAACTCCATCTCAAGAAAAAAACAAAAGAAAGAAAAGAAAATGAATTCATGGGCAGGTGAGAAGTATCGAGGAGACACGAAATTAAGATGACAGGCAGCCAGCTGGACAGCCACAGCCTCATCAAACCCAAACATGCAGAGTCTGGCCTAGGGGGGTGACACAGAAATTGCCAGGCATGATGGCTCATGCCTGTAATTTCAGCATTTTAGGAGGCCTAGGTGAGTGGATCACTTGAGACCAGGAATTCAAGACCAGCCTGACCAATATGGTGAAACCCCAACTCCGTTCAAAGCACAAAATTAGCCAGGCACGGTTGCAGGTGTCTGTAACTCCAGTTACTTGGGAGGCTGAGGCAGGAGAACTGCTTGAGACTGGGAGACGGAGGTTGCAGTGAGCTGAGATCACACCATTGGACTGAAGTCTGATCAACAGAGTGACTCTGTCTCAAAAAAAAAAAAAAAAAAAGGACACATCGAGACGATTTCTACACAGAATTGTGAGTGAATGTCCCTCCTTTTGGGGCTAATGTCAGGAAATTTCCAGAATCTGGGAGTGGGCACCAAGCATGTGGCTGAGAATCCTGGACAGTAGCAACATCCAGATGTACTTAGCAGAGGAATCAGGGATGTGCCTGACTGGGGTATCAACAAAGATGTCAATTCCAGCTGGCTGTTCATGTTGATGCTATATATCTGGTATATAAATTCTCCTGTCAGAAACTCTAGTTAGAAAGGCAAAGAAGAAAGAAAATCGTGCTCCCGTTCCCAGAAGGAAAGGGCAAGAAGGCAGGAAAGTGGAAGGGAACTTCCTGGTGCTGCAGCCTGAATCTCCACTCGTGTTGCTGTCTTCCCCACTAGACTCTGTACTTCCAGAAAGGGCTGGAGATGGGCACAATGCCAGCCCCTCCCTTCTCTCCAGAAGTATTCCCCAACACTGACATTCACAGTAATTGCTGATTTATGTTCCTCTCTTTTTTTTTTTTTTTTTTTTGAGGCAGGTTCTTTCTCAGTTACCCAGGCTGGAGTGCAGTGGTATAAACATGGCTCACTGCAGCCTTGACCTCTTGGGCTCAAGTGATCATCTCCCCTCAGCCTCCTGAGTAGCCAGGACTATAGGCGTGCATCACCATTCCTGGCTAATAAAAAAAAAAAACTTGTTTTCCTGTAGAGACAGGGTCTTACTACGTTGCCAGTCTGGTCCCAAACTCCTGGGCACAAGCGATCCTCCCTTCTTGGCCTCCCAAAGTGTTTGGTGTTACAGGTGTGAGACACCACACCTGGCCTCTTTCTGTTTCGTTAGAGTAGAGCAGCCCTAATATGCAGCTCCAATCCATAACTGTTCCCCAGCATTGTTATGTCTTTTAAGCCTCTTTCAATTTCCAAGTTTGTTGGCTGGGTGAGTGCTCACACCTGTAATCCTGATGTGATAGGATCATTTAAATTCAGAGGTTTGAGACTGACCTGGACAACACAGGGAGACTCCTGTCTCTACAAAACCTAATTTTTTTTTTTAACTCCAGCCAGGCTGCAGTGCAGTGGTGTGATCTCAGCTCATGGCAACCTTCACCTCCTGGGTTCAAGCTATTCTTCTGCCTTATCCTCTCGAGTAGCTGAGATTACAGGCACATGGGACCATGCCCAGCTAATTTTTATACTCTTAATAGAGCCAGTGTTTCACCATGTTAGCCTGGCTGTCCTCAAACTCCTGACCTCAGGTGATCTGCCCCCTTCAGTCTCTCAAAGTGCAATGATTCTGATCACAGGTGTGAACAACTGTGCCCAGCAAAAACTAAAATTAAAAAAAATATGCAATCTACAAGTTTTTTCTCTATCCCTTTTCCCTTTTTTTCTTTCTTTTTTGTTTTTTTGAAAGAGTCTTGCTCTGTCACCCAGGCCAGAGTGCAATGGCACAATCTCAGCCCACTGCAACCTCCGACTCCCGGGTTCAAGTGATTCTCTTGCTTCAGCCTCCTGAATAGCTGGAATTACAGGCGTGTGCTACCACACCTGTCTAATTTTTGTATTTTTGGTAGAGATGGGGTTTCTCCATGTTGGTCAGGCTGGTCTCAAACTCCTGACCTTGTGATTTGCCCACTTGGCCTCCCAATGTGCTGGGATTACAGGCCTGAGCCACCTTGCCTGGCCTATCCCTTTTCCTTTCTATGAATTTTGGAAGACTCCACATTGTTGGGTCTTTCTCAAAGTCTGGATTTCCTTGGTGAAGGTGAACCCATTCTCTGTCTTTTGTATTTGTGGCATATTTGCAGCTGGATTCATGGTCACCCCATTAGATTAGAGTTTGATTATGTTGGCAAGATTCAGTGGGTGATATGATTGATCTCTTAGTGATGATGAATACTATCCTATTGTCTCTCTTATTTTGTTCATTTTTAAAATTATTTTAAATTTTTAAAATAGGGGTCTCATTTAGTCACCCATGCTGGAGTGCAGTGACTCCACCATAGCTCACTGAAGCCTGAAATTCCTGGGCTCAAGCCATCCGCACACCTCAGCCTCCTGAGTAGCTGAGACCACACACCACCACACCCAACTTTTTTTTCTTTTGTGAGATGAAGTCCCGCTCTGTCACCCAGGCTGGAGTACAGTGGTGGGATCTCAGCTCATTGCAGGCTGCGCATCCCATGTTAATGCAATTCTCCTGCCTCAGCATTCTGAGTAGGTGGAATTGTAGGCACCTGTCACCACACCCAGCTAATTTTTATATTTTTAGTAGGGATGGGCTTTCACCATGTCGGTCATGCTGTTCTGGAACTCCGGACCTCAAGTGATCTGCCTGCCACAGCCTCTCCAAGTGCTAGGATTACAGATGTGTTCTACCGCACCGCACCTGGCCAATGCCCAGCATTTTCTTTTTTTAGACTGAGTGTTTTTTTTTCACCCAGGCTGGAGTTTAGTGGCGCAATCTCAGCTCACTGCAATCTCCACCTCCTGGGTTCAAGCGATTCTGCTGCCTCAGCCTCCTGAGTAGCTGGAATTACAGACACCCACCACCACGGCCAGCTAATTTTTTTATTTATAGTAAAGATGGTGTTTCATCATACTGGCCAGGCTGTTCTTGAACTGACCTAGTAATCCACCCACCTCAGCCTCCCAAAGTCCTGGGATTCCAGGCGTGAGCCACCATGCCTGGTACCTAATTCTTATTCACTGGTCATGGATGGGAGCTATGGAACGTTTTTACAGAATACATGCTGGCCCCATCAGAACATCAGGGTTCAGTCTCCTAAGAGATGTTCCTCTGTTTGTGCTACACACCCAAATAATCCATCACAGTCCACTGTTAGAATATTTCCAGGAGTTACAGTGGCTACAGTCTAGATAAAAAAAACACTGAAGTAGGAGTCAGCAGACCCCGGGACTCTTGACTCAGCCACTAACAACTTCATGTGGACTTGGGGGAAAAAAAGCTGGAGCGACCACACCTGTAATCCCAGCATTTTGGGAGGTTGATGTGGGAGGATTGCTTGAGCCCAGGAGTTTGAGAGCAGCCTGGGCAACATAGCAAGACCCCATCTCTACAAAAAAACTTGAAAAAATTTTCCAGGTGTGGCTGTGTCCCCCTGTAGTCCCAGCTACTCAGGGGGCTAAAGCTGGAGGATTACTGGAGTCCCAGAGGTCAAGACTGCAGTGAGCCAAAATCATGCCATTGCACTCAAGCTTGGGTTTCAAAGTGAAACAAAGCTGGAGCTTTTGTTTTCGCATTTGTAAAAGGTAAATGATACTATCTCCTTCATGGAGTTACTGTGAGGATAGAAATACAATTATTTCTTTTCCCTCTTTTTTTAGAAATACAATGAGATAGGCATAGTGGCGAGGTGAGGTGGCTCATGCCTGTGATCCCAGCACTTTGGGAGGCCGAGGTGGGTGAATCACCTGAGGTCAGAAGTTCAAGACCAGCCTGGCCAACATGGTGAAACCCTGACTCCACTAAAACTACAAAAATCAGCCCAGTGTGGTGGCACGTGCCTACAATCTCAGCTACTCAGGAAGCTGAGGCAGGAGAATTGCTTGAACCCAGGAGGTGGAGGTTGTAGTGTGCCGAGATTGTCCCACTGCACTCCAGCCTGGAAGACAGAGCAAGACTCCATCTCAAAAACAAAACCAAACCAAACAAAACCCGGTGTGGTGGCTCATGCCTGTAATTTCAGCACTTTGGGAGGCCGAGGTGAATGGATCACCTGAGGTCAGGAGTTCAAGACCAGCCTGACCAACATGCAGAAACCCTATCTCTACTAAAAATACCAAATTAGCCAAACGTGGTGGCGCGTGCCTGTAATCCCATCGACTTGGGAGGCTGAGGCAGGGGAACTGCTTCAACCTGGGAAGCAGAGGTTGCAGTGAGCCGGGATTGCACGCCAGCATAAACAACAAGAAGGAAACTCCGTCTCAAAAATAAAAATAGATAGGCACAGTGCACAAGACAATGTCAGGTGACACCTGTGCCACAACTTAATACCACTTTGAGTCCGGACAGACAACATAGGTCTCTGTGCCTCAGTTTTTCCACCTGTCAGATAAGAATCATATGAGGATGCTCTCCTAAGATGATGCTCAAGGCTAAATAATGTTACCCACGAACGAGCCTAGACAAGGACCTCCTGCATTTTAAATACTCTTCCCTTTTGGCTGTTGTCCTTACTGTTATTATTTTACTAACTAAAGTGCTTTCTAGCCTTCAAAAAAAGGATCTGAAGTTTGTGAGCAAGACCGTTACTCTTTACCAACTGATTAATAACCCCAATTTTTCTTTTTCTTTTCTTTCTTGGTTTTTTTTTTTGGTCTGGGAGAAAGAGGTGGAAAGGCAACTTTCCATATACATTTATATATATATGTACATATATATGTTTGTATGTGCATATATATATACATATAATTGCATTTTAGGTTTTGGGGTACATGTGAAGAACATGCAATATTGTTGCATAGGTACATATGTGTCAATGTGGTTTTCTGCCTTCCTCCCCATCACCTATATCTGGCATTTCTCCCTATGTTATCCCTCCCCAATTCCCCACCCCATGCTGTCCCTCCCCTAGTTTCCCACCACAGACCCCAGGGTATCATGTTTCCCTCCCTGTGCCCATGTGTTCTCATTGTTCAACACCCACCTTTAAGTAAGAACATGCAGTGTTTGATTTCCTGTTCTTGTGTCAGTTTGGTAAGAATGATGGTTTCCAGGTTCATCCATGTCCCTACAAAGGACACAAACTCATCGTTTTTTATGGCTGCATAGTATTCCATGTTGTATATGTACCACAATTTCCCTGTCCAGTCTACCATAGATGGGCATTTGGGTTGTTTCCAAGACTTCATTATTGTAAAGAGTGCAATAATTAACATTCGTGTGCATGTGTCCTTATAGTAGAACGACTTACAATCCTTTGGATATATACCCAGTAATGGAATTGCTGGGTCAAATGGAATTTCTATTTCTACGTCCTTGAGGTATCGCCAGTCTTCCACAATGGTTGAACTAATTTACACTCCCACCAACAGTGTAAAAGTGTTT
Organism: Callithrix jacchus; assembly: GCF_049354715.1. Taxonomy (NCBI): domain Eukaryota; kingdom Metazoa; phylum Chordata; class Mammalia; order Primates; family Cebidae; genus Callithrix; species Callithrix jacchus. Next base: position 37,980 of record NC_133522.1, on the reverse strand, counting down.
CTATTTCTCCACATTTTCTCCAGCATCTGTTGTCTCCAGGTTTTTTAATGATTGCCATTCTAATTGACATGAGATGGTGTCTCAATGTAGTTTTGATTTGCATTTCTCTAATGACCAATGATAATGAAGATTTTTCATATGTTTGTTGGCCTCATGTATGTCTTCTTTTGTAAAGTGTCTGTTCATATCTTTCACTCACTTTTGAATGGACTTGTTTGTTTCTTTCTTGTAAATCTGTTTTGGTTCTTTGTAGATTCTGGTTATTACCAATTTATCAGATGGGTAGATTACAAAAAATTTTTTCCCATTCTGTTGGTTGCCAGTTCACCCTAATGATGGTTTCTTTTGCTGTGCAGAAGCTGTGGAGTTTGATTAGGTCCCATTTATCTATTTTGTCCTTTGTTGCCAATGCTTTTGGTGTTTTAGTCATGAAGTTCTTGCCTATGCCTATATCCTGAATGGTTTTGCATAGGATTTCTTCTAGGATTTTTATGGTGTTAGGTCTTATGTTTAAGTCTTTAATCCATCTGGTGTTAATTTCAGTGTAAGGTGTCAGGAAGAGGTCTAGTTTCTGCTTTCTGCACGGGACTAGCCAGTTTTCTCAACACCATTCATTAAACAGGGAATCCATTTCCCATTGCTTATTTTTGTGAGGTTTGTCAAAGATCAGATGATTGTAGATGTGCGGCCTTGCCTCTTAGGCCTCTGTTCTGTTCCATTGGTCTATATCTCTGTTATGGTACCAGTACCATGCTCTTTTGATTACTGTAGGCTTGTAGTATAGTTTGAAGTCAGGTAGTGTGATGCCTCCAGCTTTGTTCTTTTTTCCTAGATTTGACTTGGCTATGTGGGCTTTCTTTTGGTTCCATATGAAGTTTAAGGTGGTTTTTTTCCTCTTCTGTGAAGAAGGCCCTTGGTGGCTTGATAGGGATAGTGTTGAATCTGTAGATTACTTTGGGCAGTATGGCCATTTTCATGATACTGAATCTTCCTAATGAATACCATGGAATGTTTCTTCATCTGTTTGGGTCCTCTTATTTTGTTGAGCAGTGGTTTGTAGGTCTCCTTGAAGAGGTCTTTAAATTCCTTGTTACTTTTATTCCTAGGCATTTTATTCTCTTGGTAGCAATTGTGAATGGCAGTTCCTTCTTGATTTGGCTCTCTTTAAGTCTGTTATTGGCGTATAGGAATGCTTGTGATTTTTGTGCATTAATTTTTTATCCTGAGACTTTGCTGAAGTTGCTTATCAGTTTCAGGAGATTGTGGGCTGAGACGATGGGGTCTTCTAGATATACAATCATGTCGTCTGCAAAGAGAGAAAATTTGACTTCCTCCTTTCCTATTTGAATACGATTTATTTTTTTTTCTTGCCTAATTGCTCTGGGTAGAACTTCCAGTACTATATTGAATAGGAGTGATGAGAGAGGACATCCTTGTCTAGTGCCAGATTTAAAAGGGAATGCTTCCAGTTTTTGCCTATTCATTGTGATACTGGCTGTGGGTTTGTCATAAATAGCTTTTACTATTTTTAGATAAGTTCTGTCACTACCTAGTTTATTGAGAGTTTTGCCTTCTCTGCATCTATGGAGATAATCCTGTGGTTTTTGTGTTTGGTTCTGTTTATGTGGAGAATTATGTTTATAGACTTGTGTATGGTGAACCAGCCTTACATTCCAGGATGAATTTTCTTTTCTTTTCTTTTCTTTTTTTTTTTTTTTGAGACAGAGTCTCACTCCCCCTCCAAGGCTCAAGTTATTCTCCTGCTCAGTCTCACGAGTAACTGAGATTACAGGCACCCACAACTAGGCCTGACTAATTTTTGTATTTTTTTTTTTCATAGAGACGGGGTTTCACCATGTTAGCCAGGCTGGTTTCAAACTCCTGATCTCAGGTGATCCACCCACGTCAGTCCCCCAAAGTGCTGGGATTATGGGCGTGTGCCACCACCCCATCGCATAACCCCAGTTTTTTTTTTTTACCAACTTTGATTACAGAAATTGGCATGACTCCCAGATTCCCATAATGCAAATTGTCCTCCCAATTATAACTGCTAGTTTGTTTTCATTTAAGAAAAACAAGACAAACAAAAATTGAAATGCTGGTCATTTCTGTGGACAAAAAGATAAGAATGGCCGGATGCAGTGGCTGATGCCTGCAATTCCAGCAATTTGAGAGGCTGAGGTGGGCAGATCACTTGAAGCCAGGAGTTTGAGACCAGCCTGACCAACACGGTGAATTCTCCTCTCTACTAAAAATACAAAAATGAGCAAGGCAGGGTGGCATGTGCCTGTAGTTCCATCTACTCAGGAGGCTGAGGCAGGAGAATCGCCCAACCCAGGAGGTGGAGGTTGCAATGAACAAAGATCATGCCACTGCACTCCAGCCTGGGAAACAAGATCAGAGCACCATCTCAAAAAACAAAATAATGTAATGTGACTGCTATTTTCTTGTTATAATCACAGAGTTCATGTGGAAAAGCTAAGCAATATGAAAAAATACAGAGTTAAAGATATAAAAAAATTACCCCACATTGGATCAGCAAACTTTTTTTTTTTCTCTTGAGATAGACTAGGTCTTGCTATTGCCCAGCCGGTGGGCAGTGGCACAATCACAGATGCCTGCATCCTCGACCTCCTGGGCTCACTCTGTGCTCCTGCCTCCCAAGGAGCTGGGACTACAGGTACACACCCCTACACCAAGCTATTTTTTTAAATTTTTTTGTAGAGGTGAAGTTTCACTGTGTTGCCCGGGATGGTCTTGAATTCTTGGCCTCAAGTGATCCTCCCGCCTCAGCCTTCCAAAGTGCTGGGATTACAGGCATGACCTTATCTGGAGACTGGGTCTTTACAGAGGTTATCAAATTAAAATGGGTCATGATGGTGGGGCCCTGATCCCATATAACTGGTGTCCTTACTAAAAGGGAAATTTGTTGCCAGTAAAAGAAAAAGAAAGAGTAAAATATTTTTTTTTGAGACAGTCTTGTTCTGTTACCCAGGCTTGAGTGTAGTGATGTGATCATAGCTCAATGCAGCATCAATCTCCTGGGTTCAAATGATCCTTCCACCTCAGCTTCCTGAGTACCTGGGACTACAGGTGTGTTCCACCATGCCCAGCTAATTTTCTGTATTTTATGTAGAGATGGTATCTCACTATGTTTCCCAGGCTAAACTTGAACTTCTAGGCTCAAGCAATCCTGTCTCGGCCTCCCAAAGTGCTGGGATTATAGGTGTGAGCCACTGTGCCTGCCCAAAAATAAATTTTCACACAGAGACAGACATGCATAGAAGGACAATGTCCACTATAAGTCAAGGGATGCCTGCTGTCCCAGAGCCTCCAGAGAGAGCCTGGCCTGCAGACACCCAACTACACTTCCGGCCTCCCAATTGGGAGACAATAAATTTTTATTTTATTTATTGATTTATTGAAACAGGGTCTCGCTCTGTCACCCAGGCTGGAGTGCAGTGGCATGACCTCAGCTCACTGCAGCCTCATTCTCCCTGGTTCAAGAAATCCTCCCACCTCAGCCTCCAGAGTCACTTGAGATCACGGGAACATGCAACCATGCCTGGCTAATTTTTTTTTCTGAGATAGATTCTTGCTCTGTCCCTCAGTCTGGAATACATTGGTGTGATCTCAGCTTACTGCAACCTCCACCTTCTGGGATCAAGCATTTCTCCTGCCTCAGCCTCCTGAGTACCTAGGATTACAGAGGCGCACCACCACACCCAGCTAATTTTTTTATTTTTTGTAGAGAGGGTTTCACCATGTTGACCACGCTGGTCTCGAACTCCTGACATCATGATTTGCCTACCTCAGCCTCCCAAAGTCATAGGATTACAGATGTTAGCCACCACTCCCGGCCTTGTATTCTTTCAGTAGAGATGGAGTTTAATCTTATTGGCCTGGCCAGTCTAGATCTCCTTACCTCAAGATATCCTCTCATCCTCCCCAAAGTAAAGGGATTACAGACATGAGCCATCATGCCCTTGGTCATTCATGAATGTGTAATTAGGTTTTGTCCAGGATCAGAGGCTCATGCCTGTAATTCCAGCACTTTGGAAGGCTGAGAAGGGAGGGTCCCTTGATGCCCAAAGTTTGAGGACAGCCTGGCCAACATGGTGAGGTCCCATCTCCACACACACACAAATATTAGTTGAGCATGTTGGCATGCACCTGTAATCCCAACTACTCAGGAGGCTTAGGTGATAGGATTGCTTAAGCATGGGAATAAGAGGCTGCAGTGAGCTATGATTGTACCACTGCACTGTAGCCTGGACAACACAGGAAGTCCCTCTCTGTCTCTAAAAAAAAAAGGCGTTGTTTGATTTTGTGTTTCTGTTGTTACTGTTGTTTTTTGAGATGGAGTCTCACGCTCTGCCCAGGCTGGAATGCAATGGTTCAATCTCGGCTCACTACAACCTCCACCTCCTGTATTGAAGTGATTCTCCAACCTGAGCCTCCCGAGTAGCTGCGATTACAGGTGTGCACCACTACCCTAGGCTCATTTTTATATTTTTAGTTAAGATGGGGTTTCACCACGTTGGCCAGGCTGGTCTGAAACTCCTGACCTCAGGACATCCACCCGCCTTGGCCTCCCCAAGTGCTAGAATTACAGATGTGGGTCACTGAGTCCAGTCGATTTCATGTTTTGGCTGGGTCGGGTCTGGTAGGTGTATGGTTAATAAACCAGGTCTTAATTTTTGTAGGCTACCGGGGGCTTGGGCACGCACTGACAGCAATGTCGTGGGTGGTGACATTGGCTTCAAACGTGGATGAAAACAAGATCTGGTCTCCTTTTTTTACCCAGACGGTGTTGATCAGCTGACCTAGGAGATAAAAGAACTGGTATATGAGGCCATGTGTACATCCTGGGAAAGGGGATGCCAACCGCTGGGACCCCAGCCCCCCTGCCACCAACCAGCCCACCCTGCCAGTGGCTCTTCCATGTTTGTTACAGCTTTTGAGAGGTTCACTATTCAAAGGAGGATGAATTACGTGAAGTCCAGGGCTGGGGCACAATTCTGTTAAACATGATAAGGAATCATGTGGGTTTTCAAGAAAACCCACAGCCAGACATGGTGGTTCACGCCTGTAATCCCAGCACTTTAGGAAACCTAGGTGAAAGGATCACTGGAGGTCAGGAGTTCGAGGCCATTATGACCAACATAGTGAAATCCCATCTCTACTAAAAATACATAAATTAGCCAGGTGTGGTGGCATATGCCTGTAGTCCAGCTACTCGAGAGACTGAGGGCTGAGAATCCCGGGAGGTGGAGGTTGCAGTGAGTAGAGACCACACCATCGTACTCCATCCTGGGTGACAGAGTGAGACTCCATCTAAAAAATAAAAAAATAAATAAAGTGAGAAAACCAGGCATGGGGGTGCATGTCTGTAATCCCAGCACTTTGGGAGGCTGAGCTGGACAGATCACTTGAGATCAGGAGTTAAAGATCAGCCTGGCTAACAGCGAAATCTTGTCTCTGCTAAAAATACAAAAATGAACCGGGCATGGTTGTGTGTGCCTGTGATCCAAGCTACTAAGGAGGCTGAGGCAGGAGAATTGCTTGAACCCGGAGGTGTAAATTGCAGTTAGACGAGATTTCACCACTGCACTCCAGCCTGAGGGACAGAGCAAGACTCCCCTTTAAAAAAAAAAATCAGAGAAGACCGAGATATCCGCAGATAATGCACCGTGTCACTTTCCCTGTGCACTTTTCCTGCCTCTTGGTAGACAGTTCCTAACATCACCATGAGATCCTGGTGAAGGAGGGGTGGATACTGAGGTTGCTCCAGTTTTATGAACCATTTTTCCCCAGAGAGAGATGGTCATCTTCTGTCAGATTCCTTTGAGTGTTTTGCCAACCCCTGCTGTGGGAGGTTTACCCTCAGGGCACTCCTCCATGAAACCACCAGGTGACGCCATTGCCGTATAAATGAAACAAACTGACCCGACATTAGAAAATGGTGTTCTACTTTCTTTGAGTTGAGTGGGGTGGGTCAAACCTGTAATCCCAGCACTTAGGGAGGCTGAGGTGAATAGATCACTTGAGTCCAGGAGTTCGAGTCCAGCCTGAAAACATGGTGAAACCCTGTCTGTTTTTAAAATACAAAAATTAGCCAGGCATAGTGATGCACACCTGTCATCCTAGCTACTCAGGAGGCTGAGACAGCAGAATCGGTTGGGAAGCAGAGGTTGCAGGGAGCCAAGTTCGTGACTCTGCACTCCAGCCTGGGTAACAGAGTGAGACTCCATCTCCAAAAAAAAAAAGTGTTCCTAAGGACTGAGAGGGGAAATTGAGGCATGCAGACTGGAGTTGGGGTGGGGCTTGGTGAGAGAATGGGTTCAAGTAACCTGTGAAGGACTCTCAGAAAGTCAGAGCAACATAAAAATCATTTATTCTACCTCCCACTTTCACATTTTCCAGATATAGAAACCAAAGCTGAGAGGCAGGAGGATATGTATCCCAAAAGCACCACGTTGGTAGGGTGCAGGGTTGCCAGAGAAAACACAGGACATCCAGTTAAGTGAGAGTTTCAAACTCTCAGTGTATGTCTCAAATAATGCACAAGACTTAAACTAAAACTTTATTTACTTTTTGTCTTCAAAGGTAACTGGGTATCTGTATGATGATTTGCTAAGTCTTACAACCCTCGTGAGGGTAAAATGAAGATTAGAAAGATACTTAAATGTAATAATCAAACATGCAAAATGAGGGCAACTCTTTCCCATTTTGCAGACAAGGGAACTGCACGTTAGGGAGGGTACTTGCCCCAAAGCCACCCTCACAATCCTCAGAGTCAGGATTTGAACCCAGTCCTGATTCCAGAGGTCTCAACTTCACTGTTGTGGCCAGGAACAGCTCCCAGTCCCACTCGTGTGTGTGCATGTTCTTTCTTGAATATGACTCTCTCCCCATCGTGTAAGTGGGTGGTTCCCCTCCCTGACATTGACGGACTCCGTCTTCAGCAGGCGCCTCCTGACCCAGCAGACCCCCATGAGCCCAGATCCCTGGGACCCGGTGGCTGTCCTTATCACATTCCTTGACTCCGCATCTTAGGATCCAAGTCTGACCCTCTTCAGGATCTGCAGCTGTGTTACAGAAAAGGGGACCCGATCCAGACCACAAGGGAGGGTCCTCGGATCTCGTGTAAGAAGCAATTCAGCACGAGTCTGTAAAGTGAAAGCACAATTGTTTGTTCGCTTTTTTTGTTGTTTTGTTTTGGTTTTGAGATGGAGTCTTTGTTGCCCAGGCTAGATAGAGAGTAGCGGTGTGATCTTGGCTCAGTACGACCTACGCCTCCCGGGTTCGAGAGATTTTCCTGCTTCAGCCTCCTGAGTAACTGGGATCACAGGAGCATGTCACCACACCTGACTAATTTTTATATTTCTAGTAGAGATAGCATTTCACCATGTTGGCCAGGCTGATCTAGAACTCTTGACCCCAGGTGATCCACCTGCCTCAGCCTCCCAAAGTGCTGAGATTACAAATGTGAGCCACAGTGTAAGTTTATTCTTTCCTTAAAAAGCAAGTTTTTTAAGAAGATGAAGATGAAATAGCTACTCCATAGAGCAGCCCAGAGGGTGCTGGTGCCCATCTTTAGGGTCATTTCTTCTTGACATGCTAAATGAGGGCTAGACTAATCATGACTCCCCTTTTATAGATCTTATAGGGAAACTTTCTGATGTTGCCATGGCATTTTTAAACTGTCATGGCACTGGTGGCAAATGTAGGAGTGAGGATGAGCAGAGGTCACTCTGGTCATCATCTTGGTTTCAGTGGGTCTTGGACTGGCTTCTTTACTGCAGCCTGTTTTACTGACAAGGTCTCTGTGACCTGTATCCTGTGCTGCCCTCCTGTCTCATCCTGTGACTCAGAATGCCTTCACTGCCTGGAAATGAAACCCAGTAGGTCTCAGCCTCCTTTTACGCATCTCCTATTCAAGATGGAGCCGCTGTGGTTCACACCCCTCTGGCAGCTGGGCTCCCCGGGATCTCCTGAGGTTCTGTCCCCTCCGTGCCTAGCTCCTGGGTCCCTCCACCATCTCTGTCTTCCTGAGCCACCTGCCTCTGAGTTTCTTTATCAGCAAGAAGAGGAATCACTTTCAGGTTCGGCTTTTGGGGGAAAAGACGGACCAGGCAGGAAGTAGGGAGGAAGACACAGGCCCTGGTGTGGGCGATGGGGAGGGCAGAGCTGAGTGGGATCCGGCGGGTCTGGCTTTGTTCTTGTCTCTGCGAGTTGCCCATCGTGCAGACCTGCCCCTCTCCTTCCCCATCGCATCGGACGGCGGCTCTTCCCTCCAGTGTTCAGACCCCAGGCCCTGGGTCAGATCAATGCCTTTTTCTCCTGCATCCCATCAGTCAGCAGATTTGCTTGGCGTCATCTGAAAAATGCATCCAGCAGCAAGGCCCTGGCTCACTCCTTACTTCCGCCCCAGCCTCTCTCCACTTCCAGCCACAGGAGACCTGTGTGAGCTGAATTCATCACACCCTCCTCTGCTCAGACCTACAGCAGCCCCATTTTCCTCAGTCTGAGCCAAAGGCCCCACAGTGGCCCACCTGGCCCTCCCTGAGCTGCCTCATTGACTCCAGCCTCACCTTCCACCCGTCTCCCTCCCTTTCCCACCTACCCCATCCTCACACCTGCCTGATGTTCACACATCTCTCCAGGCATCTGCTTTAGCTGCTCTCCACCTGGACCACTCTCACTCTAGAAGACCCTTGTCCCCTCCAGCACCCCCTGCAGTCAGGTCCACCTTCCTCACCATCGTTCAGCAAGGACACACCCCACCCATCCCTCTCCTTTCAGCATCTCTCTTCCTTGGCCTGTTTTGGGTTCATTTTTGCTGTTCCCCAGCACTTCCCACTTCCTAAAGGGCCCTTCAAGAAGCACCCGGAAGGGGCCAATGGCCTTGCTCTCCTTAGACTAGAAGCTCCACGGCAGCACAGCACACTCTTTGTGGCAGATTCAGTATCTAGTTAGTGCTCGGCATGCAGAAGGTGCTGGACAAGTGTTTGAGAACTACGGAAGAAGGGAGGGAGGGGAGAAGGGTAGGAAAGAGGAAGGGAAGAAGGGAGGGATGGGGAGAAAGGAGGGAGGGGAGGAGTGAAAATGAGGGAGGGAAGGACAGATAGGAAAGGGGAGGACAGATGGAGGGAAGGAAAGAGTTGAAAGAGGAAGAGAAGGAATGATGGCAAGGAAGAAAGGGAGGTAAAAAAAAGGGCAGAAAGCAAGGCAGGAGAGCAGAAGAAAGGAGTAGGGAAGAAAAGAAAGGTGGGAGGGAGGGAGGGAGGGAAGGGGGACAAAGGGAAGGAACTTATTTCCTCTCTAGGCCCAGCTGTCTCAATGTCCATCTGTCACTTGGCCAGCCTCCTGCATGGCCTCCTCCGGGCACAGTGACTCATGCCTGTAATCCCAGCACTTTGGGAGTTCGAAACAGGTGGATCATCTGAGTTCAGGAGTTCTAAACCAGACTGGTCAACATGGCAAAATGCCATCCCTCTTAACAAATACAAAGATTAGCTGAGCATCGTGGCAGGCACCTATAATCTCAGCTACTCTAGAATCTCAGGCGGGAGAATCACTTGAACCCAGGAGGCAGATATTACAGTGAGCCAAGATCGCACCACTGCACTCCAGGCTGGTAACAAAGCAAGACTCCATCTCAAAAAATAACAAAATACCTTCTCCAGGCAGCTGCCTTCTGATGATGCCCCTCCCCAGTTAAGCACAGACCCCAAACTCCTGCCTGACCCTAAAGTGCCAAGTGACGCTGTGCATGTACTCCTCTGGCCACACTGAGTGTCCTCTTAGTCATGCTGCTCCTTCTGCCTAGGTGTTTGCTGTCCCCTGTCTCAGAGCCTTCACTCCCTCTTCCCGGCTCCATCCCCTCATCCTCTGCCTGCCCAGCACCCACCTCCTGGCCATTTAACATGTAGCTCAGGTTGTAATCACAGTACTTTAGGAGGCCAGGGGCAGAGGGTCACTTGAGTCCAAGAGCTTGAGGCCAGCCTGGGCAACAGAGTGAGACCCCACAACTCCACCAAAAATGTAAAAGGAAGAAACATGTAGCTCAGGCATTACCCACCCAGGTAGCCTTCCTGATGGCGCCATACCCAGGTGGGCTCAGGGGCAGCCTCTGTTCTCTGGGCATCAGATGCCTCCTTTCTGTGGCAGTGGTCCTGGGTCAGCTCCTGTAGGAATCCAGGCACAGGATGATGGTGGATGGATCAGGACTGAGGATCAGAGATGTGGAGAGGCAGACAGCTTTGGATGCAGTAGGCAGGATCAGCGGGATTTGCTGCAGGGTGACTGTCAGGGTGCAGGGGAGAATTCCGGACCAGCTTTGTCTTTATCTCTCTCTTCCCTCCAATCCCAGGAGAGCAAACGAGGCAGAAAGACTTGTGGGCCCGACTCACCAGCTCTATCCTCAGGAACTCAAGGACCATCAAGTTCCATGGCTGGGAGGGAGCCTTTCTGGACAGAGTCCTGGGCATCCGAGGCCAGGAGCTGTGTACCTTCTGGACCTCTGGCCGCCTCTTCTTTATGTCGCTGGTGTCCTTCCAAGCATCTACATTTCTGGTTATGTCACTCTAGTCTCTATGCTGAGCAGGACTGGGGAAGGAGTGCGGGGCTCAGGAGGTGAGGTAGGTGGAACCTCCCTGATCCTACCACCCTGTCCATCAAAACCCACACATTCTGGATCCTGTTCTCACCGGGTTTCTGCTTTCTTCTGCGTGAATGAATTAGTTCCATCATTCTGGTGAAGGTGACAGCGGCCGTTGAGGTCTGCTCTTCTGAGAGTTCCAGGCTTCCACTGATGTGGGGAGGAGGGTTCAGGTGCAGACAGACTGCCGAGGTAGAATCCAGGGTCTGAGTGCCTTTCTTGCTGCTGGCCAGCAAATGTCCATAGCCACCCTGTCACTGACATGATCCTTGTTCTGCCGTTCTGTCATTTATTTCTTATTGCTCTCAGATCACTCTTCCTAAAGCACAGCTTTCAGAAGAATTTAAACATGTTGATGCATAGGCAAGGCACAGTGACTCATGCCTGCCATCTGAGCTCTTTGGGAGGCTGAGGTGCCTTGAACCCAGTTGGTGGAGGTTGCAGTGAGCCGAGATTGTGCCACTTCACTCCAGCCTGGGTGACGGAGTAAGACTTTGTGTCAAAAACCAAACCAAACAAAACAAAAATACCACAAATGGGACCAATACCTAGGGCCCTCCCATGCTGCTGTCTTCAGGAGTCCCCAGGCTTAGCCCTCATGTCTATCACCTTCACAAAGAGTCCTTTCCTGACCACCTTCACCACCACCTGAGCACCCCTGCTTGTGCTAGTGCACTCTAACCTGCACCCGATTTCTCTTTACTTTTTTATTTTTGAAGACAGTCTTGCTCTGTTCCCCAGGCTGGAGTGCAGTGATGCAATGTCGGCTCACTGCAACCTCCACCTCCCAAGTTCAAACAATCCTCCCACCTTACCCTCCTGAGTAGCTAGGATTACAGGCAGTTGCCACCACGCCTAGGTAATTATCTTTTTTGTACCTTTAGTAGAGATGGCATTTCACCATGTCGGCCAGGCTGGTCTTGAACTCCTAACCTCAAGGGATCCATCCTCCTCAGCCTCCCAAAGTGCTGGGATTACAGATGGGAGCCACCGCACCTGGCCATACCTGCTTTAGTTTTTATTCTTCATAGCACTCTCCACCTGATGTGCTGTCTGTGTTAATGGTTTGTTTATGGATCGCCTGTCTCTTTCCCCCTCATTAGAATGATGGATCCATTAAGAGAGCAACAACTTTGTTTTCCTCATTGCTGTTTCCCCAGAGCCCGGAACCCTGTCAGGTATATGATAACCAGGCAGTAGTTATTCATAGAATGAATGAATGTAAGAATGAATAAATGGCCAGGTGCTGTGGCTCATGCCTGTAATCCTAGCACTTTGGGAGTCCGAGGTGGGTGGATTGCTTGAGGTCAGGGGTTTGAGACCTGCCTGGACAACATGGTGAAACCCCATCTCTACTAAAAATAAAAAAAGTTAGCTAGGAATAGTGATGCACACCTGTAATCCCAGCTACTCAGGAGGCTGAGGCAGGAGAATTGCCTGTACCCAGGAGGTGAAGGTTACAGTGAGTCGAGATCATGTCACTGCACTGTAGCCTGGCAGAAAGCGAGAGACTGTCTCAGAAATAAATGAAAATAATTTTAAAAAAGAATGAATGAAAGACCAGAAGGCCTAGACAGAAGGAATATGTTACAGCAATCAATAGTGCACAAGGGAAATTACAGTGAATGAGAATTTTTTTTTATTTGAATATTTCAAGATAGCTAGAAGAGAATGATTTTCGTGTTCCCAAAACAAAAGATAAATATTTGAGGTGATGACTGTCTCAGTTACCCCAATTTGATCATTACATATTGTCTACAGCTGGGGTCCCCAACCCTCCTGGCCACGGATCTGTACCAGTAGCCTGTTTTTCTTTTTTTCTCTTTTTGAGACAGAGTCTCAGTCTGTGCAGTGGTGCGATCTCAGGTAAATGTAACCTCCATCTCCGAGGCTCAAGTAATTCTTCCGCCTCAGCCTCCTGAGTAGCTGGGATTACAAGCATGTACCACCACACCTGGCTAATTTTTGTATTTTTAGTAGAGACAGGGTTTCACCATGTTGGCCAGGCTGGTCCCAAACACCTTACTTCAGGTGATTTGCCCTCCTCATTCTCCCAAAGTGCTGGGATTATAAGTGTGAGCCATTGCACCTGGGCTTTTTTTTAAATTATTATTTGACAGGGAGTTTTGCTCTTGTTGCCCAGGCTGGAATGCAATGGCATGATCTTGACTCTCTGCAACCTCTGTCTCCCAGATTCAAGCCAGTTTCCTGCCTCAGACTCCCAAGTAGCTGTGATTACAGGTATGAGCCACCATGCCAGGCTAATTTTTGTATTTCTAGTAGAGACAGGGTGTCTCTATGGTGGTCAGGTTGGTCTCGAACTCCCAACCTCAGGTGATCCCCCTGCCTCAGTCTTCCAGTGTGCTGGGATTACAGGCGCGAGCCACCGTGCCCGTCTCACCTGCTGGGAACTGGGCAGGCAGCACAGCAGGTGAGCAGCGAACGGGCTAGGGAGGCTTTATCTGTGTTCATAGCCGCTCCTTATTTCTGGCATCACCACCTGAGCTCAACCTTCTGTCAGATGGGTGGCGTTGTTAGAGTCTCATAGGAATGCAAACCCTACCGTAAGCAGCACATGCGAGGGAGCTGGACTGCTTGCTCCTTATGAGAATCCAATGCCTGTTTATCTGTCAATGTCTCCCGTCACCTTCAGAAGGGATGCTCTAGTTTCAGGAAAAAAGCTCAGGGCTCCCACTAATTTTACGTTACGGTGAGTTGTGTAAATATTTCATTATATATTACACTGTAATAATAACAGAAATGGGTCGGGCACAGTGGCACATGCCTGTTATCCTATCCTTTTGGGAGGCTGAAGCAGTCGGATCACCTGATGTCGGGGGTTCAAGACCAGCCTGGCCAACATGGTGAAACACCGTCTCTGCTAAAGGTACAAAAACTGGCATGGTGGCAGGAACCTGTCATCCCAGCTACTTGGGAGGCTGAGGCAGGAGCATTGCTTGAACCCAGGAGCGGAGGTTGCAGTGAGCCACAATCATAGCATTTTGGGATGCCGAAGTGGGCGGATCACCTGAAGTCAGCAGTTCGAGACAAGCCTGGCCCACAGGTGGAACCTCGCCTGTAATAAAAATACATAAATTAGCTAGGTGTGGTGGTAGGAGCCTATAAGCTGAGTTACTCGGGAGGCTGACGCAAAAGAATTGCTTGAACCCAGGAGGTGGAGGTTGCAGTGAGCCAAGATCATGTCCCTGGACTCCAGCCTGGGCAATATAGGAAGATTCTGGTTTTGTTTTTGTTTTTAAAGGCAAGCCAGTTACAATGGCTTATACCTATAATCCCAGAATTTTGGAGGCCAAGATGGAAAGATCACTTGAGGCTAGGAGTTCCAGGTAAACCCGGGCAACATAGCATGACCCCATCTCTACAAAACATTTTTTAAAAATTGGGCACAGTGGCATGTGCCCATAATCTCAGCTACTCAGGAAGCTGAGGCAAGAGGATTGCTGCAGCCCAGGAACTGGAGGCTGCAGTGAGCCATGCTTGTGCCACTGCACTCCAGCCTGGGTGACAGAGTGAGACCCTGCGTCTCAAAAAAAAGAATTCAGAGTAGAGAAAGGTATGAATTGTAAGTTCAAGCATTGAACGTCTCACATTTCCTTCAGAAGTGTTGATGCGTGCCCCAAGAACTCTGCATTCATTTCCCAGCGCTGCCTTAAGAAAGTACCCTAAACTGTGGCTTCAACCACAGAGATTTATTCTCACAGTTCTGGAGACCAGGAGTCTGAAATCAAGGGATTTTTTATTGTTTGTTTGTTTTTTGCTCTGAAGGCTGTGAGGGAGGTCCGTCCCAGTTCTCGCTCATGGATTCTCAGAGCCTCCAGAGTTCCTTGGCTTGCAGGTGGTCTTCTGTCTCTGTCTTGAAACTGTCTTCCCTTTGTAGGTGTCTTTGTCCGCACATCCCCTTTTTATAAGGACACCAGGCACACTGGATTAGGATTCACCCTCATTACCTCAGCTTAGCTCGATCACATGGGAAGAGGCTATTTCCAAATAAGGTCGCATCCACAGACCCTGCGGCATAGGGCTTCAGCATCTTTCGGGGAGACAGAGCACAACGCATAACACTATAGATTTGCACATATTTTTAGTTTGAGTTTCTGGGTTTTATTTTTTATTTTTTCGTGTCGGATGAGTGATGTGATGATACCGTAACAAGTTTTGAGAATGGCACATATCATAAAATAGCCTGATAACCCAATTGTCGTGCTTAGGTTTTGGTTTTTTAAAATTTTAGTTTTTCTTGAGGCAGGGTCTTGCTGCAATACTCATGCTGGAGGGCAGTGGTGCAATCATGGGTCACCGCAGCCTTAACCTCCTGGACTCCAGCGATCTTCCCACCTCAGCCTCCCAAAGAGCTAGGATTATAGGAATGAGCCACCACCCCCAGCTGTTCCCTATTTTTTGTTTGTACGTTGTTCATTTTTCTGAAAAAACACACTTTTTATCTGTGCATGCTGGCTCATGCCTGTAATCCTCAGTACTTTGGGAGGCCAAGGCAGGTGGATCTCTTGAGATCAGGAGTTCAAGACCAGCCCGGCCCACATGGTGTAACGCCTTCTCTACTAAAAATACAAAAATGAGCTGGATGTGGTGGTGTGTACCTGTAATCCCAGTTACTCGGGAAGCTTAGGCAGGAGAACCGCTTGAACCCTAGAGGCAGAGGTTGCAGTGAGCCAGGTTCATACTACCGCACTCCAGACTGGGTGGCAGAGCGAGACTAACTCAAAAAAAGTGAAATATACATACATATAAGCGTGCACATGAACACACACACACACACACACACATACACCTTGGCAATTTTTTTATATATCAGCATTCACTGGTACGATGTAAATTCTATGGTAGATTTTATTTAGATTAATACAATCTAAATATTATTCTATTAAGTGCCACAACTAAAAAAAATAGGCCATGCATTTAAATGATTCAAAGTTCAAAAACTATGAAAGAGTATAGAACCGAGTCTCCCATATGGCAGCTCATGGCATATGTGTTTATGAAATCTACGTGAGGCCTGATACGGTGGCTCATGCCTGTAATCCCAGCATTTTAGGAGGCCGAGTCGGGTGGCTCACCTGAGCTTAGGAGTTTGAGAGCAGCCTGACCAACATGGTGAAACCCCATCTATACTAAAAACACAAAAAGCAACCGGATGCGGCGGTGAGCCCATATAACCCTATCTACTTTGGAAGCTGAGGCAAAAGAAGTGCTTGAACCTGGGGGACAGAGGTTGCGGTTAGCCAAGATCATGCAACTTCACTTCAGCCTGGGCAACGGAGCGAGACTCCATCTCAAAAAAGAAAAAAAAATCTAAATAAATTAACATTTAAGACAATGAAAGATTTGGTTCTTTGCGTGGGCCACATTTCAAGTGCTCCACAGCTGCAGATGGCCCGGAAATATGGTCTTTATTTCAAAAAGTTCTATCGGTTGGTGTTGGTGCAGCCTTAAAGCCGCTCTCCCACCCCTCCTCGAAGCCAACCACTGTTACGGTTCCTTTGGTGATTCTTTTCCGAGATGATCTATGCACACAATCAGCACGTGGAGTTAATATATTTACCTAATAAAATCAGCATCTCCCGTGTAGTGCAAATGACCATGTAATAGTCCATGGAATGGAATGTATTCAGCTAGTTTCATAATGAAGTGCTCTTGAGTTTTTCCCAGGTTTCCTGTTAAAATTATTCTGTCGAGAACACCATTCTCTCACAGAGTACATTTTTAACAGTGGAATTCCCTGGCCAGAATGTTTATATGTTTTTCTCATTTCTTTTCTATTTTCTTTCTTTTTTTTTCTTTCCTTTTCTTTCTTTCCCTCTCACTATTCCCTCTTCCTACTTTTTTCTTCCCTTTCCCGCTCTCATCCTCCTCTTTTTTCTCTCCCCCACTTTTTCTTTTACAAGGTCTTCTATTTAATGGCATAATCCTAATTCACTGCAGCCTTGAACCCCTGGGCCCAAGCGATCCTCTTTCCTCAGCCTCCCAAGTAGCAGAGACTAAAACCTGTGCCCCCATGCCTTTCTATATTTTTATTTTCTTTTTAGTGGAGATCGGTCTTACTATATTGTTCAGGGTCGTTTTCATCTATGTAGGTGCTTTTCAAGAGATCTTACCAAAAGGTACCTGGATAGAGCTTAGTCACTTGAAGCTCTTGTCCTTGTGTTGAAATTTTGTGTCTGCCTCCTCCATCCCGGGGAGATTTAAAACTTCTATCCCCTTTTCAGGCAGATCAGTGACTTCAAAAAGTGTACGAATGTTGTGAGGCAAGGCGGAAGGATCACATGAAGTCAGGAATTTGGGCCCAGGCTGGCCAGGAAGGTGAAACCCTGCCTCTACCAAAAATACAAAACTTACATGAGCGTGGTGGTGCACGCATGTAGGCCCATCTCAGGAGGCTGAGGCATGCGAATTGTTTGAATCTGGAAAGCGGATGTTGCAGTGAGTTGAGATCGTGCCGCCGTACTCCAGCCAGATACAAATAGCAGCTTTAGACTTGATCTCGCCAGGCATGACCACTGGGCAGGTTCAGCATAGGATCACCGATTCTGCCTCAGTTTTCAGTGTCTTCTCTGGGGCCTGGAGTATAGCATCTGAAGCCGAGCTGGATGTCTTGCTGCATAAATACTCTCTCCACTTCCACCTTTTGCCATCAGCCTGGGTGAAGACTCATGTCAGGGGAGAGCCGTCGTCCTCCTACAGCCCCACCTGTCTGATGGCTGAGACTTCTGCCTCATTTCCAGAACTCCCAGGGGCCCTTGAACGTCTTGTTATCTGCTACATATGCACGCACAGATTGCCCGTACCTCCCCCTCAGACCTTCCTGCCACTCTCTATAGAGCTGTCTGAAGCCTCAAAATGTTTATTTGCCTTTGGAGAAATTCTACTTCCATCTGCCCCAGACTCATCAAAATTACAGTAACAGCCAGCACTCCAACTTTCTGGATCCTGTTCCAGCAGAGAGGAAGTCTGTTCTTCAAGTCCTCTTTGTAACCCCATTTAAGATGAGGAAACTGAGGCAGATGAGCTCATGAATACAAAGTGCCAGAGCTTGGGTTCAACCTCGAATCCCTGGGCCCAGGGGTTCGAGGCTCGTGTTCAACCTTAGAGTTTGTGGGATTTAAGGTTGATGTTGGAAGCGTTCTGTTTGGCACCCCCTACCCTGGTGTGTGGGTGTTGTGTCCTGGGTTGCCTGCAGAGCCCCAGTTTATGCCTGCTGACCTGACGCATTTGTGACTAGCGTTGTCTTTAACTGCAAAACGTCGTGGCTTGGGAGAGAAATTCTGTGCTCACCCAGTTCACCCGCACCCTGAGGAAGCTCTGACACCACCGCACAGCTTCTGATACATACTGGAGAAAGCCAGCGCTAGGAGGTGCCTGTCAGAAGAAAGAGCTGCAAGCATCTACATCCACATGTAGACATATCTGTACAGATACATTCATATACACACATCCATATATATACATGTCTTTACATCCACACACACGTCTGTACACCCACACATTCATACACATGTCTACATATAGACACCTTCATGTACACATCACTGTACACACAATCCATATCCACACATTCATACACACCTATCTGTGTATTTTGGTATAGCTGTATACATACACATCTACACACATCCATGTACAGATAAATCTGTACACAGATGCATACACATTCGTCCACACACATCTGCACATACGTCGGTGGGGATCAGGGAAATACAGCATTAAGTAGTGACAGTCTGATAATAGCTAGTATTGTTTTGACATCTTTTGGGTGAACTGACTAGCTAGTGGCTATCAGAGGGGTGTGTGAGGTGTGTCTGCAGGTTGGCAGGGCCATCAAACGCGGTATCTGTAGTTGCTCGTGGCTTTCCTAGAGGATCTCTCATGTGGAGCCTTGGAGTGTAGTGAGCTGTTCCTGTGGCCCGCCTGCCAATGTCTGCACCAGTGACCAACAAAATTCTGGCTTCACGGGCCTCAAGGACTTTGGATTGTACAGTAAAAAACGCTATATGCCATCATCGGACGTGTCTGGTCTGCAAGTGGAGATCTGTTGCCAGTGGCGGGATGGGAGCTGGAAGAGCCAGGAGGATGTTGCAGTCAGACAGATTCAATAACCAGGGCTGGAGCTGGTGTGCAGCGTAGGTGGCAGATGAGGTTGACTCTAGTCACATTCCATAGCGACGGTCGACTGAGTTCCTGATGGATCCAATGAGGGGGTTGTCAAGGAGAGAAGAGGAGTCCTCTGTGTTTATAACACAGGTTTCTAATTTTGAGAAATCCAGAGTTTAAAAAATTGGGGAAGGCCTGGGCATAGTGGTTCACACCTGTAATTTCAGCACTTTGGGTGGCCAAGGTGGGCGGATCACTTGGGATCATTAGTTTGAGATCAGCCTCGCCAACATGGTAAAACCCCGTCTCTACTAAAAATACAAAAATTAGCTGGGCACTGTGGTGTGCGTCTGTCATCCCAGCTACTTGAAAGGCTGATGCAGGAGAATCATTTGAACCCGGGAGGCGAAAATTACAATGTACCTGGATCCTGCCACTGCATTCCAGCCTGGGTGACAGAGTGAGACTCCGTCTCAAGAATAATTAAAAATTGTGGAAGAATCGGCATAGAAAGCCATTAGCTTGGCTATCTCCTGCCCTCTCTCTGGTCCCAGCTTGTGTAATCACGGCTGGGCTTGCTGTCCAAGCCTGTCATTTCAGATGACACCAAGGCCTTTTCAGGGCTAGAGAGACCTGCTGCCACCCATGTTCGGCAAGGCTGAGTGGTTTTAGGCACAGCTGGAGATGAAACTGGTGATGGGGGCAGCCCTGTCATCTTTACAGGGAACCTCACACAGCAGGTGGGCAGCAAGCTGGCCTCTCCACATCACTGAGCCATCTGCTGAGTGACCAGGCCCATGTGACAGGTAGGAGATGCAACTCCCTGTGTCCTGTCTCCTCCGTGACCAGGCTAGGGTGTGGGCCAAATGCCTCCTGATGATCTTCATCACTTCAGTTTCTCAATATCAACATCCCATCTAAGGACAGACTCAGGCTCAGTGTGAGCCCCCAGAACTTCCCACAACCTCCAGCTGTCCCCACAAACCATAAAATAGCAGATTTTGGGTTGTTCTTATTCTCACCCACAATAAGAAACATATGTAAAACATTGGCCTAAAATACATGGGGCATTTAAAACACACACACAGGCTTAGCAGATGCTGGCACTGTGCCAGAGCCAGGGCGGTGACACCAGGGTGTGCCGCTTATGTTTTCTGAAAGATTCTAAGGTAAGGACAGGAGCCGGGGCTGGGGGCACTCGGAGCGGTGGCTGTTGACCACCTCATGTGGGTGTTTGGGAGTCATAACAGCTGGCCCATTTCCACCTGTCTGTTCTGGATGAACAGTGTTCAGTGTTGCAGACGCAGAAGCTTCAGAAGGTGAAATTTATTTAACGACCCATGATGTGTAGTTAATTCTTTTGTCATCTGTCCTATTTGATTTTGTTTCATTCTACTTCTTTTTTTTTTTTTTTTTTTGGAGACAGAATCTCACAGTGTTGCTTGGACTGGATGCAATGGTGCAATCTTGGCTCACCGCAGCCTCTGCCTCCTTTGTTCAAGCGGTTCTCCTGCCTCAGCCTCCCAAGTAGCTGGGATTACAGGTGCCTCCTGCCATACTTGGTTATTTATTTATTTATTTGTATTTTTGCAGAGGCTGCGTTTTACTATGTCGGCCTGGCTAGTCCGAAACTCCTGACCTCAGGAAATCTTCCTGCCTTGGCCTTCCAAAGTGCTGGAATTACAGGAATGACTCACTCTGGCCGGCCTCATTCTACTTTATCCTTGGTCCAAGCACAGTGCCCCACACCTATAATGCCAGAACTTTGGGAAGCCAAGGCAAGAGAATTGCTTGAGCCCCGGAGTTCAAGACCAGCCTTGGAAACATACTGAGACCCCTGTTTCTACAGAAAAAAAAGTGGTGTGTATATATATATGCACATGCACACACACACAAGTTAGCCAAGGTGGTGGCACATGTCTGTAGTACCAGCTACTTGGGAGGGTGAGGTGAAAGGATCGATTGAGTCTTGGAGGTCAAGGCTGCAGCGAGCCACGATCAGGCCTGTCTGTGGGCTGTTGTGCAGGGCACAGGTGTTGACTCTTCAAGGATCCCCCAATCCCAAGGACCCTGGGGTATTCCCGAGTCCTTTTTTTGCCTGGGGCTGGGGGTGTCGGTCCCTGGGGGCTGACCCTTTCATTTGCCTGCTCTCTATCCCTGCAGCACCGATGGAAAGGAAGGAGGCTGGATGATGAGTGGCTGCCCTGGATGCCAAGCTGTTCGTGTCAGGACTGTCAGGGCTGCATGCCCTTGGCCTGCTGCAGCAGCGGGGCTGGCTGTGGACCGAATCCCTGAGTATCCCGTATGGCCTCCCGGGTAAGGCACTGCATGTCTGGCTGCGGGGAAGGTGGAGGTGGCAGGGCCTTCCCCGGTTCCTGTGGCTGTGGCTCTGTGAGCTAAAATACGCTGTCAGAACAGGATTTTCCATCAGTCATTCTGTGGGCTCTGAGTAGGACTTAGTACCTGCTCATTAGGAAAAAAAGAAAAAAAAGGTGTGTCTGTTTAGGGGACATTCATTTATCTCTTAAGACCTCCCCACGGACAGGTTTTAACGGAGTGACGAGTGAAGCAGACCACAGGGCTGGGAGAACACGGCAGAAGCCAGGCTGGGCTTGGGCCTCCTCCTCTTGGAGCCCTGGTGGAGGGCTGCCTGGCAGAGGAGGGTAGGGGTTCTTTGATCGATCCTCACAGCTCAGGCAAAGCAGCCAGCGCACCAGTGCAGCACTGGCCAGAGGCTGCAGACAGAGAGCGGCTCAGACGGCGCCTACAGGCTGGGGCCGGTCCGCACACTCCACTGTACACAGATCCTGGCTTTCAGTCACAAGGCGGGTGCCCCGGCCTGGTGGGATGTCCAGAGAGAGCACCTGAGTCTGGCAAGTGGCGATCTGAGTACCCTGAGCTCATCCCCAGAGATGAACTTGCTTCCAATAGCATAGCCATATAGGAATGAATCCAGGGCTGGCACTTCAGCTTCAGTCTTATGTCTATTCATCTAGGATTGCTTCAGCCCTGGAGGCAGAGGTTGCAATGAGTCAAGAATGTGCCACCGTACTCCAGCCTGGGCAACAGAGTGAGATCTTATCTCTAAAATAAACAAATAATGTTTAAAAAAAAAAAAAAAAAGCCAGTCACAGTGGCTTACACTTGTAATTCCAGCACTTTGGGAGGCTGAGGCAGGCGGATCACGAGGTCAGGAGTTCAAGACCAGCCTGGCCAACATGGTGAAAGCCTATCTCTATTAAAATACCAAAATTAGCCAGGCATAGTGGCAGCTGCCTTGTTCCAACTTCTGTCCTCTCCACCATCCGGGGCTAAGACCTTGCCCAATGTCAGGGTTGGCGTCCCTCTGACTGGCTGTTGAATGTGACCTCCATAGCCTCTCTTCTGTGCCAGAGTCCCATGGCCACCCACAGGGCAGTGAATTTGAAAAAGTGCTCAGGACTCTGCACACTATGCTGTTTACAGCTGTCATTGACTACAGTGAGAGAGGAGGCAGGAGTGTTGGCACAGGGAAGGGGGCCGGGGCGGAGTCTAGGATGAACCACGGCCAGCACCTAGTATCCTTTCCCAGTCCCTGTGCCTTCAGATGGGACGCACTTGTCTGTCCCAGCACTATGTCACCCAGGGTGTTTGGTGGGGCTGCCTAATTGGCAGGTGCCGCTCGGCTCAGAGCACACTGTCAGACTCCTAGGAGGCAAGCAGGGGTCTGGCATAAACCACGTTTGTACAAACAGTTCAGACGCAGAGCACCTCATATCACTCCTAGGATTGGTGGGAACCCTCCCCCAGTCCAAGTTCCCAGATAAGTTATGAGCAGGCCATGCAGAGGCAGCTCGGGTCTGCTGTGACAACTCACTAGCAATCTCCAGTGCCTGCTGCTCTATTCCTTTTCCTCCACTCCCCCCACCATCTTAATCCCAGGAAGAGGCCCTATCTCTTTGAGGCCTGGGCTGGGCCTCTGAGCTGCCCAGAGGCCTCACGGTGGGTGTTGGCTGCCAGTTGCAGGGCCCCTGGCCACACTGAAGGACTCCTACCTGGAAGTGATGTTGCGGCCCCTGGAGGAGGTGTGGAGGGAGTGGGCAGAGGAGGCCATGTGGTGGCTACAGGCCTGGGTGCCCGGGATGCCAGGCAACCAGGGTCCCAGGCCTATCAAGTTGACCCTGGGGGTCATGAAAGGCACCCTGGAGCTGGTGAGTGAGAGCAAGGATGAGATGTGGCTGGCAGTTGAGGACGACCGAGACAGCTCTCACTGTCCCCTCCCTTTCCAGGTGGCCCACCAGATGCTGTCCTGGGCTGAGGTTAAGTTCTCATGGGCACTGAAGAGGCTCTGCAAAGCCCTGCTTGACCTGTATGGCCTCACAGCCAGGTAATGCTGGGTTTGGGGTGTCGCATGCAGCGTTCCTGCCATGTATCAGGTGCAGTGCTGAACGCTTCAACACGCTCTGACTCACTGACTACTTTGACCGCCCTACACAGAGGCTTCTTCACTCCTTATTTCACAGGAGAGAAAATGGGGTTTCTTCCTCACTCCAGAGAGACCTCGTGAGCACAGTCCCAGTGCAGGCAGGATTTTAGGAGCTGCTGCAGAGGAGTGCAGTGGGCAAAGCTGACCCCTGCCTTCAGGAAGCTCAGTTTTACTGAGAGACAGACACGAAGCCCAAGAAATCATCTACAGCAGAGTGTGCACAGCTCCCTGCAGAAAGCCTGAGAGTCCCCTCTTAAGCAGGCCATTCTGCTCTGTCACATTTCCTTGCTTTTGCTTTGTAATCATCTTTTTTTTTGAGACGGAGTCTTGCTCTGTCTCAGTTGTGTGATCTCAGCTCATTGCAACCTCTGCCTCCTATGTTCAAGTGATTCTCCTGCCTCAGCCCTCCGGGTTGCTGTGACTACAGGTGTGTGCACTACTGCACCTGGCTAATTTTTTTGTGTTTTTAGTAGACAGGGTTTTGCCACTCCAGGCTGGTCTCAAACTCCTGATCTTCAGTCATGTAACCCCTTTGGCCTTCTAAAGTGTTGGAATTACAGGCATGAGCCACTACTCCCGACCTGTTATGTAATATTTTAAACACATAAAAGCCCTTCTTTCTTGCAGGTGGTGCAGAAGCCAGCTACAGGCTGGCTGTGGCCCACCGCTCATCGTTTACCACCACTGAGCCATACCTTAGGTGGCAAATGCTTGAGATGGAACATTGGTGAGACGGTGAGCTGGGGATCCTATGGTGTGGCCATGGCCAGCTTTGAGGAGAAGGTATAGTTCAAGCAAGAGCCACGGGGCAAGTGTGGAAAGAGAGCTCCAGGTGGGGGCTCCACTGCACAGGGACTGGGAGAGGGATGTGCTTGGCCTGTTTTTTTTTTTGAGATGGAGTCTCATTCTCCGTCACCCAGGCTGGAGTGCCGTGGTGTGATCTCGGCTCACTGCAACCTCTCTCAAATTCAAGTGATTCTCCTGCCTCAGCCTGCCAAGTTGCTGGGATTACAAGCATTCACCACCATACCCGGCTAATTTTTGTATCTTTAGTAGAGATGGGATTTCACTGTATTTTCCAGGCTCGTCTCAGAATCCTGGGCTCCAGAGACTCGGTGCAGGGATTACGGGCATGAGCCACCGTGCCTGTCCTGTTTGAATAGCAAGGTGGTGGGGCTGATGCGACTGGGAGGTTCCAAGGCTAGGGGATGAGAGGAGGACTCTGGCTTCTGCACTGACCTACGAAGGTTGTGATCACCCATTTACTTCAAAAGGCCCCTTTTGTCTCTGTGTTGAGAACACGGGGGTGGTGGATAGAAATGGGGAACCCAGTCTAGAGCAGGGGCCTGGGGACCAAATATCCTTTTCCCTCACAGCCGTGATGCCCACCAGGAACCGGGCTACAGGCAAGGGGGCCGCCCCTTCTTCCATGCCGGTGGCCTTGCAGAGCATCTGGATTCTGGGTCTGCCTCTTCCTGGGATGTCTCTGCATCGGCTCTGTGTGCCTCAGTTTCCCCAGCTGTAGAATAGGGACCGGACCCACATCATGGGGAAAAGGCTCTACGTAATACAAGTTCCTGCTCCTGCCGCCTTGCGGTCAGAATGTAGGTTGAAGAAGGGAAGAGCTCCCAGGGCGGGGCTTTGGCTTGGTTGAACAATCACCTGCCTGGTTATTCGCCTACCCGGTGAGTGGAATCTCGTGGGGATACCAAAAAATGGATTTAAATGGCAGTGAGGGTGTCGAAGCTGCTTCCGGCCCCCAGCTGCAGGGCCTCTGGGCTCCCTAAAAGGTAAGCGAGTCTACCTGCCCGTCCCCCTCAGTGGCCCATCAACAACAGAGCGTGCAATATTTCTCTTCTCACTCCAACCCCACATGTGCCGAGATCTCCCCGATCATTCAGATCTCACAGGCTTGACCCTACTCTACATATTGAGAAAGTTCCAGTCCTCCCCTCAACTGTAGAAATTGCCTAGACCTGTCAGTCAGGCACACTGGCTTATGCCTGTAATCTCAGCACTTTGGGCAGATCACTTGAGGTCGGGAGTTCGAGACCAGCGTAGCCAACATGGGGAAACACTGACTCTACTAAAAATTTAAAAATCAGCCAGGCATGGCAGTGAGCGCATGTAGTTCCAGCTACTCTGGAGGCTGAGAAAGGAGAATCACTTAAACCCAGGAGGCAGAGGTAGCTGGGAATCGAGATCATACCACTATACTCGAGCTTGGGAAACAGAATGAGATTCTGTCTCAAAAAAACAAAACAATTTCCTACACCTTCCAGCTCCTATTTTTTGCATCCACACACAGAGTCCCCATGCTGCCCAAGACCCAGGGGGCAGATCAGACATGACATAAGATATCTGTGTCATGAAAATAGGGCAGCTTGTTTCTGTCCCGGCGTCACCCACCACCTCCGCTGTCATGCCAGCCTCTGTGCTCCTCCAGCTCATTATGTGATTTTCTAGAACAAGGACAGCCCTCCCCAAGATGCACCCCAATGCTGTCCACGGCAGAGCTCTTCCTGCAGACCTGTGAGCTCCCCCTCTGCAGCCAAAGAAAGCACGGCTCAGCAGCTTGTCCTGCTGGTTCCCTCTAGGAACTACTCAGTGGTGGTGACGCCGCTGCTTCCTGGGGGCGATGTGGTGTGGGGGACTGGCTACCTAATGGAGGAGAAGCTGCCGTGGCCACTCCAACATCTGTCAAGGGTCAACATGCCATCCGAGTTCTACCGGCTCAGATGCCGCCTGCTGCAGGGTTTCTGGAGGCATGAGTCCTGCCCCGGGCTGTGCCACCCTACTCCCTGGGAGCCCCCACCCCATGGGCACAACAGCAGGGCCATGCAGGGGCAGGGACTGTGGGGGCACAGGGAAGCCTGCAGAGGCCTGTGGCATTACCGTGCTAGGCCCAGAGCTTATTGGACTTCCCAAGGTCCTATGGGACTAGGGCTGAGGCTGCACATCCTGCTTTTCTCCAGATTATATGACCTTGCCCAGCAGTGCAGCTAAGGGCGGTGCTGGGATGACGAGCTCTGGGCTCCCGAGAAGCTTGCCTGTGGCTCAGGTGAGTCTGCTAACATCCGTGGACTCAGCTTCCTTTACTGTGAAATGCAGGTAACCACGTGGCTTACTCACGTGGGTAAGAAGCATGTATGGTTTTTAATGCACGAGGAAGCCCCTCATGTCCGTGTGGGAGCCACCGTACCCAGGCTTGGCAAGTAGCGGTTTATCGGTGTGCGACTCACATGGAAGTCTACGGCTCCATAGAAGCGTGGGTGTAGTCAGGTCTAAGCAGCACGCTGATCTTGTAAAAAAAAAAAAAAAAACAGCCTGGTCTTGAAGTCCTGTGCGTGTGACCATGGGCTTCTCTGTGCCCCTCAGTTCTGACAGCTGACCATGGGGCTGGTAGCGCCTCCTTTGGGATGATGGCCCTGCCCAACAGGTGTCTGGCTGTGCACTATGGATGGTGCTTTCCTACCATGGGCACGAACACCCCCAAGGCACAGCTCAGGGGCTACACTGGCTGGACTGGTCAGACCTGTTCCTTCACAGGCCATCTCTTCCCTACTGTGAACAGGGCTGGTCTGCAGGACACCAGTGTCATGTTTGAGGTAGCCGTTGGCCATCCACTTAAACGGTCAATGTTTTTTCCCCACTTGAGCAGCTTCCTTGAGATTAAATGGATGACTTGTATAATTTTTTTTTTTGAGACTAGGTCTCACTCTGTTGTCATGGTTGGAGTGCAGCGGTGCGCTTTCGGCTCCCCGCACCCTTGACCTCCTGGGTTCAAGCGATCCTCCTTCCTCAGCCTCGCAAAGTGCTGGGATGGCTTAGCACCACCGTGCCCGGCCGATGTGTGAATTTTAAGTGCACGATTCAGTGGCTTCCAGTTTATTCAGAGTTGTGCATGCCTTACCACAATTGTTTTTAAAAGCTACCAGTCTGCCTGCTATGTCCATGGCTGTGCCTGCTCTGGACATCCGATGTAAACAGAAGGATGAATATGTGGCCTCTGAGCCAGGCTTTGTTACTTAGCACAGCAGTTTTGTAGCGGGTCTGGGGACTCCATTCCTCGTTAGGGCTGAATCGGGCCATAGCCATTCAGCTCATGTCATCCTGAAGCTGGTGGGGGATCACTGGGCCTCTGGCCCCCGCACCAGGGGAGGGTGACTCCTGGCCTCAGGGCAGGCTAAGCCAAGGCTCTAGGCATCGGGGTACCCAGCAGGCATCGTGCTCCAACTGCGGTGGATGGAGCTGGCTCCACTCAGCGTGCCTTTGTGGCTGCTTCTTCCCAGACCACGCCCTGGTTGCCGGGGCCCAGCACGTGGTGACTTTTGACGGCCGGGTGTGGGACCTCAGCGTCCAGTGCAGCAGCATCCTCCTGGCCCAAGACTTTGCTCACAGCACATTCTCACGGATGCTGAGTCGGACAGGCTTGGGGCTCATGGCCCTGACCTTGGAGCTGAACCATGTGACCCTCATCTACTCCAGCCTTTAGGTGAGGAGGAGAGACCCGAGCTTCCCCTGGAGACCTATGCCTGTGTCAGGTTGCCTGGGGGATGGCACTTTCAAGCTCGTCCCCTGGCTGTCGGTCATCCCTCCTGCCCACTTCCTCCGGTCCACAGGCCTACAGGCTGTACAACTCCTCCATGCCACGGGATAGCCGTCCAGACCTCCGGCTGCCTTTTGCCATGAAAAGGAGGGAGGTCCCCAGGATTGAGCCGGCCAGTGAGGACGGGGTCTCCATGTCCTGTGACGTGGCCACCGGCCTCTGCAGCCTGACTGTGCACCTGTGGCACCACAGTTAATCTGGGCCCTGGCAGAGTTGGCCCCACCATCAAAATCCTGTTCGGGATGCACCATTCTCAACTTCCAGTGCAATAGGTCCCCGAGCTGTAGGCAGCCACTGTGGTTGAGAGGCTGGCACCAAGGCCCAGCCTTTCTTCCCGCATCCCTTGGATATATGGCTCCAAGGTGGAGTTGGCCTTTCTGTGGTCCCTCTGCCAAGGAACAAAAGGGCAGGCCTGGATTCTGGCCACTCGTGCTGACGATGTGGAGAGGGGATGGGGGGGACACACGCTGTCCTCAGTCTCTGTGCTTTCTCTCCTTCTTCTGATGAGGGTTTGGGGCCAGAGCTCTGGGAGTCTGGGGTGGAGGGATTTTACCAATCCTTCGTGTGCCTGAGGCTCATCTCTCCTCCAGGACCCCTGGGGGAGGATCAGGGGCTCTCAGGATCACCTCATCTTTCCTCCTCCCCACAGGCATATCCGCTGGCCTTCTGGACACCAGCGACAACGAAGCAGGCACCGATCTGATGTTGCCGGACGGCTCTGTGGCTCACAGCCTGGAGGAGCTCAGCCCGGCCTGGTAGGTGAGCAGGTGCACCTGCTTTCCTTCCCTCCGGCTGAGTGTCTCGAGGGCCGCTCGCTGCAGAGTCCCAGGAGCGGCAGGTTGCCTGCCGGCTCTGCAGTGGTCTTTGCAGACCCAGGGTTTGGTGGAGTCTCCCGCTAAGGCCAATGTATGTGGGGGAGCCACATGGTTCAGCTGCAGGCATGAGTCTTGCATCTGTCCCACCAGGTGGATGGTGACTGCAGGGCCACCGAGAAGCCTGAGCCGACCTGCCCAGAACAGAGCCCCTCCCGCCGGGCCTTCTTCCAGGACCCCTCATCCAGCTTGGGGAACTGCTTCCGGGTGGTGAGTGTGAGCCTGTGCCCTGGAGCACAGCAAGCTCTTTCCCCAGTCTACCCTGGGGATTGGCATGGAGCAGAGGCCTAGGCTAGAGACAGTGACTGGGTGGCCCTGATTTCAGATGGAGCCTGCACCATTCCTTAGCCTTTGTGTGCAGGACTCCTGTGGCACCCGGGAGCTCCAGCCTGCCTGCACTCTGGCAGCCACCTATATCCACCTCTGTGTCCGCAGCTTCGTGTCCCTGACCCTCCTCCACAGTGTGGTGAAGTGTCCCATCCGGCGGGCACTCTGCCCCCTGGCTGGCATCTGCCTTTCAGCCAGAGGGAAAACCTCTCTCTCTCTCTCTCACTCTCTCTCTCTCTTTCTCATCAGAAAGAGCAAATAATTGTCATTTAAGGAGCTAAGAGTCAAAACAAATCATTTAAGGCCTGATACAGCCTGGATGTGTGTCTCCTCCAAATCTCACTATTGTTAGAGGGTGTACATCCCTCATGGATGGTTTAGCATCCTGCGTTTGGTGAAGTGTGAGTTCTTGCTCTATTTGTTCAACTGAGAGCAGTTTGTTTATAAAGAGCCTTGCCTCTCCTCTCTCTCTCTGCACATACTCCCATTTCTGCCACGATCGTAAGCTTCCCAAGGCCTCACCAGAAGGCAAGCAGATGCTGGAGCTGTGCTTGTACAGCCTGTAGAACTGTGAGTCAATTATATGTCTTATTTATGATCTACCCAGGCCGGAGTGCAGTGGCACAATCTCACCTCACTGCAACTTTCACCTCCCAGATTCAAGCAATACTGCTCCCTCAACCTCCCAAAAATACCAGCAGGTATTTTTGTAGAGACGATGTTTTTCTAAGTTGTCCAGGCCGGTCATGAATTTCTGACCTCTGGTGATCCACCTCCCTCGGACTCCCAAAGTGCTGGATGACAGGCGTGAGCCACCACGCCCAGCCTCACGAGGGATTTGAATGTCCACTATCGTTTAGGGAAAATGCTCAGCCCCCGTTTTTCCTCTGCTCTCCTACTTCAAAAATCATCATCCACACAGAAGATGACTTCTATGAGCAAACGTGTGGGGATTCGTCTCCACTACCATGGCGGACCTCTAATTCAGTTCTGACACTAGCTACCTTGAGATCCTTCAGCCAGCGCCGCATACAATCGCCACAGCCAAAGCCCCACTAAAAGGGCATAAATGTCAGTATCAACAAGAGGAGTGGACTTCCAAGGGCTACAGATGCCAGAATTCGTGGCTGCCATCCGTAGACATTTAAAACTTAATTGGAAAATATAACAAAGGGAGGATGAAATGAGATGATCCAACTCGTCTCAAAAAAACGACAGGCCAGGTGTGGCGGCTCATCCATGTAATCCCAGCACTTGGGAGGCTAAGATGAGCGGACCACCTAAGGTCAGGAGTTTGAGACCAATCTGGCCAACATGGTGAAAACCCATCTCTACTAAAAATACAAAAATCAGCCAGGAGTGGTTGTGTGTGCTTTTAATCCCAGCTACTCAGAAGGCTGAGGCAGGAGAAACG